>NC_090927.1:191119063-191744063 GCF_040938575.1 Ambystoma mexicanum | reverse complement strand
TAACACTTTCTTCAAAGAAACTACTTTTTGTTGACATAGAACTTCAGCCTTTCTCAATGCTTCTTCTTGAAATGAAACATTCTTGTCATGATAGCAAAAAATAGAAAATGTCTCAGTGATGCTACTGCTTGTCAAATAAATAATAAAGTTAATGAATTCTCTTAATTCATCAAAGGTTCTTTCCACGCATCTTTCTGTTACAAAGATATCAAACTACCATCTACTTTCCTGGTCCACTCACCTGCCAGGACTAACCACTATAAGCCCTTTCGTGGTATACTTGCATGCCAGGAAGAAAACTCCCACAACTAACTTCAAACTTGATGGCAATATTGATTCCAAGATTCTCCACACTAGTCTCTCTTGGAAGGAGGTTTAACCAATAACTGCCTTTTCTTATAGTCTCTGGGCTCTTGACAGCTTGTGTTCCAGTTTTCACTAAACTAGGAACGAAATGTAGAAGAATTATTCTCAAAGGGTCTCTCAATGGTTTCTAGACAGCCTTTTGAATGATAGCAGTTTGGGTTACAAGCTTCCTCCAATGGAAATCCCAAAAATGAAGACTTGCGCCCTGTTCGCCTTAGTATGGTTTCACAATCACTTGGCTGTTGGCAATGTGAGATATGCACTTTCCCAAAGGTATATCTCTCAAAAGGGGATTTATGCCTTGGTAGCTTTGTTTAGATTTTCTCACACCTTCTTGGCTGATGGTAATGCTGTTTATGAGCTTTTTCCAGTGGTTGTCTTGAAAATGATTTCTTGTAGCCTCTTAACTGTAGGTAGTATTGGTTAGAGGCTTCCCCCACCGATAGTTCACCCAAAGTGTTTAGACAGCCTCTTGGCTGTGGATGGTACTGGTTATTAACGTTCCCCTGTTGTAGTCCCTTAAAAGGGAACGTTCTTCTTTGTCACTTAGCTTAGTTTTCTTTAACTATTCGGTTTTCAGAAAGTACATTCTGCTTTGATTTATTGTTTGTTTTTCAAAATTATTGCATCGTAACAGCTTTCATGTAAGGAACGCTCCAGTTTCGGGCTTTACACTCTGCCAACTCACCAGCTCTCTGTGGTGGCTCCCTCCTGCTGTCAGGCTTTGCAGTGGTTCTTCAGCTTTCCCTCTGCTTCTTCTCCCGCTTCTGCGAGCCTCAGGTGATTTGTGTGTCAGTCTTTAGGAGTGATGACAGCTCTGTAGATCTACTGTGGCTTCACCGGTCAGCCACACGCTGCTCTGGGAGCATGTCTCCTTCTCAGCTGGGTTTCTTTGTAGTAAACCGCTTTCCGCTGAGCGTAATATGCAGTTCTGCTTGATTTCACCCTTCGTGGTGACTTATGCTGGCAGGGTTCTTTCCGTGGCTGCTCCTGCACCTCAGATAGTTTCAGCTTCCTCGGCTACGCCCCCCACACAGCCAATCAAAGCTCCTTGTCTTGCTACCCCTGCTTCACCTTAATTCCCTGCAACTCCTTAATTCCCTGCAACTCCTTAATTTCCGACACCTCTTTCTTTCCCCAGCTTGGCCTCATCTTGGGTTTTAAATATTCTTGTCAGGTGCTTTACTTGGGGACAACTAGACCAAACCTTTGGATATCCACCATTCTAAGTCCCTATTGCCTCCAAACTCATCTTCCTCGTCCCAGTACTTTTATTATTATGGGAACTGAAGTCCATAGAAGATTGTGTAACATTAAGTATTTTTAATTAATTCAGACTGTTCTATGAACTGGGGGGAAGAGGGGACTTTAGGCTGGGGTTTTGTGATGACTCCCGAGGCGTCATCACACTTGCTTTAAGAACATATATTTCGATTACTTATCATTTTTACACGTTTCTTTATCATGTGACTTGGTGCTTTGAAAGTACACACAATTGCACAGACTAAGATTACAATTATGTTGAGCTTTCATTGTAATTCTAATCTTTGTCTGTACAATTGTGTGCATTCTCAGATGTATTTACTTCAGGATACAGATGATAAACAGGCTTTCCCCATTGGTGCTTCAAAACGAGATTTATTTAATAGTGTTCTAATTTCGCCCTTGAACAACAGCTTTGCAGAAAATGCATTGCTGGTTTTAATAACGAAGATGGAATAGGAGAAGATGAAGTCTCCTCTGCTATCTAAATTGGAAACTGTTGGACCAGGAAGACAGGGCTCAAATTCCACCTACCAACAGATTATGTGACCCTGAGCAAATCATTTTTCTTTGATGGCCGAGGGAATAGAGTTGGACTTAAATGATGCGTTAATGAAGCTAGCTATGATAGTGGCCAGGGGTTCTGTGCACATTTTCACAATGTTGGCTGTTTTTTTTTCTCCAGATGTGTTCAAGGGCTCGTTTCATTTTCCGGAGGGAAGCTAGGTCATCGTAGAGCCAATTCTGGGTTTTAGTTTTTTTTCTGGGAGGTGGTTTTGAGGGGAGTTTGTTCGTCCAAAGTAGTGAGCAATGCGGAGTTGTAGGATGCAAGAATTACTTCTGGCAGGAAGTTGTTAGGGGTTGGTTTGAGGGAGGCTAGGATGAAGGGGGCTAGTAGCTCAACTGTGAGCTTGCGGGTGTGTCTGGCAGTGATGGGGAGGGGTTCGCTGATAGTAGGGGTGTTTATGGTGAAGGTGGTGAAGGCGAAAGGGATCAGTGAGTGATCTGACCAAGGAAGGGGGAGAGGGGAGGATACTTGGATGGGAATGTTATACGGAAGTATCCAGTCAAGTGTTCTTCCTTTTTCATGGGTTGGAGAGAGGACTCATTGGGTGAAGTTCATCTCTTCAAGGGTGGCTGTGAGGGTGGATAGCTTATGGTCAGAGGGGTTGTTGGATCATAGATTGAAGTCTCCTAGGAGAATAAATTTGGTCTTGGGCTTGAGGAGGGGAGTGATGAGGAGGGGGATGTTGGATTATGGAATTCCAGGGTGGGAGGGTTGGCGATAGAGAAGTAGGTTAATGGTGGGTGGAGTGAGGATTCAAGTTTGGCCAAAAGGATTTCATAGCCTGGTAATTATTGAGGTGAGGCTCTGATGGAGAGGGTGGATTTGTGTATGATGGCAACACCACCTCCTGGGCTGTCTTTACGATGAACTCGTACGATGGAATATCCAGTAGGTATTGCGAGAGAGAGGATGGGGCCGGCAGAATCATGCAGCTAGGTTTCAGATGCCGCTAATAGGTCTAAATTCTTTTCTATTAGGAGGTCATGGATGTCGGGGGTTTGTGCGCAGATGATAAATGCATTGATAAATTTGCTGACGAGGGTATAGGGTGGGGAGCTGGGACGTAGTGGGGATAAAAGGTGAGGGTGGGGGCTAATAGGAATATGAGGGGGAAGTGAGAGGAGCGATTTTAGGAGTATTAGACCAGTTGGGTGAATGTTTTTGGTGGGAGGGGATGAGGGTTCTGGAGCGGAGTCGGTGTATAAGGGCAAGGCCTATACATGATGTGAGGGAATTAATTGGTAGGATGGGGTGGCTGAGAGTCTGCTTTCAGAATGGGAGGAGCTTGGCGGGTAGGAGGAGGTATCTGACTTGAGGCTACTGTTGCTGGCAGGTTTGCGTGAGTGGTCCGCATGCTGGTTGTGTGTGCATGGATATGTGCTCTGTGTCAGTACTGGGTTTCTATCCAGGATACTAGTGGGTGAGGTTTGAGGTGGGGTGTGTCCTGTCTGTGAGTAGGGATAACCAACAAACACTGTAGATAAACTGGTAGGGGGTGGCAAATGAAGCACGCTATGTGGTAAAACTTGTACTGGGGAGTAAGCAGAAGGGGGTAAGAGCGTGTGGATGATGTGGCTTTAAGAGTCTGGGCATCTTCTCCCGTAGGTTATGTTCCAAGTCAATGGTGTTGCGTTTGCAGAGTGTGTGGGGGGTTGAGGGTGGGCCTAGTTATGATATGATATGGCATTTATAACGCGCCTATACACAATTGTTTATAACCGGTGTGTTAAAGGCTGGTGTGCAGGAGCCACAAGGGAGTGTTTTGGTTTGGGTAGCGTGGATGCGCGCACGCCCGAAGGCTCTTGGGAGTTGTGGTTTCTGAAATGGGGAAACTCAGTTTTGTTGCAGTGGGATGTGTTTCACTGCAATGTGGTGTGTGGTGGTCAATGCTCTAAGCAAGCACGGTGTGTCTGTGAGGGTGGAAGTGTATGGGCTGGAACAGTGCCCAGGTGTGGTGGAAAGGCTTGTCAGCTGCTTGCTGCAAGTGCAGCGAGGACTCAAAATGTTGTTGGGGCTGAGCTTCCTGGGAGGTGGACCTTGGCATGGGTCGGCTGCGGCGCAACCGAGCACGGGTTGGTTGTATGCCGGTAAGTGAGTAGAACTTAGAAGGGACAATGTGGTGCTCTGCTGGTCGCGGACGTGAATAGTGTTGGGTGAATAAGAAACTGGAGGGTGTTGTTTGTAAAGTGTGTGATTAAAATATGTTGCAAGTGTTTTGCGCTGGGTTAGAGCGTGACACGTGGAGAAGGGGCCATAGTTAAGTAGGTGATTGGAATTGGATGCATCGGCAGTTGCGGCAGACATATGGGCAGCACTAGGGCTGTGGGGAGAGCATGGTAGTTATGGCATGATGTTTGACATTGTGAGAATGTCCCGCTTGGCCTGTATTGCTAGCACTGACGTGGTGGGGCATAGTTGGGATTTCGGAGGATGGCCGAAGTGGTGCCACAGACAGGCGCGGCTCCGTGCAGCGAGCCGACTTTAGGAAAGTACTTGGCGGAGGGGTGGATGGTCAACAGGAGGCAGAATACAATGTACAACATTACTAGATGCAAGAGTAGCAGGCAGAGCATTATATATGGCTGGGACATCATTCTTGTGTGGGCTGCTTTCAGGGCAATTCTGTTCGGATAATACGGTAGCATATGAATTACTAACATCAAGTCTGTGTAATAAATACATTAAGCAAATATTATAGTAAATTTTGGTCTTGGCCCAGGAGTCGATTGCAGGGGTGGACAGTACATGTTGTGCTTCTACAAACATACAAACTACAAACATACCTGAACGATATGGTGCATAAAAGGAAAGTAATGTCAGTAATGTCTAGTGTGTATACTTGAAAATGTGTGGGTGGAAGAGAGGTTAGTATTGAGTTGTTCTGAAAGTTGGGGCTGTTGCAGTGTGGGCTTGGGCACCTGTGCTAAGGGCAAAAAAATTATACTTGGCCCCCCAGCTCAAAAATTGACAGTCCTGCATTGTTTCTCCATATATTTTAGATACACCATTTCTGATTGAAATGCAAAACAAATCCCAGTTCATACAGAATAAAGTTATGGGATACCGTCAAGCATGTGTCTGTTTTTGTCGGTCCACCATTTGTGCACACTTTGTAAGATTTATAAAGAGCTGGTAGATATGACTTTCATTTTTGTAATTATTAACAATCGTTTTCATAAACTGAGTAGTTTAGATACAGGAGGAAGGTTTTGTTGGTTGCTAACAACATAGATTGGATGACTGATGGTATCGTCCCCATGCTAACCTTTCTCTGGCATCTCAGGGTCCTGATGTGCCAAGTCTCCGTCAGGAATTGAGATAAGATTTTAGACACGTGTAGATTAACAATGAAGATTAACCATTTTCAAGAGTTTTTCCTGGAGTTACAGGTTTTGAAATGTGCAGACTATCTATTCCAATGCGCCGCTTATGGGCACCACCGGAAAACAAATATTTGATGAAGCTAAAAAATAATAAAACCGGTGTAGATAAAATAAAGTTCAAAGTTGAACTTAATCTATTAATGTGTGAGAGCCAAAGATTGAATATAGAGTATAAGATTTGGTTTTCTGGAAAACATCAGGAATGCTGAAAATCTGGCAAAGGTTTAACGTGGTAATAAAAAAAGAGCAATAAGTAAATAGCAATTCAAGGGATCAGGAGAGTTACTATAGAAACATATTCAGGGGTGTTGTAAGGAACAAGTTACTTACCTGTAACTGTTGTTCTCCAGCATGGGTGTGGCATGGATTCACATGCTCATGAATATTCCCCGTCGTCAGGCTGGGAATCCTCGGTAAAGAAAAAACCAGTATCAGTTTCGTTTCTGATCTATCTTTGGTAGTAATAACCAATCACTGGTCCCTGCGTCATACTGACCACAGCCAATGACTGCCCTCTACCTAAGCACCGCCTCTGGCAGCCATCTTCAGATTTGGAAGCACGTGAAGTGGCAGTATGACCAAGTGAAGAGCCGCAGAGGGGTAGGCGGGAGGGTTCGCATGTGAATCCATGCCAGACCCATGCTGGAGAACAACAGTTACAGGTAAGTAACTTGTTCCTTCTCCAGCATGGGGTCTGGTATGGATTCACATGCTCATGAATAAAGAATACATAGCAGTACACACATGCACAACCACGGGAGGTGGCAAAGGCTCAACATTAAGCATTACATCAAACTCAACATTAAGCATCTTACCTCCTCACCAGGCTCACCTCAGGCGAACAGGTTGCGCAGCACTGCTTGGCCGACCCTGGACTCCTCCCTGGAATCCCGATCGATGCAGTAGAATTTCGTGAAGGTGTGCGTCGACCTCCACGTAGCAGCCCTACATATGTCCAGCAGGGGCACACCAGAAAGGAACGCCGTGGTAGCTGCGATCGCTCTGGTGTAATGGGCTCTTGGACGGCCAGGCAGCGGTCGGTTTGCCAACCGATGACAGTACATGATACAGCCGGAGAGCCATCTGGAAATGGAAGCTTTTGAGAGAGCCATCCCCTAATTGACAGGTCCACAGTTCACAAAGAGTTGTGACGTCTTCCGAAAACACTTTGTGCGGTCCACGTAGAACTTCAGCGCTCTAGCCACATCCAGCGAGTGCAAAGTCCTCTCAGCCGGCGACGAAGGCGACGGGAAGAACACAGGCAACACCAAGGGTTCGTTGAGATGGATGTCCGACGGTACCTTGGGCATGAAGGAGGGGTGCGTCCTGAGCACTACCCTCGTGTCATGAAAAGTCAAGTACGGGGCCTTGCAGGAAAGGGCCTGGATCTCTCCCACCCGTCGTGCGGAGGTGATGGCCACAAGAAACGCTGTTTTCCACGACAGAAACTTCAACGGGGCCGAGTGCAGAGGCTCGAACGGAGGTCCCATGAGCTTGGTCAGCACCACGGTGAGCTCCCACGCCGGGGCCGGAGCCTTCACCGGCGGGAACGATCTGAACAGTCCCTTCATGAACTCTTTCACCAGACGATGAGACCACAAGGACGTCCGCCCCGTGGTTCTGGTGTATCGGGAGATCGCAGCAAGATGAATCTTGATGGACGCGTGTGCCAGACCAGCTTTGGCCAGCGTCAGCAGGTACGGCAGTACCTGGGGAGCCGTAATCCGTAGAGGGTTAATCTTCTGTGCGTGGCACCAGACAGAGAACCTCTTCCATTTGTGTCCGTAGCATTTAAGAGTCGAGGACGCCCTGGCCTTTGCAAGAACCTCTCTGCAGTCGGCCGGTATGTCGCATCCCCCAAACTCTAGCGCTGCAGGAGCCAGGCCTGCAAGTTCAGCGATTTCGGGTCGTGGTGGAAGATGGCGCCTCCTTCCCTGGAGAGTAGATCCGCGTCCACCGGCAGCTTGATTGGCGGGGACGCTGACAAGTCCAGAAGGTCCGGGAACCATATCTGCCTCGGCCACGCCGGTGCGACGAGGATCATCCTGCACCGTGACCTCTTGAGCTGGTTGACGAGCCGGATTAGCAGTGGCAAAGGAGGGAACGCGTAGAGGAACAGGCCCTCCCAGGGGAACGAGAAAGCATCGCCCATGCTCCTCGCCTGGGGAAACCTGCTGGCGAACCTCCGGCACTTGGAGTTCGTCGCCGTCGCGAACAGGTCGATCTGGGGTGTGCCCCACCGTCGGAAGAGGCGATCCACTAGATCCTGCCGTAGTTCCCACTCGTGGCACGAGCGCAGCTCCCTGCTGAGTGAGTCGGCGATGGTGTTTTTTATCCCTGCCAGATGAAACGGCACCAGAAACATCCTTTGGGTGACGGCCCAATGCCACAGGTCCTGCGCCTCCTCGGACAGTGCTGGAGACCTGGTTCCGCCCTGTTTCCTGATGTAAAACATGGTGGTGGTGTTGTCGGTGAAGATCCTCACCACCTTGCCCTTGAGGGACGGAAGGAAGGACCTGAGGGCCCAGAACACTGCACGGAGCTCCAGGACGTTGATATGGAGGGACTTCTCCATCGGGAGCCAAAGGCCTCTCGCGTGCAGATTTTCGGTGTGCGCTCCCCACCCTTCCAGGGAGGCATCCGTGGTCACTGTCTCCTGGTGGTCTGGGGTCTGGAAGTCCATGCCCGCCGTCAGATGCGCGCGGGTGCCCCACCACCGGACCGCTCGGCGGAAACTCTCGTCGAGTGTGATCCTCTCCTCGAAGCCGCCCGTCGTTTGGATCCAGCGCGCGTTCAGGAACTCCTGCAACGGGCGCATCCGGAGCCTGCACATGGGAATGAGGTAGATGCAAGAAGACATCATTCCGAGGAGGGACTTGATGGACCTCACCTTGGCCGCGTCGGAAACCAACATCCGCTGTACCTTGCCCAGGATGGACCTGGTCCTTTCCTCCGACGGGGAGGCCAGAAGGGACACTGTGTCGAGCTTCGCTCCCAGAAACAGTGCGTTTTGCGCGGGTACCAGGTGGGACTTGGCGTAGTTCACGGAGAATCCCAGGTCCGTGAGAAGTTGGACGGTCCTTGCCGTGTGCTCCACGGCGAGCTCCCTCGTCTTGGCTCGGATGAGCCAGTCGTCCAGGTAGGGGTAGATGTGGATCCCCTCGCGGCGCAGCTGCGCTGCCACCGGTGCAAGGCACTTGGTGAATACCCTGGGTGCCGACCGTAGTCCGAAGGGGAGGGCTTTGAACTGGTAGTGACGCCCTTGGACCACAAACCTGAGGAATTTTCGGTGCCCCTTTAGGATGGGAATATGGAAGTAGGCATCCTCCAAATCCAACGACGACAGGAAGTCTCCCTCCTCCAGCTGACCCAGGACGTGCTGGAGGGTGACCATCCGGAACTTCTGCGCCTTGATGAACTTGTTCAGACGTCGCAGGTCTAGGATGGGTCGCCATCCTCCCGTCTTCTTCTTCACGAGGAAGTATCTCGAGTAAACTCCGGAGCCCTGAAGCCTCTTTGGGACGAGTTCGATGGCGCCCTTCCTGAGCATCGCCCTTACCTCCAGGAGAAGCTGAGGGACGTGAAGCTCTTTCCTGGCCACAGGGGGGATGCGCGGGCACCTTCTTTGAAACTCGAGCGCGTGGCCCCGGGCTAAGGCGTCCAGCACCCAACGGTCGGTGGAGATGGACTCCCACACGCTGACGAAGCTCGCCAGCCGGCCTCCCACCGGGGTGCTTCGGTGGGGGCCCGACCCCACGGCCGGTTCAATCCTGTTTCGACGAGGCTTTGCCGCCTTGACCTCCTTGGCGATGACGGCGGGGTCCGCCAGACTTGCCTCGTCCTCTGTAGGCCTCCTGAGACGACGAGCGGGCCGCCTGACGGTAGGTGGAGAAACCGCCGCCGGAACCTTTGGAGGCGCCCTTGCCTCCGCTGCTCCGAAAGGGCGTCCGTCGTTGCTGCAGAACCCCAAGGGCCCGGGCCGTCTCAGTGTCCGCTTTAATGGCCTGAAGGGAATCGTCCACTGTTTTCCCGAACAGGTTGTTCCCATCGAACGGCATGTCCAGGACTCTGGTCTGTACGTCTTGACGGAAGTCCGTAGCCTTGAGCCATCCACGCCGCCTAAGGCACACGCCGTTGCCCAACTGGCGAAACCCAGTGTCGGCGATGTCCGTTGCAATAGTGATGGCGTGGTCCAACGCCACCTCACCTTCCTGTAGGATCTCCAGGGCATCCGCCCTCTTGTCGTCCGGTAGGAAGTCCAGCAGGGGAGCCAGTTTGTACCATAGCTCCCTGTCGTAGTGGGCCACGATAGCCAAGGCGTTGGCCGCTTTAATCGTCGTCGCTGCAGACGAGATGACCCTGCGTCCCATAGCGTCCAATTTCTTTCCCTCGCCGTCCGGTGGGGAAGTCGATGTGGAGGCCGCACCCCCCCCCGCTTTCTTCCTGGCCGTCGCGGAGACGACGGAGTCCGGGGTAGGCTGCGCCCGGAGGCACAGGGGGGCCGCGTCCGGGACCCGGTACTTCTTCTCGTACTGGTCTCTTCTAGCTGGCGTCGTGGAAGGGTTCTTGAGGAGGGCGAGGCCCTCATCCCAAATGTCGTCCAGTAGAGGCACCGCGAGGACCGTCTTCCTCTTGGCCTCGCGCCGTTGATAAAGGAATCCTTCCTTTTTCTTCTCCTCAGGGCAGAGTTGGAAAAGCTTGGATGCCCTGGCGATCATGGAGTGGAACGATCCAATCTCGTCGGGCGGAGAAGCCCTGGTGGGAGGTGACGACGGTAGATCCTCGTCGTATACCTCGTCGTCCGTGCCCGTCGCTGCCGTGTCAGTCCCCGTATCATCCCCTCGGGTGGACGGGGAGGAGGGCTGGACGGGGCGCGACGGCTGAAAAGGAGGTGGAGGGTGAATCCTTCTTTTCTTGGGCAGGGGAACACCAGAAGGTCCCGGTTCAGGATCCCCCGACGGGAGAGGTTCCTCCGTCGGCAACGGTAGTCTCGTCTTTATCTCTGAGCATAAGGACTGTATAGCCAACAAAATGGCCGCCGAGTTGTCTTGCGGCGCTGGCATAGGGGAATCCGACGGGCCGGTCTTCTTCCACGCCAAGGCCCTGGCTTAAGACCTCGATCAGCTCTTCCTCCGAGGTTGAAGCCGAATCTACGACGACGCCCTGCCCCCCCTTTTTCTTCCCCGCCGGGGATTTCACGGGGGTCCTATCGATGGGTACAAAAGAGGACTCCCTCCGAGGTGGCAGGGAGACTCTGAGCCCCGAGGTCGCCACCACTGGTGTAGCCTCCACAGGCTGAGCCAGGGCCGCCGTGACAGCTTCGATAGAGGGCTTGGCCGGATGGATTAAGGCCTTCACCACCTTAGGTGCGCTCACCGCCTTATCCTTGAGGGGGGGGACACTGCCTTGCTCCCCCTCCGATGGGGCCTTCGAGCTCGACCGGGGCCTCTCCAGGAGCTTCGCCGGGTGCTCGCCCTTCCTCTTACCCGACCCAGAGCGTTGGCTCGTGGCTGAAGGTGCCGGGGAGGGTGCGCCCTGCCTGGCGCCCGTAGAGCCCGACCGTTCGGCGCTCCCGGTGCCAGTGGACTCGCGGTGCTTGGCCTTGTGTTGGACCCCCGTCGCCGGGGCGTCCTCAAAGGTCTTAGAAGACCGCTCGGATTTCTTCTTCTTCTCGCCTGACGGGCTATTCCCTTCCAGCCAGTTGGCGAGACGTTGATGGCGGTCCTTCATGGTCCGCTCCGACATATTGCCGCAAAACGCACAGTCCTTCTCCACGTGCATCTTGTCCTCATGTAAGCAGTAGAGACAAAAGGAGTGTTCGTCCTCCTTAAAGACGTTCTGCAGCTGGCATCCAGGGCAGACCCTGAACAGCTTTCCGGGCGTCGAGCTTCCCTTCTCCTGGGCCATGTCCGGGCCTGAGAAGCTTCTGGAGTCCTCCAAAAGCGTAGCTCGACGAATTCTTCACCCTTGAGGGGCGCAGACGAATCCGACACGGGTCCCCGTTGATCGGATGGAGAGTCGGTGGAGCTTGAGGCTCTTTTGACCGAAAAAACGAAGATTTTGAGAAAAAACGTGAAAAAATAGCACTAACGCTCGAGAGCAATAGCACGAGGATCCCAACACATGAACGTGCGGTAAAAATCTGAAGATGGCTACCAGAGGCGGTGCTTAGGTAGAGGGCAGTCATTGGCTGTGGTCAGTATGACGCAGATACCAGTGATTGGTTACTACTACGAAAGACAGATCAGAAACGAAACTGATACTGGTTTTTTCTTTACCGAGGATTCCCAGCCTGACGACGGGGAATATTCATGAGCATGTGAATCCATGCCAGACCCCATGCTGGAGAAATAGAATACCCGCACAGCATTAAGGGTAATAGTAAAAACAATACATTCAGAAATAATGATACTATTGGAACCTAAAGGTTCTTCTCGTGAAATGTCGCAGTAAACCCTGTTCTAGGACCAAAAGGACATCCAATACATCTACTGGTAAATATTAATTTAATCATACTCACATATCTGACAATAGTCAATGGGTAAATGCAATGTAAGCGTTGGATACCATGTTGTTGTGTCTGTGAACAATTATCATAATACTAATATGTGTGTGTGTGTGTGTGTGTGTGTGTGTGTGTGATTTTATTCATCACAACAAAACCCATACAACTCATAAAACCTTTAACACTACTGCTATTATTATTATTATTATTATTATTATTATTATTATTATTATTATTATTATTCGGGTATTTATTGAGCATGGACCTAGCTGTGGGAAGCAATGGAGCACTGTACAATCGTAAGGGGAAGAACAAGGTTAGAGAGCAGAAAAACCAGGGGGTGGGGACCTAATAACAGGGGACGAGGGCAATTGTCAGCAATGGATCTACAGGAACCATGGGAAGAAACAGTGGGCATCAGATCACCCAGTCTCAGGTGTGGTGGGGAGTGGATGGTGTATGGACCTAGGTGTTAGGGATGAACCATTTGTTGAAGAGGAGGGTCTTGATCTCCTTCCTGAACTAGGGGGTGAATCAGATGTTGATGGGGAGGAGGTTCCAGAATCCAGAGTCTTGGGGTGTAGACGGAGAAGGCATGTCTTCTGCTTTTTTTCCTTCCTGCACCAGCAGAGTTCAAGTCTGCACCTGTCCTTACTACTGGTGGATTGTAGGCCTCCAGAGATGCTGTGTTTCTCAGTGAAGTATCTTGGGGACTTTAGGGTGACATGCTGCAGAATTTGAGGATGGTGCTGGCTTGCATCGGGAGCAAGTGCAGTTTGATGGGGGTCGGGTTGAGGTGATCAAATCTGCAGATTGCTTTGATAAATCGTGCCACAGTATGCAGGACACATCTCAGGGGAGGCCAGGGTAGACGCTGGAAGGCCTTCCAAGAGGGCACTGGCCTGGATTATGGCAGAGGACCAAGGCTTGGACAGCTGGTGCGAGAAATGACGGATGAAGGATTGCTATTTGGCATGGGTGAAAAAGTCCTGGCATTTTGAGTTAATAATAAAGTTAATTATTAATCATTAATAATAAAGTTAATCATTAATAATAAAATGGTACAGGTAATTCCATCTCTGAAAGGGTGGTCTGCTAACCAGACCCCGCCTTTCCATAAAAACTCTATGCCAAAAGCATAGCATACGCCTGTGCCCAGTCTCCTGAACTGCAGTGCTGCATCTCCAGTGGCGCAGAGCAGGTTTAAAGGTCACAGGTGCCCGCTTGACAGCTAGGTGGCAGCAAAGTCACTTCAACAGAGAGGTTGCATTTACAGTTTTCACCTCTATTCCAAAAACTACTATTAAACATAAGTCATACCCGAGTTTGGGGTATGGTGGCCGGTATTTCATGTAATTATTAAAGCCACATCTGATATCTATCATACATATGTCAACACTGTGAGCCCAGGCCAACAATGGACAGGATTTTGTTGTATTCCGCATAGACTAGCAGTCTGTGCTGCACCCAGCAGAACAAGAAGCAGTGGGGACTACCTTTCATTTGATCCATTGTGAGATGGTAAAACACCTCCCTCCAGCAAGACAGACCCTCAGCAGGAGGGGCAAAAGGACTAGTCACACCACAGGGCATTGCATACCAATGGGCATTTAATGCTATGGGTCTGTGGAGGAGGTGGGGTGAGTGTTGTCAGAGGGAGCTCAGCACAGTTGAGGTAGTGCTCCGCCATCTTGTTTCTCTCTGTACCACTCTTTCCTTCCTCTCTCCATCACTTCCTTTAGCACCAATCACTTTTGGTACAATGCAAGAAGGCAAGGTAGACTAGGCCCAAAGACAGGGATTGGACCCCTGAAAGCAGACTTGCTTTTGCCCAATCCCCTGTGGGATTCTGTCTATAAAAGGAGTGGTCTCTCACCCCTTTTTTGATTCACCTTTCAACCATCCATGAAACCAGGAAGAATTCATTTGGACCTCTTTGGGAGAGGGGATCTTTCCAAAGCCCTCAGCCATTGAGGTGAGTCAAGCTCTGCTCTCTACCTACTCCCAGGACACATTGGGGGTGACTTGTGCTGAGGACCAGGACCAGGACCTGCCTCTCTGCTTGAAAAACCTCCTTAGGCTGGGAGAGCCGAACTTGAAAGGACTCAACCTTTCATAGCGCCCTCTGCAGAGGGTCTCACACCAACCCGAGTCCGCGAACAGCCAGGATCACTGCATCAAACTAATAGAGATGCATTTGAGCTTTGTTTGCTGCATATACAACATTTGAATCCATTGATGCTGCCTTTGACACCCGCTCAATCTTCGAACCACCATGCTTGCATAATCGAAGTGGCTTGACGCCGCATCAGCCCAGCAAAGCCCTATCACCTTTCCGATTCGAGCACCAGCGTTGCATGCAGACGACTCCAAACTGCTACATTGAATCAAGCATAGAACCACCAGGACTTTGCATAGAATTTCGTCTTAAATCATTGGACCCTCCCATCACTCATCGAACCATGCTCAATCGTATAACTGAACCTGGTGGCCCATTTGACCTACATCACCCAACACTGCCTCGAACCAAATGGAGCACCTGCTCTAATCCGACTTGATGCCGATTCCCTGCCTGGGATCAGTGCCACTGGCCACTGTCGATCCAATTCGTTCCACAGGCACAACAGCGGGAAGCTTGGCTAGATGGCATTGAACCGCCTAAACTTGGGAAAAAGCCCTTTGAACAGATCCTGTCTATCCTGGTCCACCTTTTGGGGCCCTAGGGACTGGCTAAGCCTCTTTTGCACCTTTCCCACTAAGAACATATCCTTTTTCAATTTGTTGTTGCATTTCTTGCCTGTTTTTCCTTCTTGCTAAGTACCCAAAGTGCTGCATTATTGCATTCGGCATTTCTCTGCCTTTCATTTACAAGGGTGGGGTTTTAAAGTGTTTTTATAGTTGAGTGTACAATTTATTAAAAGCACATATTTTTATAAAACCTTGCTTTGGGGATTCTGTTATTTTGGAACTTTTGTACTTTGTTGTTTGGGTTGCAACCGGCTCGCATTTTCACCACTTCTGAGAGTATAGACTTTCCTTGTTCCACAATTCCACAAAAGGTGAAAGAGGTGTGCCTTAGCTGTGCTGTATTAGCTTTAAGGCTGAGATCACTCTTGGTTTGTAGAAATGTGGGAGCAGTTTAGCCACTACTCATCCTTATAAGTAATTTTTCTCCTGTTACGCAGTCCATGAGCACATATATGACATCACAGCAGGGATTAG
Organism: Ambystoma mexicanum; assembly: GCF_040938575.1. Taxonomy (NCBI): domain Eukaryota; kingdom Metazoa; phylum Chordata; class Amphibia; order Caudata; family Ambystomatidae; genus Ambystoma; species Ambystoma mexicanum. The sequence continues at coordinate 191,728,756 of NC_090927.1, read as the reverse complement.
AAATGAGATACAAAATGATGTCATTAGGGACATCTAAAGGGGGACTCCGAGTTCAGACCATCGTCATTTCCCACATCCGCCAAATTTCATGGGTTTTGTTGCAATCAGTGATGGCTTGTCCATAACGGTGAAAGGGGCACCAACCACCTAAGACCCACGCCCATTATGGAGGAGCTGACTAGCCAGCCCAGTGTAATGAATGAGTGCTCCCTCAGTGGCTTTGTTCACATGTGGGAGAGCTCTTGAGCTGGCTTAAATTGTCAAAGGGAAACTTTGTTTCCCTTTGACAGTTTTTGTTCTCCAGTGCGCATGTCCAATGGACTATGCAAGATCTGGGGCGTTTTGCTTCCCCAGCCTTGCATGGCCCATTGGGGATGCAGGCCCGGGGAACTGCACCTTTGTATGTGCGAAAGAGTGCTCCTGCACCTCTTGCTCATACAAACAGATACAGGCACAGCGTCAGAATCCCTCTTTGCTTCCTGGTTCCTGTTCATGCTCCGCAGAAACTGGAGGGTTTCCGTGTTGCTGCCGGCATCAGGATGAGAGCAGATGGTAATATTTCATTTAAGGTTTATGTTTGTGCATATCTGCTTGTATGATGGTGTAATGGCTGAGTGAGTGTATGATGATGGGTGTGCGCGTGAATGAGCAAGTTCATGGTGTATGGGTGCACATGTGAATGAGCGAGTGAATGCTGTATGAATGTGCGTGCATGTGCGTTTGTGCTGGGATTCTAACACAGATGTCCAGTAAAAAAATAGCCATTGCTAAAGCAAGCATGATACATGTTAATATGTGGCTAGACTGGCATTTTGGTGTAGGCAGTCTAGCCATGTCTTACTGTGGCATGCCATTTTTAGCGGACATCGTTGATAAAGCAAGCATGATAAGTGTTATTACATGGCTAGACTGGAATTTTAGTGGAGCTAGTTTGGACAGGTTTTCATATTGTGGCATGGCATTTTTAATGGCAAAGCCAACTGGAATATGTTCTTACGTGGGGATATTGCCATATGTTGGCAGAACCAGCCCGGACATGTTTTCTTATAGTATCATTACTGGCATTATGTGCAAAGCAAACATCAATCTGTACTTATATCGGAATACTGCCATATTTTGGTGCAGCAAGTCTGGAAATGTGTATGGGCGCAGCCAGCGTGAAATCGTTTTATACTGGCAAATGTTGTAGACAAAGGCATTATGAAAATCCATTAGGAAATGTCCTGTGCACTGTTGGTGATTTGTATTATTGGATTATTTCATGAATTACCCTACAAACCCAACTGCAAACTGTCTTTTTACCCACTTTTTCACTTAAAGTATTCTGTAAAATGCACCATTCTAACCCATTGTTCATTGAGATTGCTCGGTTGCTCTGGCATATTTGTGAGAAATGTTTTCGCCCCTCCAATTAAAAAAGTCACCAGCTACCACTGGTTTAGATACATCCGATCATCTAAACTCTGTATTAACTGAAGATTTTCACAACATTTCAAGGGTTTTTCATGCTATATCTTCTCCACAGTCGGCTGGTCATGTCATTCAACCAGTGGCCATGGCATAATTATTATAAAAAAGACCAGCCTATTGCCTGTGCCCACATCCCCCTGTCTATTAAGTAATCAGGCCCCATCACAACATTCAGCCGTGTCCACTGTTCACGTCGCAAGAGTAAGGGAAAAAGACTGCAACTTGTGGCCTATGGCCACGAACCATAACACCCTGCCCACATCCAGTGGAACAATACTCCCACCAAGGCCCATATTCCCCTCGCACAGCCTACTAACTTACCAGGCCCCATTGGCTATCAGAGACATGGACAAGGCCCACCCAAAATCTGTAAATGCCCACTTAGCAGTGATGTGTGGGCATTTACAGATGTTAACGTCACTGCAGTGGTCCCAACTATATTGGCTTCAGGCCCCACTTGTTAAACACTCCTGGCTACACCCCTGCTGGCCATGGCTTTTAGCCTGAGGTCACAGCCTTCGGCTATATCTACTGTCCACATTGCAAAAATAAGCAAAAAAGAGATTGGGCTACTGCCCATGGCCCTCGACCCACCAGCAATGGGGACCGTACTAATGTTGGTGGTCCCCTACATATTTTAGCATACAATTTGGAAAGAGATTTTTCGGACTCTCCGTTAGTTCTTAACATGAAATTACCATGATTTTACAGGAAAAATGTCTCTCAGCAAAGGAAAAAAGATGACTGGTAAAAATGGGAACGGGAAAGCGCTCGACAATTTAAAAGTCTGCCCCATCGCCACTGCAACTCACCATGAGCTCCCCTCTTTCTTTGAAGGTTCCTCCCTTCTGCAAATCCTACCCGGCCCTCTCCTATGATCCCCTTTCTGTTTTCAGTTCGTGTAACAAACGTTTGTGCCCAAGTTGTTTCTTATGTGGTTGCCGCGGTTTTCCTGCTATGGGTGTTCAACAGAAGCTTCTTTTTCTCTATGCAAACATGAATGGGAGTAGGCTGAAACAGGCTGTTTTTGTTTTCTTAATAATGTTTGAACCGTTTAATTAATTTTCCACAAAAGTACCACTTTGGAGGGGCCCATGACTCTTTTACGATTCCATATTGAGAATGTGTTGTTTTTAATGATGCCATGTTTGTTTTGCAACTAATAAGAATCGCCAAGAGCACTGACGATGTGGTCCTCTCAAAATGACCTCATGTTGATCTTCTGAGGTCTAGCTTTAGCACTCCGCTGGAGCTCTTGAAAAGACATATCAGATGGACCTGGTGTCACAAACTTCTGCATCACGGTGAAAGGTATGCTGTGGTGCCAGGTCAATTTATAGGAGCAAGGGGACATTTTTAAGTGTGGCAGAGGGTAAGGGAATAATGTTTTAGGAGCATGTTTATGTTTTGTGCCCATGCTGCTAGAGACATTGATGTATTTTACTCTTTTGTTCTTCTCTGTGTTATTATTATTATTATTATTATTATTATTATTATTATTATTATTATTATTATTATTATTATTAAGCCAGTCACTTTTCACATGGTAGAATGAGTGGACAGTATGGCTTGGCTCTTGTTTGCCTTCATCTAATGATTGTTACTCTCTCTCTCTCTCTCTCTCTCTCTCTCTCTCTCTCTCTCTCTCTATATATATATATAATCTTTCTCTCTCTCTTCCTCTCTCACTCTTTCTCTCAATTTCTCTCTCTCTGTCTCTCTCTCTCTATATAAATATATATATATATTTTTAATCTTTCTCTCTCTCTTCCTCTCTCTCTCACTCTTTCTCTCAATTTCTCTCTCTCGTTCTCTAGATTAGTGACCTAGCATTGCGGTGGTGAGCCCATTCAATGTGTGGGCCAGCGGCTCTCACCTGTGCCCCAGCAGACTGTGCTGCTTGAGCCTGCCCAGCTCAAACACATTTGCATCACCTTTGCCCTGCCCAGGCTGGTGCAATGACAGGCCTCTATGAAGCATGCTATGGGTTGAGTTGGTAAAGTAACAGTGAGCTGGAACAGTCAAGGCCAGGAAATGAGTCACATCTAGGCAGCTGCATTTTGAAAGGAAGATGAGTGGATTTGAATGATCTCATCAGCAGGACCATGTTTTCAGCAGCCTAGCAAAGAACTCCAACTAAACTTAAAGTCTGTGTGTCAGTTACATACCACGGAATGAAGGCCCCTTTCCACTGTCACTCAAGTAATAGCAGGCTGCGCGAGGAACACCCCCAACACACCTCCTTGCACAACAAAAAGCTAGTGAAAGGCCTAACACAGCGCAAGCCTCCGTGCAATCCCTGGCCCAGCATCCAGCACCCTACCGAAATCGCGCGTCAACACTTCGCAATCCCCGTCCGCACCCCAGTGTAATCGCGGGTCAGCACCTCGCAATCCTCGACCGCACCCCAGCAAAATTGCGCACCCCCTCGTAAGTGTAGGCTACACACGTTTAAAAAACATGAATCCCCACACACCCTCTGAACCCAACCTGCCCACATAACCACTCACAGCACATTAACCACTGTAGTGCACACACCATCCCCAGGCACCCTCACCCGTAACACCCCCCTGCAGGCAGCCCCCTCCACAAGGGACTCACCCCCAAAGCCCCTCAACTGTAACACCCCCCTGCAGCCATCCCCCTCCACAACGGACTCCACCCCCAGCCCCTTTCACCTGTGACACCCCCATGCAGGCAGCCCCCTCCACAAGTGACAGCACCCCCAGCCCCTTTCACCTGTGACACCCCCCTGCAGGCAGCCCCCTCCACAAGAGACTCCACCTCCAGCCCCTTTCACCTGTGACACCCCCATGCAGGCAGCCCCCTCCACAAGGGACTCCACCCACCAGGCCCCTTCACCTGTGACACCCCCCTGCAGGCAGCCCCCCAATGGACTCCACCCCCAGCCCCTTTCACCTGTGACACCCCTGCAGGCAGCCCCCTCCACAACGGACTCCACCCCCCAGCCCCTTTCACCTGTGACACCCCCTGCAGGTAGCCCCATCCACAAGTAACACCACCCCAGCCCCTTTCACCTGTGTCACCCCCCTGCAGGCAGCCCCCTCCCCAAGAGACTCCACCCCCCAACCCCCTCACCTGTGATACCCCACTGCAGGCAGCCCCATCCACAAGTAACACCACCCCCAGCCCCTTTCACCTGTGTCACCCCCCTGCAGCCCCTTCCACAAGTGACACCACCCCAACCCCTTTCACCTGTGACACCCCCTGCAGGCAGCCCCCTCCACAAGGGACTCCACCACCCAGCCCCCCTCACCTGTGACACTCCCCTGCAGGCAGCCCCCTCCACAAGGGACTGCACCCCTCAACCCCCTCACCTGTGACACCCCACTGCAGGCAGCCCCCTCCACAAGGTACTCCATCCCCCAGCCCCTTTCACCTGGACAGCTCCTGCAGGCAGCCCCCTCCACAAGGGACTCCACCACCCAGCCCCCCTCACCTGTAACACCCCCTGCGGGCACGACTCACAGAGACAGCTGAATGGGGCAGCCCGTGTGGAATATCAAGAAATGCCACTAGTGTATCCCAGTGCAAGGGGTTGACCAACACCTGAGATAATGAATACTGTTGAAAGACATGCTGTTGAAGGAGAATGCACTACATGTGTATTACACCGCATTAACTAAGTCATGTGCCATTATCCTGAACATGTAACACTCCCACAGTCACCCCACCCACCTCCCTCCCAAACACAGTGAAGGCAAACACAGAGTGATGCAGCACATGTGAAAGGAAATACAATTTGACAGTGCACACCCATCCTTCCACTTCACACACCACCACCAGTCAGCCACTGCCCTTCCAAATCAACACAGCAACAATACACCTCCATGTAAGCAACCAGACACCTGACTACCAATGTATAGACTCAGGGCTACGAAATGGACTACAAAACAGGCACACAGCAAAAATAACTGCTATAAACAATGACTGTGAGTAAATAAAAAATTATAATATACAGTTGTATTAATGGCATACAGACTGTAAAAATAAATTAAAAAAAAATTGTCCATGTAAAGTTTTCACAAAAATAATCATCTACATGTCAAGAAATATATGTACAATTCTAAAATAATCATTCAAAAACTCACCCTAAAAAACTATGTACAAACTAACTATGGAGGATTGTCCAATTAGTCCACTCCAAAGAAAATAAAAATTAAAATGAAAGCTACACCTACAGAACTATGTACAAGGAAAAAATTGAGTATTGTCCAAAATGTCACCTCCAAATAATAATAAAAATCAAAGGAAACTTACACCTATAAAACTATGTACACAGGCACTGGGCTAGTCCTCCTCATCACCAATCTCACTCAATGTCTGGACCAGGGTATCATAGAGCACTGCATCCATTGCCCCCGGGTGGGCCTCTGTTGATTCTCGGAGGGCTTGCAGGGCCTCCAGCATGTTCCTCTCCAACCCCTCCCTCTCCCTGCAAGTTGCTGCAAGGATGGTAGCACGCCTCCTTGCCTGACGCACTGAAACCTCCGCACTGGCCATTCTGTTACACCTAATATGGTTGTAGGTTCTATATCCCGACTCTCGTACGCGGCGCGAGCTGTTCCGGGTGTTTACGGAACGAGCTGTAACGCTCTAGCGTTTTTACCGTTCTTACCGGATCTCAACCGAAGGGTGGCCACGCCCCCAGACTTCCGCACAGTATATCCGGACACTCAACCTGTGGCAAGGCGCGTTGCTTCTCTCCTTCTGAGTAGCTGTACGCTCCGTAAGTTCGTGTAGATTTCAATCTGCTCCTACAAATTACTTTCCTCACTTCTTTACGCTGTTATCTCTAATAAGCTGTGACGTTCTTTATTTTCTTCTTAGTGAAACCCACCGGGCTTCCAGCCAATGGTCTTTCCACCCTTACGGGTTCTGCTAGCCTCTTCAGCGACTCTATCAGGTGCGTTACTACGTACTTATTCTTACGGCCCTTTACTTTTGTCAATCATTCTCTGGAGATTCTTTATCATTGTTCTAATCCTATTTTTCCCGTAGCACTTCTGATTCTAGCCACAGCACCAGAAGAAGTAGGAGATCCTACCCGGAAGTACAGGAAAGGGATTTCGCTTCAGTTTATTGGCTCAGGCGGTAAGGGAAGCATTTTGTGTTTCAAGACAAAGCCACTTGCACAAGACTTGAAGATGTATAACCTTATCCTTCTTTAGCTCATTTAGATTAGGAGTGAGCCTCGTCCCGCCTTTTTTCTTACATTTAGGATTGACCGAATAACACCCAGGTAATCCTTGTTTCCACTCTATTCTCATTCCTTATCCTTTCTACTCTCAATTATTTACTAGCCTCTTACCTTTTGTATTATTACACCCAGTTTGCTGTTCCACTGACGATCACCAACTACCCTTGGCTGAGGAACATCACCCTAGCTGTCCTCAGGATTCTACAGACCCTAGCAGCCCTACACAGGGTTTTTCCCCCATTGGGGGTTTTCCCTGGGGGCTCCTTTGCGTCCTGGCTCTTGGAGCGGGAGGTGAAGGGATCCCTAGGAGGAACCTCATAGCCTTCAATAGAACAATTTCAAGCTCCAGGGAACAATCAAGTCTCTAGGTGGGTAATATCTTGTATGTTGACGCTTGAGTTTGATGAATAGTACAAGATTTGAAATTAGACATTACAGCAAGCAACGCCCGATTGGCCCAGAACTAAGGGTCAACATACAAGTATATTATTGATCATGGATCAGCAGATTCAACAGTTGATAACTGCAGTACAGTCTTTGACTGCAGAGGTTCAGAACCTCAAGCAGGAAAATGCCAATCTACGGCAGACGCAACAGAATCAGCAACAGGCCGCTCAATATGCAGCTCAACAGGCAGCTGTAAATAGAGTTTCTGATTGCTCTGAAGTCTCTCCGGGGCCCTTGCCCGGGGGTCAGTTTGATGGAAATCCGCACAAGATTAAGGAGTTTCTTGATGCCTGTTCTATTCAGTTTTCCTTTAAGAATGCTTTTTTCCATACTGACCGAGATCGAGTTGGATATATGATTTCCCAAATGGTGGGCCCGGCTCTAGCCTGAGCCACTCCTCTGGTTACGACAAATAACATCATTCTTGACTCCTATCCCGCTTTCTGTAACAGTATAAAGACAATGTCCGGAAGACAAGAGATAAGAATTGCGGCTCAGGAACATCTGCTAGATTTGAGACAGGGAAGTCAGGATCTATTGACATATATCACTAGATTCAAACAAATTGCTAGTGAATCTACTTGCTCAGATGACGCCCAAGTAACCTTTTTTCGGAGGGGTCTTTCAGAGGAGTTGAAGGACGAGATTTCTAGAGTACCTCGTCCAACCTCCCTTACTGAGTTTATTACACTGGTTATGCAGATCGACTACAGATTGAAGGAAAGAAGTAGTGAAAGGCATAAAGGAAGATTCACTCGTACTTTTTCTGCTCCTGTCTCTACCAATAAGGGGACAAGTTCTGAAGAACCCATGCAGTTAGGTGCAACAGGGAGAGGACCCCTTCCTCCAGAAGAAAGGGCTCACAGAAGGTCTCAGGGGCAATGTATGTATTGCGGTTCTAATACGCACAAGGTAAAATAGTACTGTGGCTCCTCCACGAAAGTCGGGAAACGCCAACGCCCGGCCGTAGGAGGAACCGCGTTCCGGGATCCTGTTTCTAATCCAGGTTCCTCTACCCTTTTGCAGACTTTTCAAGGCAGTACTTCACCGACCACGAATATGCTGGTGTTACGTGTGACTTTGAAATTTGGTAATCATGTTCTACCTGAAGTATCTGCTTTACTAGACTGTGGCGCAGCTGGAATTTTTATTGATGATGGTTGGGCTATGCAACATCAGATACCCAGGATTACCAAGGCAGAGGCTGTTCCAGTAGAGAGTGTTGATGGTAGCCCTCTAATCTCCAGCCCTTTTATCAGTCAAACTGGCCCGATATCAATGATTATTGCAACTCATCAGGAGTCCATTACTTTGGACATCATACGCGCAGCTCATTATCCCATTATATTGGGATTACCATGGCTTCGGAAGTATAATCCTTTTGTAAACTGGACGGTTGGGTCATTCTTTTTGGGGTCAGAATTCTGTTTAACCCATTGTATCAGTCACATGGAGGAGGGGTCTTTAGAAGCCCATCCTCAAGCTGAAACCCCCAGTCAGAGTATCTGCAGACCGGTAACCTCGCTTAATTTTGTAGCAGGTCTCCCTATGGGATATCAACAATTTTCAGAAGTTTTCTCCCCGGTGGAATATACTCAACTACCACCTGACCAGAGAGATGATTGCGTTATTGAGCGTATCCCGGAACAACCACTACCGTTTGGCAGGTTGTACATTTTGTCCACTTCGGAGAAGGAGGTTTTGAGAGACTATTTAGACACTAATCTAAAGAACGGATTAATAACATAATCCATCTCACCGGGAGCAGCGTCTCTTTTCTTTGTTCCCAAGAAGAATTCTGTGGAGCTTAGGCCATGTATATATATATGTTCAGAGGTTTAAATAAGATCACCATTCCAGATAGGTATCCCAGGCCTTTGATCCCGGATATCTTGGAAGCCGTCAAAGGAGCAAGCATTTACACTAAATTGGATCTTAAGGGCGCATATCATCTCATCAGAATAAGAAAGGGTGACAAGTGGAAGACTGCTTTCCGGACCCCTTTTGGACATTTTCAATATCAAGTCATGCCATTTGGATTATCCAATGCTCCAGCGATCTTCCAGCGATTTATGGACCATTTATTCTCTGACCTTCTGCTTCATTATGTCATAGTTTACCTTGATGAAATCTTGGTATTTTCTAAGAATAATTCAGAACACAAGATTCATGTTAAAGAAGTCTTACAAAGACTACTGAATAATCATCTATATTGCAATTTTGAAAAGTGTTCTTTTCACCAACCTAAGGTAACATAATTGGGTTACATTTTGTCTGCTCAAGGCATTGCTATGGACCCTGAAAAGGTTACTGCTGTTCAAGATTGGCCGATTCCCAACTCATGCAAGGACATTGAAAGATTTGTGGGATTATCTAATTTTTATCGTCGGTTCATACCTAACTTCTCTGCTCTTACTCAGCCCCTTACCAACCTTCTGAAGAAAGGTGTTCCTTATCTCTGGACCGAATTGACACAAAAAGCCTTTGACACTTTGAAAAGAAGATTCTCCACAGCACCTATTTTAAAAACTCCGGATCAATCCCGGGGCTTTATCATCGAAACAGATGCATCTCAGTATGCTTTAGGAGCGGTCCTTTTACAAAAGGATGAACAAGATATAGAACGACCCATTGCTTATCTTTCCAAAACTCTTTCACCGGCAGAACTGAATTACACTGCTCTTGAAAAAGAATTGCTGGCGATTAAAATATCTTTTGAGGAATGGAGGCATTTACTGTTGGGAGCCCAACATCCTAGGGAAGTGAGAACAGACCACCAGAATTTACGGATTCTGCAATATGTTCAAACCTGTAACAGCCGCCAGGCTAGATGGGCTCATTTCTTTTCCCCTTTCAGAATTATATTTACCTTTATTCCGGGGAGGAATAATTTGCAGGCTGATGCCCTGTCTCGTAAGCATGGGGTGTTTAATCGGTCGACTAGACATGAACGCATCTTTCCTTGTCTAGCTATGTCATGCCACGCAGCACTTGGCGCCTGTGGAACCGCTGGCGGCGCGGACATTATTCCGCCGTGCACGCTGGTAGTCTGTCACGCCCACCTGCAGCTCTGCCCCTGCGTATGCGCGCTTACGCGGCCGGAGTTTAAATACAGCTCCTTCCGGGTTGTGTACGCGTTGCAACGCTTCCGGTTTCCTCCGTTAGTGCTGTCTGCCTTTTTGCCTGCTCTTCCCTCGCTCGCACTTGCTGCAGTATTTACCCGATCTCTATCGGGTCCTTGTCCTCTTCCCCTTGCCTTGCCTGCTGCCCCTTTTTCTTCTACTATTTCCCTTCCTCTCCCCTCGCCACCCTCCTTCTCTGTCCCTTCTCTGCTTCCGTCCTTCTTCCTTATTTTTTTCCCCTTCCTGTTTTTCTCCTTCTGCCTGCCTCCTTGTGTACCAGACCTAGGCCAGTTTTTCTTGGATTGCTGATTCTTCTGATTCGGATACCTTCCTCTGTGATCTCCTGTGTACCAGATCCCGGCCTGTATAAGGACTGCCTATTCTATTGTACTTCACCTATGGACTTGGTTACCCTTTTGAGATTCCGTACTACTTACTGACTACCTTCCTCCGGAGCCTCATCCTTTCTACCACGGAGTTTCAGCTTCAGCCAACTGCATTCTCCCAGCATACCAGCTCATTCCTTAGGAGAGTCACGCAGGTCGCTTAGGGGTTTTTTGTGCCTTTTGGCTTTTTCCCCTTCCCGGCTTTCCCGGGAGGAGGCACCGGGAACCCTTTTTGGGTGACACGGTGGCTTCCTTCCGTGGGCGCCCCTACCTACATAAAAAAAAGGAGCGACCAAGAAGTAAAGGAAAGAAGGGTACAGGAAGAAGAGACGAAGGTGAGGAGTTAGGGGAGGGTGGTGAATCGGATTCTACGTTCTCTAGCGAGGATATCACCGATCCTGGTGACAAGCTATGAGTTTGGTCAAATACCCAAATTTCGTACAACGTCTGGAACAACACTCTGGCCATTCCACCCTAAAGTCACTAACAAAGAATGAACAAGGCACCCTTTCTAAAAAGGAAGGATGTTATTTCAGGGGTGATCAAGCTTATGTACCAACAAAATCATTACAAAAAGAAGTGCTGGGCATGTGCCATGATTCTAAGACGGCGGGCCATCGTGGTTATGCTACCACTTATGAATTAATTTCCCGATACTTTTGGTGGCCATCTCTCAAAGAGGACATTCGTAGCTATGTGGAATCGTGCCCCTATTGTTTACAGTCCAAAAGTCCTAGACATTCTCCCTTTGGAACATTGGTAAAGATGCCGTTACCTGTGCGACCATGGCAAATAATTTCTACTGATTTCATAGTCGAACTACCACCTTCAGGAGGATGTTCCACCATTATGGTAGTGATTGACTTGCTCACTAAACTGGCTCATTTTCTACCTCTGGCAGCATTACCATCGGCAGCTTTGATGGCACGTACTTTTATTTTTCGAGTATTCTCCCTACATGGTTTACCTGAAACCATAATCTTGGATCGAGGATCGCAGTATACTTCCAGATACTGGAAACATATCTGCCAAAGATTGGGGATTACTCAAGCTTTAAGTTCAGGTTATCACCCGCAAACCAATGGCCAAACGGAAAGACTGAACCAGACTCTGGAAGGGTACCTAAGGAATTACATTTCTGCTGCTCAAGACAATTGGAAGGATTTGTTACCAATTGCTGAGTATGCCTACAACAATTCTTACCACTCTGCTATCAAGACATCTCCATTCTATTGTACCTATGGATTTCATCCAGCGTCATTTCCAGTGACGAGAACAGAGGATAATAAGATTCCAGACGTTGACTCTTTATTGAAACAGATTCACCATGGCCAAGAGATTGCTAAGGAAGCTCTAAAGAACACCCAGGACAGAGTGAAGCGGTGTGCAGACCGACATCGAACCCCTGCGCCAGGATTGAAACCTGGGGATTGGGTTTGGCTTTCTTCTAGGTTTCTTCCCCAACATCTGAGACCCTCTAAACTTTCACCTAAGTTTATGGGTCCTTTTCGGGTGGTGGCTCCGATGGGAACTGTGGCATTCAAACTTAAACTTCCTAAAACATGGGCACGCATACATCCAGTTTTTCATGTTTCTCAATTGAAACCAGACCAACGGAGTGCATTCCACCCCCATATCTCCACTCGGCCTGCTCCAGTTATCACACCTACAGGACCGGAGTATGAAGTCTCAGACATTTGCGACTCCCGCCTTCACCATGGGAGACTCCAATATTTAGTTGACTGGAAAGGTTACACCGCCTCTGATCGAACCTGGGAACCGAAATCTGCGGTTCATGCACCACAATTGATAAAACATTTTCATCAGAGACACCCTGGAAAACCAGGGGAGATTAAACCTAAGAGGGGGCATACTGTTACACCTAATATGGTTGTCGGTTTGATATCCCGACTCTCGTACGCGGGTGTTTGCGGAACGAGCTGTAACGCTCTAGCGTTTTTACCGGATCTCAATCGAAGGTTGGCCACGCCCCCAGACTTACGCACAGTATATCCGGACACTCAACCTGTGGCAAGGCGCGTTGCTTCTCTCCTTCTGAGTAGCTGTACGCTCCGTAAGTTCGTGTAGATTTCAATCTGCTCCTACTACTTACTTTCCTCACTTCTTTACGCTGTTATCTCTAATAAGCTGTGAAGTTCTTTATTTTCTTCTTAGTGAAACCCACCGGGCTTCCAGCCAATGGCCTTTCCACCCTTACAGGTTCTGCTAGCCTCTTCAGCGACTCTATCAGGTGCGTTACTACGTACTTATTCTTACGGCCCTTTACTTTTGTCAATCATTCTCTGGAGATTCTTTATCATTGTTCTAATCCTATTTTCCCCGTAGCACTTCTGATTCTAGCCACAGCACCAGAAGAAGTAGGAGATCCTACCCGGAAGTACAGGAAAGGGATTTCCCTTTGGTTTATTGGCTCAGGCGGTAAGGGAAGCATTTTGTGTTTTAAGACAAAGGGCCTCATTCCGAGGTTGGAGGTAAGGTACAAACCATGCCGGTAATGATTTACCGGCATGGATTTCCGCTCCATGCCATTCCGACCCTTCAGACCGTAAATTACGGCACCGTAAACAACAAAGCCGTAATTTACGGTCTTGGGTCGCGCGCGCACACCACCATGGCGTAATTAACGGCATGGCGTAAACCGAAGCTGATCGCAAGTAAGGAGCACACGTAAATAACGGTCTCCTTAAGGCCGTAAAGTACCTTACCGGCATGGAGTACATACAGGCATCTCAGAGAAGGAGTTAAGAACACAGAGCAGTGGTTTCCACAGCCACAGGTGCACACAATCAGCACAGGTGTAGCCAATGGAGTCTGGCACAGCACAAAATGAGCATACCCACACACCACACCCTCTCCCACACCAAGATGATACCAATAGTAGTGGCACAACTGGAGCTGGAGGCCTTGCTTGCAAGGCAGTAACAACAACAACCACAGCCCCAACCACAGAGGACACACAGGAGGAGATGGAGGGTGAGACAGGCCCAGCATGCACCACCAGTGCATCCACCGTTACCACGCCGGCAGCCCCCAATCCCTCGCATCTGAGCCACCTCCTTCAACCTAACACCACATCAGATCCACACCCTGTACCGGCTTGACCATGACACCATCACCACCATAGTGGACCGGATACATGATGACATAGTGAGTTTCATTGAATAAAGCTCTGCCATCCCCCCTCCACTGAAGGTAGTGACTGTGCTCCACTTCCTTGCCACAGGCACCTACCGGCACACAGTGGGGCACATGCATGGTATATCACAACCCTTATTTACCCGGATACTGAACCAAGAGCTGGATGCCCTCCTCAAGCACACAAGGGACTACATATACCTACCACGGACTCCCCAGGATGAAAATGTTGCCTTCCATGCACTGTGAGACATCAAATGACACCTGCGCAATGATCAATGTCCACTCCGTTTTACATTATGAACAACCAGTGTATTGAATAATTGACATGAAACGTGTACAACAAAACCTCCACCACCCTCCCCCTCCCCCCAACTCCCAAACACACCCTCACTCCCCTCCCCCTCACCCACAACAACCCCAAAATAGTGCCATAAGGCCAACATAGGCCACATGTGTGTGCCAGCATGTTCAAGGCGTGCCCCCAGAGCCAGGGGGATCCATGTTGGGCCGGCGCAATGTACGCAATGAGCGTCGGAGCGGGCTGGTCTGGGTGGAGGAGCACTGTGACGGTGTGTCCTCCCGCTGGGGCTGTCGTGTGGGAGGTGCAGCCTCCAGGGCATCCGCGATGCGTCCCAGGACCGCACACAACCTATTGCTGCTGTCAGTGACCGCCTGACGCATCTGCCTTAGCTCATCCACCCACTCCACCCTGCCCTGGCGGGTGTCCTCCATGAACGCATTGATGAGGTCCGTCAGCTGATGTGCACGTGGTTCATCAATGTATGTAGGTACATTCCTGGCGGGTCTTGGGCCTACCTGCCCTGGCATGGCCTCAACTTGTGGGATAGGTCCAGGATCTGCCGGAGCACTACGGCCAGGTGTTTCCTGCTCCACAGAGTCACTGCTTGATGGCAGGGGGACATTGGTGGGCTCCGGGGTGTGGACTGTGGGGTAAAAGTCCTCCTCAGTGGCACCACAGATCGATAAGGGGCTGTCCACATTCTCCTGGGTGGCCGTAGCTGCCAACTCCCCAGCAATGCTTGATTCTGCCGACCTTGGGGTGTCTAATGTGGCAGGTGCCGAGGCAGGGAGGGATTGTGGTGGTGCATCATCCACTGGCGTTTGTGGTGCCTGGGTGGTTTTCTTATTCCGTGCGGGAATGCTCCGGGACCGGCCTCTGCACGTGGAGGTGGATGGACGGGTCGTCTGGGTATCCCCACTGTCATGATCGGTGCCTGTGGGGGTAGAGGAGAGGGACAACATGAGTGATTGTATGATGCGCTAATTGCATAGATCGCTGCATTTACATTTCTGTAATTTGGGGTTTGTGGCCCTATGGGCGTTGCAACAGTACTAGTACATATGAATGTGAATTGAATGTACGCATGTGTACGCATGTGTCGGAGTGACTCATCCTGCCATAGTAATGTGCAGTCTGGCACACACACTGCCGAACCTGATGCACAATGTGCATGATGGAATGTGCAAGTTACTGCACTATGGCTGATGTGTGTTATGTACTTGCAGTTGGCCCTTGATTGCGTTGCAGTTGACTCTGCATTAGTTGGATGGGGGGGTGGCTACATGACAAGGTGCCTTTGGGGGAGTCTACATCATGCAATTGCCATTGGCAGTGTTGACTTTAGACACTCACCTCCATCGGCAGACGACGTTGCCCCGCAGTCCATTTCACCGATGCCCTCTATGCATTCCGTGCCAATCATTGCGGCGCATGTCTCCTCCCATGCCTCAAGTCTCACAGGGGAACTTGGGCCCCCTCCAGTCTGCATGGCCTGACTCCTGTTGGCAGTGAGGAGTCCCCGCACCCGCACCCGCAAGTCATCCCACCGCTTGCGGCAGTCCTTGGGGGTGCGAGGGGTGGAGCCTACAGCGCTCACCCTTTGGGCGGTTTCTGCCCAGATGTTCTTTTTGCGGATAGTGGAGTCCCTCCGCATGTCTGGGCTGAACACCACGTCAGCGTGTTCTGCCAGGTGGTCCACCATGACCTGGAGCTCATCAGGGCAGAATCGCTTCTTGCGGAGCCGGTCCGCAGACTTCTTAGGTGCTTTAGGCATAGTTCCTGGGTTCCTGATGCTTTCCCCAACTTCGGATTGCTCCCGAGGGTGCTGCCTGATGAGGATGGCAATGGATTGTGTTTTTATAGATGGCCGCCGCGCTCCTTCCCGTTCCTGTGCGATGACGTAATTTCCGGTTCCGTTGTTTTGCGGTGACCGTAATTTACGGGATCCGTAAATTACGGTCCCCGTTATTTAGTGTCGCTGCTGCTTCCATGGCGGTGTTGTAATGTACGTGTCGCAGCAGGCCGGTAGGGGTTTTTCGGTGGGTTTTGCGGCATGCCGCTAGGTACTTTTCTGGCATGGCGAAAAGCGCGTGTCCGCGAGGTCGAAATGGGACGCAATTAGCGGTCTGTAGCCTTGCCGGAGTCGTACTTTACGCCATGCCGGAAACGACCGGTACTTACCTCCAACCTCGGAATGAGGCCCAAAGACACTTGCACAAGACTTGAAGATTTATAACCTTATCCTTCTTTAGCTCATTTAGATTGGGAGTGAGCCTCTTCCCTCCTTTTTTCTTACATTTAGGAATGACCGAATAACACCCAGGTAATCCTTGTTTCCACTCTATTCTCATTCCTTATCCTTTCTACTCTCAAGTATATACTAGCCTGTTACCTTTTGTATTATTACACCCAGTTTCCTGTTCCACTGACAATCACCAACTACCCTTGGCTGAGGAACATCACCCTAGCTGTCCTCAGGATTCTACGGACCCTAGCAGCCCAACACAGGGTTTTTCCCCCGTTGGGGGTTTTCCGTGGGGGCTCCTTTGCGTCCTGGCTCTTAGAGCGGGAGGTGAAGGGATCCCTAGGAGGAACCTCATAGCCATCAATAGAACAATTTCAAGCTCCAGGGAACAATCAAGTCTCGAGGTGGGTAATATCTTGTATGTTGACGCTTGAGTTTGACGAATAGTACAAGATTTTAAATTAGACATTACACATTGTTACTCTCGCCTCCTGAGCCCGCTGCCTCTATGCTCCGATACGCTGCCCATAGCGTACAAACACTGAAGACATTCTGCTTCGCAGTTCCACATTTGAGTCCCGCCTGACGCTGCATACCTGCCCCCTTGTGATGGTATGCCCCGAGAAGAATAGCCTCCTCCGAAGAGTTTGCTGCTGCCATAGCGCCCAGTGCCTGCTTCGTGTGGACACCCTCCGGGATGATGACATTACCCAGGGGTGTCTGGAGTGTGCCCTGCTTGTGGGTGCCTGCTCTCCTTCCATTGACGGTGCTCCTGTTTTTGGCTGGATTGGCACGGTGACCACCTCAGCTGATTCAATGTTGACTCCCAACTCAGGCAGGGATGTTTGCTTCACCAGATGGGCCAATGAGGTTGTGACTGGTGCACAGGGGGCCCTGGTGGTATCTGGGCCCGGAAGGCGCCCCGGAGGATGACTGGCGCACAAAGGAGGAAGACGAGGAGGGGGTTGCATTTGTGGACGGCCCATGCAGCACAATCGACACCAGGAATGCTGCTAGTCAGTTGAGGAGACGCCTTACGCCATTGTGATGATGTGCAAGCACCCGACAGCAAGCCTGCACTTCATCACGAATAGCGCTGGTACGCCTCCCAACACCGACCACCAGGGGTACCACTCTGTCTCGAATGGCAACAGCCGCCGGCATTAGGGTGTCAGTCTGGGTGGAAGCATCTTACATCTGGGGCTGGGTCTGGTTTGAGGCATGCCGGCAGGTACATACTGTTAATGACTCCAATCAAGCAGTCCCACTAAGTCAGTGCCTTGTCAGGGATTGCTCAAGGGAAGCCCTTATTTATATCTTTTTATGTCCAGTTCGTGTACTCTGGATGACAACCCTTATATAACACCCCTCTCTTAGAATCCCCCTGACCCCACTCAGCCAAGAAGTAAGTTTGTTTTGCAAATTTAAAAGGTTTATTTGAGAATGAAACAATATATATATATATCAGACTTTTATAATAAATTAATAATTGATATCACACTTGTGAATATGAGCAGTAATCAGCAATAGGTAATCCTACAATAGCACAGTTCTGGTGACTTATGACTAGGAACAGGGGTATAAGGTATCAGAGAATGCTTTATGGTTTCAAGGAGATGCAAAAATGAATAAGAGCAACACAGGAATAAACTTAATATGATTTCAGCAAAAACATAATATAATCACTTTTCCCCTTTTGGTAATTCACCCCCCCTCTATGCAAGGTAAGGAGGTGGAAGTGACACACACAGTTCTTCAGGAATACAATCACAGGACAATCCCAATTCAGTTTCCCCCTAGCAAGTTTAGATCAACAGGGATGATTTTAAACACAGGCAAAGTAATTTAAAGGTGGTATGCAAAGAAGTGAAAAATATGCTAAAATGATTTTAATTCCCTCTAGAGTTTCAGGGTGGGTGATAGCTACTTTGTATTAGTTCAGGATCACTTTAGCAATGCTCTCTGAATGATTGCCAGGTGGCAAACAAATTTCAGCAAAGGAAAGCAAGGAGCTGCTAGTTTGCCAAGTGAAGAAATTGAATGTAAAGTCTGGGTTCGTTGGAAATCCCAGAATCTTAGCTTTAAGATGAAAGTTACATTTCGTTCCTAGGACAAACGGTTCCGGAGATACAGACGATTTCGTGAAGGTAGATTCTCAAAAGAAAAGTCAAGCTCAGAATGACAGATGACAGTTTTCAGGTTTGAGATCACAGAAGGAACACAAGATTTCTAGGATGCAGTTCTCAATAGGTTAAAATAGTTTGAATTAGATTATTTTAAACTAAGAGATTGGGTTTTGCACAGTTCTGGCGGTACTCACACTATATTTCGGACAGGAATGCGACTTCGCCACCAATCGGGTGAGGATTGGACTGCGGTTCCCTCGCCACGGACGGTCTCTGCCGGGTTCTGCTCACAGCGATCTGGGTCAGCTCTGCTAGCGGCACTGCACAGCGGTCTGGATCTCTGGTTCTGGCAAAAGTTCTTGGCACTGCACGGCGGTCTGGTTGGGCTATGCAACCTGGTTCCGGGTACAGCTCTGCTTTCTGGGTGTTTCTGGCATAGGGTTTTAGGCCAGAATCAAACAGCTCAGCCCGGCTGTTTTACTCTGATGTGCCCCTTAGAAGTCTGGGGTGAATCAGTTTGCAAAAGATTTGGAGGCCTGCTGACAAATTCTGAAGTCTGAATTCAAAGTTCTGGTCTCTGTCTGGATTTGAAGTCTAAGTGCTGGATCTGGTGTCTTCTGGCAAAACGCTCCGCAAGAAATCAGCTTTAAGTGGGAAGTGAATGTCCCTACCTGTCCTGCACAGTCTCCTTTTATGTGTTTAGAAAGTGGGAGGGACGGCTCATCTTCTATGCCCAACCCTCTCAACTTATCATTGGCCAGTTCCTCCTCTCTCCCTTGATTGGGGGAACTGGGTTGTGAGTCAGAGTGATGAGGTAGGTTTATGGTTAGAGGATCCTCCCCTTGTCAAATTGCACACAAATCTATTTCTGATCCAAATACATATTTATCTATGTACCATTTTTCTAATATTATACGTCCAGTTCACATATTTTCTGTAGCACCAAACCATCCGATCCCTGTCTTTGTAAGATGTCGTGTCCACTTATGACAGAATTCTGCCCTTTTCATCCAGATAACGACCTCTAAACCTTTCCAGATTTTACACAAATGTGCACCATGGATATGGGTTTCAGATGATAAAGTGTCAGATTTTTAACATGCATACATTTGGAGTAACAACCATTTTTCCGCTACTATCCCCAAGAACATACCACAGGGTCCTAACACCTCTTAAAATGTGCACAGAAAAATCACAAGAATGATGATGTTATTATATAATTTTTACAAGTCCGCACTATGAATTATCCATCTTTTTAAAATTATGCTCTGGCCCCAAAGGGGTGTGGTTTTCCAAAGCACATGGTGAAATTTCTGGTTTATCCACTTCCCCCAAGCTCAGCTGGCTCACAGATGCAGTGCCCCTCCACGATTCCTTCCAAGAGGAAGCCATTTACGACCCCCCTAATTTAACATTTCCCTGGGCCAAGGACAGTGCTTTGTTTAGTTTCCTGTAGTGCCCAGGTGCTCCTCCCCTAATTCAATCAGAGAGGTGTCATCTCCTTTTGGCAGGGGCAGTAGAATGCAGCTAGGCCTGGGAAGAGTGGCTGAGCAAGTTTCACTTCTGTCGGGGGTAGTTGCTGGGCAGAATTCACTCTCTTCAAGCCAGGCTTCAGCTAAATGTCACTTTAGTTCCCAGTTTTCTACATTCAAATCAAACTGACAATTTTTACACATGCAGCTAGAACGCTGATTCTAAGTTCAAAACTATGACATTTCAACAGTTGCAAACTATGTGACACTCAACAGTAGGTCACTCATTTATTTTAAACATTTAGATTTTAGTGGCTTTGGGGCCACTTTAACTTAAGCTGCTTCTCTTTCCAGATTTAGTATGCACACAAGAATACATTCGGCCAAATGTCTGCTGGTGTTCATTGAGATTTTTGAATATCTTGCGAAGTTTACAATAGGCATTTTTAGCTTGCATTTCAGAGAAACAAAGGTGATTTGAAAGCGCTTTTTTTTTTTAGCCACCGGCACTGCTGTTTTTTTAGCCACCGGCACACATTTCACTCATGGCACTCCTGGCCCCTCACGCTCGCACTGGTGGTTGGCAGGGCAGGGGACCATTTTGCTGTGCACAAAACTGCGCGGTTCTCCAGGATTCTGGCGCAAATGTGGGCTTTTCCGCCCTTTTGGATTTCCTAAGCCCACAGCACCAAGTGTTGCAGCATAATAACTTGAACGTGGGCCAAGACACCCAACAATACAACTGCAGCTGTTGGCCCAGGGACAAGATTTTGCACAGGCACCTCCACAGTGATCTGCGCAGCCTCATGCCCCAGGGGCAGGACTGAAGTAGTCACACCCAGCTCACCACCCCTGCCTGACCCCATGGGCTGGGTTACTACAGTCTCCTCCTCCACCTCTGCCCCCTCCAACCTGGATGACTCCCGACCGTCTTCCGCACTGGATGGCCCCTGTGTTATCTCACCTGTCCCCCCCCCGCTGCTGAGGAGTCCACGTCCACCTTCGCCCTCTTGAACTTCCCCTCAGCAGCTTTGGCCGATGGTCCACATGCGGCACTAGTCTCCTCGCTCCCCAATGATGTGGTGTCTCAAGGGTGAGTGGCTTGGCCTGGCGCCTCTGCCTGGTGCAGGCACCCCTGCTGCCTTGCTCCACAGCACTGTCTCCACCCTCTTCTTCCAACGCAACTGTGGATAAGGATACATAGAACACAAACATCAGGGTACTGCACCAATGTTTGCATGGTAACACAATCTTGCACATAAAGTACACTGGTAAAGGGAACAACCATCATCCCCCTCAACAACACACATGTACATGCAATGTACGCACATGCACATGCGTGCCTGTCCATCCCAACAGACAATCATATCCGGGGACATGGCACTGTCACAACCTCTCAATTGAGCATGCTACACACACATGCATCATGTGCTCATACACATGTCATGCACACAAATCACCTGACGGTCCTCAAGCAGTGAGACACATCAGAGTACCGTGAATGGCAATCTTGTCACATGACTATGTCACACATTGAAATGCACCTATTTCATCCAGCCATGAGTGATGGCCAGTCACACAATCGCATTTTTCACACATACACATGAACACCATGCATGCACATGAGGTTACCAACGCCACCTCGTCTGTCACAATTGTTATACGGGCACGTCTCAGACACATGTAACAAAACACATGCACGTTGTGATAGGCAGCAGTGAAACACACAATGCGAAGGTAATCTCATCAAAATTACACATGGCTCACTGCACACATGTAGAGCTCTGTCTGGGTCATGCACACAGATATCCGTACAAGAGGCATACTTGCTGTAAGCCTAAGGTGCTCAGACCCAACGTACAGGAATATGCACATGCACTTTGGAGCCCAGCAACACATGAATGCTTACCTAATGACTCCAGACGTTGCTGCAATTCGCTGACCTGGGTGTGCAACGCCGGGTAGAACTTTTCCAGGACCCACATGTTAGTGGTGTGGTTCCGGCACCTGCGCCACTCTCCTGCATCGCTGTCGGGTCTTGCCACTTACCTCTGAAGATGTTGGTTGAGACATGGCAACTCCCGAGGCAGGTGTGTGTGGGCAAGGTAGTCCTGGGGCTGGGCTGTGGAGCAGTGGTGATGGAATGGCCCGTTGGGAGTCTGGTGAATCAGCTGAGGTGGTCACAGGGCCAAGGACAGGAGCCCTGGCAATAGCTGGACAGCAAGCACTCAAAATTCAGGGCAGGTGGGCAGCAGACACACACAGTTGGCAGGCAGCAGCAGATGGCTTTGTAGGAGGCAGCTCAGGGCAGTAGGAGGCAGGTAAAAAGGCTCATAAGTAGGAGCATGGGTCTTCCGTGTCTATTGCATCGGCAGCCGGAAACAGAGTGACGGTTACTCGACGCGTTCGAAATTAGCACGGACACGTGAAATCAGAGGAAAGGCCCTCAGCGCGTAACTTGCATGACAAATGCTGGGCGTTGGCGATCAGAATCGGGATAAGGAAGTGCGTAGACGCAGATCAGACCGTACGTGTGATTGGGAGTGGATGGACAAGTGCATTTCAGAGAATTTTGGGGTGCCAGGCAATTCATTCACTACTGTGACAGTACAAACCTCTTATTTTGTTGGGGGATTTGCCTCCGCGCACACACGCATGTAATTTTCTTTTTTCAGAGGCTAATGGTGAGGCACATACACATTATTCACGCGTACCTCCATATTACAATTACAGTAGCTTTCCGAGCTACGAATACGCAATTATTGAGTGGCTGGGTGCCACAACATATTGAGTAATGCTTTTTCTTTTTACGGGAGCTACCGAGGTGTCACGTACACACGTTTTCTTTTTTTTTGAGGAGCCTGCTGCTGTCCCCACCACCCAGGGTCAGGGAGCTGTTGTCGTCCCCCGCAGGTACATGGACACGCATGGGCAGCTGATGTCCGTCCCTCAAAGGGGAAGGGACATCCACATAAAGCTCTTGTCCCTACCACCCAGGGTCAGAGACCTGCAGGGGCAGCTGCTGTTGTCCCCTGCCCCCAGATTCAGGGACCTGCAGGGCAGCTGCTGTTGTCGCCCCTCAAGTTCAGGGACCTGCGTGGGCAGCTGCTGTCCCCACCACCCAGGGTCATGGAGCTGCAGCAGTAGCTGCTGTCCCCACCACCCAGGGACAGGGAGCTGCAGCGGTAGTAGTTGTCGCCCCACCCTCCGTCCCAGGAACACAGACACGCAGTGGCAGCTGATGTCCATCCCTCAAAGGGGAAGGGACGTCCACGCAAAGCTCTAGGTAGATGATGCATGTTGTGGCCCAGCATCTTGTGCCCTGAGTGGTCCCAGCCACACAGGGTCTGCACAACATGCCAAGAAGGCAAAGCGTGCACAACATGAAGAGGATCAACCCCAATGCACAGAAGAGGACACCGTCACTTCGAGGAAGAGGAGCTTCAATGATGAAGAACTCCATATCCTCGTGGACTATGTGCGCGAACACCACTGTGACCTGTGCACGCAGCGAGGGAGCACACAGACACCTGCTCAGCGTATGGTGCACTGGCAGCGAGTCACGGATGACATCAACACCTTAGGGAATGAGAGGCGCACCGCTGCTCAGGTCATGCAGTGGTGAAATGACCTCCACTGTTGCACCAAACACAAGCTGGGTGCCAACTTTGCCTCTGCTCTGACAACTGGAGGGGGGGTCAGCACAAGAGCAGGAGCTCACACAGCATGAAGAGGCCATGAGCACGTTAATTCATGTGGATCAGGTGCAAGGCATGGAAGGCCAGCCAAATTACAAGGACACGTCCGGTGAGTGATCAACCGTGGGCATCCTGAATATGTGTATGTAGATTAAACAAAGAAGTATGATTGTGTTGCACTTGTCCACAATACTAAAGAAATACTCAGGGAATTAAACGGCTAGAGGGTTCAACCCCGAAAATGTTTTAAACATAAGCTGCAAGACTCAAGAACCCAACAGCCTTTGTGCTGTCTCTTCTGGACTGAAACAATGAACACAATTCAATCAATAAATATCAAATGTGTTACCCACAACATTGACAAAAATGCAATGAAACAATTATTAAATTTGATTCTTAAGCTTTCACAAAAAGATAAAAACAGTATACAAGGCATGCACATATAATACGCAAAGCATTCATCTTACAAAAAAGTGACAAGTGCAATATCATACCAAAAAGTGAAATTTTCCTTAAGACCTGATACAAAAAAAATCTGAATCCAGCTAGCTACCTAAAGCCAGTTCCCTAGAACATTGTTGGACTACAGTAGAAAGTCAATACAAATGGAGGCTATTCTAACTTATTAAATTCATATAATTGTTGATGGATCCTTTTCACGGAAGCTCCTAAACCAAATTAATAAACTGATGTAACAAACTGTTGAATATTACAGCGTCCTTAAAACCCAACATGTTTCGTTCTAATACCCTTGTCAACAATCACTAGAACTTAATCAGGGGACCCAACGTAGTGTACTCAAATCTGCCCAATCTTCAAATACAATCAATTGCTACAACAAGCAGACTTGTGTAACAGATTCACAAGTGTTCTGCTCAGTACCAGAAGAGACAATACAAAAAAACGGCTATCATTAATGCTGTTAATGCTCAAATATCAACCTCAATGGGAAAATAAATACCCCATCTGAGGCAACCCGTAACAGTAATCCATTGCTGTAATGGCACAGTCTGGTTAAAGCGTCTCATAGGTAGACTGCAATCTGTAGCAGTGATACAAAAAAAGGAGGGGGTTTGGATCAGAAAAAAACATTCAACCCAACTCTCATGGTTGCTTGAGCATAAAAAAATGTATACATCCACTCGTATCTAGATATATCACTCCAGATAAAATTCTTCAAAGGTGACTATTTCCTTCATCTTAAAACACAGTTTCGTGCTCAACCCATAGTTACCAATGGTCAAGATGATTTTACAACATATCTTATCCGGGTAACTGATACTAGTATGGCAAATACAAACAATCTCTAATAACTAGCCAAAATGCACCATATTGATATCTGATCGTTGTGACTACGGCTCTGGTGCCTGGTCACTCAAATACAGATCTCGTACTAAAACAATTCAATTAATGTTCATGATTAGACATGGATTTGGAGCACATTCAATAAGGCCGCTCACCTGCAGGTATTTACAATGCCGCTGCTCGTGTTTACCCCGCGAGCTGTGTTCTCCATGCACATTAAGTTATATCCCGCTTAAATGCACAGCACCGCTCACGTATCGACGCAAGACTATGCTGCCTACAACAACAGATACAAACTATCAATTCATGGCAGGCTGTGTGTGATACGATGTTAACTACCAAAAACTTGGAATTGAATTACGAGTTTGGCACGTTATTGTGATTGCGCTCACCTCACTTAGTTCCAATCTAGTGCTCTTCACTGGTGGCATCAGTCCTTGCACGGAAAGAACATTACTGTCACGTTAACGGCTGTCTAGAAAATGGCGTTTATATATGCGTTGAGCGCCCTAGTAACACAAAGGCACAGTCATCTTACTATTTCACTTCTGAAGCAAAGTTGTCACGTATATCGTGGCCATCTTTAAAATGTGCCTTCATAGATCTTTAACAATATAGATATGACAAACCAACCGCTCCATAAGGGCTTTTTGACATTTGCAGAAAGATATCATATTCTGCAAACATTCTCACAAGGTACATAACAATACCCACCAGCTCGTATTGGTTATTTGTTAAAACAGCAACCTTGTGGAAAAAATTGAATTGAAAGAGCACTTGTGTGTAGCATGTATCATACCACACTAACAACACACTAGCAGTCAGCACCCTAATCCGTGCAATATTAGAGGTTATGCCAGTCCACCATTTCGTTGAGACCGCATAATTGCATAAAAAAATCAACCACTGTTCTTTCACATAAAATCTTTTTGTTATTAAATCCCCATTCTGAATGAAGTGTATGGACTTGTAATAACACTGTCCATTTCAGTGCATCGCTTGCATGTCCCATTGAGATGAAATGATTTACAAGAGGGCCATAATTACCTTATTCTTTATGCAACTCCTGTGCTCAGATATTCTAGTCTTAATTTCCCTTTCAGTCATACCAATGTACAATTTAGCACACGGGCACCATATTGCATAAACCAGCCTACGTGAGTTACAGTTTGTAAATTGTTGCTGTATCCAAGGTTTAGAAAGACCTAGGTCAATCTCATTGGTTCTGCTTGTGTAAGTGCAATTTATGCACATTCCACATGAGGCGTGCCATGAAAGTTTAGAAAGGTCCCACATTTTTGTGATCCTTTTTTGTGGTACATTGTTCTTTGTCAGGAGATCCTTTGAATTGGCTCCTTGTTTAAAAGCACATAGAGGAGGTTTCAGGGGGCACTCGTCACCCATCAATATGTACCAATTTCTTTTAATGATGTTAGTAATCTGATTAGAGAAGGGGGTGAACGTGCTCCTAAATACAATCCCTTCACTCTCTGATGTTTTCTCTTGGTATTCGAGGAGGGATTCTCGATTATTATTCATAGACCTCTTAAGGGCCCTTTTGAGAATAGCTTTCGGGTATTTCCTAGTTATCAATTTCTGACTCAAAGTGTAAGATTCTAACTTAAATGTCTCATTCAGCGAGCTATTCCTCTTCACCCACAAAGATTGCCCGAATGGAAGATTGTCCCTGGTGTGGTGAGGATGGCAACTGTCGAACACTAAAAGTGAATTCCGGTCGGTGGGTTTATGAAATGATTTGACCTGTAAGATGTTTTTAGTCATGTCTACCCAAATTGTCACATCAGAAAATTCACATCAGATCTACTGCGGACCGAGGTGAACTTAAAAATTGGTTCTGCTGATTAATCCAATCCATAAATTCTAAAAAGGATTTTTTCGTCACCGTCCAAGATAATCAGAATATCATCTATAGCGCCCCCACAACCCTATGTTGTAAAAAAAAAAGGGTTGGAGGTGCTATATATAGTCTCCAGTTCAAACGCTTCCAGATAAAGGTTGGCTGCCGATGGTGAAACTGACGACCCCATTGCAGTTCCTTGGGTTTGGTGATAAGGTTTACTATTTAAGGTAAAATAGTTATTTGTTAAAGCTAATTCAGAACAGCATAGAACAAAACTGCTCGGTGTAGTTCCTTCTGTTTTTTGGCACTTCCTCCAACACATCCAAAATGGCTACCTGCGGTATACATGTATACAAGGACACGATATCCAAACTAATCAAGAGCTGTATTGTATGGTAGATGTTTCCTCAATTATGTTAATCACTACTGTAGTACATTGTACAAAGGAAAACATCCCAGTGACAAATGGTTTCAGGTACTGGTTAGCAAACTTCGACAATGGTCCGAGTAAAGAGCTGGTCCCAAACACAATGGGGTGGCCTGGGGGATTATTCAGGGACTTATGGATTTTTGGGAGGATATAAAATGTTGGTAATGAAGGGTTCGAAGCAATCAAGTAATCATGCTCTTGTTGGCAAATCCAACCTCTTGACAGTGCTTTATTGACCTTATTCTGACTCAAGGAAGACAAGCGGTTGGTCGGGTCTACAAAGATTTCAGTATAGAATGTAGTATCCTCCAACTGTCGATTGCATTCGTTGATTTAAAATTGTCGGTCCAACATAACTATAGCACCACTTTTATCAGCTTCGCGTAATATCACATCTTGATTATTAGCCAAACTTTTAACTGCTGCACATGCATAATTACTTAGATTTTGAAAAGGTCTTTTCAAATTCAGCTGTTCCAATTGATTATGCCAGACGCTTTTAGCAATAACCACGCCCTCCAGGGAATGTCTTGTAGTAGGAGGACAAAATGAAGAACGGTTATGTAAACCGCTCTCATTTGGTTGTTGATCATATTCCTTGTGATAAAAAAACTGTTGGAGGTGGATTTTACGCAATAATTGCTGGATCCCCACTCTTGTTTTAAACTTGTCATAATTCACAGTAGGAACAAAACCCAATCCTCTAGTCAACACAGCCACTTCCTCACTATTAGGTGTGTAGGTAGACAGATTAAGTAATAGGTCTGGTGGCTGTGTGTCTGCCTCGGGGCGTAATCCCAATTGTTTGGTGGGGGTGGTTCTAAAGAAAACTGCTGTTGTTGAGGCAGCTGAGGGCCCATACTGCCTTAATTACTTGAAACCATATTTCGGCTATTTTGTGAATTCCGACTATTACGTCTCTGATTACGGCCTCGGTTCTTGGATGCTCTGCGTCTGTGTTGATTAGAAAGACTTCCATCACTAGAACTACCTGAACTATAAGAGGTATTACCGAATCTTACTGTTCTTTGCCTGCCAGATATCCCTTGCTGATTAACAAAGGGGTCATACCCATCTTTGGTATACCTAAATGCCTTTTCGTGTGAGAACTGCAAAAGGTCCTTCTTCATTCTCATAATACGGTCATTGGCACAGAAATCCTTGAATTCTGTGATCTCTTTCATGATTTCTTCCAATCTCTTTTTATATGTTTTTAATGGGACAAGCTTCTTAATCTTTTCTTCCATTTTTTTGAGGTCGCCAGAGATCTTAATAGTCATGTCTCGTGTAGTGTCAATAATGAGAATAACCCAATCACGGCCGCATTTGTTCGCTATGTAACTCAACTGAATTACAAAATATTTATTGTTGAGGAACAAACGAGGCTCGTTGCGTACCACTAGGCCCTGTGGAAGACTACCTGATCGAAGATACTCGATCATAATAGAACCAGGCAACTCTGTGCGTGTTAACCTCTTTTTTAGTTGCAATAACTCGTCCCAATTACTTACATTCGAAACCTAGGAACCTTCTTCTTCATCTGAAAAGAATGAAGCTCTCGTCAGTAACTCAGACACGTATTTATCATCGTAACTCTTAACTCTTTCAGTGTTCATGTTGGACACCCACTAAAGTGGTACATGTACCGTAAACAATACAACTGATTTCAGTGGCCTAAAGCGACAGAGCATGGGCACAAACAATCACCCTGAAAACACCCAACTTCTGCAACACTCCCAGATATCCCTTTAACCTGTTTTGTCTTACAGGTGTGACCTGCACAAGCAACCACAATACTGTCAAGTGACTCCAATCAAGCACTTCCACTAATTCAGTGCCTTGTCTGGGATTGATCAAGGGAAGCCCTTATTTATATATTTTTATGAGTTATACTCTGGACGATAAAACCTTATATAACGCCCCTCTCTTTGAATCCCCCTGACCTCACTGAGCCAAGAAATAGGTTTGTTTTGCAATTTAAAAGATTTATTGGAAAAATTAAACAATATATATATATATATATCACACTTTTATAATAAATTAATATTTGATATCACACTTAGGCATATGAATATAATGTTGATAGACAATGGATAATCTGACAATAGCACACTTCTTTACAATCAATGAGGAGTTAGTATAGGAAGGATAAGGTAGCAGAAAATACTTTTATGGTTTCAAGGAAAGCAATGAGGGAAAAATGGAGCACAGAAATAAACTTGATATGATTTCAACAAAAGATAATATGACCACTTTTTCTTTGACAATTCCCTCCCCCCCTATGCAAGATAAGGAGATGGAAGGAGAGCACACAATTCTCAGGAATACAAAATGCAATACAAATTTCCAGTTCCCCCCAGCGAGCTTAGAGGAAAACAGGTATGATTTGAAAGCAGGCAAGATCCTTTTAAATGTGGTGGCAATGAAGTGAAAAATATGCTGAAAATGCTTTTAATTCCCTCTAGAGGTTCAGGGTGCGTGAAAGATACTTAAAATCAGTTCAGGTCAGCCCTACCAATGATTCAGGGATGGTTATCAGGTTGAAAACGGGATTCAGTAATGGAAGCAAAAGACAGATATTTTTACATGTGGTTGAAATGAAGCAAACTGTCAATTCGCGGCACTCTTTTCCGAGAGCGTCGATCGCGATTACGGAGGAACTATAAGGAGTAGCAAGTCGGTTTTAGGCTTGTTGGAAAGCTTAGAATCTTAGCACAGGTTCAAGATATACGGACGATTTAGTGGAGGTAGATTTTCAGAAATGAAATTACAGTTTCAGAATGACAGAATGACAGATGCGCTTGGAAGGTTTGAATCAACAGGATGGACACCCGATTCCTTATGATGCAGTTCTAATAGGTTAAAATAGTTTGAATTAGATTATCTTAAACTAAGAGATTGGTTTTGCACAGTTCTGGCTGAGTACTCACACTATGAATTTGAAATAGGCCATCAGGGTCCGGTCAGCAGGTTTGGACTGGGCTCCGGGCGGTTTCTGGTACTGGTTCTCTGGTTCTGGTCTGGTCTGTGGTTCTGCTGTTCTGGATCAAGTGGATTCTGGATACATCACTGCTTTCTGGGTCTACTACCGGTTCTGGCAAAAGTTCTTGGCAAAGAATCCAACAGCTCGCTCGGCTGTAGAATAGTTTGGTTGTATGGCTGGATTCTGAAGGCCTGCTGAGAAGAGTTCTCAGCTTGTGGGTTAGGCCTTTGCTTTAAGTTCTGTAGTCTATCTGGAGTCTAAGTTCTGGATGTTCCTTCTATATGTTGTGTGGTCTGGCAAAATGCTCTGCAAGAAATGAAAAGTGAATCTCCTGCTTGTCCAAGCAGTCTCTTTTTATGTGTTTTGAAAGTGGGTGGGTCGGCTCATTCTGCATGCCCAACCCTCTCATGATTTGATAGGTCAAGGATTCTCTGTGACCTGATTTGAGAAGGGATAGTGTGTCAGAGTGAGTCAGAGTCTTACAGTCTATTGAAGAAACGCCCCTAGGCTTTTACTTGAAAATTATTTTTTCATAACTAACAGGTTTCCCGGATACACACGTCGTTGAAATTACATACACATTTCACTGATTAATTTAAGATACACTCTCGCCCAACTCTGATCCCCCTTAAAAGCCTGGGTTCACAAATGGCAACATTTTGTGCTTTTTAGTGACTTTGCCATATTGGTTTTTCCTCAAAATTTGCACAGACCTGCACCCCTTCCCTGAGCATATTACTGGAAATGACTATGTCTCTATCCTAAACACAGTGTCTGCAATATTAATAATTAGCGGGGTTCGGTCCCAGAACACCGTACAAAGTGGAATTTGGGCTCAAATCGTGAGGGCATTTTTCATTTTCATGATCCCCAAATTGTACATTTCTGTGAGCTTAATACAAGATTTTAGAAGCATTTAACTTAAACATATATTTGCTGCAATATGAATCCACAGTCCTGTTTGGCCCGCCCCTAGGAACTGGGGGAGTCAGGGATCACATGTCTCTCTTTTCAGGCAGAGCTCGGTTTACAGTCCACACCCAAAATCAGCATACTCCATTCAATTGAAAGGGTCTATTGTGTTGGGTCCAGCAGGCTGCAGGGAAGTCCCCTCCCTCTCAATCAACAGAGCCATGTGATATCCTGCCTCCTGGTGTGGGTCTCTGAGGTGTTAAGAGTTCTCAGGAAAGGCATGTCTTTTGAACTTTTAATTACATAAGACCCCCTTCTGTTCACTGCACAGTTCTGCAAGACAGCTCTCCTGTCAGGATTTATAGAGCGCCAGCGCCGGTCAGTGTCCAATGCCGGTACTGCACCTATTTTTGACAGCTGTCTTGAATTAATCCATTTCAAAAGGAAAGGATTTTACTTGATAGTATATGATCCTTGCTTGACATGGCATTGATGTGGATCTGTAGTAGAGTAAAGTAAAACACTCAACCATAGTTGGATTTTTGTTTGGTGGTTTCGGGCCCATGATCTTAGCAATTTTTGACATTAATAAAAACGGGTTTTGAACAGAACCATCTTTCTTTGCACTGGTGGGTGACAGGTCAGGGGACCATTTTGGTGTGCACAAAACTGCACGGTTCTCCTGGATTCTGGTGCAAATGTGGGCTTTTCCACCATCTTGGATTTCCTAAGCCCACAGCACCAAATGTTGCAGCATAATAGTCCAAACGTGGCTCAGGACACCCAACAAGCCCCCCCGCCCGACTGCGCTTTGATTCCGATTCGAGGGGGAGTCGGGTGCAAAGGATGTTTTGATCCACGCGCTGGGATGTCCGCATCATCTTCTTCCGATTCCGCAGATGACAAAGTTCAGCATCTTTTCCTCCATCAGGGTGGATCGATCGGTTCTCCTCGCCGGTCCTGATGGGAGTATTGGGCGGTACCCCGGACCCCTCGGATCTTTGCTCCCGGTCCTCAGGTCGTCTTCCTTGGTCAGTCTCCATGGTTTCATCTCTCCTAGGATGACAAAGCAAAGCGGCAATACCTATTCGCAGACATTTCTCCCCCACTATTGATATAGTGGGGCGGCATATACATTTTATAAATCAAAAGACATGAACATATACATTTTTTTTTTCAGGAGACAAGAACATATACATTTTTTTCTTTTTTTTAATCAGGAGACAATTTGCATTCAAGAATCATAGAATTGTATAGGCTATATGTGGAATATTTTAGGGTTGGAACTGAATTACTCTGTAGCGGCCCTCTCTGGTATTGCAGAGGACTCCTCCAGTTGCTGCAGAGTGTGCCTGGGATAGCAACACTTTAGCTGATTAATATGGACCCACTTCTCTTCCCCTTCCACCAAACTACCTTTGGGGATGCGGATCTTGTAAGCGACTGGGGAGATCTTGTCTACAATTTCAAACGCTCCCTTCCAGGTAGGCAAAAATTTTCACCGTTTGGCCTGGTTTCTTTGGAAATTGTATAGATAGACCCGGTCTCCCACATTGTATTCTTTCCGGGTGGTCTTCATATCGTAATGGGTCTTCATGCTATCAGCTGATCTTTCTAGATTCCGCTGAGCATAGGCAAAAGCATGTTGAAGGTGTTTCCTTAAATTCTCCACATACTCATGAGTTGATGAGGCATTTATCAATGTGTGCTCTTGGGTCCTGTAGAGCAAATGCTGGGGAAGCCCCATCTTGCGTCCAGTCATCAGCTCAAATGGTGACATTTTAGTTGCAGATGAAGGGGTAGATCTGATGACCATTAGGACCAGAGGTAATCGGATATCCCAACTTGGCCAAGAATCTGCCATAAACTTTTTTAATATGCTCACAATGGTCCGGTTGTAGCGTTCTACTGCCCCAGAAGAAGCTGGCCGGTAAGCAATATGTAGCTTCCTTTTGACCCCCAGTATCTCCCACATCTTTGTCATTACCTCGCTGGTGAAATGGCTACCTCTGTCTGACTCAATCCTTTGAGGTAGCCCAAAACGGGAAAAGATGTGGTTAATCATCAGGGCAGCTGCTGTTTCTGCCTTGCAATTTGGGGCCGGGAGACATTTCACCCACTTGGTAAATAAGCATGTGACCGTCAACATGTACTTATTCCCCCTAGATGAGTGAATCACGGGGCCTATGAAGTCGATTTGCAAATCTGACCATGGCAGTGTCATCCCCGTCTTTTGGAGAGGTGCCCGGTGTGTGAGGGATGTTGGCTGAAATGGTGCACACACAAGACACCCCTTCAAGTATTAGTCGAGGTCCTGCCCCATGTGTGGCCAGTATGCAACCTCTCTTAAGATCTCAAGTGTTGTATGAAACCCCCTATGACCGGCGGTGGCCGCATCATGGGCGTGACTTAACATCAGGCTTCGGAATGAGGTAGGGACCACCCACTGATCATGGCCAGCTTGGGATTTCCTTACCAACAAACCATCTTGGATTCGGAACATCTTTGGACATTTCATCAACACTCTAAGGTCCTCTTTCCCAATGTAATCGGTATCCGTCAGGGGAAAGTTCTCAGGGTCCTCAATGTGTTGGTAAAACTTACCAATTATTGGATCCCCCTTTTGAGCCGTGATCAAATCAGCATCTGGGGTCTCCTTACTCCATTGTGCAGGTGAAAGATCATTGTGAGCATTTGTCTGGGACCTAGTGATAGCATTGACCTGGAGTTCCCCCAACAGGGACTCAATCTCTATTAGATCCCCTTGGATGGCCCCGGTTTTGGCCAGCTGATCAGCTAAGTCATTTCCAGTTTTGTCTGGTCCCTCTACTTTGGAATGACCCTTGATCTTCTTCCAGTAGATGGTCATCCCTTTCGAGGTGACCAGATCATCAATGTTTTGAATTAACTTCCCATGTTTCAGGGGTTTGCTATTAGCACATAACATGCCTCTGGTTTTTCAATTAACCAGATGCTCCATGAACCGGTTACGTACATAATCTGAATCTGTGATTATGACCAGTTCGTGTAGTTGATGTTTGATGTTGGACAGCAGTGAGGATGGCTTGATACACAGCCATCAATGTAACCTGACTACTTCGGGGACCAATTTTGTACCCAGCGGAGGGTTCTGGGGACACCTTCACCCATGCATTCCCTACGCCGGCCACCAGTTCCTTTTCCCCGTTGTTGTCAACATGGTAAGAGCACCCATCCACATAGACAGTGGGCATTCCCTCACACTTGTCCTCTTCAAAGACTTTGTGTGGGGAATTAAGGTATGCCTCCATGTTGTCCTTGATTTTTAGACTTTCGTCCTCGAGACAGTTTTCTCTGGCACAATCATGCAAGTCAGCCAGACCTTGCGCGAGGGGACTCTTCTTGTTTTGGCCATATCTGACCTCCACAGGAAAGCCTTGCATTGACAGAATCCAGGAAGTAATTCGGGAATTACTCACATTTCAGGCTCGGATTCTGTCACTTTGGAGATGTTGCAGAGGCTGGTGTGGAGTCTCCACTATGATGTGTTCCCCCTGGATGAACGGGCGGTAATTCTTCAATGCCCACACCGTTGCCAGGAGTGCCTTCTCACAATCGTTGAATTTTTCTTCCACAGGGGATAAAGTTTTGCACGCATAAGAGATTACTTTATTGACCTTGTCATGCTTTTGGTATAATACTGCCGTCAAGCACGTATTAGAGAACCCTGTCTCCAGGAAAAACTCCTTGTTTCTGACAGGGTAAGCTAGGCAGGGCGCTTGTGAGAGGCTTCTTTTGAGCTGTCTTACTGCCTCGGCTTGTTCCGGACCCCATTCCCACTTGACCCCCCCCCTTCAAGAGATGAATCAGGGGTCTGGTGATCTCTGCGTAGCCCTCAATGAACTTTCTGCTGTAATTAGTCAGTCCAAGGAGGCTCCTTAGTTCCCGCAGAGTGAAGGGGTCAGTTTCTGAAGTGCTTCCACTTTCTTTTCTTGGGGACAGAGACCCTGAGGAGTAATTTCATGCCCCAAGAAATTAATACGGGTTGTACACCACTGTGCTTTCTGAAAGGAAAGTTTTGCTCCGGCGGCCCTCAACTGTGTCAGAACATAACGGATCTCCACTATGTGTTCCTCCACAGATGAACTTTTGATGAGGACATCATCTACATAGGCCAGGTTACCACTTGCACCCAGGTCGGGCATGGTCTTTTGTAGGAAAATGTTGAATTCATTGCCGGAGTTGAGGTATCCGAAGGGAGTCCGGGTCCATGTGTACTGCTGGCCCACAAAGGTAAAAGCCAGTTTGTATTGGTCCTCCCTACTGACAGGCACAGTCCAGTATCCATTGGTCAGGTCTATTGCAGTGAATACCTGTGACCCCTGAATCTGGGCCAGCCCTTGGCCAATGTAGGGCAGAGGCCATCGGGAAGTATGGACCTGTTTGTTGAGCTCCCTAAGGTCGGCACAGAGTTTCCACTGGCCGTTTGGCTTCAATATTCCCAGCACCGGATTATTGAAGGTGCTGTGGACTGGACGGATTATTCCCCGGGACTCAAGGTTCTTAATTATTTCAGTAAGGGACTCCATGGATGCGAGGGGCAAACGATATTCCTTCACAAACACTGGAGTCATGACAGGGTCCATGGGAATTGTTGTTGTGTGGATGTCGGTGCGACCACAGTCATATGAGTCTACCGCAAAGAGATCTTGGAAATCCAAGAAAACTTGTTTCAACTTTTGCTTCTGTTCCAGAGTCACGCAGGCATCAGCTAGGTTGACTCTCTCTTGCACCATCTGCCTGAAGCCTGGAAAGACTTCTGGTTTTGCTATCTCAGCGGCCTCCTCCAGCTGGCTGGAGAAGTCCCTGGTCAGCGTGCTGATTTGGACCGGAGGCTTCAGGTGGGAAAGGCAGCCCTC
This sequence comes from Ambystoma mexicanum, assembly GCF_040938575.1. NCBI lineage: Eukaryota > Metazoa > Chordata > Amphibia > Caudata > Ambystomatidae > Ambystoma > Ambystoma mexicanum. The sequence continues at coordinate 191,692,720 of NC_090927.1, read as the reverse complement.
ATGGGCCTGGAAAATCACCTCATCCCCTCTGAAGTCACAAGTCACAAGTCACATCTTCCTTACCATAAGGGCAAGAAATGTACACCAGGAAGTTCCCCCCATGCCAGGTAAAGATCCTGTCTGGTGTTGTATTGTCATCACTGTCACTGTCAAGACAGTCCTTGGGGATTGGTCCTAACAGTTCATTTCCTAAATCAATGGAGAAATGTCGGTCATCAACCGCCATTCCAATAATGGTGCCCGTGGCTAGAGTAATACTCTCTAAGTCGCTGTTATCCACCTCTATTGGAATGGTGTCATGTTCTATGATGACTAATGGTGTTGGGTTTACCCACAACCCTTGCTGTTGGAGAGAAGCATTTAGATGAAAATAAGCATCAGGGTTTTTCAATTTTTGTCCTCTTTTAACTTTCACTCCCAGGGAGAATTGTCGGGTCCTTTCTGGGATGGTGACTTCCTCTTTAACCTGAATTTCAACTGCAAAGGTAGCAATTGAGCTGACCTAAATGCTTTTTCTGGATCATCAAAGCCCATGGGATTTTCCGCTAATCCGGACCAAGCTTTGAAGTTTATTAGGTCCAAACGAATGGCAAAGCGATTGAGAATATCACTGCCTAAGTAAAAGGCGGCAGTAACATCTCGCACGACCCAACAATTATGGACTATGCTCTTGTTGCCAATGGAGATTTTAAGCATACACCTGCTTGGAAGGAGATGTTTGGAATTAGGTGCTTCCACGTCCATTTCCCATTCGTCTATCAGTTTGAATGCGGGAATGGCTGGATCTTTTGGGAGTTGGCGGAACATGGCTTCGCTGATGAAGCTCTTACCGTTGTTCACACACACTCGGGCGAGAACAGAGTCCTTCCCATCATTTAACTGAACAGGGATGACAACTGCTCTCCAATTTGCTGAATAACAGCCAGGCTCTGAGCTGATTTCACATCTTTCTGGACTATCGGAGTGGGAATGTCTGATTGTGGATTAGTAAAGGATTTCAGAGTGTTTCCTTCCAGTGTGGAATACCACTTTAAACTGGAAGGAAGGTTGATTTTCAGAAATAGAGAGGACCCCCCATCACCAGTCTGTTGTCCTACTGCTGTTACTGTCACGTCTGGAATTTGGTTGTTCTGGAAGTGAAATTCTACTTGGTCAGATTTTTGTTCAACCATGTGGCATGTGCCGTTTAAACTAATATGGTTGGCACTCTGTTTTAATTTTATTGGTCGGCTAGTATGGGTCCAGAGGACCTTGTTTATGCAATCTATTAGGGGTGACAATCTTCTCAGGAGGTCATTCCCTAGTAAACAAGGGGTGCCCTCTGGAGTCACTACTATGACCGGGTGTTTCACCTTGTGTCGCCCAATTTTGATGTCCAAATCTGCAGTCCCCTCGACGGGAATTTCCTTCCCGTCAAAGTTCTGGAGTTGTCCAGGAAGAGAGTTGAGAGGAATACGGTAATTCTCCCCCCTTCCTGCATTTATTTCATCAAAGGCCCTTTTGGACAGAAGAGTAGCTTGGGATCCAGTGTCCACCAGTGCCAAAATTGTACCCTGCCCCTGTACTTGTACCAGGGCATAGGATCTTCCCTCCTTCTCCTCAAGGGGGCACAGGTAATGCACATTTTTTGGACAACTGGTGGGCTAATTTTCTGGTTGTGGACATTGCGAGAGAAGAGATTTGGGCAGAATTCTGTGGAGAGTCATGGGAATCTGCAAGAAAAAGTTGGCAACTTGAAAGAGGATATTCGAGTTTCCCTGGTTCCGGTCCTGGGCCGCCCCCCCCTTTTTGGAGGCAGTCACCAGAATGGGTTTGAACCCGGGGATTTTTATGCTGTTGGCTCTGGGATGGGATGATGGGCGGCGACAGCTCTATCCCCACATCTACCCAGTCTATTGATGCGGTTTTGGGTTCCCCTGGTTCTGGTTCTGAGCCGCCCCCCCCATTTTTGGAGGCAGTCACCAGGATGGGTTTTAACCATGGGTTTTCGGTATTGTTGGTTCTGGGATAGAATGATGGGCAGCGACAGCTCGATCCCCACATCTACCCAGTCTATTGATTCAGTTTTAGGTTCCCCTGGTTCCGATTCTGGGCGGCCCCCCCTTTTTGGAGGCAGTCACCAGGATGGGTTTGAACCAGGGGTTTTCGGTCTTGTTGGTTCTGGGATAGAATGATGGGCGGCGACAGCCCAATCCCCACATCTACCCAGTCTGGGTTGGAATCCCTTGGGACCCATTTTTCCTTGGGAGAAGTTCCCCCATCTCTGAAGGAGAAGATCCATTTCCCAGGATCCTCTGAGGATCCCTCTCCCTCAAATTGGAAGACCTGTACCTCCTCCACAAAATGGGTCTGTTTGGGTCCTTTGTTTCTCCTACCTCCTCTCTGCTCTTTGGGTGGCAGACTTTCAGGGGTAGGAGATTTTGTTTCCGGTTCCTGGGTTTCCAGGGGCTGTTTACAAGTGGGGAAGGAAGCTTCCTCCAAGGCTTTACACCCCCCTTCCACTTGTGTCTCCTCCCTGGGAACCGGTGGGTTATCGGGGTGCTGCCCCCGTCATTGTTCTGGAGCACCAGGCCCAGAGTTTGGTGCATTCTGTGCTGGCATGCCCATCTGAGGGTTCTGCTGAGCCCTTAGCACGCGACCCAGCTCCTGTGCCATATTTTGGACCAGGCGCTCAAGTTGGGAAATCCGCTCAGGCTGATACGGGGTTCTATTTTCTCCCCTGGGCTGATCCCGGGAAGGGTAGCTATACCTTCTCTGGTAGTACCCCGGGTTGGGAAGATTTGGGTACCCCTCCACCCTTGGCCTCCCCTCTCACGGATTCGGTTGTCTGGGCTCAGGGAATTGGGGAAAGAAGGATGGATGATTTTGGGGCTGGACGTTGGGTGGATACCCGGGGAACAAGTTCTGCCCAGGATTTGGTGAATTTCTGCCCTCCTGCGGGAAGTGCGGAGGGAAGTTCCCTGGGTTGGGCGCTTGGTTGGATCCCCCCCCTTGGGCCGCAGGAGTCCACGAATAACCCAGGATTAGACTGTTTCCCTTATAGCGGGGACTTACATAGTCAGGGGAGCGAGGGACCCCATTTGTGGGACTACCTCCTTGACTCCCTGTCTGTGACTGGCCCGAGGGCCTTCTGAGCTTAGAATTATTCGGTGCAGGCGGGTTTTTAGGCCCCCCCATCTCCAAATCTAAAACGGGGGCAACCTTTACCTCTGCCACCTTGGCAGCAGCAGGGGTGCTGTTGGTTTTGGGGTTTTTGGGCTGATTCTTATTTTCCACCGGTTTCTGCACCTCATAGATGCGGGTGGCTTGCTCAATGACCCAGTCTAAAGATCTTTTCTCGTGAAAATCTCTCACGAGCTGGGTCATTATGTATTTGGCTAAGGCATGGAAAAACGTATTAACAAATTCTTTACTGTCCGTGCGTACCCTTTTTGTAGTCTGCGCAAAAGCACGCTTTAACTCCTGCACAAATTCTTGTGGGGCCTGATCCTCCCCACATTGCAAATTGTAGGCTGCCTTGCGAGCCTCTTGGGGATTTCTGTGAACAGAAAAATGTTTCAAGATGGCCGCCCTGTAGGTGGACCATCTTGAATGATTTTGGTCCTCCAGCCCCGCAAAGAAACTGTAGTATTCTGGGGAGAGTGTCCATTTTACATACTGAATGCAGCTACTGCTGTCTTTCAAATTGAAAGTCTCCATCATTTGCTCATAAAGCTCCAAGTGTTCCCAAACAGAATACTTGGCGTTCTTGTGATAAGGGGTGATGACACTCCTTATTGCCTTGATCTGCTTTAAGGGGTCCTTAAGCAAGGCCCTTTTTGCCTTATTGGCCTTTTTGGTTTGGGTAACCCTGGTCCACTCATCCGCTGACTCAGAAGCACTGCTCCCAGAGGTGCCCGTCTGATCTTCCAGGCTCTCCCGGATTCTGCAAGCCTGGGAATGGCTGGCAGAATGTGGGGACCTAGTCTCCTGTGTCCTGGGCCGCTCAGAGGAGTCTTCAGATCCATCCTTGCTGCCAGGATTTGATGGGTACCCCCCACTGACCTAACTGGGCAGAGGTTTTCAGGATGCCCTTAGTGGGCCTACTCTCATGGGGTTCCCCACTAAATTGCACTGTGCTTAGGTGCCCATAACCGGATGCCCGCCCATCCATTCCTAGGAGGTACTGGCCTATGAACCCCATACTTTTGGCTGGATAGTAATCTGCCCTCCCTGTGGCCCTGTGCTCATGTGCGCCCGGGGACATGGGGGTGGCAGAGTCCAAGGACTTGGAGAGATGAAGGCCTCTGGTACTAGGGCTCCTGAGGTTATGCTCAGGTGTTTCCCTTTCCCAGCAAACTTCATCTCTGTCAGCCCCTGCTCCCTGTTGCAATGCAAGAGCCTGTGCTTTCAGTTCCTCAGTTAAGGCCTTACTAGACTCTATCAGTCTCTCCTGCATGGCTACCTGTTGCTGGAGCCTATCATTGTGCTGACAGAGAGCCTCATTTTCTCTCTGCGCTTCCTGGTTGGTCCTGGAATACTGGGCCAGTCTTTGCTGCAGGAGGGTTACGTCCTGAGTCCCATCCCTACTGGCCTGTTCTTTTCTTGCCAGAGCATCTGCCACCCTCCTGGTGTGCTTTAACAAGTTCTGATGCTCTTTTTGGAGGTCACCCAGTCCCTGGAGGGCCAAGTGATTTTCTTCAATTTTTTCTTTTAATTGGCAGACTTCCTGGCCTAAGGTGTCCCTTTCCTGACTAAGAGCCTGCATCTGTGCCGCCAGGTCGTCCTTCTGCCTTTGAAAGGCACCAGCTTTCTGGCGTTCTTGATCAAACTCTGCCTGGGTATCCAGGTCTTTCAAAATCAATGTATTGCTTTCCTCTTTCTCTCTGTCTAGTCGGATTTGCAGGGTGGCTACCTGCTCTGTGCATGCCCTTTTAAAGTCTAGTTGTTGCTCCAGCTTTTTCTGGCTCTGCAGTAGGGAGTCCAAACCTTTTGGTACTCCTTCTGCAAGGCCAGCAATCTGTTATCCTGGTCAGCCTTTTCCTGTTGCAGGATATCCATATCCTCCTTTATTTTAATAATATACTGCCTACTATCATTGTCTGTCTCCTGGCTCCTCTGCAGCCTCTGCTCAGAAGAGACCAGGTCAGATTGGGCCTTCTCTAACGCCATCAGTTGGCACATTTGTCCTGTATGGCTCCCATATATAAATATAAATATGCCGCTATCCTGGCAATCTTGTTGTGCTCATCCTTGGCCTTAGGGGCCATATATAGTTCACTCAGGACCACATGTAATGGACCCTAATCTCTCCATATGTCTGACCCTGTTTCAGTGATCTGGGGTGCGATTGCCTGCAACCAGACCTCCTGGTCCTGATGAGCCCACTCACCTCTCACAAATAGCTTATGTAAGAGGTGTTCTCTGGCTATTTTGATATCTACTAAGGTCGTAATTCTTGAAATTGATTTCCTTCCTGATTTACAGAAGTTTGTATTTTATTTTGCAAAACAGACAGTTTCCTTAGACAGACCATCCACCTTATGGCGATTTTGCGATTTGCAAAAAAATCGCAAAATTTGCCATTTCCCGCAATTGCCGGTATAAATCATTAAATAAGCGCAAAAAAGACACGTTAGCTTAGTGTGTCTTTTTTCGCGCTCATTTAATGATTTAGAGCGAACACAGCTGGCTGCTGATTGCAGCAGCTTGAGGGTTAACACCTCGGCTCTGCGTTGCAGGCCCAGCATTGGGGGAGGGTCACGCATGCCTGGGAGATGCACAGCATTTGGCTGTGACCCCAGGCACCTCCAAGGCTCATTGAGTGCCCAAGCTGACAGTTGGTGAAGCTAGCCAGGTAAGCACTGGCCTGTCCACTCATCTGCCCCCAACTCAGAGCACCCAAAGAGGCCACTGGACTGTTTTCATTCCCGGCGCTCGACAGGAAAGTAAATTACTTTCCTGTCGAGCGCCGGAAAAGAAAGCATAAACTTAATGCTTCCTGACGCTCGTCTACAATTGGTATCATGCAGCCCAGCCTCAAGGCTGGGCTGCATGATACCAATTGAAGACTCTCCTGCTGTATTAATTTCAAATTGCTTTACAATTGGTATCATGGGCTGCATGATACCAATTGTAAAGCAATTTGAAAACGAATACAGCTATGAGCGTTTGTATCATGCAGCCCAGCCTTGAATCAAGGCTGGGCTGCATGATGCCAATTGAAGACTCTCGTAGCTGTATTCGTTTCAAATTGCTTTACAATAATTGTAAAGAAATTTGAAACAAATACAGCTACGAGCGTTTGTATCATGCAGCCCAGCCTTGAATCAAGGCTGGGCTGTATGACACCAATTACGCACAAAATTGGGTGTTAAAATTTATGAAAGGCAAATGCCATTCGTCCTGTGCAATTTTGGTGGTTATGCAAAGCCAATTTAATGATATATGCATATTTCACCTTGATATGCTAATTTCTGATGACATCACATGCCATTGCATTTGTTAATGAGTTCCCTCCCCCACTTTAATTTGTAGGACTTGACCCCTGGTAGTGTTGTGATGTTTCATTTCTGTTTGTGGGTGTGTTTAGTCACCATGTGTGGGTGGCATAACCAAGGAATTATGACCACCCAAGAGAGTTCATTGTTTGGCTAGGTAATATGGGCTTGCAGTTACTGCCACTGCATTGCCCCTGTGTCTTGGCCTCATGGATTCCTTCCATGGAGAAGTGTAGAGTTGTTCCCCCTCTCTCCTGGGGTCATAGGACAAGCGAAAAGCACACCTATGGGCTTCAACCAGGGTTACACTTTTGAATTCAAGCCTATCTGTTTATTTGCTTTCCACTTGTCTGCTGGAAGTAGTGGCACAGCACCATTTCCTTGGAGCTCATCAGGCTGTATCCCCCTTCCCCCACCACAATCCAAAATGTTAGGCTGTGGTGACTCGACTTGGCTGTCCTACAGAGAGCAGCCAGACAGAACACATTTTGTTCCTCACTAACAAAAGCCTTGCAATTACTTGGTTTTAGGCTAAAAAAGATGTTAAATGATATATTTTTCAACGTTAGAAAATGCCGCAAAAAACGCAGTTGGGTGCCGGAATTTTTTTCTTTTTTGTGCCGCAATATTTCCATTTCATGCCGCAATTTTCTGGAGGGTCTGCTTAGAGCGTTCCTTTGAGGGATGTTTTTACAGTGTAACACGGCATGGTGATCCAACAGAATGTATATATCCTGTCCGTTAGCACACTGTATTAATCTGCACAAGTGATAGATCTAATCCAGAATCCCCGGCACGAGCCCCCAATCTGTCAAGTGACTCCAATCAAGCACTCCCACTAAGTCAGTGCCTTGTCTGGGAATGCTCAAGGGAAGCCCTTATTTATATATTTTTATGACAAGTTATACTCTGGACGATAAACCCTTATATAATGCCCCTCTCTTTGAATCCCACTGACCTCACTGAGCCAAGAAGAAGGTTTGTTTTGCAATTTAAAAGATTTATTGGAAAAAATAAACAATATATATATATATCACACTTTTATAATACATTAATATTTGATATCACACTTAGGCATATGAACATAATGTTGTTCGACAATGGATAATCTGACACTAGCACACTTTTTACAATCAATGAGGAGTTAGTATAGGAAGGATAAAGTAGCAGAAAATACTCTTATGGTTTCAAGGAAAGCAATGAGGGAAAAATGCAGCACAGAAATAAACTTGATATGATTTCAACAAAAGATAATATGATCACTTTTTCTTTGACAATTCCCTCCCCCCCTATGCAAGATAAGGAGATGGAAGGAGAGCACACAATTCTCAGGAATACAAAATGCAGTACAAATTTCCAGTTCCCACCAGTGACTTTAGAGGAAAACAGGTATGATTTTAAAGCAGGCAAGATCCTTTTAAATGTGGTGGCAATGAAGTGACTAATATGCTGAAAATGCTTTTAATTCCCTCTAGAGGTTCAAGGTGAGTGAAAGATACTTTAAATCAGTTCAGGTCAGCCCTACCAATGATTCAGGGATGGTTATCAGGTTGAAAACGGGATTCAGTAATGGAAGCAAAAGACAGATATTTTTACACGTGGTTGAAATGAAGCAAACTGTCAATTTCTCGCTTCTAGCACAAACGGTTCAAGAGATACGGACAATTTAGTGGAGGTAGATTTTCAGAAATGAAATTACAGTTTCAGAATGACAGAATGACAGATGCGCTTGGAAGGTTTGAATCAACAGGATGGACACCCGATTCCTTATGATGCAGTTCTAATAGGTTAAAATAGTTTGAATTAGATTATCTTAAACTAAGAGATTGGTTTTGCACAGTTCTGGCTGAGTACTCACACTATGAATTTGAAATAGGCCGTCAGGGTCCGGTCAGCAGGTTTGGACTGGGCTCTGGGCGGTTTCTGGTACTGGTTCTCTGGTTCTGGTCTGGTCTGTGGTTCTGCTGTTCTGGATCAAGTGGATTCTGGATACAGCACTGCTTTCTGGGTCTGCTACCGGTTCTGGCAAAAGTTCTTGGCAAAGAATCCAACAGCTCGCCCGGCTGTAGACTAGTGTGGTTGGATGGCTGGATTCTGAAGGCCTGCTGAGAAGAGTTCTGAGCTTGTGGGTTAGGCCTTTGCTTTAAGTTCTGTAGTCTAAGTTCTGGATGTTCCTTCTAGATGTTGTGTGGTCCGGCAAAATGCTCCGCAAGAAATTAAAAGTGAATATCCTGCCTGTCCAAGCAGTCTCTTTTTATGTGTTTTGAAAGTGGGTGGGTCGGCTCATTCTGCATGCCCAACCCTCTCATGATTTGATAGGTCAAGGATTCTCTGTGACCTGATTTGAGAAGGGATAGTGTGTCAGAGTGAGTCAGTCTATTCAAGAAACGCCCCTTTTATTTTACTTAGAAAATTAATTTTTCATAACTAACATGTTTCCCAGATACACACGTCATTGAAATTACATACACATTTCACAGATTAATTTAAGATACACTCTCGCCCAACTGTGATCCCCCTCAGAGCCTGGGTTCACAAATGGCAACATTTTGTGCTTTTTAGTGACTTTCGCCATATTGGTTTTTCCTCAAAATTTACACAGACCTGCACCCCTTCCCTGAGCATATTACTGGAAATTACTATGGGCCTCATCACACGGATGGCGTTGAACCATGGCGCTATTAGCGCCATGGTTCATGCCGGTAAAATACCAGTACCGCCTTGTGGAAAGGGGAATTACCGCCCTATTCTAAGGTTGGCGGGGCGGTAATTCCATCTTCCACCATTGCCCTTCCCCATTCCCATGTTTGCCCCATAGGGCTCTATGGGAATGGGGAAGGCGCTAATCACGGTACCGCAAATTGCGGTACCGTAATTAGCTCCCTGGTCCCTTTGCGGGTTGGTTTTTAATGCCTGCAAAAAGCAGGCGTTAAATTCCCCAAGCCGCAAAGGGACCTCGTAGTAAGGCGGTAAGGATTTACCGGTACCGGTAAAATACCGGTACCGGTAAAATACCGGTACCGGTAAACCCTTACCGCCATCCGTGTAATGAGGCCCTATGTCTCTATCCTAAACACAGTGTCTGCAATATTAATAATTAGCGGGGTTCGGTCCCAGAACACCGTACAAAGTGGAATTTGGGCTCAAATCGTGAGGGCATTTTTCATTTTCATGATCCCCAAATTGTACATTTCTGTGAGCTTAATACAAGATTTTAGAAGCATTTAACTTAAACATATATTTGCTGCAATATGAATCCACAGTCCTGTCTGGCCCGCCCCTAGGAACTGGGGGAGTCAGGGATTACATGTCTCTCCTTTCAGGCAGAGCTCTGTTTACAGTCCACACCCAAAATCAGCATACTTCATTCAATTGAAAGGGTCTATTGTGTTGGGTCCAGCAGGCTGCAGGGAAGTGCCCTCCCTCTCAATCAACAGGGCCATGTGATATCCTGCCTCCTGGTGTGGGTCTCTGGGGTGTTAAGAGTTCTCAGGAAAGGCATGTCTTTTGAACTTTTAATTACATAAGACCCCCTTCTGTTCACTGCACAGTTCTTGCAAGACAGCTCTCCTGTCAGGATTTATAGAGCACCAGCGCCGGTCAGTGTCCAATGCCGGTACTGCACCTATTTTTGACAGCTGTCTTGAATTAATACATTTCAAAAGGAAAGGATTTTACTTGATAGTATATGATCCTTGCTTGACATGGCATTGATGTGGATCTGTAGTAGAGTAAAGTAAAACACTCAACCATAGTTAGATTTTTGTTTGGTGGTTTCGGGCCCATGATCTTAGCAATTTTTGACATTAATAAAAACGGGTTTTGAATAGAACCATCTTTCTTTGCACTGGTGGGTGACAGGTCAGGGGACCATTTTGGTGTGCGCAAAACTGCACGGTTCTCCTGGATTCTGGCACAAATGTAGGCTCTTCCGCCATCTTGGATTTCCTAAGCCCACAGCACCAAATGTTGCAGCATAATAGTCCAAACGTGGGTCAGGACACCTAACAATACTAAAGAAAGACTTCAAAATATGGAGATTAAGGGCACTTGTTATGCAGTGAGATTTCTATATCGGTGAACCAGACCAAGCCCCTCTGTCGAAGTAAGATGATGGAGTGGTCTCCCCCCATGGTGTCCCAAAGAACTCCAACATCCAACTCACTTGTACCAGCATTTGAATGACTGCCCTGGGTGAACCATGTCATGGTGTACTGACTCATGCAGAGTGTACTGCAGAATGGATACAACCAATATACCGTACATACGTTGAACATGGCTTTGTGACACTAGTCATCACCAACCACCATACACAAAAAGACATTTTGTACATGCCACCACAACGTGGCATCTGATTAGTTGCCTTAGTGATGTTAGTAACTCTGCTCTGCTAGACAAGTACTTTTGTCTGAAGCACATGTTAGACATCATGCACTGCATGTTTTAGATCGTCCATCCACACATGTACGTAGGTGGTTCTATGCAACAGATAACTTCCATGAACACTGGCAGCGGGCCTGACAGTGTGCCATGAGTGACATTGAATTACCAGTCCCTGAACCTTTCAGAATTGTCACCCTTCAGAGTGTTTTCGTTCTCAGGGCATGATCTTCAGAAAAGCTTCATTGGTGTTTCACTGACTATAGTGATGCTTCCTCTACAATAGGGAACATTGATATATTGCACACCACGGCCACTTGTTTCTTTGCTCTGTAATGGCAACACTACTTGAAAACCATATCCGTCTTCTAATCTCAGTCTGTCTGGATACGGACACCTTCCTGGTAAATTCTAATCTTCATTCACTACGTATGCTACGCTATGTGTCGCTTTCTCCTTTTTTCAATTGCTCTCGTGTATGCATGCTTGAGAATTTTTGCATTCTATGAGTTGTCTGTCTATTCTGGATAATGTTCACATGTTTCATACAATATGTAACCTGGATTTACACTATAACCGTATACCTTGCTCCTGGCTGCTATTGATGGAAAGTGTCCTGTTGTTCTGTACCAATACTAGATCACAAGTACTTGGACTGCTAATTTTGCTCTTGAAATGCTACTTCTTTATCATTCTTATTACAGTAAGAATGAAGAGGGTAATGGGACTTAAAGGGAGTACCCATCCTTATTTTGATTGCTGCGAGGCAGCATATCAAGCTGTTGGTAGTGATCGCGAAAAGGGGGGCGCGACCAGATATTCAGATTCCTTAATGGGTTGAGTGGAGGGGTGCCCCAAAGGCATCTGTGGCCCAGGCCCCAAAAGTGCTGAAGATGGCCCTCTTAGTGGGAAAGTAACAGAAATGTAGAGAAGGTTGGAATCTTTCAAGGGAAGTGTGTTGATGTTTGAGGTGGGGGGAATACTTATGAGCGGTTACATACCAATCCAACTTTATATCTAGTACATAACAGTGAAAGGGGTCATGTAGTGGCTAAAGCAGACAAATCTTTGAAATGTGCTTTGTATTAAGACAATATATACAATTACTTTTTACAAGTTTGGTGGTATTTGGATATACTGTCAAATGCAATTACCATTACCACATGAAGTAACCTAGCAGTAACTTGAAGGGTCCACATGATTCATAGCCATGCAGACCCTTCACTTATTCCCCATTTTGGAGTGCTATAGGACTCCATTGGTTAATACCATATTATTGCCATGGGAGGATTGCCACATGAGGTAATATTGGTACTGCTTTTGTGAGGAAGTTATTACCTCCACACAAAAGCAGGCAGAAATTCAGAGTTTCAGAATCTAAACTGGTAGAACATTAAAGGTATACAGAAACACTGCCAGCCACGTAATCAGGCCCACAGTTTGCTATAAAACATCAGATTGATTAATGATGTATTTAATAGCCAAGTAATGTGTTTACATAGCATGGATAGTAATGATTGCCTTCCTCTCCTCCGAATGGAACACAAGAGCTGGGATGCAACGGTTGCCCAAGATCACAAGGCCACACTGCAAGTAATCACTACATATTCTTTACTAATTACTTCCCCTTTCTTCCAACTTCATGTAAAACAAGCCTGAGCTTGGTTGATATTGTTTGACCAAGATCACAGGCCTGCACATTGCAACCAATTCCTGAACTTCTCAGTATTGACTACTTTCCTTCGCTCCATCACAGAGCATAAAAGCTCGGAGCATGTTCGGTGCGTCAGGGTCACAAGGCTGCACTACAATGACTCCCATTAGCTGTCAGTGCTGACTTCTTTCTGCCTCAGGAACACAAGAGCTCTGAATGCATTGTCTTCCCAATATCGGATAATGTTACTAGCTGCACTTATGAATAAAATCACCCACTGGCACACTGCCACCTTAACCCTATGAGTAAAAATGTAATGCCATACAAAACGATGTGTTGCCATTTTCTGTGTAAACAAGTTGAGATTTGAAGAGCATTGCCCTGCCTCATTTTCCTACTGTTTTCGATTATTTGCGTTTTGAATTCAGCGTGTATTACACCACGTCGCATTATTTTTCTCTTTGACCACTACCAAGTGCCATGCCAAACTAGTCTCAAGCAGTGTGACAAAGTCGCTCTGAAGAGGCTAGGGTGTGCGACCCTGGGGTTGGGGACCACTGTCTGCATCGCAATGTTAGGCCACAGGCAGTATGTATATTGTGTCCATGATTGCTGTATACTCCCTATGACAAAGCTGCCTATGGCAAGCTGAAGCTCCCGATCATTTTGAAAAAAAGTGTGGTCCAATCAGGGGCCAACTAATCTACTAACCAGACTGCCTACTCACAAGTGCCGCACAGGTGACCTTCAGGTCCCATTTACATTCTGGGTGAGAAATGTATTTGAAATGTATTTTATATAGCGCTTTGGATTAAAGCGCTATAGAAACAATAAAATGCAAAATATAAATACAAGTAAAAGGGAGCCTGATCAGTTCAATATAGGAGTCAGGAGTTTGATGGTCAACTAGGATAGAGTGGAGAAAGACAACCAGGAAAGACTGGGATGGGCTCAGGACTATAGTCCTAAAGGAATTGGAGAGCCAAGGAGAAAACCCTGCCACTTGTAATTGTGATTCAAACACCCCCATGGTTTGTCAAGTCACCTATAGCCACTGTGATAATAAGAATAAAGCACCCATAGAACGCAGAATTGGTTTGGAGTCACCTGTCGATCCCACGGTCATGACAGTAGTGTCATAATTACGATATACAAATGAAATACACTGGAAGGTTCTCAATTCTTTACAATGATTGCCTCTTGAGTTTAAGAAATCAACAGTTTATTGTGATAAAGAGTCCTACCTACTTGCCACTTTACAATTGTTCCACAATCCCAGGAATGGGAAGAGAAGGAATTAAGGAGGGGAAGAGAGGAGTGGAGAGAAGGCAGAAAAGAAAATAGATTAAATGAGCGTAGATCACGACAAGACAAATCGGAAGGAGAAAGCGGTGGGAGAGAAGTGTTGCGAGAGAGACTGCGAGAGAGAGACAGAGAGAGAGAGACAGAGAGACTGCCAGAGAGGAGAAAATGGTTGGGGGAATGAATAGGGTGAGTAGTGATTACAGTGTTTGTAGAGGGGAAGGAAGAGGATATGAGGTTGAGACAGGAACAAAGGTTGTGAGAAGGAGGGAATGGAATCTGAGTTAAATGGAGTCAAGGAGAGAGAGAAGGAGGATTCACCAGAAGTGGTGGCAAGATGAAGGTTGACATCAATGGGAAGAACGAAAGGTGAGGCGAGGGCAGAAGGACAGACAGGAGAGTGTCTAAGTAATCATAGAAATTTCAAATAGGGCGGGAGGTCTGTAAATAATAAGAAATGCTACTGAGCGTGGCTTAGAAAGAAAGAAAGAAAGAAAGAAAGGTAACATTCAAATGAGTAAAATTGAGGAAAATATTGGGGTAGGAAGAGCAGGGATGTCATTTGGGGGTTGCTTGGGGTTGCAGCTGCAACCTCTGGCAACTCCTGTGCGACCTCTGGCACTGCCTCTGTGACCCCTGGTTAAGGATTGCAGGGGCAGAGAGAAAACAAAAGTAAAGTCACTCTGACTTCAGAAAGAAATTATTTCTTTTACGGAACTCCATAATCTGAATTATTTCTTTTTGAATTCAGGGGCCACTACGCCCACAGGACATGGAATGCTGCGGCTCCTATGATATGATATGATATGATATGGCATTTATAACGCACCTATACGCAAGTGTTTCAAGGCGCGACAAGGCAGGGGAGGGGGAACAGAGGGAAGACAGACAACGATCCTACTAGGCCAGGTGTCAGTCAGATCGTGCAAGTGCAGGGGAGGGGGGAAGGGGAGAAGTGCAGGGGGAAGGGGGGAAGTGCAGAACATAGGATAACAGTAATAACTAGAACAATAAGTAGGAACGTTAATAAGAAGTGCGGCCAGCTGGTGGCAAGTGCAAGGGTAAGTGCAGACATCAAGTGTCAAGTGCTAGTAGGGGCTGTGGGATACAGAACATGCTCTGTGCATGACAGGATTCAGAGCTGGATCCTTGTGTGTATGGAGCATGGGAGCCAGAGAGACCTGCCTGCAGAGGAGTTCCTTGAAGCAACAACGGATTCGGAAAAAGGTAAGAAATGGCTTTTTATGTAAATATATGTGCGTGCGTGCGCAAGCGCGTGTGCCTGCGTGCATGAAGTGTGGGTGACTGGCTGTGCATGTGTGAGTGAATGGTGAATGGATGCACGTATAAATGAGCATGTGACTGGTGTGTGAATGCGTGTGCTTGTGTAAAATACCTGTATTACTTACCAGTAATCTCCCTTACTCCTAGTCCTACTCTTCCGCGTTCCAGTAATTGCCCACGAGGCACCTTGCCTCATAAATAAGTACTGGGAGGAGGAAGAGGGACGTAGAGGTAATGCGTGGCCAGGGAGCTGATTTTGGGGGTTGGAGGAGGAGAGTAGGAGGGAGAGGGGATATGTGGGAGGGTGGGGTGCGCTAAAACGTAACAGGCATCAATGATAAAGCAGGTATGATAAATGTTATTATTGGCTAGACTGATATTTTGGTACAGCCAATCTAGTCCTTTCTTACTGTGGCATGACATTTTTACTGGGCATCCATATTAAAGTAAGCATCATAAGTGTTATTACGTGTCTAGACTAGTCTTTTGGTACAGCTAGTCTAGCCATTTCGTGCAGCCAGTTTTGATATGGAATAGCAATCTGGTATGATAGCTGAGCTGGATGAGCGCTTGCTCCTACAATCCAGGTTCGATCTTGGCAAGGCTAACTCAGCCTTTCCTTCTTCCGAAGTTGATAAATAACAAATCATCATGCTTAAGTAAAACATTAATGTTCCTGTGCACTGTAGTTACTTGCATCTATTGGATTTTCAAATACTGTATTATCCCAGCAACTGGCAATGTAGGGGCTCTACTTTTCATATGATGACAACACGTGACATGCAGCTATAATTGGCATAATATGGAAGTTAATGGCCATACAATGCTCAAGTGACATTTCTATGGAAGTTTACTTGGCCTACGTTGTTCTATTCGGTCTAACCCCGTCATATAAGGACCCCATCCATGGCATATGAAGGCAGAACCTTCTTATAATGTGGTTGGTATCTAAATTATTCTTCTCTGCTTTAGTACCTATTTGGTATTTTAAAATGTGTACATTTATGTACTTTTTTTTACGTCCGCAAGCCACTTTCGGTGATGTTACCAGAGTTAAAGAGGAACTGATAACATCTGGTGAGATCAACATGTATTGTGATGTCACTTCCGCTATCCCTATCATTTTGGTGAATTTCTGTTCTTGAGGAGGAGACAGGGATCCAGGAAGAGTGGTAGAGAATTCCAGTACCACCACTTCTACCAGAAATATGAGGACATGAGAGATGTGTGCAGAGGAAGCGAGGAAAGAGATGGGGGAAGTGGTGTTATGAGGAGCAATCAAGGGGCCTCATTACGAGGTGGGAGGTAAAGGATTACCAGTACCGGTAAGGGCACCGGGGCCGGTAATCCCTTACCTCCGTACTACGAGTTCCCTTTGCGGGTCCTTCCTTAACGCCTGGTTTTTGCAGGCGTTAAGGACGGGACCCACAAAGGGACTCTAGAGCTAATAACGGTACCGCAATTTGCGGTACCGTTATTAGCGCCTTCCCCATCCCATTGAGCCCTATGGGGGCTCAAATGGCAATGGGGAATGGCCCTGGTGAATGGGGAATTACCTGTCCCTCCGACCTCGGAATGGACCGGTAATTGCTCCATTCACCAGGCCGGAGTCGTAATGAGGCCCAAGGTCTTGGTGAGGCAGAGGCAATGGAAATTAAAAGAATAAGAATTCAAGAATAGAACGTTTTTTAAAATGAAATGTGTTTTCTGCTCATGGTTTTGATTACACCTTACACAGTTAACTAATTTCACAGTACATTAAACAGAATATAAAATTACACTTTAATAAGAATGAGTACATTCAAAGTACAAAGCAGAAACTATTATACAATTAAAGATTCCTTGAAACTCTACCTTTCAGCAACCATCCTTGAATGAAACTATTCCTGTTATACCACAAAGGGCTTGTAAAATTGGATTTTAAAACGTCCATCCACTAGGTACAAAGGACGCCTATCAGACATCCTCAAAATAGAGGGACTTTTAAAACAGAGACCCTGAAGATAAGCCCGAGGACACGTAGCTAATAAGAGGTCTGTAGTGTTCAGCATTTTTGGTAATAATGACAAGATGTTATACTCTCAATACAAGTGAGACACAATCAACACATTAGGCCTCATTACGACCCAGGCGGTAAATTACCGCCTGGGTCGTACCTTTACCACCATGGCGTAAACTACGTTTACGCCAGGGTGGTTGGCGGAATTACCGCCCCATTCCGAGGTTGGCGGGGCATTAAGTCCCCAATCCCCATTTACCCTTCCCCATTCCCATTTTTGCCCCATAGGGCATAATGGGAGTGGGGAAGGCGTTAATTACGCCACCGTAAATTACGGTGGCGTAATTAACAACAAGGTCCCTTAGCGCCATTGATTTTAACACCTGCTAAAAGCAGGTGTTAAATCCTCCATGGGCTAAGGGACCTCGGAATCAGGCGGTAAGGGTCGGCGCTGTTTACGCTGCCGTAAACCCCTTACCGCCTGGGTCGTAATGAGGCCCATTGCATTTAAAGGGTCAGAACTTTCCCAAAGACATATATTCTCCCTATTCTTAAAGAGATTTAGGGCCTCATCGTGAGCTGGGCGGAGCGGTAAAATGCAGCAGTAAAGTTGCATCTATCACTCCGCTCAATCTCGAGTTTGGCGGAAAGTCTCCCCTTTCCGTCCGTTTTCGGTGCTATTAGCGCGGCACTAATTGCATCGGCGCTAATACCTCCCCACCACAGCTCGGGATGTGGCTCAAATTGTGCTGTACCGAGTTGCGGTAACGCTAATAGCGCTGGGCGGTATCCCGGCCAAGTCAGAATGAGGCACTTAGTCTAAACCTTATGAGAGCATTTTGCACATACGGAGAAGGAAACTTTATAAGATAAAGGGGTTTCATCCTAACCTTGTAGGTGTTTCTTTAAAAAAATAGGGAAGACGTTATATCTCGTATTCTCCACTCAGGCGGCCTTAATATGTTTCAGGAACAGAATGGGATTTATTACAGAAAGAAGGAGCATTCAGAAGCTCAAATAAAATAGAAATAGGAAGATAACATAGATTAGAAAGGTTGAAGAGCGACTAGAAACGCCTAGAAGAAAGCCTAGCGGGAAATGGAAAAGGCATGGTGGTGAAAACAGAAGTGCGCAGCAAAATCCAGTACATGGCGTTTGCCTGTAGCAGACGGGGGCAAACAGGAGCTGATGAAGCCCCCTGAATGAGACGCCCCTAGACGAGGTCTGATTAGGCATACTTGGTTCAGCCCAAACTGAAAGTAGCGGCGTGAAGTAGCCCACCCAGCACTTTGGTGCCACACAAAAACATTGCAAAAAATAGATGTCTGCATTACAAAATTAGCCATTGCTGATAAGAAAATCACTACCACTTCCTTTGTAATACATAAACACAAATCTTTGTGCAGAGGAATAGTGAGAAAATGCCACATTGCTTACTGCGCTTCACAGTGGCGAAGGCTTCTGTGTGTGATGGATATTACCAGCACCGAGGACACATGACAACATGTAGTTAGTTGACTTGTAATGGGATAACACAGGAAGCACACTTTAAATTGAAAGTAGTCTACTTGTGCTTGCTTCTCGCTTTTCAACGATTATAATTACCTGCAGTCACTGATGGCCGATGCCTCACCATCTTACTCTTCTGCTAGGCAGTGTGCTCTTTTTGTGCTAACCTTTAGCAGTGCTTGACATTATTTTGGTGCTTTACAACAAACGTTTAATTTGGCAGTGAAGGAAGTTAACTAAGGGTACACCGGTATGAAATGAATTAAATATACTTCAAAACACACTGGGCCTCATTACACGGAAGGCAGTAGGGGATTACCGCCACCGGTAAGGGCACCGGTGCCGGTAATCCCCACTGCCCTACTACGAGGTCCCTCAGCGGGTCCCATCCTTAACGTTTGGTCAGACCACACGTTAAGGACGGGACCCGCTGAGGGACTTCAGTGCAAATAACGGTACCGAAAATTGCGGTACCGTTATTTGCTCCTTCCCCATTCCCATTGAGCCCTATCGGGGCTCAAATGGGAATGGGGAATGGTTCCCGGAATGGGGACTTAACGGTCCCGCAAAGGTCGGAGTAGGCGGTAAGTCCCTATTCCGGGAAACCGGCCTCCAACGGCGGTAAGGGGGTAGCCATGGCGCTAATAGCGCCATGGCTACCGCCTTCCGTGTAATGAGGCCCACTGTGCCTTCACAGCCCAAATACTGTCATAGCAGTATACTGCAAACAACATACATGAAAGGCACCCTGTGCATCAAAGAGAAATATTACTATCTGCTTCCACAGAAAGGTGAGCATGGAAATAATTTCCAGTGGTGGTGGCAGCTTTGGTTCCAGGGGGAGGAGGTGGCACCTGAGTGGGCACTGACATTGTAACAATTCAAAGTATGCCACAGCTGATGAAAGGGTATTCACATCTCCCCTGAAACTGCACGACCACACAGTGGGGTAGTCTTAGATAAAGTAGGATGGTATGCAGGCCCCATTTCTGAGAACCTGGGGTGGAAAGACATACAATTCACTGTTACTTCTCTAGGGTAAGATGAACAAATCCAATAGAAGTCAGTCACCAACCGTATACATGAGCATTTAGCACAGTTTTCATGATGTCTTTGCCGATAATATATGCCATAATTACCTTCGTAAATCACATTAATGAAGCTAGGCCCACAATATATGCCAGCGTTGCCACTTCATATCACTTACACAACGATGTAACCACAATATTAATGCCAGCATTCCCACAGTAAATGACTTGGATAATGTTGCACAAACACTATGCCAAGATTGCCACTGTAAATCACATTCATGCAGCTCTATTCACAATATATCACAACATTGCCACTGTAAATAATCTGCAGCTTATGTCCCCACTAACACATGCACGCATTGCACTTGTGCACACGTGCATATGTACGGTAGGTCACACACACACACTCATAAGAACATACACATCCATAAACACACACACACACACACACACACACACACACACACACATATAAATACTGCATAACATTACAACCTACATGCATAAAGCAGCCAGGAAGAAACATGTGGAGCAGACATGTGAGGATTAAAGGTTGGTTGCTAAGTAACCTGTAGCCTCCAATATGCAGAGATTTGTTGCTGCTGCACGTTCACTTGTGTGTGGATGCTTTTAAGTGATCACTTCTGGCACCAGCCTAGTGGAAGACATAGGGGTAATGAGAGTGCAGAAGGGACTCAAAGGGAGGGGTGGTAGCACTTCCTGTCTCCGTGTCTCTGCCACTAACACATACACTATCTTGCAAGAACTAAAAATGAGACTATAATGCAATGATTTTCCAGCGCACCGACCCCTGAGGTAACTGGGCGCTGGAAAAGACTTGTGAGTTACATACATGGAAATCAATGAAAGTACAGTTGAAGTTAGCCGAACCTGTGGTTACAGAAGGTCTGGAGGCATGAAGCATTTATGACAAAGCGTGGGCAATCAACTGAGCATAGAGAGTAGGAGCTTGGCGTAAGCAGGGTAGTTATTGGAGAGACTTGTTGTTCAGCCAGTCCTTGATTCCAGATTTGAATGCCAGGAGGGAGGGCTCTTGTCTGAGAGCAGTGGGTATGGAGTTCCAGCGTTTGGCTGCTTGGACTGGGAAGCTTGCTCCTCCAGCAGTTTTTAGGTTGGACCTAGGGACTGTAAGGCGGTGAGATAGGGCAGATCTGGTGGTGTGGGCTGAATGATGCATGCAGATTTTGTCTGAGAGATATTTAGGTGCTGTGTTCGCAAGGCACTTATGTGTGATTACTAGGGTGCAGAGAGTGATTCTGTCATGAACTGATAGCCAGTTGGCATTGCGCCTGAGAGCAGATATGTGGCTGTATCTGGGTAAACTAAGTGCTGCCCTTAATGAATTATTTTGCAGGGCCTGGAGTCTGTTTAAGTTAAGTTCTGAGGAGCCTAGAAAGAGTGTGTTGCAATAGTCAATTTTTTACAGTGCTAGTGCTCCGGCTAGCTGTTGGTGGACAGGTAGGCTTTGCAGCTGTAGATTTGCTTATTGGTATAGGCTGTGGAGGATGCTACCAAACTGACTTGTTTCTTGAGGGACAGTGTAGAGTCAAGGTAGACCCCCAGTGTTTTGATTTCCTTTGAGACCTTGATTGGGTTGCCATCAATGTTGAAGGTTGTGTACCTATGGTCCAGCTTGTTTAGACGTGCCGACAATCAGGAGCTCGGTATTATTGTCGTTAAGGCATAGGCTATTGTTCCAGTCAAGCCTGGATTTCTAAATAGATGTCATTCAGGAGTTTAGAATCTTGATCATAGCACCCCTTGAAGGGGATAAGGACTTGGGTGTCATATGCATAGTTGGTGTAGATGACACCCAAATTGAGCAGGCAATCCAAGAGGAGCTTTGTGAATATGTTATATAGCGTGGGTGACATGCACAAACCTTGGGCGACTCCACAAAGTGTGAGGCTTGGGTCTGCAGAGGCTGATGGGGAGAAGACTCTGGTGGTCCTATTGGAGATGATGGAGTTGATCCAATCTGAAGCACTGGTGGAGAATTCTGCCGCTGTAGTGCGGTGCCTGGTTAGATTTTGGTGGTCGACAAGGTCTAAGGCTGCGGACAAATCCCTTCAGGAAAGCATCTTTTGAATCTCCCGCCGATTCTATGCCGCTTCCCGCCCGCAGCCTGATACGGCTTCCCGCCCTGCCGGCTCCACCCCCCCACCATAAAAGGAGACGGGGCTCACCGCCAGGCGAAGCCGCGAGGAGAAGGCCAGAGGACAAGGCCTGCACTCCTCTTTGCAGCTCTTCGCTGCTCGGCTGCCATTTGCCACGATACCATGCACCATCACAGAGGTAAGGAGCTCGCCCACTGCCTCTTCCTACACCAAGACTTGTCCACCAGGAGCTCCAGACTACGCGCTCGCACCATAGAACCCACCATTAGCTCCAATCCCCTTCCCACTAACATCCGTAATGCGCGGCTGTTCCCGTATCTCACAACCCACCCCACCCACCTACATGGCCATACTCAGGCGGTTAACAACAAAGCCTAAAGCCTTCTCAATTACCCCCTACACAGTAGCAAATGATACACTCCACCCCACACCTAATTGTACCACCTCTACCCGCAATTTCTCCCCATCCATGCCCACCACCACTGAAACTGCGCCCCCAGTGCAAAATGCGTGATATGCAATTCTTCTACCCCCATTGTGAATGCTATTGTGCCAAATGTGATTTCACCTGTGCCCACCACCACTGAAACTGCGCCCCCCAGTGCAAAATGCGTGATATGCAATTCTTCTACCCCCATTGTGAATGCTATTGTGCCAAATGTGATCCCACCTGTGCCCACCACCACTGAAACTGCGCCCCCCAGTGCAAAATGCGTGATATGCAATTCTTCTACCCCCATTGTGAATGCTATTGTGCCAAATGTGATTTCACCTGTGCCCACCACCACTGAAACTGCGCCCCCAGTGCAAAATGCGTGATATGCAATTCTTCTACCCCCATTGTGAATGCTATTGTGCCAAATGTGATCTCACCTGTGCCCACCACTCCCAAAACTGCGCCCCCCAGTGCAAAATGTGTGATATGCAATTCTTCTACCCCCATTGTGAATGCTATTGTGCCAAATGTGATCTCACCTGTGCCCACCACTCCCAAAACTGCGCCCCCCAGTGCAAAATGCGTGATATGCAATTCTTCTACCCCCATTGTGAATGCTATTGTGCCAAATGTGATTTCACCTGTGCCCACCACCACTGAAACTGCGCCCCCAGTGCAAAATGCGTGATATGCAATTCTTCTACCCCCATTGTGAATGCTATTGTGCCAAATGTGATTTCACCTGTGCCCACCACCACTGAAACTGCGCCCCCCAGTGCAAAATGCGTGATATGCAATTCTTCTACCCCCATTGTGAATGCTATTGTGCCAAATGTGATTTCACCTGTGCCCACCACCACTGAAACTGCGCCCCCCCAGTGCAAAATGCGTGATATGCAATGCCTCTACTGCCCCCCACCACAACACCACTGGAGCCCCCAGCCCCACACCGACCATACCCATCACCTCACCCTCTCCTCCCACAGACCCCTCCCTAGTCGTCACAGAACCCCACCTCAAATGTGCCATGATCAATGCCAGATCCATCAGCGCCCACGCTCTAGACATTCACGACCTCATAACCACCCATGACCTTGACCTGCTCATGATATCTGAAACCTGGCTACACGAGGCCTCTGGCCCTGCGCTCTCCCTGGCACTCCCTTCTGGCTATTCCATCACCAGACAAGATCGCCCCTCTAAAGGTGGAGGTGTCGCAATCATCGCTAAGGACTGCTATAGTATTAGAAAGATAGATAAATCCCTACACAGCAACAACGACTACCTCCAAGTCAAAATTGACCTCTCCCCCAACTGCACCATTACCGCTCATATTGTCTATCGCCCTCCTGGCCCAATAGAAGACTTCCAAGCCTCCCTCATCCATCTCCTATCTGACAACCTCAAAAAACATTCAAAAGCCATTCTCCTTGGGGACGTCAACCTAGGCCTACAGGATAAAAAGGACCCAGCAGCTAAATCCTTTGACTCAGCCCTAACAACACTAGGCTATAAGAACACCATCTTTAGCCCAACGCACACTCAGGGCAGAACACTCGACTGGATTGCTCAGCACAACTGCCCACTCATCATCACTGGAAACACTCCCATCCCATGGTCTGACCACCATATCATCACATTTAGCATCCTCACCACTAGCTCTTCTACCCCGCCACCCCAACCCCTACCATCTTGCCTCACAAGAAGCTCCCGCCAGCTCACTAAGGAAAGACTACTGCCCTTCCTCCAAGGCCCAGCCTTCAGACCACCTTTTTCCACAGACCCAGAAACTCTTGCATCAACCTACGATGCTGCCATTAAAGCAGCTATCAACTCCATTGCCCCACTTAAACTCCGTAAATACAAACCCACCACCCACTCTAACTCTTGGTTCACCTCAGACTTGCTCCCCCTCCGAAACGAGAAAAAGGCAGCACTTACTCAGTGGCAAACGTCCCACACTGACAAAGACAAGCTGCTCTTTAAAGCCTGCTCTACGGAGTACAAAAAAGCTATCACCCGGGCAAAATCCAAATCATTTGAATCCAGAATCTCGGAAGCCCAATCCAGCACTAAAGAAATCTTTGCAATATTTAGGGAGCTAGAGACTCCTACTCCCACCCCCCAGAACTTCACCAAAGACAAAGCCTGGTGCGACGAAATTCAAACGGCAATGCTAACTAAACTGAGCCGCCTCCAAAGCAAAATACTAGCTACCAAGCAAGCCCTGCCCAATACTCATATCCCTGTCCCACCACCAGCCCAAGACCCTCCCCAACCCTTCTCCTTCAAATCCATACAGGAAAAGGACATCATTAACATAATGAAGAACATCAAAGCATCCAACTGTAAAGGTGATACCTGCCCAGCCACTCTCATCAAGGACTGCACTGAAGCGCTTGCTCCCTTCCTGACAGCATTTGTTAATGCCTCCTTCGCAACAGGGAAGGTCCCTACCTCCCTCAAGGAAGCATGGGTCTGCCCCCTCTTAAAAAAACCAACTCTCAATCCCACCTCCCCCAACAACTATAGACCCATCACCACTGTCCCTTTCCTCCTCAAAATACTCGACAAAGCAGCCTATCTGCAGGTTCAGCACTTCATCGAAGGAAACAAACTCCTGGGACTCCGCCAATCTGGCTTCCGCCCTAGACATGGAACTGAAACCGCCCTACTGGACCTGAAAAACCAAATGGACGATGCCAGAGACATGGGCAAACCAGCTCTTCTCCTACTCCTTGACTTATCTGCAGCGTTCGATCTCGTAGATCATGACGTCCTTTGCCATCATCTCTCCTCCACTGCCAAGTTCTCCCCTGACGCCACAGCATGGATCACATCCTTCCTACAAGACAGAACCATGCAAGTATTCTCCGACCTAGCCTCTGCCTCACCCACTACCATACTCTTTGGCGTGCCCCAAGGCTCATGCCTCTCCCCCACACTCTACAACATTTTCACACGACCCCTCTTCCTCATCCTCGACGCTATGGGTATATCCTACACTAACTACGCGGACGATACCCAGATCCTCCTTACCCTCACAGGCAGCTACGACACTGACGCCATGACCCTTAACAACCTCTACAACACCATCCAAGCCTGGATGGCAGACAATGGACTATGCCTCAACTCTGACAAGACAGAACTCCTACTGATAGGTTCCCCCGAAACGCTAAAAAAACTTGACTCCCAATTCAATCACTTCACCATCGACACCATCAAAATACCTGTATCAGACTCAGTCAAAACTCTTGGAGTTTATCTAGACTCTAACCTTTCCATGGACAGACAAGTCAACGCCATTGCCTCCTCAGCCGCATATCATGCTAAACTGATCAACGCAGTCAGGCCTTTCCTCTCCAAAGAGAACTGCACAAACATAGCCAGAGCCATCACCGGCTCCAGGCTAGACTACTGTAACATACTCTTCTTAGGCACCTCTAAAAGAAACTTGGAGAGGCTACAAGTCATTCAGAATAGTGCTCTCCGAGCAGCCCAAGGTATTGGCAAAAGGGACCACATCTCAGAAGCCAGAAAACTAGCCCACTGGCTCCCAATAAAGGAGAGAATAATTTTCAAAGCTCTCACACTGACACACAAATGCATCCATCTCACTGCCCCCGACTACCTCTCACAAAGAATCCACCCCGTCGCCTCTACAAGGCCAACAAGATCACCCTACACCAACATGCTCTCTGTGCCATTAGTAAAAAGATCCAGAGCAGGTGGATCTAGCTTCCCCTATCTCGCACCCACTCATTGGAATGCCCTACCTCCCACCATCCGCAGTGAGCCCTCCCTCCTAGCCTTCCGCAAAGCATTGAAAACCACCCTCTTCTCATAAGGTCCCTCGCAGCAGCATGAATACCAACCATAGAACCCACTGCTTAAGTTGTATTTACCAACCGCATAATCTGCAATGACAACCGTGCTTGTTCCTTTCTGTAATATGCCTCTTATTGATACCATGCCTGTAACTAAGCTCATGCAAGTAACAGCGCCTCAATGCCCCTGGGCTGCTTGCGCGCTATACACATTTAAATAAATAAATTTTTAAAAAATCCAGGAGCAGGAGGATCGCTAGCTTGCCTTTTTCCTTCATCTCGTCCATTTGGATCTTCAGGTCTAGGAGGGCTGTCTCAGTTCCATGCCTTGGCCTAAAGCAAGATTGTCTAAGGTCTAAGAAGTTGTTGTGCTCTGGGTGTTTCTGTATTTGCAGATATGCCACTTGGTCTAGAATTTTTAAAAGGAAGGGGACGGTGGTGATGGGCCTATAGTTTGTTGGAATGCTTGGGTCTAGGTTGGCATGACCCATGCTTCCTTAAGATTGTTAGGGACTTGATTGGACTTGAAGGAGGAATATATCAGTGTGGTGATGAATGGGGCTAACTTGGCTCCTTCCTTGATAATGGATGCTGGGCATATGTCACCTTGACAGTGAGATGGTTTCAAAATTTTTATGATGTCTTCCACTTCATTCGGTGTTACTTGCGAGAACTCAAAAGGTGTGCAGTGTGGCTGACATTTCTCTGATGCATTTTTGGGGCGATGAGAATTTGAGAGTCTATTCTTTTTAGATACAATCTTGCTTTGAAGCAAGGTGATTTTGTCTGCTAGCGCTTGCTGAATTTTTGAGCACCAGACTGGATCCTTAGTGCATTCATGGGAGGGTGGTGCTGGGGATTCAAGCTCCTTTAGAATGCTGAAGAGCTCTTTAGCACTTGATTTGGCATTGTGGATTCTGGTATTGTAGGCTTCTTTTTTGGTAGATAAGATAGCCGCTTTATAGGTTGCCGCTGCTGAAGTGATCAGGGTTTTGTTGTGGCTTGTGGGTGATTTATGCCAGGTGGTTTCCGTCGACCTTTTGGTATTCCTGAGGATTTTTAGTTCGGGTGTGAACCACTTATTAAGATGGCGATTGGTTTAGCTTTTCTTAGTTTGAGCGGTGCAGAGGTATCTAATGCTGATTGAAGTGTGGCATTGTATAGGTCGACCAATTTATTGGAATCGAGGTCCTTGAACTTGGAGACGTCCATAATGTTGTTGATGAGGGACTGAAGACCATTTATGGAAATGTTTTGGCAATTTCTGGATAGGGTGGGGTGGGACAGTGGTGGTGCTGGGGGGGGTTCCGTGGTTGGAAAAGGAGATGAATTGGTGGTTTGACCAGGCCACTAGTTAATTTTGTAGAATCGTGATGGAACAGTTGAGGTCGGACACCCAGTCCAGTATTCGACCTTTGGTATGAGTTGCTTCTGTGATTCTGTGTTTGAAGTGCAATTGGGTGATAGAGTTTTCCACGGCTGGAGCGTGTGGGTCATTTGGGTCCTTCAAGCCTAGGTTGAGGTCTCCCAGGAGGATGGTCTGGGATCCCACTTTGGTGGTAGTGGAGAGGAGGTTAGTAACGTCATCCTCAATGGATGCAGCTGGGCCTGGGGGGCGGTAGATTAGATGCGTCAATATAGTTTTGGTGGGCGAGAGTGCACATTTGACAGACAGGAGTTCTACGGATGGTAGGCTAGTAAAGGAGGTGACTCTAAAACCAAGATGGGTTTTAGTTATGAAGGCCACCTTTGCCCTGTTCCTGTCCGCCCTGTTGATAGTATAACTCTCTGGCAAGGCTAGTGAGAGAGCTGGACCTACAGCCTGGTGGAGCTAGGTTTCTGTGATGACCAGGAAGTCCAAATGGTTGGCTATGATGAAGTCAGCAATCTCGGTAGCGTGGGCTACTAGTGAGCGAGCATTGATCAGTGCTCCTGTGATGGCGAGTGGATGAGGAGTCGATGTGAGTTCTCCTGATCTCGGGTTGTTTGGTGGTAGTGGGGTGGTCATAGGTGGAGGAGGTTTGGTGGAGATCATCGGGTTTGGTGGTTGCGGAGATTTCCGTTTAGGATTTGGCTAAGGCATTCTTGTGGAGTGGCTGCTCAGCCTTAGAACCTAGTCTCAAGTTTCTTGTGTGTACAGGCAGTGGGATGAGTGGTGTGGGTAGTGCAGCACAGTGCTGTATCCATTCAAGAGGGCTAAGCGGGGGACTGGCTGTAGACCTTGCAGAAAAATCATCACTTAAGGTGCTGTTGTTAAATGGTTGGAAAGGTGGTAGGAAGTTGGTCGGGGTAATGGTTTGGGATAGATGAAGGAAGGAGGCCATGGCCAGGGTGACTCTATGGAATGTGGCCATGGTGGTGTGCCGAGACAGGCTCTGGAGGATAGGCACAGTGGCTATTACTTTGCACAGGTGTAGAGCAATGGAGGCAAAAATGGAGCGAGGGTGGATTGGCTGGTAAAGTTTGGCGTTGAGAGGGGATGCTCTGTCAATGTATGGGAGGAGGTTGCAGTAGGTTAGTTCAGAGTGGGCATAATGGTCCGGGACGAGAAGGTCATAAAGGCTAAATAGCCAGTGAAGGGAGCAATAGGCTAGTTCAATAAAGGACGCAAAGAGCGAAATCAAAGGAGGTTACCAGTGGGGCTCGTGCGCAAGAGGGCATAGAGTACAGTCTATAGCATCACGGCATGCATATTAGGGTTATAATCACAGGGGGCTAGCAGTGTTAACATTGCAGTAAAGGATAATTGCGAGGACACAATGGCTAGCAGACAGTGAAGTAGCAGTAGGCTAGTTCAGTTAAAAATGCAGTAAAGGGTAGTAGCGTCTACACAATGGCTAGTTTAGTTAGCAATACAGTAAAGAATACTTGCGAGAACACAGTGGCTAGTTAGACAGAGCAGTCAGCAGTAGGCTAGTACAGTTGACAATGCAGTAAAGGGTATTTGTGAAGACACGATGGCTAGTTAGATTGTGGGATGAACAGTAGCCTAGTTCAATATAGTACGCGTAGAACAAAATCAGAGGAGGTTACCGTCAGGGCTGGTTCGCAAGATGGCATAGGGTGCAGATTGTAGCATTACGGCACAATTATTAGCGATCGACGGGTGCTAACAGTGCAGTAAAGATAGTTGCAACGACTTAGTTAAGCAAGTAGTAGCTTTGGCAGACAGGTATAAGGTGAGTGCAAAGGTTATCATTTGAGGCAAGGTTGTAGGAAGCAGAGGAACCTGCAATGTTTCACAAGTAATTGCAATGGCTAGTTGTGGCAGACAGTAGTTAGTGCGTCGGCAATAGTTTGGGATGGGCTTGGAAGCAGAGGCTCGTATTTAAGGCAAGGTAGGTTGGATACACACATTGTTTGTCTAATTGTTATAAACAGTAAGAACGGCAGATATTGAAAGGTGGGCAGAAGAACCTTTTACGACCCCCTGTGCCGGTTGTAGATACAGGCATGAGATGAAAATGAGAAGGATAACATACGAGTGGCAGACACAGGTCAGAGGATGCCGCGGTCTTCGATTCGCTGCGAAATTAGGCAAAGGTAAGTAGCGGAGTTGGAGACAGGGTCAGACCATTACAGGATGATAGACAAGTTTATATCAGGGCTGGTGGAATGGTCATTAGTGGTGCGAGTGACGGAGAGGCCACCGGAGGGTGTGATTACAATATGCAAGAGTCACGGTCACAAGGAAAGTTTGTAGGAGGTGAACGTTGGATCCGTTAGTGGCACAACAGGTTCCCCCGGAGTAGTGGGGGATCCCGGTGAGGAGGTGGGTGGTCTAATAACTTGAAGGCACTGTAACGCTAGGAGAGGCACTGGATGTCTTACCTCAAGTTATCAGCTACCAGGATCAATCGTGGTGGGAAGTTGTTTCACAGAAGGGGAACTCACACTGACTTAAAACATGATTACTGAGCTGACACATACATGTAAACAATACCATTGACAGGTGTTTCCTGACATTCCAAGATGGCGCCCCTATAAACAATGTTTTAGTTCAGATTCTATGGCCAAATGAAAGGCACGCTCTACATAATAGAGGAGCTGATTGTTTTGGATTGTCAACAGGATGTATTGCATCCTTTTACCAAGCAGCTTTTAAATAAAGGAACCATACAAAAGAAACTGTATATGTATCTTTACTTAACAGAGTTCCAGTTGCTTCAAAGCAATGGTCGACACATAGCAGAGCTTTCACCATGGTACATTCTTTCTGCCTCACAGAGCAGCTGATTGACACCAAGGCTCCACTATGTAATCTTGCAAGAGTTAAACATGCCCACAGTACACAGACTACAGCAGACTTAAAGTCTATGAAAGAATCTCATTATGTAATCATTGTGCAGTTTATGTGCTCTATCCCCCTCTTGTGCACTGTCCTTGTCCCCTCTTTCCTTTCTTTCTTCCTTTCTTCCTCTCATTCTTTCTTTCCTCCTTTCTTTCTTTTAGTTCTGTCTTTCGCTCTTTGGCTCTTCCTTTCTTGCCTTACTTCTTTCGTTTGTTTCTTTCTCTTTGCTTTCTTTTTTCTTTCTACCCTTCTTTCTTTCTCCTCTTCTTTATTTTTGTTTCCGCCCACCTTTCTTTTTCCCTTCTTCCCTTCTTTCTCTCTTCTCTCCTTTCTTTCTTTTTTTTCATTGTCCCTTTCTTTTTATTTGTAAGGCATCCAAAGGGAGGAATTCAGTCAATAGCGCTCAAGGTGGAGGGTAGGGTACAATAGTATAGGGCAGCAGGAGGGAATTCCCTGTTTTTTCGACCAACCAATTGACTGAATTACAGTGTTTGGTTACGAATATAGAAAGGTCTCCTCCATATTACACGGTAACAAATGACAAAACAGAAAAATTCAGCAAAATGTCTGGAATACCTCATAGATCCAGGAGGAGGGAGTTGCAGGGATCAGTAAATCTGATCATTCACAGTGTTTGGTGCATTCTGGGCAATGGGCATCAACCAAATATTCACGTTTTGGATATGTATAATGTGAAGAAGTCAGGTGGGCACCACTGAGATAGTAAATACGGTTTTGTATCTTAAGAAATTTCAGTTGCTGGTGTGAATACATTTGAAGGAGCTGTCAGGCAAGAAAGACCCAGTGACACCGGGATCCAAAATCCAAAGTAACAAAAGAACACTGGGTGGAACCACACAGTTATCCAGGCACTCACACACTGCTCTCTACAAAGAGCTGCTAAGTCTATTCAGAGTATGTTACTGCATACATTGTCCAAATGTGGATATTTTTCAAATTGGCTGTTCCATAAAAACAGGAGTCAAGTCCTAAAAATTAAAGTGGGGGGACTCATCAGGAAACGCAATGGGATGTGATGTCGCCAGAAATGTGCATATTAAGGCGAAATATGCAAATTTAATTTAATTGGCTTTGCATAAACACTGAAATTGAAAAGGACGAATGGCATAAAATCAACACAAATACAAAACCAAGAGAGCATATTTCGTCTAATAGTTTTTTTGAAAACGTTAAAAGGTGTCCATGTTTTAAACTCCAAGAACCTGTACAAATGTTTTCCCTGGGACTTGCAGTACCAAAATGGGATATTTCCCCTTTAGTTGCTTGTTAGTTTTCATCAGGTAATGTACTGCAGTGGTGAAGTGTCCAGCCTACCAACTTGATGACTGCGGTTTGATCCCTGAGGGCGGCTATAATTCATAAATTCAAAGAGGACAACCAATATTTCTCTTTTAACTAGGGGGGACTGAGTCCCCCGTCTGTATAAGGTGGGTGGACTCCGCCCCTCCGCGTGTACCCTCGACTTGAGCCCTGCATAAAAAGTAGTTATCAGAGTTCAAAACGTGTTGCTTCATAAAAAGAGATTTAATAACAGGAGAATGGAGGCAAACAGCATCCTCATCAATATGGGCTCATTAGTCAAGGCCTTTCGGAGAAAACTCCATCTTCAGGGCTGAGCACTAATCAGTTCAAACATAAATGGCAAACGCAAAGGGTATACAAAGGATCATGTAATTACCAACCATATTCAAAAAGTCAGTAATATTCAAATATCAAGTCCATACATACCATAATGACTGTTAGGATGTGGGAGTAAAAAGGGAAGGAAAAAAACATAAAGGAAATGTATCAGAAAATGTTCTGTACAATCCGAGGACATATTAGAGTTTAAATCAAGGCAAAAAAAATGAAATAAAATGAGCAGTACCTTAGCCTGGGGTACTCACGGTCGAACATTGTTTTAAGGAATTGCCAGTATTTGCATATCAGAGGAGCAGACATTTGAGAGACCAATTGGTCTCCACCAGACCTCCTACCCAAGTGCAAAGCATGACACATATTAGCACATGTAAAAAAAGAGGGGTGAGGCGCGCACTCCAATTCCTGGCCAATATACTACCTGAAAAAGGAAAAAGAATAAATGGGTTAAATCCCAAAGTGTCCAATTCACTAGGTTAGATCCCAATTGTTCCAAAAATATTCACAGGGTTGGATCCGAAATGTTGCATAAATATTCACATGGTTAGATTCCTTATACTGAATTGGTACTGCTGTTCTCCTCCTCCAAATATTCACAGGGTTGGATCCCTTATGCTGCATTTATACTGCTGTTCTCCTCCTCCTAGCGCTTTCGTGTCCCAACGACCTATGCTGTATCTGACTACGTTTGGGCACATATGCATACCATTGGAATGTTATTGACCATCAATTCTCAGAGTTAATCATTCCTGTTACTTCATATGACATGATATGATATGATAGTTTATTTATATAGCGCCTATACACAATGTGTTTCAAAGCACTTCAAGGCAAGGGAGGGAAAAAGGGAAAATACAATGACATTCTTACAGGCCATGAACAGTAAGGATGTGAAATTAACTATCGTACTCGGCCTGACGACATTTCAGATAGTGCAAGAGCTAAGACATAGATAAGGAATGGAGGGGGAGAGTGGGAAGGAAATAGAAACAGACAGGCGACTACTGTACTAGGCCTGATGACATTTCTGGTAGAGCCGGAGAAAAACAAGAGGTGGGGGATAGGGGTGCAGAAAGGTAGGGGATGAACAAAACAAGTGACTATCATACTAGGCCTGATAACATTTCAGATAGTGCGGCAGAGGGGTGGGGAAAAAAGTAAGGGGGGAGGAGACATACAAGGTTGCTATCATACTAGGTCCAGGGACAATTCTGATAGAGTAAGTCCATAGACGGAATTAAGGGGAGGAGTGGAGGAGATAGGAAAAGGGAGAAAGGGAGAGGAGGAGAGAACAGAGAGTGAGCAGTCAAAAAGAGTGGAGAAGCAAGAGGGGGGAACAAATACAATTGCAGAAGTTAGTAGTAACACATAACGTTGCAAGACAGGATACAAAATGAAGATGGGAACAACATGATTCAGGGACACCATGAGTACAAGATGCAAAGGAAGTCCAGCATGAGAGTTGAGAAAGGGTGACACATTGTGAATCAATGAAGTACATAAAAGTCAAATCCAGCACTGGCCACAAGACAGTGATGGTGAAACCAGAATGTATCAGGACAGAAGTAGGCTGGAGGGGGAGAGGAGGAGCAGGGTAGAAGAATCAAGCAAAACAGGCAACACCTGTGTGAGAGAAGGGGGGGCACAAGGGAACATCACGGGGGGATGTGAGGGGATGGGGATGGCCTGTGGGGACAGAGGGACTAAACACATGTTGGTGCATGCTTACCTGCTGTCTGAGCAGGGGGTCGGGCCCTGGGTCCCCCTGTTCCGTACAGGTCCAAACAGGAATTGCCCTTTTCTTTGTCTGCCCTGTGCTTCGGACACCCTTGATCTAAGAATTCAGAGCAGGAAGGAAGAGGCAGGGCTAAGAAGGTGGGTGGTGCTTAGGCCAGGTGACCTAGATCCACTTGCACCTGCTCCCCATCTGCAAAGGAAAAGAGGCTGCAGGGCTCCTTAAGTAGGGAAAAACAGCAGCAGGCAGGAAGGCACCAGGTGGGTGGCGCTTAGACCAGGTGACCTACACCCACTTGTACCTGCTCCCCATCTGCAAAGGAAAAGAGGCTGGAGGGCTCCTTAAGTAGGGAAAAAGAGCAGCAACCAGGAAGGCACAAGGTGGGTGGGGCTTGCTAAGTGGGGAAAAAGAGCAGCAACCATGAAGGCACCAGCTGGGCGGAGCTTAGCCCAGGTGACCTAGATCCACTTGCACCGCTCCCCATCTGCCAAGGAAGAGGCTGGGTGGCTCCTTAAATAGGGAAAAAGAGCAGCAACCAGGAAGGCACCAGGTGGGCGGGGCTTTCTAAGTGGGGAAAAAGAGCGGCAACCATGAAGGCACCAGGTGGGCGGGGCTTAGACCAGGTTACCTAGATCCACTTGCACCTGCTCCCATCTGCAAAGGAAAAGATGCTGGAGGGCTCCCTAAGTAGGGAAAAAGAGCGGCCACCAGGAAGGCACCAGGTGGGCATGGCTTGCTAAGTGAGGATAAAGAGCTGCAACCATGAAGGCAAAAGGTGGGCAGGGCTTATGAAGGTCACCACTTACCTCATGGTATGAGTGGTTCCAGACCTCTGATCACCATTTTTGTTTTGATGGTGCTCTCTGTTTCAGAATGAGCATGGTTTCGTTATGTTTTGAATTCCTTTTTACATATTTCAGTTATGTGTTGCCTAACACTCTAATTGACAACTATGCTCTTGTTCAGCTTCTCCCGGCTGTTCTGTGTTCTCACAGAAGGTCCGGGACGATAGGCGCTTGTGATGTCGCCACACCTCCGGCAACGTGACGTCATGGCACCAGCGGTTACTGGGACAACAGCAGTACACAAGAAGATGACGCACCCTCACTCAGGCCCTCTCTGCTGAACTTTTCCACCCGCTCCCAGCAGGCCAGTTTAATCTGGAATCCGACTTGCAACTTTTACAAAGCAACCCCCCTTTACACATTTTTTACTTGGTTTCTTACAGATGTCCCTGTGGACCGTACATATAACTATCAAGGTAATCTTTGTTTTCCTGATCGCTCAGCACGATCATGCATTGATCTACATGCATTTATTTACATGTATTTAACAAAGGTAAATTACATTTACAGATTCAGAGGTCCCCATGCTAAGGTACTGCTCATTTTGTTTCATTTTTTTTTGCCTTGATTTAAACTCAGATATGCCCTGAGATTGTAGACATTTTCTGATACATTTCCGTTATGTTTTTTTCCTTCCCTTTTTCCCATTGCTTACAGCTGTTATAAAATGTATTTATTTATTTATTGTAATTAGTGAAATTACTTTTTACAATCATTAATAACACTAAACATTTCATAGGTTGTAATAACACCAAATACACTACAGTGTAGTACCGTTAGATAACTAGCATACACACGTAACCAGGTAACCAGTGTTTAACAAATCAATCTTTACGACAGACATACTCACGAAATACACATCTACAGTAATATAACCCTATAATAAGGAAAATAAAATAGAATAAAATTCATGTGTACAAACTCAGAGCTCACCCGAACTCATGTTTTCTCTAAAAACCTTGCGAGCGGAAAAAAGGAAAATGGAAAGCCTTTGGAGACACTTACCCTCTGGGAGAATAAATGAACTTGCTGAATATCTCTGCCAAATATAAAAAAGAAATAATACATGCTAAACATGAAACCTACAACGATAGGATCAACAAAGCTAGTTCAAGCACCAAGGAGCTCTTTGTTATTTAAAAGAAATGGAAGCCCCCATACCGCCAACAGATACTTGCTTAAAGGATAAACTCTGGTGCACCAATATCCAGAATGCCTTAACAAATAAAATTGCCCTCCTCCAAAATAAAATCAATGACAAAAGAGCAAACTTACCTAATTTAGGTACGCACCCCAGAACTCCAGCCCATACTACTAAACCACTTCAACGCTTCAAATTCTCCCAAGTCTCTATTTGTGAGGTAGAAAACATTATTGCCTCTCTCAAGCCCTCAAGGTGTCAGGGAGATAGCTGCCCTGCTCAGATAATTAAAGATACCACCAGAGACTTGGCACCCTTTATCTCGAAACTAATTAATGCATCATTCTCATCTGGCACCGTCCCTAGCAACCTAAAGGAGTCATGGGTCTTAACCCTCCTAAAAAAACAATCTCTGGACCCTACCATACCCACAAATTATAGGCCGATTACAACTGTCCCATTCCTACTAAGGATATTAGACAAAGTAGCTTACATACAGATACAGGAGTATCTAGAGACTAATCACCTCCTTGGAGTCCGCCAATCTGGATTTAGGCCACAACATAGCACTGAAACGGCAGAGATTGATCTAAAGACCCAGATTGATGAACTCAAAGACAATGGGAAAATCGTCTTGCTAATATTCCTAGATCTATCCGTCGCATTTGATTTGGTGGACCACAAAGTATTATGTAAACACCTTGTCTCAGCAGACTACTTTGCCCAGGATGCTATAACATGGATCTAATCATTTCTGAATAATAGGAACATGAGAGTCATCTCTCCTTCAGCTGCTGCTGACCCTATTCTGATAACATGCAGATTGACTCAAGGCTCCTGTGTTTCACCAACAATGTATAGCATGTTCACAAAGCCGTTGTTTGATGACCTGGACCATCTTGGTGTCACCTACACTAATTATGCAGATGAAACCCAGATCTTCATACCTCTGACTGGAGATTTTGACACGGACGTGGCCCTAGTGAACAAAATGTATCTAATCATCCAGCATTGGATGGCTATCCACGGCCTCTGTCTGAATTAAGATAAAACTGAGCTCTTGATACTAGGAGCCGTAGCCAACCTCAACAAACTCAGTATCATTTACGCCTCATTCAATATCAACAGGAATAACATCAAAGTGGTAAAAGAGGTAAAAACCTTAGGATTCTACTTATATTCTGCTCTTAATTTAAGTAAACATGCCAATGCCATGGCCTCTGCAACAGCATATACTTGCAAGTTGATCAGAGCCTTCAAGCATTTTCTTTCCGAAGAAAATTGTTCTATCCTAGCCAGAGGCCTCATACTCTCAAAGTTGGACTACTGCAATACCCTATACCTGGGTGCGAGTAAGTACATTGTTAATAAAATCCCAATTCTTCAAAACAATGCACTTAGAACAGCAATAGGCATACCCAGGAGAGAGCACATTTATGAGATGAGTAGACAGAATAAATGGCTTTCCATTAAGGACCAAATTCTGCTTAAACTGTCTCCTTAACCTACAAATGTCTCAATCAAGCTGCCCCACCTTACCTCTCCGAGAGAATCGACAAAAAATCCACTTCACATCCCACTAGGACGGCTAACTCATTCTGTCTGGTAGTACCGAGACACAAACTAAAAAAAGCTGGGGGCAGCAGCTTTCTCATCAAGGCGGCACAGTACTGGAACGCCCTCCCTCCTGCTCTGAGATCGGACCAATCCTTCCCCAACTTTAGTCGAAATGCCATAAGCCGGCTCATAGCGAGGAACCAGAGACATACCCAGGATTGATTAAGCCACTGTCTAATGTTGATACTTGATTACTTGGCGTTTTAACCAATGCCTTTGACTGCCAAAGTGTTTTTCTGTACCTTATTGTATTATCTTTTTGTATTATTATGTATATACTTACTGTAACTTCTGTACCTCATGCTAATGCATCCTTGTAACATGTTGTAAATGAGCCCAGATACCTTCGGGTTTGGTGCGCTACATAAATCAATAAACAAACAAACAAACAATTACACTGACAATGTAAGCATGAATTGCATCAGTTATAGCGATAGACAATAGCAGATGCCAATCGATATATATCTCAAAAACAAAGGTCCTTGCATCAGAAGGATTTAACCGTAATGGCGAGGCGCCTAGCAACCACATTCCAGATCCTAAACAGTGCCAAATGGACTGAATGTGAGGGAGAGTTTAAACAATATGTCCAAAAATGTTTTGGTTTAATTGAGTCATAGTCGTGAACCATATTCTCATAGGTACACATATACACATTGCTCAGTCTGGGACACTCAGTAAATAAATGTTTAGATGTTTCCATAATTCCATTACACCTGCATATGCGACACACTCGTTGGTCCACTGCTAGATTCATCTGGTCGCCCAAAACTGATAATATGGGCAACTGGTTGATGCTTAAACATAGCATCAGTCTGCACACTTCTGGCCTCGGGCTCAGTGTGATATACAATTGTTTTTTTTTGTATCTATGAGAAACCCCAGCTGTACACTTTAGACTTTTTAATCTAGAGATATGTTTGTAATTTCCATTCCAGTCAACAAGCTCAAGTTTGGTTTTGAATGAACCTTTCAAGGATGAATACCCCCCTTGATTTCCCAATTTGGATACTAGTTGGTAGCTAGAAAAGTATTCATTATCAGATCGTATTGTGTGTAACTCTTAGCCTGCTTACTTCGACCCACAAGGTTTGCAGGATCGGACAAAGAAGCAGCATCTTGGCCTTAAGATATAACTCAACCCTTTTCCTTTCCACCTGGGCAGCTAATGATATTAAACCCAGCTCCAAGTGCAGCGTTTCCACAGCTACTGAAGGTCTAAGTTTCAGAAGCTTCCTCCAAAATGCGCCATCTATATAATTTAACCATCTTAGATCTTTCATTCTTAATGCTGCGAGACAATATAAACTTGGCGGGCTGAAACATTAATACCCCTTCCAGGGAGTAGCCTGTCGTCTAAGGTGGTTCAACCACACGGCTTTCCTCTTTTTAATGGAAACGATGTTGGGGTACCTCTTGTCTGCACTCATCACCAGCCCAAGATAGGGATAGTGTTCAACTTACTCTATATCCCCCAAGCTGGTAACAACTTTCACTCAGTTAGTTTTCTTTCCTGCCACCAGAAATAGTTTGGTTTTGGCAATGTTCACCACAAGATCATTCTCCCTGGCATCCCCAGCCAGTTCCTCCAACATGGCTCTACATCCAGAGAGAGTGTGATCAAAGATTACCATATTGTCGGCATATGACATACCAGCAATCTTTTTCCCTCCTATCCCTGGTGGGTGGCTAGAGCTAGCCAACATTCTTTTCAGCAGATCCGTCACATAGAGGTTAAACAGCAGAGGAGCCAAGACACATCCTTGCCTGACTCCCCTGCTGAGTACCACTGGCACAGTCAGTCCCCAATCATTGTCAAGGCACACTCTAGCACTCATCTCCTCATCCAACTTCCTGAGCAGGGTCAGCAGCCAACCCGGGCAGCCCAAAAACTTCAGTTTATTCCAGAGTCTATATCTGTTTACTAAGTCATTGGCCGACCTAAAGACGATGAACGCTACATAAAGCACCGGGGCATCCCTCCGAGAAGCCTCGAGGATCAGCCCGTCGAGCATACAGATGTTATGTATGGTGGAGGAGCCTGGCTGGAAGTCCGTCTGCAAATCATGTAAGATGTTTTCAGATTTGACACAATCTTGGAGCTCCTTTAGAACCAGGCCAGAGAATAGCTTACCAGTCACGTACAATATGGACAGCAGCCTGTAATTTCCTGCCTTGTTCCTGTCACCCCTCTTATAGACAGGGACAAGCACAGACTGCCTCCAAGTGTTCGGGATCGTTTGTTTGTCACACACTCCCCAAATGCTTTCAAATAGGGAGCCCACAAGCAAGGTCACTTTTAAGGACCACATTAGCTACCCCGTTTGGCCCTAGTGCCCTAGATGATTTGAGATCATTAATGGTCACCAACAGAGAGTCCACGGAAGTATTGATCGGCCAACGCTCACCTAGCCCATGGTCAACGAAGGTGGAGGTAGATGGTTCAGGCCTTTGATTGCCACCAATGTATTCCAACCAGGCTACCTCACTAATGATGTTTAAAATATGTTGCTCTCTGGGTCCTTTGGCCACGGTTAATAGCTGCCAGTTGGTTCTTGGGTGTCTGCTGTTCAAGGTACCTATCAACTACTGCCATTGTGTGTTAAGAACAGACATTTTCCAGTCACTTATGTACCTATGATAGCTGTGTTTGATCACACTCTTTCAGTGGTGAAATTTGGTGACAAAGCAAGCCCTCTTTCTCGGCTTGCGCTATTCACTGCATAGTGAGCAGTATATCTGCCAGCTGGCCCTTCCCAAGGTATTTACCCAACGGGAAGCCCTCTCAATACTCACAATGGACCAACAAATGCAATTGCCAGAATGACTTGGTACAATATTATTAATTACCAATCGCCCGGCATTGTGGACAGGGAATGAGAGTGTTAAACTCAACGGAGAGTGGTCACTGTTGTCATTAGAAGATATGTCGAGGGGTTGCACATGCTCAACTATACCGGTACTACCAAAGAGGTAGTCCAATGTGGCCCTTTTGTGGCCACTTCTCTATGTCTCCTTCCGGGGCACATCTCCTCTTACTCTTCCATTCAATACTACCAATTCCCATTCTCTGAGGAAGTCCACACATTTACTCCGCCGAGTGTTTCCCCTCTGTTGCAACAGCCAGGACTTTAGGTACGCATTATCAAATGGAGGACAGGGTGCATTATCAAGGCAACAGGTGTTGAAATCTCCACCTATTAATATCAACTTGGTTCCACCATCACATCCCCAACCCACACACATATATCATCAATAAAAGCAAATATGTCTTCCGTATAATTACCACCAGGTGGGTCATATACATTTATCAAAAGTAAACATTTGCTTTCATGTTGAGGATTTAGTTTAATTTCGACAGCCATTAATTTGTCTTCAAGGGTGTTTGTACTAAGCACTCGAGATCCCAGAAGGTCTACCCAGGTCATCTTTATTTGCCATCACTTGAAAAAACTTCCAAAAACACATTGTCAGTCAACCAAGTCTGTTGGCACATGATAATATTGTGTTCCATTAAAAGAGGTAGGGACCTCTCCTCGCTAAGCAGGTGCCTGAAGCCTCTGGTGTTCCAACTCATCAACATTAGTCCTCAGTTGGCAGCCAAACATTGTTGTTGGAGGAAATTCTTCAGCCATTCCCACCACTGTGCATTACCAACAGGTGCAGGCAGAGGCATTGACTCAGCGCCTTTTGGAACCAGGCACCTCCTCACTTCTCACAGCAACTAGATGGTGTTTCTTTGGGAATCATAGCATCTAGTTCATACCCAAGTGATGCAAATGTCAGTTTGTGAGAGCGTATCATAGAAGAGCTACCGTCAAGGCAACAGTAGAGTCTAGTTATTTGCCTTCCTTTCACCTTTGATTGTTCGATAAAATCAAAGTCTGTTCAGTTAAGAATCCTCAGTGCGGATATTTTCGCCAGTAGCTTAAAAACTGCCGCTCACTTTAGATGTTTATAATCACGACTTTGTTTTGACAAAGAAATGTTCAATATTAGCGGATCCAGCACAACCAACTCGTGCACAGGAGGAAACTGGGTGTCACACCTGCCACTCAGATCTACAGTGGATACCGCAGTTAGTGCAACATCTCTTGGGATTTGCGCAACAGAGCCAGGGAGGCAATTGCTGGCTGCTTGCAAGAGGGGGGGACTCCCGTTGGGGGGGTATATCTATACCCACCACTAGTGCTACGGAAGCCTCTTTCACACACTAACTCGTCAGGGTCCCCACACCTTTGCTCTGCCTGATATTGCGTTGCGACTCTCTTTTGTTTTGTTTTTTGTTAACACATCCCACAGTTGTAAAGTTCACTGGACTTTCGCACATTTCAGGGCCAGATTTGGTCACAGAGGCATTATTTACAGTAGCGTTTGCAGTGCGTTTGGAACTACGCTGTTCATTATGGGTGTTTTACCTCAGGCGAGGCCTCCTCAAAGCAGCTGGT
The DNA here is from genome assembly GCF_040938575.1 of Ambystoma mexicanum. Taxonomy (NCBI): domain Eukaryota; kingdom Metazoa; phylum Chordata; class Amphibia; order Caudata; family Ambystomatidae; genus Ambystoma; species Ambystoma mexicanum. The sequence goes on along the minus strand of NC_090927.1, from coordinate 191,650,945 downwards.
TGGAGGAGGGCCTAGGCCTGGTTCAATATTGTCTATGATCACAGGCCACTGAACCACTTCTAGAGCCTCTGAGTCATGACAGTGCTCTTTGGGTTCCAAGTTCTTTTGCAAGATGGTCCTTGTACCCAATGTAAGCTGGTTAAAATCTCCCGCCAACTTTGGACCATCGCGCCCTGGTGTTGCAGATCCTCATGAATACACCCACAGAGTTTGAGGAGGATTTTCATGGCGAAGTGCATGGCACCATCATTAAGGTCAGCTACAAAGCTCCTTTAGCTTGAACTCACAATAGACAAATGAGCCGTTGCATTGGGCTCATCTGATGGTAAGTCTGCCACAGTCGCTGGGGATAAATGAGGTGTTAATGACATCAGCAGTGGCTCCACCCCCTGGATATCAGGCAGAGGTGTAATCGGCCGGGACATAGACAAAATATCCCCAGCCTGTTGCAATGTAGAATGTTGCTCCCATGAATTGTACGCCGACCCTTGTGGTGAATAGCAAAGCATTGTTGTCGATCCCGGACAATGACTGATTAGCAGCCCCGGCGTATGCTGCACCAGACGAAGCATTTAATGGATCGTCAGTGCTCTCTCCTTGCGCCCTGTCAATACGCTGCATGTTATCGGATCCAAAGTAAGTTTTAATTAAGCCCTGGGTTGGTTTTCCCGACCTGACTGCGACCTCTATAGGATGCACAGGTGCCGTGTCCAGGAGCTCTGTACTTGTTACACGTGTGTGTGTGTTCACCTTTTCGTACCGCTTGTCCTTTCGGAGTTTATACGCTTTGGACCGCGTTGCAGTCTTACCAGGCATGTTAAAGGGATGTGATTCATTGGTGTGCGTCAATTGGCACTTTTATAGCTGGGGGGGCACAATTAAATTGAATTGTAATTAACAGTTTGGCTTCAGGCAGGATTTAGGTTAACACATATCTCTGCGTTGTGGTGAATATTATAAAAGCAGCATCCCTCAGCCGTCCCTCAGCCGCCCCTCAGCGGACCACCTCTGCTCCACCTCTCTGCTCTGCGTTCCGCGGTGTAATGGGGTTTTGAACCTGGTGCTGTAGCGCAGCGAGCTTAGCCACTCCTCTTTCTGAAGAACACTGAAAAGATACTTGCACCAGCACAAATCATAGCATCAGGCAACCTCTGCTCCACCTCTCCGCTCAAGTGGCGTGCAGACTGTCCTCCATTACCAGGAGATTAACGAATACCACCAGACGTGCAAAATACCAGTGCCCATAGCATGTGGAAACAGGGACCAGGCCTCTGCTGTACAAGGCACATCTCCATTACTGTTTAGTGGCCAGAATCCCACGTTATATTGCAGCAGCTGGCTATGAGCTTTACTCCTCTAAGAACCCTTAGCATCAGATTTATTATGGGAATGCGTTGCCTCCATTTTCCTGAGTTATTTGCATCAGCAGTGAGGATTACTGGTGGTAAGGCAATTACCAACAGTGGTATATAATTCACACTAGGTGGTATGTTCATCTTGTGCAGTGGGTGGTATGTTACAGCTAATGGTGTTCGTACCTTTACATTCCGCAAGGAGGTAGTTCCATAAAGTCCATTAGAGCCACCTGCTCCCTCACCTGTGGAGGAGATAGAAGGGGGGCAGGGAATCTCCCAGCAGCATCTGCCGGCTTCCTGAGCTCCTCACAGGCATCAGAGGCCATGCTATATCCCTTGACTGGAGTTCTCATGTGGCATTTTGTCGTAACAAATGAAATGTCTTTGCAGGTTTGAAGCACATGAGACCAATTGGTAGATTGTGTGGGGTATCTTCTGGGTAGGACACATGTATGTATATAGATATTTTCTATATGCCTCTCCCATCATGCGTGGGGTATCTTCTGGGTAGGACACATGTATGTACGTAGATCTTTTCTATTTGACTCTCCTGTCATGCGTGGGGTATCTTCTAGGTAGGACACATGTATGTATGTACGCTTATAAGGGATTCTTAAATTACATCCCTATCTTGGCAGCAATAGTGTGCCGGAAATAGTGGATGCACCCAGGGGGAGGGTGCATAGGTAGCAGAGATGGCCCTTCGTATCTCTGAGCTTCTTGCTTCTACTAGTAGTTGCGATAAGGGCGTGTCAACTTCCCCAAATGTTACCTATAAAATTTTGTGTGTCACCCGTCCAAAGTTTGGTGACCTTTGAAATTTTGCAGGTCACTTTTGGGGGTGCTAGAATGTTTTTACACCTTTTTTTTAAATAGATTATTATATGTTTCCTGCGCCACCTCTCTCCTCTCCCCTCCTACTCTATGGTGCTCTCTGTCTCTCCTATCTTTTCTAACTGCATCTCTATTGACTATCCTGCCCTGCTCACAAAGTCTGGTAGGAAGAAGTTTAAAAAGGATATCTTGGTCTCCAAGCCAGGCCTCCCTATCGCTGAAACCTATACCAGTGCCTCCTCCAAGGAAAGTCTCACTGACATCCTCTTTGTCGTTCCCTCGCCAGACCTATGGACCCTACATATGGTCTCTGTGCTCTCTCCTTTCCCTTCTTCTCCCATCAATGGCGGCACCCGGTGGGATGCCCTCCTGGCCTCCTTCCATTCCTCTAAGGTCATCATTAATGTTTATTCAAATGGGAACGTCCTGGTCCAAGGCCCTCAGGCCAACCTTCACCTCATTGATAGACGTTTCCTATGCCTCATGAATTTCCTTTCTTCTCCTGCTGTCCCCTCTCCCCCCTCCTCGGCCTCCTACTGCCTCCCCCTACTGCCTCCTCCTCGGCTACCTTGCTCTCTCATTGCCTCTCTGCTCCCCCTCGGGCTCCTTCCACACCTCTGCAGGGCGTACCTCTTATCTGTACCCCTCCAAGGAAGTCCTTCAAGAATGGCAACCTTCCCCACATTGCCAGTCTTAACTCTCGCTCAGCTGTCAAACACTCCTCCGACATCTGCCACCTTCTGGAAGAACTTGACCTCGATGTCCTCGGTCTCACCGAGACATGGTTCACGGCCAGCTCTGTCACAAGCTTTGACACGCTCCTCCTAGACGGCTACAAGATCCTCTCCGCGCCCAGGTCCAACCGATCCGGAGGGGGTGTAGCCCTGATCTTCCCTGAGTGGATTCCTACCTCTGTCATTCCTACGCAGGCTTACTCCTCTTTTGAATGCCTCGTCTGCAGGCTCTCTATCTCCCCAAGCCTTTCCCTTACTGTGTCTACTATCTATCGGCCATCTGGTCAGACTTCCTCCTTTCTCTCCGAGTGGGCGGACCTCTCCTCCTCAGTCCTGGCCTCGACCACCCAACTCCTCCTTCTTGGAGACTTCAACATCCACCTGGATGCCTCCTGTACACCCTCTGGACTCTTTCGAGACCTCTGCAACTCTTTCTCACTCACTATTCTACCCTCTGGCCCGACTCACTCTGCAGGGCACACTCTGGATGTTCTGATCTCCTCAGACCTTCCCCTTTCTGTCCCTCTCACCACTCCTCTATCCTGGAGTGATCACTTTCTCCTTTCCTCCCATCTCACGCTCTCTATCCCACAGGCCAAGCCACTTCCATCACTGCCACCCACCTACTTGGTCATCCAACCCATGAAGCGCGTATCAGTCGAGGCTTTCATTGCCACTTTCTCACCCCCCTCGCTTCCCCCTTTGGCTGACTCTCACCCTGACACAGCCCTCTCCACGGTCCACTCTGCTATATCTGATACTCTTGATATCCTTGCCCCTGTCATGAGGATCAGCCTGAAGCCCAAAGCAAAGTACAACTCCGAGTACGACTCAGACCTCTTCACCCATAAACGCAAGTGCAGGGTGGCTGAGAGGAAATGGTGTGCTTCTTGTACATCCTCTGACAAACTGGCCTGCTGCCTGCTCCAAAGGCAATACCGGCTCTCTGTCCTCACCAAGAAGAAAGCTCATATTCAAGCCTGCGTTTCGGCAGCATCTAACAACTCGGCTGAACTCTTTAAAATCTGCAAGGAACTGGCCAATCCTGCCGCAGTCTCTACATCTCCTATCCCTTCCCAGGCCCTCTGCATGGCACTGGCTTCTCACTTCATCTCTAAAACTCAGGACATGCTGTCCTCACTCTCCTCCTCTCCCCTCGCTCCCTATACTCACTGCTCTTCCTCTGGCCCTACTGCAGCCACCTCTCCTCCCTCCTTCTCTGCCTTTCCCCTGTTCTCTGCAGACTAGGTTTCTAGACAAGTCCGATCTATGAAAGTCTCGTCAAAACAGGTTGACCCCTGTTCCTCCAAAACCATCAAGGACCACATTGACACCCTTGCTACTGCCCCGAAAGACTTCTGCAACCACTCCTTCGCCACTGGAGTCTTCCCATTCCCCCTGGAGCACTCCCATGTGCACCCTCTTCTTAAGAAACCCTCTGCCGATCCCTCCTGCCTGGCTAACTATTGCCCAATCTCCATCACTCCCTTCTTGTGCAGGCACCTGGAGAAACTGGCCATCTCCCAGCTTAATCTCCACACTGAATCTGTTGGCTGTCTTCATGACCATCAGTCTGGCTTCAGTGCTACCAGAAACACGGAAACTGCTCTCCTGAACATGCATGAAGACCTGCTCTGCAACCTTGACCCCAACACCCCCTGTGTCCTCATCTTGCTTGATCTCTCTTCTGCCTTTGATACTATCAACCATGACATCCTGCTAAATTGCCTCTGTGATAACCTAGGTCTCACTGGAAAGGCCCTGCCGTGGCTGACCTCCTTCCTCTCTGATCGACCCTCCCAGGTCCAACTTGCGTTTTTCCTCTCTGCTATCTTCTTCTCTACCAGGGGTCTAAACTCTCTCCCTGGCTGTTCAACCAATACCTGGCACTCCTTGCCCAGCGCATTGCCGCTCTCTGCCCCAACTTTCAGCGCTATGCGGATGACAATCAGCTCATTTTCAGACTACCTTCGGCCACCTCTTCTCCGTCCCTCATCTCCGACTGTCTGTCTGCTCCCAGGAGTGGTGTGCCGCCAATGACCTCTACCTTAATGCCAGTAAGACTGAGATTCTCCTCATCGAAACACCCATTCCCTCCTTTCCTGTGGCTCTATGGCCGGCGTCCCTTGGCCCTCTTCCTGCTCCCACCTGCAGGCTAAACACCAGAGTCATCTTCGACTCCACACTCTCTTTCTCTCCTCACATCTCTGACGTCTCTAAGAAGTCACACTACCAGCTGCACCTCCTCAAATGTATTCTTCCTTTCCTCTCCTTTCTCCAGACGCTCACTGTCTCCAGAGCTCTGGTTCTTTCTGGGCTGGACTATTGCAACAGCCTCTTTCTAAATCTGCCTGCTTCTACTCTACGCCCTCTGCAACTCATCCAGAACAGGACTGCGAGACTTGTCCTTGGCCTCAAGCCCAGGGATCGTATCGCTCCAGGACTGAAATCTCTGCACTGGCTCCCAGTGGCTGCGAGGATTAAGTTCAAAACCCTCTGCATTGTCCACAAGGCCTTCTGGGGCCTGGGGCCTCAATACCTTCAACTCTCTCTTCCTAAATACCTTCCTTCTCGAGCTCTTTGCTCATCTGCCTCAAACTCCCTCAGGGTCAGTCGCTTCTCCAAGCAACGAATTGGTGGTAGATCTCTCTCTTCGGCAGGGGCGTCCCTCTGGAACAGCCTCCATGCCTCCCTAAAACTTGAGGAGAACCATCTTCGGTACCGGAAGCACCGTAAAACCTTCCTCTTTGGTTCTGCTTTCTCTCCCCCTCTCCCCTGCTGAAGTCCTGGTGGAGACTGGGACTGCACTGGTTACCTGGCCACCCTTCTGATCTGGGGTCCAAGCCCTGCCAGTTGCATGCCTGCACTGCCTTCCTGGCAACCCCTGCACCTGGGGGCTGTTTTCTGTATCCCTACAGTCCCCCCACAAGCACTTATGTCTGCACTCACCCTGCAATTGCCACCAGCTGACCGTTCTTTTATTTATCTTGTTATTTTATTATCTCATGTACTGCACTTTCTCCTCTCTCCCCCCCACACTTTCTTTTTTCCACCTTCCCTTGCCCTTGCGCGATCTGAATGACACCTGGTCTAGTAAGATCGTTGTCTGTCTTCCCTCTGTTCCCCTTCCCTTGCTTTGTCGCACCTTGAAACACTTGTGTATAGGCGCGTTATAAATGTCATATCATATCATATCATATAATATCATATCATATCATATCATTTCTGTTTACACTGGAGTGATCTCTAACTTTTCGGGGTAAAGCTCCTGAAATGTTCTAAAGGTTAATGGGACTTGATGCACCTGAATTTTTGTTTTGCACAACCAGTTTGCTCCTCCCTAGTTGTGAGGTCTGCCTTGAGTATAGTATCATAGATGGAAATTGAGGTTTTTAGGTCTGTATCTGTTGAATCTATTAGGGTCAACATTTCCTTTACCAATCTTTAACTCTCAGTGTCTTCACTGCTCCTTCATAGTTCTTTCTAGTGGGAGAAGTGTTGGGAAGATGCTCTCCCTTGCCTTTAAGAAGTTATTTTGAGTCAAAATGTACTGCCTTTTTAAGTCCCCCTGCTTGTGATCACATACCGCTTTGATCCCTGATTATACCCTTGAGGGGGTCATTTGCAACCCTACTAGTGAATGCCAGAAACTGGTGAGGTTTGACACATCGTTGTGTTCTTTGTTATTATATATTTTACATTTGGATGAAATTGGTAATTCTATGTCCAGACGGGATTGTGTGATAATGCTTCTTTGGAACTGTCCTCTTTCTGTAATCTGCGATTATTTTCAGGTTTTTGGGACTCCCTTTGCAGTTTATGGTGAAAGAGAGAAGGCGCTCTTCCCTATTTATTTCTTTATTTGTGGTTCTTGTAGTAGGCTATTTTCTGCAGAAGGGCCGCTTCAAAGCACAAGGTGTTCAGGGAGCAGTGTTGGTCGGTGGGCAAACAATGGTTCTCCATGGAGTTGGATGCTGACACCATACACACTCCATGGACTCATTGGAACAGGTGTTTCTTCAGGGCTCTCCAGCACTTACGATGATCCAGTTCAATGAAGAGAAGGAGAGAGAGAGAGTTCCGAAGGGATGATCGGTCATGCTGCTACGATCTTCTGGCAAACAGCTACGCTCTTGGGTGGGTGATCTTCAGCATCTGCTTGGACCTAAGGTGATGGAAAACTTCACAGACTTACCTTGGTTCTAGGCCTTGGCAGGATTTCTGGTTGAAGCACTTGCAGTCCATTGGTTACTTCACTGGCAGCCAATGCAATTAATTCAAGGCTTGTGAAACGTGATAGGATGGTTAGGGACAACCTTTTCACCAAAATGCCAGGGGTAGGGAAGTGACATCACATGACCCTTGACTGCTGATGACATCACAAGAAGTGATGTCGTTTGACCCCACCCCAAAGTGTTATCACGGGAAGCGATGGAACATGACCTTTCACCCCTTGCCAAAACAGGATGTGGCATCACATAGCATTGTTCCTAAATACACTATGAAAAGACTCAACCTTGTCTCAAGGAGGTCTTTTTGCAAAGGCTGTTCTTCATACGGTCCATGACTAGGTTAATTGGTACTCCCTCCTCCAAATTGTCACTGCTTTGGGAGTCTATCGAAGATGAGGAAAATGTGGGAGGACACAATCCATTCGAAGAACAAGTTACTTAACCCTGGTAACGTTTTTTCGACTGGATGTTCCTCCCACGTATTCCTGACTTATTCCCACTTTTTGGGGAATTTCATTTTAGCTTTATCACGTGTACCGCGTTCGGCTACTGACTGTGGCTACTGGTCAAACATGGCCCTGCCATGAGGTTTTTCCACCTATTCTTTTTGCATCTTGTTGTTTAGCCTTCTTCCTGTCCTCAGAGTCCAGGAAGATCTTATAAGGACTTCCAGTGCCCAGGCAAGCAGCAGCTTTTGGCGGGCTACTGGAGGCCTTTGTGTGTTTGCAGGCAGGATGTGGGCTGGGTCGTCTGACCCTAATCCACATCTTGGTTTCTGTGTGTCTGAGTGGTATGCATGAGTGTTCCTGCAAGAGGTCCTGATGGGACCACTGTTGGGTGTGTGTGTGGGCTAGTTCTGCTATTGGCTAGTGGGATTTTCGATTCCTCCCTGGTTTTAGGATAAGAAGAGGACCCCTGCATAAATTCTTCAGAGATCCTGGAGAAACCTGAAGGAGCCAAGTATCCTGTCCAGCTGCGAGACCCGCGAAGAAACCCAAAACCTGACTGAAGGAGGCCTGGCAACCAACTTCTGCTGCAGTCCCGGTGGAGCCCTGTCTTGCTCGTGATCTTTAGTAGGCCTGCGAAGGTACTGCGACTCTTGGAGTGAGGGACCATCCATTCCCGACGTCTACTCAGTGCGCAGCACAAAAACCGCCTTCGAAAGTGCCCGGGAATTGTCCTGTGGCTGACCACCTTTGCTTTTGGGCTACCGGGTTAACTTCGTCATCGTTCTGAGTTCCCGCCTGAAACCTGGCACACCCTCAGCTGCCACTGCAACGACACCCTCTGTGAAATTTTAGCGTCCTGAGAAAGACCGGAAAGACCAACCGCGGCTACTGAGTCATGTTGCATCGCTGTGCGCGGTGTGCACCGTCTGAAACCTGCTTTTCCAACACGAGTCCAGTCCCTAGAGGGGTTCCGCATTGTTTGTTTTTGCATTGTTCAACAGAGAGTCCTTGCACCAGCAAAAGATCTCAACCGGAGTCATTCTCGAACCTGCAACCCCAGAAAATCAAGGAAAACGGATTTTGGCAGGAAAATCATACCAGGACACCCTACCTTTGTTCTAGAAAAACTTGGGAAGATTTGGAGTAAGGAGGTAAGTTACAGAGCTTTTAACATACCCCTATACTCCCATTATAGGTCAATGGGCTTATAATAATCCTATTTCTTATACTATTGGCTTTTGCCATTACTTGCCTTGACAAGACTTCTGACTGTTGGGGGTCATTTTGGGCAATTGTCTACATTGAACCTTAACTCTAGGAATCCATCACTGGACCCCAGATACCCTACCTACATTTATTCTTGCATCCCAAGTTCTGTGGAACTGTATCCTGAAAAATAGGGCACAAGGCCCCACGCAACTTAGGGTTGGACATTTATAGCTAGGGATCATCTCTGTGGACCTTTTTGTGTATGATACTTACCTATTCATTCCTTTTCAGGAGTATTTTGATTTGTATTGTGCATTTGAACCTGTGAATATATATATGTATTTAGTTTGATGGTATTTGTTGATATGTCTACCTGCTTGTATTCATTTTCTTATAGTTTGTTTGGCCATAATTAAATAACTCTATTTTTATACATCCTGTCTAAGTGCAATTTGTGACTACCATTGTGTGACCTCATTGTGGACCCTTTACACTCTCGCCCCTCTGAAGAACTTAGCCTAGGCCGCCTTTCACTGCTACCTAAACTGGTTTGGCAACAGCTTCTCAGAGTTGTCCCTGTCACAATATAGGTTGGCCTTCTCTAAATCTGTCCACCAGGCCAGAGTATAGAAAATCAGTCCTAACACTCCAAATCAAAGCTTCTGTAAGAGACTGAGTTCAATTGGGCATCATAACAAGTGCATTAGGATAGGAAGGAATGGCAGTAAAATGGCAGCGAAGGAAATACCGCCATTTTACTGCTCCTATCACGCAACAATGAAATCCATGTTTAGAGGTTAAGTGAAGGATTTACCTCCAGCACATATATGGAAGTAAATCCTCCACTTCACCTTGGAAAATCTGTGGCCTTGCAGCAGTGGAAGAGCTGATCGCGGTCAAGCCTTGAAAATCCACATGGAATGCTATGGACTCCAAGAAATGGGGAATAACACTGCCTTACCACACTTATAACCTTTCAGTAAATCTACTGACATGAGTGGCAGTAGCAGGAAACTGGTTTGGTAGTAATTTCAAGGGAAAACTGCACTTTCTGACAAACTTGTGATGAGGCCCACACGTGTGTGCCCTGGCAATGGTGAAGTCTGTCTTCAGTGTTTATCTGATGTGTCTGCCTCCTCAGGTTGAAGGTCGGCAAGGTACATGTGGTGTTGGAGGGTAGACAAAGTACAGTGAATAACATATAGGGGAAAGCACAAGCATAGTAGTGGATCATGAGATATCAAGAGGGGGCTGAATGAATGCAAGCGGAAAACACTCCTAAAGACTGCGCTAGGGCTGATCCACTACTCGGATCCAGGCTGCCAGTAAGCCCGATATCTGTAGGGCTCTTTGATAACTAGCGTTGAGGAACTTAATTAGCACTAATTGAGCTTGCACCAATGTGCATCAGAGGCTAACTGCAGAGAAATGTTTCTTCAGCAGTGGCATACTCAACAACATAGCCAAAACCATTGCATTGCATATGGGGCACCTTTTGATGGATGGACAGCTTGCACCTTTCTCGACAGTCTTCCCAAATTGGACCACTCAACAAGCTGGACCTCTGTTCTTGAACAACATTGATCTAGAGCCTAATAGGCCCTCATCATGAGAATGGCAGTAATGGTAAAACAGGTGGCATTTCCCGAAGTGAAGTTACTGTTTGGGGCGGTCATAGGTCAGAGGTTTCAAATACCCTAACACTAAGACATTCTATGTTTTTACTTGTACATACCAGGGGTGTTGCTAGGACTGGAAAAGACCCGGGGCTACACTAATGTTGGGGCAGTCGGCACTCAGGGCTAGCTAGCCTTTTGGTTCTAGCCCCTGTGATTCTATCCGGGTCTAGAATTAAAAGACCCAGGGCTATAGCCCCAGGAACCCACCTTAGCAACGCCTCTGGACATACATTTCTGTATCCCATCAATCATTGCAAGCATAACACCATCCTAGATGTATTCGTTTAATGATGTTAGATGTCATTAACTATTATTATTCAACTTTGTGGTTTTGTTACTTTTTTAATGTCTATTGACCTCACTACGAGTGAGTGACAGAAATTCCATAAACACCACTTTTTCTGGTGGTAAATGTCAAACATGGTATTAATAAATTCAAGGAAACTGGGGAACAGTACAAGGGATTTGAGGTATGCTAATTGTTTAGTCTGATTATGAGCAGATTAATGTATGGATTGTTAAATGTATCTCAGCGGGCTGGAAAAAGGGTGGGGGATTACACTAATGGGCGCTCGTCTCTCGATTCCCATCCGTACACAATGGAGACCTGGTTGCAGTACATGCCCATAGGCTGCCAAAGGTGAGTTCATTTTATTGCAAGAGGCCCATGATAAGCAATCTGGTTCCTCACAATACCATTCATCTGCGACTATTGGCAGGCAGATGGTGTCCACGCTCGTCAAGGACACAACTAATGGTGGACCGCTGTGCCACCTGAGGGTAGAATGGCGGCGGTAAATCTGCTGAGATATTGCCAAACGGATTTTCCGTTACAGCCACTTGGTCCAACGTAATTACTGCTGGATTACAAGTGGCGGTATGGCGGCGGTGTTTGTCCTCATTTATGGATTTTGCCGGAATTACTGCTGGTGGTAATTCTGCTGAAATTTACATTTTTTGGTGGTAAGGTGGCGGAATTACCTCCAGCACTTTGCTGGAGCTTTTCTTCCTCCTTACCTCAAAACCCATAGTTTGGTGGTCCAGTAATGCAGTGGTAATGCTGTGGTAACTTTGTTACCACAGTATTACCACTGTTTTTGGTCGCACCGACATACTCATTATAAGGCTCGTCTCTGCCAATACAAAGACTCTCAGGGGACCCACCTTTTGCGTGACCATTCAGTAGGCCTCCTCAGAGCTGCCCTTACTACTGTAAGGAGGCTGAATCTTTATCGCTCTCATGTAAACATGCAGGATAATCGCGCTAGAGCACTATCATATCTTGCAACTATGCTTTCTTACAGGCCTGCCCCGAGTTATCCACTGCGGGGGATCTGGTGCATTGCTGGTGCCCTGTGTTCATAGGGAAGATAGACATCAGCAATCCCTTGTCTACGTCAAATCACCACTCAGTTGCCCTGCTTCAATACCAGATTGAATGTATACTGGCAGGGAATTACCATCAAATTATTGGGACTAACATCTAGTGAATAGCTGTAATCTTGATGGTTTCCCGTATCAGGGAGAGTATATGATACCATTAAGTGTGGGCGAGGTACGATTCACAGCCAATGTACACTATTTACTTATCTTTTATTTTATTTATAATGCGATAGTCAACAGTGTGACTTTTCACAAAAAACAAATCAGCATACAGTTATTTTGTTAAGAATATACATTACTACATATACCACTAAAAGAAAAAAGATAAAAGGATAAAAAGAGAAAGGATAAAAGGAAAACCATTTGAAAACAGATAACGAAAAAAAAAGAATATGCATTAACCCAACGAATCCTCGGTCATATTAGTTCTGCAATGTTATAAAACTCATAGTACACAACAATTTAAGTACTTCTATTGTTAGAAAGATTTCATGGCCCAAGGATGTTCTTTCCCACAAGTCCAAAGTATTGAACTAAGAAGGATGTTCCACAAAACGTTCTACGTGTGACAGTCTCACTTCTTGAACGGCCCATCATGAGATCAATATATGTTGTAGGGACTGAATTACAGCTTCACCACACAGTGAACAATCCTCACCCACAAGGGACCCGCTGGCCTGCGCTCCTTGGATTTCCACAGTCGGTATTATATTCAGCAGAAACCGCAGAAATTCTGTTCTCCATTTTGAATTGGGGAACAAATTTAGATAAATTGGCAATATGGTTTATACAGTTTGAAGAAACTAATAGTTTCACATTTGTTCTATTGTTGTAATCTAGTCCCTTTGAATCAAAGCCCTCTTGACACCCACTGGAGTAACCATGAGATTGGAGAAATATCTTGAACAATTATCTAAAGTTTACAAGACCAAACCTTCCAAGTTGTTCAAAAATTGCCTTTTACCTTCCAATGACATTGATTTCAGGTTGTCATACAAGGAGCACTTGTGGGGCGACATTATTGCCCTGTATAGCAATAACAACTTCCAGTCGAAGCTGGATTTAAGAAAGATTAACCGCAGTTCGTAGCAGAGGGTAGCAATTTGGAGAGATGGAGGGAGCTTCTTTCTTCCACAGCCTACCCTCAAGTCTATCCCAGTTGAGTCTCTGGGATTCACTTTGACTTTATAAAAATTAATTAAAGAGAGGATGGAGAATCTACAATAGTCACTCAGCAGCTTCCTCATCTGGCAACTCAATTGATCTACCTTACCTTCCAGACCCCTCTCCATGAATAGAACGCTGGGATGAGACATCATTTTAAACCCCAGATACATAGCCTCCTTACAAAGAACCACATCTTGGCCAAGAAGAGACTATTTATAGCAGGTAGATTTTTTGGAAGGGTTGCTAAATCTAATAATGTTGGATTTGGATGGGTTGATGAGGAGATTATTTGCTTTAACCCAAGGGCGGAGAGCAGATGCTGGATGCCACGCATGAATTTGATCTAAAGGCAAAATGTCGTCCACGTAGGCAATCCAGCATACTTTTGTCCTCTCCACCATGGGACTAGCAAAGGCATGATCTGTCAGTGCCTCGTTCAAATCTGCCAAATAGAGGTTGAAGAGGCAAGGGGCTAGTGTGCACCCCTGCCTCATACCGCTCTCAGTAACTATTGGACAACTCTGATGTCCCTGTCCATCCAGCCTTATTAGAATTTCGGAGTTACTGTGCAAATGGACTATTATATATAGCAAGTGCGGGGGAAGTACACTTTTTAGACTTTTTACCCTATTAAAGTTCTTGGTGATTGAAGTGATATATCTCATGGCAACTGAAGTGTGAACAGTGCTTCCCAGACAATTAGCACCATTATGTTAACAAATACACTATTTGCCGTGAGCAAACCGAATTATGCAAGTATCTAGCAGATAATGCATGATTTATGGGAAGGCTTTTCTTCTCTAAATATATGTAGGTATAATCAGTTGCCAGTACATCATCTAAATACAATGCCTGGTAGTTGATTACTATAACCAATCACATAGCCATGCATAACTGACCTGCCTGACTCGAGAATTGGGATACAATATACAGGTGACAAATACATGCCTATCATAGTCTAGTTATCACCTGCGATGTGCCCGGCGATACAATGTATCTTTACTAAGAAGAGCCGCTCAGGAGAGACCCACTGAACGTACAGCGGAACATACTGAGATGGAGGTCCTTTGACCACACAAACTCTCAGTAATTACAAGGTATGAATGACAGAGTAAAATGTGTGCATTAATGTCTACAACTGCAGCCTGTCTGCACCGATTTGACTCAGAGGCATGGCAACTTATTTAACGTTCGACTCCAATACAGAGTCCCCCCCCACAATGGGACCAACAAAGCACAGAAACATTGTATTACACAGAAGAGTATATTAACAGTTCTGCACTTCTGTTTCTTTATACTAGATGTACTGGCCAGATGATGAATCAAGAGCCAGAGGCATGACCTTGAAGCTGTTGAAGTAACTACTGGATTGAAACTCAGGTCAGCCATACTTGTTTTCCTTGACTTAGGTTTCCAAGTACTGAGACAGTGGGGGCTATCGAACTGCGATCCAGCAGTCTTGAGTGATGACAGGATTATTGTGTGTGGAATCTATTGTGTGTTCTAGGACACGACTTGTATACAGGAGTTAGGATATATTCGTGAACAGACCTGTTTAATTTGTTTAAATGTGCATCAGCATAATGATTTTCCTTCAATTTCCCTTTTAAAGTTCTGACTGCCGTCTGTAAACAGTAATTTAATCGTGCTGTTGTACGAAAATCTAAGCACCTGCGCAACTAAACAGGAAACTGTTTGTTCTGCTGCCCTGAACACACGGTAAGGGGTTGAGTGTTCTGCCGGAGCCATTGCTTTAGTTTTGCAAAAAGGATGGGTGTCCCCTATACCATGGACCTGGGGAGCTAATACATGAGAAACAACAAAAGGGAGTCACATGGATAAGCACTGAGATAATTTAAGTGCTCATGTCATAGAATAGAGGTGAGAAGAGAAGAGTTTCAGTCAGGTGCATAATTATCACTTCATATTTTAATATTTTTCCAAAACATTATAAAAATACACATAATACATTCACTAAATATCAACTTTAAAAATCACTAGGATTGGTAATAATGCAAAATATTTATATAAAAAACATTGATAAAAACGTTTTGAGGTATTACATTTCCAGACCAATGCTAATGAAAATCATGCAAATCCATCTCAACATTAATAGATTTCATTAGATAATGGAGATGCTATAGCAAACAGTACTATAGGCAAATACAGTGTCAAGTGCCAAAGTTCTAAGTGCCAACTGTAATTTACAAGCTGTAGATGCAGAGTATTGTAGATGCAGAGTGTTATGATATCATACACATTACAGTTTCGGCGATAAGATTCTATCTAGTTCATTCAAATTAACTGGTAGTCGCCTTCATCAGGGCGCACTGTACAGTACAAATCACATTGGAAGCCTGCTGGTACAAAAATGTATACATAATTAATAGGTAACCCTCATGGATGAAACGTTGAATCGTTCCCAACTTGATTGTAGGTATCAAATCTAATGGAAGCATCACCCCATGGTAAAAGCAAAGCATATGCTGAAACAACGAATGAAAATAAAAAAGAAAAAGAAGAGAAAATGACAAAGGTTAGAATAAAAACACTGACTGAACCTCTAACAAATCAACACATCTAGACCCTAGAAAACAGACTATCATTATGAAGCATGATCACCTAGATTAGTCTGCATATGGCGCAGAAAGTCATTTGGCCTCATTACACGGACGGCGGTGGACCAAAGTGCTATTAGCACCTTGGTCCATGCCGGTAAAATACCGGCACCGCCTTGGAGGAAAGGGGAATTACCGCCCTATTCCAAGGTTGGTGGGGCGGTAATTACCCCTTTCCCCATTGCCCTTCCCCATTCCCATTTTTGCCCCATAGGGCATAATGGGAATGAGGAAGGTGCTTATTGCGGCACCGCAAATTGCGGTACCGTAATTAGCTCCCTGGTCCCTTTGCAGGTTTTTTGCAAAAAGCATGCGTTAAAGTCTCCAACCCCTAAAGGGACCTCGTACTAAGGCGGTAAAGGTTAACGGTCACCGGTACCATTAACGGTGACCATTAACCCTTACCGCCGTCCGTGTAATGAGGCCCATTATTTTGTAGATGCAGCCCAAAAGAAAAAAAGATGAAAATCAATTTACATCTGAGGAGACAAAAAAGAAGGGTGGAGTTGGAGATATCGCTAGATTATCACAAACTTCAACACTAACGCAAAGCAAAACCTAACCCAAGGAAAATAACCCTAAATTAATGCAATCTCACTGACCTCTGATTTTGGAGAGAATTCAACCTTGAAGGGCAGAAGGTCAACTGGAGAGAATTGGAACTGGATAAAATCCCAAATAAAAGCACCCTTCAAGGAGGATAAATGATAAAAGGCTGGTCCTTTGTTTAGGTAGCCTAGTATAAAGAAACAACAAAGAAAATATATATATGCATCAAGTTGATGCGAATGGTCACAGCGTACAGCATTAAATTCAGAGACCTATTCATACTAATTAGGTGAAGCGGGCATGACATTGCCCCAAAGTATGCAACAGATGTGCCAAAGAAAATCCGCGTAAACAGTGTAAAATATACGCAGCCCATAGATATAAAAATTAATGCATGGTCGTCTTAGAAGTAACCACATTAGACCCAAAATTAAAATGCATTTAGCAAAGCCCAACGCAAATTCTTGATCAATATGGTTAATCATATTGATGCCCAATATTGGAACGTACCAACAGATTCTTAACTTAAAGCGTCAATGTGCAACCCGCAGGTAAGTTTGAAACATGTTTGCTTGCAGCTGTGAGTAACCGCCAGGATAATAGATCAAGAGGCCTGGAAATACTGCATTTAATCCTTCACAAAAGAGAGTTAAGTTCTCCGATACGTCGTCAGACGGCAGCGGATCATACCCCACAAAGAACCCTCGGGGAAACAGGGGTAGGAATTAGAATAGAGGCTATAACAGGGGCCGAGGCAGGCCACATTGGCAGTACCAAAACTATACTCGGCAGGCTAATTTTGCACCGCAAGGGCCGCATATTCCTTTCCCTCCACCGAATCTCCCTTTTCCTCCCCCAGAACAAGGGGCCCCTCTGTTACCAAACTATTTCGAAACCAGGAGACGGGCATACCTCAGGTAGTCCAACCTTCGGCAGTATACAATATCTCAAAAAGACATTTAAATGAACAAGAGACCTGAGTCCTGTAAAAGGGGTTCCCGTTTGTACCCATGAAAAACTCCTCTAAAATGGAGGTAGAGATAGAGTTACGCAGTCTATTTTGGAAAATATGTCTGCGAGACTTCTTTGGAAACCATGCCTCTGGCGATAATGATGATGACCTCCACACACCCCTTAAATGTAAATCCACATTTACACCCACTCTTCAAATTGTTTCAGACGAGACAGCAGTCTTTGAGAAGGCAGTCCTTAGGGACTTTAACTCTATTTACAATACATCTAAAGAAAATAGTCAGGTTCCTTGCCTTAATTTTAGCATACAAGATTGGGCCAGCCTCCAAGACCTCAAGTCTGACCCGTCTATTATAATCAAACAGGCAGACAAGGGAGGTGGGGTGGTTGTCATGGATTCTGACCAATATGACAACAAAGTCTTACGCCAGCTGGATAATCCAGCATTGTACCAAAAACTGCAGGGCGACCCCACTGACAGTATTAGAGCCCAAATTCTGGCAGTGGCCCAACGAGCGTGAGATGAGGGAGCTATTAATGACAAAGAGTTCTCGTTCCTTACCATCAAGGGGACTAGGATTCCCCTCATTTATATACTCACTAAAATACATAAAGATTTACGGAATCCGCCGGGACGCCCTATTGTGTCCTTGTGTGGCTCTATATTAGAACCCATTGGACAATTTTTGGACTATTTTCTCAAACCTCTGGCAGCATCTACAGAAACATATCTCTCTGACACCACCGATGCTAATAAGCATTTAGAGGGGTTTCCTTTTGATTTGAATATAGACATACTAATGACCCTAGATGTGGAATCATTATATTCCAACATACCTCAAATGGAATCTTTACAGATCATGAAAGAATTCTTGGAATTACGTCCAGGGGTCCAACTAGTTCATAGTGACACTTTAATAGATCTGTTGGAACTAGCTCTATCACGAAACTATTTCCGCTTTAAGTCCGCCTACTATTTGCAAGTGAAAGGCACGGCGATGGGGGCAGCTTTTGCCCCTAACTATGCCACTTTGTTTATGTGGAACTTTGAGAGAAAATGTATTCTGTCTGACACTAATCCCTTTAAATCCGCTATCAAAATCTACAAGCGTTACATTGATGATATTATTATCATATGGGATAAAACCCAAACTGATCACCTGTTGTTCCTTCCCTGGATTAATACCAGAGATGCCAACCTTAAATTCACCATGTCAGCCAACAGTTTGTCACTGCCATTTTTGGATTTGTTAATCAAAGACGGCGGAGGACAGATTATTGTCGACCTGTACCATAAGTTAACCGATCGTAATACCATCTTGAGATTCGATAGTTTTCACCCTGAATCATTACGTAAGAGTATACCCTACGGCCAGTTCCTTAGGGCCAGGCGGAATTGTTCAATAGTCGAGGATTACAAACCTCAGGCTAATATCATTCAAGATAGACTCCAGAAACGAGGCTATCCTACTCACTTACTTAGACAGTCCCAGAAAAGGGCTAGATTCCAACATCGTGAGATTTTATTGGATAAGCCCGTCCGTGAAAACATTATAAAAGAACAGATAGTTTGTGCCATGACATTTAATACTTACCATCATAAGATTAAACAAAGTATTAGCAAATATTGGCACTTACTTCAATTGAACAATCCGGACCTTGTGAGTCCTATTTATGCCTTTAAGAAAGGGAAACATTTGAAAAGTTGGCTGACTAAGGCCGATAGGTCTAGCATTGAACCAAAACAGAATACTCTGTTGAGTCTGTGGGGTGCCAAACCTATCCGAGGCCATTTTCCTTGTGGCTTCTGTAGTCAGGGTGCATCCTCAATGACAGGGACGTCAGTTACGATTAATGGGAAAAATTGGTTCCTCAATGATCATACTACATGTAATACAAAAAATGCCATCTATGTAATATTTTGCCCATGTGCTAAAACATATATTGGAAAAACATCTAGGCCCACCAAAACGAGAATCAGCAAACATAAATCCAAAGTACGTAATAAAACTATTACAGCTATGCTGGTTTCACATTTCTTGGAAAACAACCATAATTGCAATGATCTTAAATGGTGTATCCTGGAAAAAGTCTTGGGCACTGATTCCAATAATATAGCAGCTTGTTTGGCACAAAGAGAACAATGGTGGATGTACAACACCACCAGTTATGAGACAGGTCTTAAATGCCAAGAAGAATGGCTTCACTGCGTGCCTTAATTTGGTTTTCAGGGCTTAGTTTAGTATATATACTTTTTTGCACTATTCTATCCCTTTTTGTCTTTTTTATACCACCTCCCCCTTCGGGCTCCTTCCTTGGGCCATTAGAATGTCTTTTATTATTACTTTGTTTTATCCGCTCATATTCGTCGTTATAGCCTGTTCATTCTTTATTCTTTTTTATCCGTTTCGTTGTCACTACATAAGTGTTTAAACCCATTGATCATCTTTTTTTCTGTTGGGCTGAGTCTACAAAATAATGACTTTCTGCGCCACATGCGGACTAATCTAGGTGATCATGCTTCATAATGATAGTCTGTTTTCTATGGTCTAGATGTGTTGATCTGTTAGAGGTTCAGTCAGTGTTTTTATTCTAACCTTTGTCATTTTCTCTTCTTTTTCTTTTTTATTTTCATTCGTTGTTTCAACATATGCTTCTACCATGGGGTGATGCTTCCATTAGATTTGATACCTACAATCAAGTTGGGAACCATTCAACATTTCATCCTTGAGAGTTACCTATTAATTATGTACACATTTTTGTACCAGCAGGCTTCCAATGTGATTTGTACTGTACATTGCGCCCTGATGAAGGCGACTACCAGTTCATTTTAATGAACTAGATAGAATCTTGTCGCCGAAACTGTTATGTGTATGATATCATAACACTCTGCATCTACAATACTCTGCATCTACAGCTTGTAAATTACAGTTGGCACTTAGCACTTTGGCACTTGACACTTTATTTGCCTATAGTACTGTTTGCTATAGCATCTCCATTATCTAATGAAATCTATTAATGTTGAGATGGATTTGCATGATTTTCATTAGCATTGGTCTGGAAATGTAATACCTCAAAACGTTTTTATCAATGTTTTTGATATAAATATTTTGCATTGTTACCAATCCCAATGATTTTTAAAGTTGATATTTAGCGAATGTATTATGTGTATTTTTATAAGGTTTTGGAATAATATTAAAATGTGAAGTGATAATTATGTACCTGACTGAACCTCTTCTCTTTGCACCTCTATTCTATGACATGAGCACTTAAATAATCCCAGTGCTTATCCATGTGACTCCCGTTTGTTGTTTCTCATTGCTTTAGTTTTGACCATTTCCATCTGCCACCTTAAACTGTTTCAAATTGTGAAATTCCATCTTGCTGCATTGTGGTCTCAGCACTTAGCCTCCATTCCCCACCCCTGATCCTCCTCCTGTTCCTTCCCTCTGCTTGCCCCTGACCCTGATTGGGCACTGGCCCGTTGTCTGGTTCTGGTGAACTACACAATTGTGCTTGGCACAGTTTTGCTCAATCTGCTGGCCTGAGCACGCAGTAGGTGTAGAGTGTACTGTTCGTGTCATTGCTTTAGTTTTGACTTTTTCAATCTGCCACCTTAAACTGTTTAAATTGTGAAAATTCATCTTGCCGCTTCGAGGCCTCAGGAGTTGGCCTTCCTTCCCCACCCCTGATCCTCCTCCTGCTCCCTCCCTCTTTTCGCCCCAACCCAGACTGAGTACATGGCCCTACTTTACTTTTGCTCTCAGGGCAGCCCCACTGCCCGTTGCAGACCCCTGTGGCAAAGGGCCCCAAGGCAAAGGGCAGCTCCACAGTAGCGACTCCAGAGGGTGTTTGCCGGTGTTCGCCGTGGGACCATGCCACACAGCCATCAACCAGCAGCGACTGACAAGGGAGGAAAGGTGCGGGCAGGGGGAAGAGCCATTAGTGCTCCTTATTTATCTGTCCCTCCTCTCTTATTACTCCTATTAGTTACATTTGCAGTCTGCTGCTCACCGCAGTTTATGTTATCCATTTCTGGCAGTAGGTGAATTGTGTTAGTTAGCCATTGGGCTTATCCTCTTCCAGGAAAGTCGAATCTGTGTGCTTTTACATTTGCTGGTGTGTTTAAAATGTAGGCTTTTCCCCATCTTTCTAAGAAAGTCGAATCTGTGTGTTATTACATTGTTGTTGTGTTTAAAAAAAATAGGCTTTTTTCCCCTCTTTCTATGAAAGTCGAATCTGTGTGTGTTTACATTTGCTGTTGTGTTTAAAATGTAGGCTTTTCCCTCTATCCCTCTATCTAGGATTGTCCCTCTATCCTGATAACTCGCTTCTAGGTGTCATGCTTTTTTGCTGTATAATGTAACCTAGGCCTTTTTTCCCTTTCCTGGACACTTGATTCTTGATTGTTGCTTTGCTGGGTGGTGTAGTTAGGTTTCGCGTGCACTGCAGTTTCTCCCTCTTACCGTCCCTCCCCCTTCCTCTCTCTCCAAGCTTTCCCTCAATGGGGCTCTCTATCTCCCCTATATTCTCTAATTGCTATTCTATCACCTATCCAGGCCTGCCCATCGCTGACACCTATGTCAACGCTTTTTCCAGGCAGACTTTCACTGACATCTTCTTTGTCATCCCCTCTCCGGACCTTTGGATTCCCCATATGGTCACAGAGCTTGATTTCTCACCTTGGGTTTTCAACATCTACCTTGTCCCCGAACCCCATTTGATCTCCGCCTGGAGATGTCTGCATGCCCATATGCCATGCACCGGGACAGTGCTTCATCACCTACACTCCCAGTTCACTATACATGCCCTGAATTCTCCAGGCTCTCACTAAATCCTTCTGGAGATGTGTGGTGACGTCTTATAACCAGTCCCCCCTCTCCTCTGAATTGGAACCTTCACCAGTATTGTGAACCTTTGTAGCTTTAGGTAAACTGGTGTTGTTCTCTGTAATCTGGACCTGATTTGGGTGGGAGTTTTGGACAAGGGTTTGCAAAATCTGATACAATTTTCCATCGGATTAAAGGTAAGGAACAATCGCCATGAACATTCTTGGTCAAAACTTTGGGAACCAAATTGTTTCTTCCTTCGGTTGCACTCGCATCCACATTTTACACATCTGGAATGGCACATCAGATGAAAAATGACTTCATCAGAAATAGAACATCAAAACCTGCTGCTTTCTTTGGATGAGATAACAGCAAAATAAGTGAACAGAAAACAGAGAGAAAAAGTTCTGACTACAGCTTTTTCCCACATGTGCAGAAAACATTGCCAAATTTGTCAGGGAAAAAAATACAGCTGAACTTGTTTCTCATGATCTGAAAATATCTTCTGTCAAGATCTATAAGGTCTGCCTTATGTTGATATGTATTATTTAACTGAAATTGTAAAAGTAGTTGTTAGGTCCACACAATGGCAGACAGGTAACTGTTCCAACACTTTAGTAACGTACAAATGTTATGAGGCCCTCCTGCAGTAGTGATCCTGGCAGCTGCCTGAAGCTCCATGGACTTTAGACCCTTAGTTGGAACTCTGGACCAGGATGTCATCCCCCAAGCAACCACAACAACATTCCAGGCTGCCCAGGCAACTTGGTAAACATCTTACCACAACCTGGACCATGCAGTACCTTCAAAAGATACTGCACTCACAAGATACTGCACTTAACTATATACAAAAGATAATACCTATGTACAATATACACAAGTTGAAACACACCTAGCAGTAGTAAATGCTTTTCATTTAGTTTTACAGAATATGTTAATTACAAAACATGCTCTCTGAATAACATAAAATGTCTAAGCCGGAGCCAAGGGTGCTAACAAAGGTAAGGGACAATAACGCCTGTTACAGCCCTCCCAGGACTGGAATGACAATATGGGAAAATCACAAAACAACTTTGAAACAGGTTAGAAACAAAAGATAATAGTTGCAGATGATGTTCTGAACCTGACAATGGGAACTGTTCTGGTGGAATGTTGGCTTAGGGAAACACTGGGCAATCAGGCAGAATGTTGGGAGAGAAACATCCACCTGTGTAACAGATCAGTTGTTGACAATAGCTCACCAACATTTCAATATTGTAATTAATGCTGTGCCGGTCAACATTAGAGTTATTGCCATTTACCTGACTTAGCTGCAAGCTAGAGCACACAAGCAGTGTAGGGGCCAATAACCAGCATTATCACATGGAAATCATCATTGACCTCCCGTCAGCCATTCAGAATGTTTAGAGTGCAGTCACAAATTAAGCGTTGCTACCCGATCTGGCAGATAGGATCGGGTGTTATCAGCCCAGGGTCTAAGTTAATGGCCTGAGCATAGCGAGGACGTTTAACGAGGGTCCCCCGGGGCAATACCACACGATTCAGCACGCTGTAAAGGGTAGTAATGCCATTAGCACCGCGGTCTGCCTATCCGGTAACCCCGGGCGCTGAGAGCAAAGTATTTCGTTTCAATGAACAAAATTGAAACAAAATACTTTAAAAAAACATATCAATATGTCATAGTCAATATATTGCCTTTTCATATATCATCAAACAAGAAATAAAAATTATCATAGAATCCTAAAATCATTCTTATAACTAATAAGTACTTCAACAGTGAAAAGAAAAAGAGCAATAAAGAAAACAAACGAAACAATAGCTTATATTCCAACCTGTCCTCAGCGAGAACCATTATATAGATCCATTCATTTCAACACTTTCACTAGTTCTAAGGACACAAAGGTTTCAGGCCCTGAGGACAACAGGTACCAGAAGTCCATCGTCTGAAGCCACCAATGAGCACTTCCAAATCTTCTTTGGACTCAATCATGATAGGATAAAGGGATTGATGGAATGCCTTTTGACAATCCGTTATAGTTCGTTCTCTGGATCGATATGCCAGAATTTCACCAGTTGGGAGAGCATTCAGACGGAATCTTAAAAGGGCTCGTTTTGCTTGGCCGTCTGGCAATCTGGTCAGATAGTTGAGTAAACCCCTCTTGGTTTATCCAAAGCTGAAAGACATACAAAATACTCACTAAATATGACTGCCATGGATTTGGAAGACGAGGCTCCATAGAGAGCCCCTCTTCCATTTCCGTGGCAGCCACAGAGGACACTGGGAAGAAGCAGTAGCAGCAGCAGTGGCATGTGCTGCCAGGACACTAAGCAGGTAAGTGGGGGGATGGTTTAAAATATATAAAGGAAGTAAAGCTTGGGGGAATATGGCGAGCGGGTGAAGTAGCCAAACAGGTTGCTCGGAACGCAGGCTTGCATCATTAGTTTCAGTCCACATTCCAAGCAACCTGATTGGGTGCACACCCGTTCCCGGGTGCTAATTAATGGTATTGACTACATTCTGAGCATTGTGTCTTCAGAAACAGACAGGGAAACAACAATGCAATTTCCGAGGAACTTTTTTTTTCAACAAGACTCTTCCTCTCTGCGAAGACCATTGCTTTGCTGCAAAATTCTACTTTTACATGACGCCTAATGTAAGCTCATATTAAACTTGCGCTGTAGAGCAACCAACTGATAGAACCTTTTCCATGCAAGAGCACTCAGTTTCCCTACTCGCAAAAGGCAAGCAACCATCGTCCCGAGAAGATGTAAGACTCTCAACCTAAATGCACCTGAGTAGCTAATGGAGGACACCAAGACAACCATGCCAGCCTCAGAGCACTGGCGTCCAGAGGACTGAGCAGAGATGCTCTACAACTGGTTAACAGAATTTCTGGAAAGACTAACATCGTTGAACCTGTCATCCCATCAGAGAAACAAAAAAGCAGTCATGTGGTTCACACCGCTACAATGAAGCCAGGAGAAAACTACAGCACCTATTAAGGAACCATTACAAAAAGCAAGACCAAGCAGCATATCAGTGGCAGATTAGGCTCAGTAAAGCAGGAATATTAAAGGTAAAACAAACCACACCTCGCGGATTGAATCAGAATGGCCACTCACACCCAGAAAAAGATGTTCAAAATCGTCAAGGAGATGAGAAACTGAAACCCAAGCACTGGGTCACTGACTGTGGTGTTGGGTATTTTTCTAGATTTATATTGCTTTTATGTTATAATGTGGTGGCCTATCACATAAGCCTTACTTTTCTAAGGGGTGTATTATATCAAGAAACCATTATTTGTTGTGTAGTACAAATAAAGATATAGGGCCTCATTCTAAGTTTGGTGGCAGCCTTGCTGGTAAAACCGGCAGGCTGCTGCCAAACTTGCAGAATATTCCGGCACCCGCGAATGGGCAATTAACGGGTCATTACGGCCCTGCCGGACCCGATAATTGCCGATTCGTGGGCGCCGAATGGTGCCGGTGCATCCGACATACTCTGCTCGCGGGAAGGCACCTGCGAGCAGAACTCGTAGTTTGCTGGTCCGGTAACTACGGTACCGGCAAGCTAACCGGTACCGTAGTTACTGTACCAGCAAACCTTTAATGAGGCCAATATTCTTCATACTTTCACTTAGTGCAGGTGATTTAAACATAGTACTGAAGTGCGACATCACATCTCCCCCACACACAGATGCCACCTTCACCAACTGCTTTGCCCTGGTGAACCCATGGATGCTGAATAACACCTTATAACTAAACGCAAACAAGACAGAAATTGAAAATATAACGTTAGTTTATTTTTTTTAAAAAGGGCGGGACAAAGACTGATATGCAAATGGTATTTCCCATCTGTGAAAGGTACAGTGAGCAAAAAGTGTGTGCTGCAAACTCTCATCTTAGAACAGGTTATCATGCCATGTTCTTTCTGGAGAGGAGCGCCTGCTATCTTTTGTGAAATAACGTTAGTTTATTGTCCATCAAAAACCTTCACTTTTTGATTCACAATAAAGTAACCTTAGAGCCACAAATGCATTCAGAAGTAAAGAATTGCATCTACGACCTATGCTCAATGCACTTTCTACACAGGATCCTTGCCACCATATCCCTTACCAATAATAGACTATGCCAACAGCACGTGTCCTGGCATGCTGGATTACCTCTCAAAGAAACTTCAGTGCATCCAGAATGAAGCACCAAAATTATTACTCAGGCTTGTGTTACAGATGGCCTCAGAAATCCACAGACACAGATGATTGATTTAGGGTGCCTTATTAAAATGAAAGAAATTTAATTTAATTTAAATTATTTGTTTGCTCCGTTAAACAAAACAAATTGCTCGACCTTGTTGCTAGGTGATCTGCATCAGTGGTGTGGAGATGCCACTGATAAGGAAGCAGTAATCTTGGAGCAAAATCTTAACAACATTAAGTTCTTTGTTCATAATAATGAGCCTACCCACATTAAAGGAAACATTCTGGATTGGGTAGTTTCACGTAACATTAATATAGATATCACTTACACCAAACCATTTATTGAGTTCCAGATTCAGCTTCGGAGAAGCTGTCTCGTAAAATTAATAAACTCAAAAGAGTCTCTAGCAGGAATTTAAAAATAGTTGAAGCCGATGATCTCACTGGGTGTATTAAAATTCGTATAGGTTCCACTACAGACTCTGACACCCCATGTGCCCTCTCAGCTTCATATAGAGCGTGTATTACCCAAATGTTGAACCGTGTAGCCCCTATGAAGTCTAAAAATGTAAGTGACAGGTTATGCCATAAAAGCTGGTTTAGATGATTTCAAAAAGAAGAAAAGGCAGTCTGAATGTATTTGGCTTAAAGCTAAGGCAAATATAAATAAAGCAGTATGGAAAACTCCGGAAAACTCTTACAGGCTTGTGATGTATGAAGCTAAGAATTCTTTCCTTAATGAGTAAATCATACCAAAAAGCTTGTCAAGTCCCTCAAAAAACTGAAGAAACCCTAGAAGATTCAATCCTAATCTTGCATTCCTACTAAGGAAGACTGTATTAGAAGCCAGCAAGCATTTGCAAGCAGAATTGCTACAGCTCGCATGAAAATCATGAATGACCTGCCCATTGATACACAGTATAGACCATTGGAAGCCAAAGGAACCTCTACTCACCCAAAACAAAAATCTTTTAAAGAGATCACTGTGGCTGATATGTAAAAGGCACTTCTACGGATGCGCCCTGCCGTTTGTTCTAGTGATACCATTAGTGATTAGTGATACCATTGCATCAAAGCTTATCCAAGGGAATATACAAATGTTTACCTCCTTTCTCACACGGTTTGTGAATTCCACCTTTGCACATAACATGATTTCAGACACCATAAAGAAGGTCATGGTGACCCCCCTTCTGAGAAAAGTGGGTATAAATCCTAGGGAGGCCTCAAACTTAAGACTGATTACTAATGTCCAATTCCTTTTAAAAAATCATTGACAAAACAGCTACTTTGCAGTTTCAGGAACATGTGAACTCTCCTCTGTTCTTAATTTGAGACAATCCAGTTTACGCCCTAACCATGGCACTGAGAGTGCCTAGTTAGATCTGCAGCCCCACATGTTGGACATTAGGGATAGTGCCTCCTGACGATGCTATTGACAATGGGAGAATGTTCAGAGAATGCTGTGCAATGGATTTGCTCCTTTTTTTTAACACAAGAAGTCCACTGTAGAGTCCCCCAGGCCACATGCTTATCACCTGTGCTCTTCAATGTTTACAAAAAACAACTTTGTGACCTGTTTACTAAAGGAGACTGCAGTTTATGAACTATGCTGATGACACCCAGTTGTTGCTGGAGCTAGAGGCTAATTACTCTATAGACTCAGAGAGACTACTTTTCACATATACATTCACCAAACACTGGATATCCATGCACTGAATGTGCCTAAATAGTTCCAAAAACAAGCTCATGATATTTGGATCAACTCAGGTCAGAGCAAAACGTGATCCATGGTATTCTAATTTCTTTATTGAGGACTGCAATATTCCTGTTCTAAATAAAGTAAACACACTTGGAATCTATTTAGAATCCTATTTTGGTGTGAATGCATATCCTAGTAACATTGTTAAAAATTCACAATATCATCTTCAACTTCTTTGACAGATTAAGCCCTTTGTCTCCGATACAAACTGTGAAACCTTGGCCGGAGCCACTATCTTGCCTAGGATTGACTATTTATTACAATGGCTTTTTTGGCCGTTGCTAGCAAAGGTAGCATTCACAAACTTAGTAGTGCAGAATGAAGCAGTTTGCGTTGTGAGAAATATCCTTGCAGAGCCAACATCTCTGAATCCAGAAAAAACTGCCCTGGCTGCTTGTTGCTGCTAGACGATCACTCTGGCACATAAATGCCTTTATTGGATGGCTTCCCATAATCTCATGGAAAGCTTAGTTGGATATGAGCCAGGGAGAGCTTTGCACTCTAGCAACAATAACCTTCTCTCCTGCCCCAGAGTCTGGCACGTGAATGGAAACGGCCAGTCTTTCCCAGTATAGGCAGCTAATGCCTAGAACTCTCTACCTATGGATCTACATCAGGAACGGGATCAGCTTCCATTCTGGAAACTCCTGAAAACGCACCGATTTTCTATAATTGATTTGATTCTGTTGTTGTTGGTCATCTTCTTATTTTGTGTTCTGTTTTTTGTGTTGTATCTTGTGTGTTCATGTGCGTCCTAATGCCTGCGGGCATCAGTGCGAAATAAACAAATAAATAAATGTAGAGGGTCTCTACGGCTCTCTCAAACACCATGTGGACTCCCTCCACCATAACCCAGCATCTCTAACCACAATTTTGTCCTGAAAGTATTTTAAAGCATAGACGTCCCCTACTGTCTAGCTCTTTTTTAATCTGTGAAGGGACCCTAAAGAAGATGGCATTCTTTATCTAGCTCCATCAGGATCAACTACTCCTGGGTAAGTAAGTCAGCGTGGATGGCTGTGTAGTGACTCGTGGAGTCTAGGGATGCAAGAGTTGGGATTCCTTGGACTGTCACTGGAAGAAGGAATTTCCTATCCACTTCACCCATGGATTATACTGCACAGGATGTCCCTTATGCATCCTCTTGTTCTCCTGGATACAACTCTCAGAGATACCTGGAGACATCCAGTTCTTTTTCTGGCTCTGGTCCCGGAGAGAACTATTACTGGGGTTAGGGTGTTATGGACCTTATCTCCATAGGCTCCTCCTTATGCTGTTTGGGAAGAATTGATTGATATGGCCACATTTCCCACCTGTGCATCAACGGATCCCGCATCTCCGGTCGTGGAGGTTGACAAAGTCTGTCCCTGTCATCTTGGATAGGGAACTCCGCCTATTTCTTGGTGGTGGTCCACATAGGGTTGGACCTTCACACAGTGGGACTTCTTTCTTTTATTCATCTACTTTGTTTCTAAATCCTGTAGGCGGATCTTTCACGGGCAACGCTCATTGGTAACAGTTTATCCCATCTGCCTCCGGTTTCACATCGACCCAGTAAATGAGTCCATTTTTATCAATGACATGAGGGCACTGAAACATACTGCATTCCACCTCAGTACTAGGGATTTCCAAGGTGCTCCAACAGTGTGTCAGCTCGTTGGGCTTCAGTGGTCTTGAATGATCCTAGTCCATCTGTGTTTGAATCTGCACTAGAGTATCCGTAATCTCCCAGAAACCAGTTTGGCTTTTTCCATTTCTTGCAGATGGTCCACCTCTTCCATCTCTGGGATGAAGATTTTCCCACAGACCATTTGGGCAATGGGCTGTCCTGGCATGCTCATATATACATTGTTCCCCAGGTTGAACAAGACAGCCTTGACTTCTCCCTGGTATTTTCCCCTCTATGACACTGGCTCCCACATCTAGCAAGTCTAGTGAGGTGAGCTGACTTGGGGTGATTCTCCCATAGGTTACCTTAAGTATTGTCACCCAAAGTCCTTTCTAGATTAGGGCTCTTCCTCTAGGTACAACAACCCTTTTTTCACATGGATTTACATAGACTTTTCTAATGAAAAGTGGCCGTTCGGGTTAAGGAGCGCGTAGATGGGATGCCATCCCTTGGTGATTATGATTCTATTTTCCTTCAAAACACTTTTTCACCTGACTAGATTTAACAGAGTGATCTATTAGGATTGGTGACGTGCATATACCTTCCATTCTGCTAATCAGGTGTTGCCCAGTCAGCTACTTCACACACAGAGAGTGAGGGCACTATTAGGTGGTGGGATCAGCAGGGGGTTTCCTGCAGGGAAGATGCATAATTCGACCTTTGTAAGGTGTTGAGCGTGGTTGGCAAAACTATGAAAGCATTTATTAATACAGGGATCACCATAAATATGTGTAACTCTATGTATGACAGCATAACAAACCAAGTGTGTGCATTAATGATCTGTTCTGTTTTCTCTCTTCCATTTTTCCTCTTTCCTTTGGTATGTTGGTTTGTCTGCATCTCCTTATGTTATGACTTTGTGTACAATGACTTTTTATTTAGGTGGTTCAGATTCTACTTATGGTAATTCAATTATTGTGTATTTTTCATGTGATTATTTGACAAATGCTGACATTTGAAATGTTGAATATGGTGGGGTATGCCTATCTTCTTGCTGTGATTATGGGTTTGATTTGAGAAATAATGTAGACTTAACATTAAGCCCTGATGAAAACCTGGTACAGGTTGAAACATGTGTCAGCATTTTTGTTTTGTTTGAAAGATTATAGAACAACTTTATGATTTTTTGATTGGACTACTTTTGTTGCATTCTTTTTTACAACTAAGAAATTGGAAAAGTATTTGTACTTTAACAAACTCACACATTATAGGCCTTTTTTATTTTATTTGGGAGGTCAGGAGCTCGTGGGTTTGAGTCTCATTGATCCTACTCTGCATTATAGCCTAGATGAAAAACAACTTGTCTTTCATCCAGCCATCGGATTCTTCTGCAAAACCTTGGAATTGCTTCAGCAATTTACTCACATAAGGCAACGGGGAGATGACAATCCTTAGCAAACACGCAGGTATCGAGTGATGGGTTCTTTAGCATGAGTGAAATTGCTGAAATCTTAAGTTTGTCCTGAATCTTGCTGCTCTGCAGTTAGTGAATAATGATTGAACTTAATTCAGCGATTGCAAAAGATCTCACGTCTTCAGAATTCAACGGCGATCCTGAAGGGTGGAGAGTCTCTGTCAACTTAAGCAAAGTTGATTTCTACACACACACAAAAGAAGTTCAACATTGAGATTGGCTGCATAATGAACTAAGCTCCAGGATCAGGGTATAGAACCTCTAAGCACAATGCTTTGGAAAGAGAAAATCAAATGTTCTTGATTTTATCTTCGAAAAAATGGCACCAGATCTTCACAAACAGATTGAGAAGGCAAGAGTGTATTATTCAGAGGGGCCGGGGTACACAGCTCATTTAATACTTTAACAAGTACCTTGCTTCTGTCAGAACTATTAGAAGTACGCTCACAAAAATGGGTGCTTTTCTCATGTTTGGCTTCTACAAATGAAGCAGATGAAGGCACACCTAAGCCTTAGCTTGTCCTCTCACGGCTTCCTCCAAGCTCTATCAAGCTTTGCGGATAAGCTGTTTAAGCGCTCTCAAATTAGCCTTATGCCAGTGTTTTCTGGTATTTTGCACAGTTTGATGTGACAATGCTTTGTCAGGAGCTAAAAGATTCACTGCATATGTGAGTGGGTCATAATAAAAGTGAGTCTTTATAAGAAAATCACTGCATGGTCGGACCACGGAAGAATAGCAATTCCGTTATTTCAATCTGGTGGCATTTGATAGACTGTATGGGGTTATGTAAACCTTTAATTAGTGTATAATGCAATTACATTTGCATAGGGCTGTCCCCTGAGGCATGATGGCTACATCCCTAGCATATCATGTCAGCATCGTAATTAATTCTCACTATTTAAAATGGATGTTCTTCTGCTTTAACATAGCAATTTTATATGTGCTGCATTTTCAATTTTAGCGATGTACCTTCTTGTGATGTAAGCAGAGCCAAGGGTCATGGTGGGCCACTCCCTATGATGTCATCCGGTCAGCAGGGGTCAGAGGGTGTGTGATGTCACTTCCTGGCATCACTGCATTGAGGTTTAGATGCTGTGCGCATACCAAGGCACTATGCTAATGATTCAGTGGACACAATAACTGGGTTTAGGGTAATTTCCCAACTAAGGGGGTACCTGAATGGTTTCGTGAGAGATCAGGAAGGGTGCGGGTAGCCCAGGAAAGCGTTATATAATGAAACAAATAGGAGCACTGTCGTGAACAGGTTTGAAAATCCTCAACAGTATAAGTGTCACCATAACTGGTGTCTTTCATGGACCTTGTAATCATATGGAAATTATATTTGGTAATTGGAGGGAAAAAATTACAAAGGATATCTATCGCCCACTTAAAACAATATACAAAGATGCAGGGACGGGAAGCCTTTCAACATAGTCTACACAACCCGTCTCAATTCAGCGTCAGCTATGAAACCTCAAGGTCCCCATGGCTACAACTGATACGGTTGATTGAGCGCGCGATCCAAGCACGCTAACTTTCGGGCGATCAGATCCAGACCATATAATATGCATAGCTGCCAGTGCTGCTGTTTATTTTAAGCAGCTTCATCTGTGACTAAGCAAGGAGGCTTGCAAGCAATCACCCAGGCTCTGCTTGCTGACCGCTCTGCTTTGCTTGCCTCCAATGAAGCATATTGCATCCATAGGAACCCCTAATTGAATGCATGCTCTGTTTATCGTTGAAGTTGAGTTTGTTTGCTTGCATGGGGGTTAGGCCGCGCAGAACTATGCGGTGTCTAAATAAATATAAGAAAATCCTATAGGCCTGTGAACAGATGCAGTTAAGGAATAGTGCCCTCAGCTAAAGGGCTGAGCGGGAGGCTGTGGACTTGAGGTAACATGTAAAGCTTGTGGTATTTTTACCACTTCTTATTAACACACTACCGAATTATGAGCTGGGATCAATTGGGACATTGTGGTACATAGAAATACCTGCAATGAGTAATCATGGTTCTTTATGAAATGTAGTACTTTATATGTAGCTCATGTGGTGAACATAACAGAAATGGTACTGAATTGGGGCAAATAACCCATAATTACCGCAAGTGGTACTTCTTATGTACTTCATGCAGTTAATATCCCGGGCAAACGCAATTTATACAATATTTGGGGTTTAAGATACTACCTTTCTACTTTACCACCTTACTCATGAAGTAGGTCTACAGTGGTATATCAAACAGTATCATTGACAGGCTGGATTGTCTGGTCAGTGCTTATAGGTTATCATTGTAAACGCATGTGTGTGATATGGTATAGGTGATACGTCTTCGTCAGGTATCTGGTGCTGAGTTCAAAAACACAAGTATGAAAGACGAAAGTTTGAAAACACGAAATTATAAAAACCAAAGGTGAGAAAAAGTTTGAAAAAAGTAAAACAATCATTAGAAAGAGGTAATGTGGTTGCACAGGGTCAGTACAGATGCCACTGACGCACTGGGCAGGTGGACGCATGAGGGTATTTTTAAATTGCGGAGTAAAGGCCCTGAGATTGCCACTTACATGCCCACAGCCCTCTCTGTGGCCTTTTGATAGTTTCAGGCAGCCTTGTGTTTCTGAGCCTAACACATTCATTCATCCTACCCTCAATGCACGTGCCTAGTGGGCAGCACTATGGAATCTGTTTTCTTGCAGGTCTAAAAGAAGGGATCATCCCTTGCGGATCCTGCACCTACACACCAGGAAAATTCAATGTGGGAGGAGTTGCAGTTAGATTCCCAGCATGGATCAGCTGAGGGGTGTGCGGGATCGAACTTTCATCTCTGTCTGTCAACCCTGTGCTGTGAATTCACGGCGATGGCACCGGTAGCAATTGATGGTTCTCAAGATGGTTCAATGCCACTACCATGGATAAAATATGTTTGTACGTTAGCTTTAAACCTGGATTTGAAAGATTCATCTGAGTATACGCCAGTTGCACTACGGAATCTGTCCTCTACTAAACTAGCCATTAAACCGACTCTAAGGGAGGCATGGTGTCACAAGTATGACACTGACACAAGAGGTACAAGTTTCAAAACCTTTATTCAATTTTCGGGGTTTGGAAACACTCCTGCTTTGCACTATAGCTATGATGGGAGTAGCCTCTACCATCAAATAATAAAGAAAACACAGTCCTAGTCAGTCTTTGTCAAATCAAAATGGTCTAAGCTAACAAAACATAATGCCTGCCCCGTCTCTTCTACAAACAGTGTGTGACGGGGACGATGTATGCAGAGGACACACTCTGGCTCAGGTTCTCAAAACAAGGCAGGTCAAATCGTGGATCCAGGCCCGCTTGGCCTTCCAGGTTAAAGCCACGTGTTCCAGCTTTCAAAAGTTCTTTCACAGTTCAACAAAGGTTCACGCAACCCATCATAAATACTGGGTCTAGCGGAGACTCTTTAACTACATATGTAAATGAGTTAATTTCAAAATGTGGTTTGCACTGTTTAAAATGTGTAGTAATTCCAGAGGAAATGCTTAGTTTTAAGGTGGAGTTCATGTTGTGGGTCATGCGTTTTTTTTAAGGCCTCATGATTTAGTGCGGGGCATGTTGTGACCAGGAACAACATAGGATAGGATTCCCATTCTATTTTGCCCAATAATATGCTTGGCATCAATTTTTTAGGGTACTTGGTTGGCATTCACCATGGAATGGAACATGGAGGGGTTTAGTTTCATCCGCCGACAGGGGGAGTAAGTGCGCGTCTGAGGTGATTCTTCTTCACACGTTGACAGAGCGCCCTGCAGGCGTAATAGGTGGGTAAGTCTGGTGGAAAGGCGAAAGGTATGCTGGATTTTCGTGAGGGGGAGACGGATGTGCTTTGAAAGGCAAAATGTGCTTATATCCTTTGCGGGCTCCTTTCGGTTTTTAGGCAGGCCTGTTCTGGGCTGTTTGTGTTAATTTTCTCTCCCTGGGAATTCTGGGACGGATAAGAGTCGGAGGAAAGGACAAGCAGAGGTTTCTCAGACCTGTTGGTGCTCCTGTCAATTTCAGGCCATCCCGGCATGTTTCATGTTTATTTTGCCTCTTGTGGATTTGGTAGCAGACAAGCGACAGGAGTGGTGTTCCTGCTTAGCATGTTTCTCCAGTAAGGGTCTTGCAGTGTTGGAGTCAGTCTCTTTCTTTTCTTTGATCGGTGGCAACGGAGAGGGAAAACGCTGTGAGTGAGGAGATCATGCTGTCATAATGCAGTCCAGTTCATAAGCGAATGGAAGCTGGTTCACCGAATGTTTTACGCCAACCCTCATTGCCTGTGATAAAGAAAACTGAGAAACCTTCCAGCTGGCCCTGTCTGATACTTTCACGAGATAAGTGAAAGGGGGTCTGTTTGGGGCTCGCCGATTCTTTTCCCATTTGGAATCCCTGGTGCCAAAAAGTATGGTGTTTACTCACCATCACTAGTGTGGTTTTGTGACCCTCCCACATGTGTTGCCGTAATGTGTCCCTCCCATGTGTATTACCCTTTTAA
The DNA here is from genome assembly GCF_040938575.1 of Ambystoma mexicanum. Lineage (NCBI taxonomy): Eukaryota > Metazoa > Chordata > Amphibia > Caudata > Ambystomatidae > Ambystoma > Ambystoma mexicanum. The sequence continues at coordinate 191,615,386 of NC_090927.1, read as the reverse complement.
GATGGGCTATGACTGTATCATGGCCCAAGCTAATAAAAGGAGCCCCTACAGGCACGTGCAGGAGAACGAATGCAGACTCCCAAAGAGGAACGGCTGGGCCCGTCTCTCATTTAGACCTGCAGGCCCACCCCGTCTGAGCACGGGCCTGCAGGCCATGTTGCTATGGGGCCCTCTCGCCAGCAAGGTGGCAAGTGCCCGCAAGTGCTATGTGGGGACCGCCTTGCTATCATCTAAGAGCGGGTGTTCCCCGGCAACCCCCTGAGGTACTGGGCCTCCAGGGTGCTGGTGCCCCATAGCACCCACAGTGGGCCGACTTGATGCCAATAGCTGGCACTTACAACAACTAGCATCCGATGGTTAGCTGCTTTGTAAAACAATGTAATTGTTTGCACTTTGTTCAGTTTTAATGCCAGTAAAGAGAGGGTGTGTGGTTTGTTTCTTGGGAGGTGATAAGGACTTAAGTTAACTACCCAAATTATCTATTCGCTCCCAATAAAGGTTTTACCTCATAAACAATTCCAAGAAGGTGTTACGGCGTGCGTGGACACCGTGTCAGGTGACCCGCACGCGCTGCTATTAATAAAAGGGGAGATCTTCCAACCCAGGGGGACACTCCCAGTTACATACCAAAGGCAGCTGGCGTCTTTATTTCGTAGCCCAGAGCCAACATTCTGGGCCTACAACAACTGAAGGAGGACAGGAGTCCCAGGCATGCCATACAGAGTGGGAGCTCCGGCATTCCTCAAGCCACCCAGTCGCATTGATGGGTAATTTCCCTGGCCAGCCTCCGGCCACGAAGCAAGGAAAGGAGAAGAGCGAGGGCCGGCCCAAGGCGTGTCTTGTAGTGACAGCCGTGTGGCCCGCTGATCATCCCCACCTGGCGCGGCCGGTTAAGTGTGCACAACAAAGAGGTGTGTTCCATGCACAAGGCAGCAGGATTGAAGGGCAGCGGCCCTCGTAAACATGGGGGTGGGCAGCCCACTGCTTGGCATACAACATAGACTTATAAAGGAGATGTTCACCGGAAAGCAGAACAGGGTGGTGCACACACACACCTACTCAAGGGTCCACGAGCCTCATAGCGGGCCACGAGAAAGCCTAAAAGGCATGAGTGCAAGGGAGAGGGCAGCCCTGTCCCCTCACAGCCACGCCAGATGGGGCCCTCTCCAATAGGCACTCCCCAAGTACGTAGTGGCGACATCCCTGCAAACGGCGCCGCAAGGGATGCTCATTCTCCAGGGGAAAGGGGGAAGTATCAGACCCAGAAGGCCCCAACTCACACGTCCACAGCAGGATAACTCAGTGACTCGGCTAGCGGCACCAAGGACATCGCTGGGGTGCTCATGATGCCGAGGGGAACGGCATAAGGGGGACACACTCACACACATGGAGGAACAGCCCTACCAACATGGGGGATGAGGATCTCAATAGTGGTGCAGGTGCCTTGTCCATGGCCAGACTCTAACTGTCAGCGTTCCATATGGAAGGGCGCAGGACTTCCGGCAGGGCTCGCAACGCGCCCCGGAGATTCACCGGGTGTCCGGTACTGGAGTTCGATGTTACAGGTGCCCCTGCCACCCTTGGGCCGCGATGACACATGTGGGTGGAAAGACTGAAGATGTACTTCACCACGGCCAAGGAGGAGGATGACGCAGCTCAGAGGGCCATGCTCCTATTCTACGTGGGCATCGAGGTACACCAGATTTTCAAAACCTGTAATCCAAAGGGAGAGGCATCCCACACCCACGAAAGATGACATCCTAGCTGACCTGCGGGAGTGCAGCTGTTCTCGACATTGGACCTCAAGGCCGGGTACCACCAAGTCTCTTGCACGTGGACTCCAGGGCCATCACGACATTCTCCTCCGACATCAGCCTGTTTCCGAACAGGCGGCTGAGCATTGGTGTATCATCAGTGGCAGAAGTCTTCCAGCACACCGTCATGGGTCCTCAACGTGAGCAATGATGTGCTGGTATACTCAGTGTCCCCGAAGGATCACATGGACGGGCTCACAGCAGTGCTGGAGAGGCTGTCCTAGGTGGGACTGACCCTAAATAGAAGGAAGTGCAAGTTTATGGAACCAAGGGTGGAGTTCTTCTGGTTCATATTTCACAACGGGGGTCTGTCTCTCGACCCCAAGAAAGTGGAGGACATCAAGGCATACCCTGTGTTCCCTCACCCTTGGAGGTCTGCAGTTATCTTGGCATGGTCAACTTTTGCTGGAGGTTCATCCGGAATCACGGGAAAGCTCACCAAACCCCTGCGTGTCCTAATAAAAAAGTACAGGACTGGAGATGGAGCAAGGCGGAACAGGCGGCATTAAATGCTACCAAAGACACCCTCAGGACCAATGCGACCATGGCGTATTTTGACCCTACAAAGAAATCAGAGGTAATGGTGGATGCAAGCCCAGTGGGGCTAGGGCGGTGCTCCCACAAGTCTCCGCGTCTGGAGAAAGGCAGCCAATCACCTTTGAGAGAAAAGCACTCGTAGCCATACAGCATAGGTATTTGCAGATTGAACGCTAGTGTTCCTATGTGGGTGCAGGAACATTCACAACTACATTTACGGGCACCCCGTCACAGTGGTCACAGACCACAAACCCCTGGTCCCCATCCTGGGAGGGACTGCACCCAGGACCCCGATCAGGCTCGAGTACTGGCTCCTCCAACTACAGAAGTACGATGTGACGCTGACCTTCAGGGCGGGAGTAGACAACCCAGCAGACTATCTGTCCCGACACCTGAGAGGGCCTGCCAGAGGAGATGATTTGCCCGTGGACAACACTGAGGCCATGGTAGCAATGGTTACACAAGCAGCGGTCCCCAGGTCCATGTCAATGACTGAAGTCGCAGAGGTGACCTGCCAAGACTCGGGCATGCAGGAGTTGGTGAAGCAGCTGAGGTCAGGACGATGGAAGGACTTCTTGAGCATCATGCAAACCTGCACACCCGAGGCATAGGCCTTCCTCTGCGGCTTGTGTAATGTGAGGAATGAGCTCATGATAGGGCCAGAACTCGTGCTCCTCCGAGGGATTCCTGTGTCCTTCCAAAAGATGGTGATCGAACTCGCCCACATTGGCACCAAGGAATTACGAAGACAGTGGCAAGACCTTGCGAGAAGGTGTCGTTCCCGGAGATGGAGAGAAGGGTCGACACAAAAGGACCACTCATCGCATCTCCCACACACGCTGCTGTCCTGTGGAAAGCCCTCAGCATGGACTTTGGAATTTTACTCAAGTCGCAACACTTCTTAGTGCTGGTGGATGAATTCTCCAGGTACCCTGTGGTGCACTTCATGTGGCTCCACTGCGGCCAAGGCCGTCATACAGTGCTGAAAGAGACATTCCCCACCTTTGGGTTCCCAAAGTCGGTGAGGTCAGACAATGGGCCCCCTTCCAGAGTGAGGATCTGGCCACATTCTTTGCCTCATATCGGTTGGAGCACCACCAGATTACACCATGCTGGCCCCGAGCCAACAGTGATGTGCAGCAGTTTGTGCAGACTCTCAACAAGGCATTCCGCATTGTCCTGGAGAGGGGTCAGGCACTGGAGCCTGCACTCATTGTGTTCCTCATGGCATACCGCACAATGCCGCACTCCAGAACGGCTGTATGCCCCGCAGAAGCCCTATTCAGACGCAAAGTCAAGTCAACAATCCTGGAGCATGAGGATAGGTTGCCGGGAGCGGTAGATCCCATGCTAGTGAGAAGCAGACAGTTGAATGCCCGAGAGTCCGCTCACCGCACCCTGGTGAGCAGCCACCGGAAATTGGCGAATCAGAGCTGGCCAGGACCAGGAACCCCATGCACAAGTTGTGTATGCCTCATGATCCGAGTCTCTGGAGGGTGGTGGTTCACCAAGGCACAATGATCACGGCGACCCGCAAAGGTACTTCCCTCACAAGCAACAGCAGCTGGTTCCGATGCATCCGAGGGACCCTGACGAGGGAGGACCCGGAGAGTGAGGACAGCCAGCCCCAGTGCCAAGATGGAGACAGGGAGCTGCCAACAAGAGGTGACACCTGGAGCGACAGCAGCCCCGACACAGAGAGTGCCGTCGGCGCGGCGCCCAGCCCTCGAGATAACCCCAGCACACTGGCTGCCGACTCCCAGAGAGGCTGAGGGACGATGTGATGGAGTAAGAGGTGGTGAACTATTTGTTAATGTCAAATGTTCTTGTTTGGAGGGGAGTTGGAAAGGGATGTCAGGTGACCCGCACATGCCGTTGTTAATAAAAGGGGATGTCTTCCCGCCCGGGGGGACAATACAAGTTACATACCAAAGACAGCTGGCGTCTTTATTTCGTAGCCCGGAGCCAACGGTCCGGGCCTACAATAGAAGGGTGTAATGCGGTACTCTTTCCCGACACCCGTTGTGCATGAGGGGCCTTTGCTCAAGACTGCAACATGATGATCTTGTCTGCATATCTTTCTCGGTGAGAGGTTCGTTGGGGTCCCATATTAGGTTTTGCCTGGGACACCGTTAGGTGTTCAATGTGACATAAAAGAGAACAAAGCCCATTTTCATGAAGGGTTCAGCTCCTAAGATCTGTTACATATTTGGTTGCTCAAGTGAATGAATATATGAGGAAGAAAGGACACTGATAGAACATTAACTGGACATAACTAATGGTTCTAATATGTTATAGCTAATGGGTGTTGTTTCCATGTATAAAGTACCATTATACTGTCAAACTGATTTTCACAACTGCCTCCGTCCCAGTGAACCAGGGTTCTCTCCTGTCTCAGAGTGTTGGGGCAGTTAAGTCAAATATTTTGTCTGAGTGTGTTCTTGTTGGTCTGAGTCCAAATAGGTTTTGTATCTCTTTGTGGTAGAATGCAGCTACCAGTGGCACAATGAGGTGTTCCAACAGGTAATATTGGTACTCTCCTTAGCCTTGTAAATTGAAAAAAAGCGAATCATTATTCATTTATTCATGCTAAAAAATCTATATGATGGGAAAGTTATATGATCTGTAATGTTATTTATGATTGAAATGCACGGTATCACATTCACCAGCCAACTGTTCAAAATTTGGCTCAGGTTGATCCACCATATTTATTTATTTAACATGTGAAACACATTAAAACCAGTGCTTCTCGAAGAGACACAAGTCTTTTGTGTAAGTGCCTTTATTTTACATTAAGAGACTGCTGAGGGATACTCTGTGCAGGTACATGTATTCATCCGTTGGGCTTTCGCCCTGGGTAGCTCTGGATTTTCAGACAGGCGCGTGTGCGTGGTAGGGTGTGTGCCCATTCTCCTGAATGCCTGCAGGTTGCCAGTCAATCATACATGCCTCACCCATCTTAATCTAAGGGAGCACACCTTACACAGGTCTCCCTTGGATGGGCTCAGACTTTTCAACCAAAAAGTACCTGGTTCAACGTAGGGCTCCCTCAGCCGGGCTCCGAACTTGTAATCACAGCACTTGCAGAAGTGCCCTTCCCAAACTTTATTCACATTAGTTAGGGATTCCCTTTCCCTAACTTATCACACTTTTGGTCTCCCTGAGTCGGGCGCGGACCTTACACTGATGTCAAAGACTTTTGAATGTGCGTGGCTTTTACTATAGACCTCTAGAAGACCACTTTGACTTTCTCTTCAGCTCAGACTCTTGTGTTACTTGCCCCAGTGTTTCTTGGCCTTGATAGATCAGTACCATAAGCACAAATGCTCATAGGAATCTTTCTCTTAAAGTAATCACAGTTTAACTTCACCTTTCGCCTGGGTTAATATTGGCCATTGTGCATTTCATTCACTTTGCTGCTTTATAACAAGATTTCACATATTTCGCTGAGACTTTCGAGTGGGCTATTTCCTGTCGCCGGACCACTCCGCTACTCTGTATCACTGGCTTTACAGTTTTCAATAATTTAAAGTTCACCACATGTCTGCCTTTCTTCGCATCTCATCAGCACGCATGCAGCCTTCAATTGTGAAATATACTGTTGCAACTTCAATCTTTCCTTAACTCACACCGGCTTTTAATGTTGTTTGCTATCTCATTGGCTATGTGCATTCCTTTCTTGTCTTTGCGGCTTTAATTCACAAATGAAGGTTAATACCACAGGCTTGGCCTCGCCTCCCCAACTCTGTTGTTCAGCCAGGAGGGACGCTGGCCTCCTTGAAACACAATGCAGTCTGCTTGTCTGAATTTTGGCCTTTTCCGCATATCCTTCACGGCTCTTCGGAGGCCACACCCTCCTGTAGGAATCTCTGGGGTTTCTCTACCTCTGCTCCAGTAGGTTTGCCTTCGCCCCGGAAGTACAGCTCCTTCTCGTGTTCCACCTTGATAAGAGTGTGTCTCTATGTTCCGCCTTTTATCCGTGTGGGGAGAGCTAATGGGTACCAGATGTATGTGATTAAAGTCAAGTGCCTGACTTTGCCTGACCCAATTAGCGGGCTATGTCCAATGAGATGTGTAAGGGTTAGCCTCTTTACTCTCAGTCGTCCTCTTCCTTGGCCCAGTGTTTGTGTAGAAAGGGTGGGGGGGAGTTGGGACATTGGAGCATCCTATGAAATCGGATGGGGTACGGGTACGGGAATGGGGGGAATACCGCATCTCACCATCAGTTGCCTCACCCCCACTCCCTGAAGGCCCCTCACCCAGGTCATCCTTCCGCACTGGTCCTCCCCCAGGGTCTGGATCCACAGGCGATGGCCGTGCCTTGGCCACCTGAGATATCCCCAGGGACTAGTAAGTGAGACACCCTTTGCTTTCTCACAAGACCTAAGAAGAATGGTTCAATTTGTGTAAATGCGCTCGAGTAAAAAATACTGGCTTGATATGTAGATATCTACATAGGCTGTGAACCCTATCTCAGCATTATTGAAGACAAGGGAGACAAAATATTGTATTTGAAGATTCACCTTGAGATGGTACCTCTCAATGTATTTACCAGCACACTGGAAACAGATCTGAACGATAAGTGTATCGTTTATCAGACCATTCGAGAAGATGTAATTAATTTCTTCATTATTTGTCCCATCTATTAAACCTTACAGAAAATATGGCTTATACCTGTTATCAAGATTTTTTTTTATATCAGAACAGTTCATCAGGAGCTGTCTCTTAGTTATCAAAAAAATGATAGCTCATCCTCTTGGAGATCTCACTATTTTTTAACAAAACGTGAAAAACAAGAATGAAAATGCTGGGTATAGGGGAAAGAATTTTGAATAGTACAAAATAAATTGTATGGCAAAGGAGAGGGACATTTTAAAATATTGTTCAATGAGTTTTAATTATTTAATTATTAGATTGTTTTAATGTGAATAAATTACAAGATGAAATATCTCTTTATTCTGTTTGGAATGTTATGCACACAATATGGATTGTTTTTGTTTCAGATGTGTGATTTTATATTTTTTTGTTTTCACCAAAATAAATCTACACAAACAAAAATGGTAGGTTTGAAATGGAGGAGTATATTGACAATTAGTTTTCTTTGTGTTTCACCTTTTCCTGACTCGGCAGTTACTTTATATGCAAATGACGACTGAGTAGCAGAACATTAAGTGAGATCATTTTAAGGGCCCAGGGTTACAATACGGGTAGATCAATAAGACATTCTGTGTACAAGGTGCATGTACTTGTTGCAATTTCAGTAGGGCCGATTCTGTTACTTGTCCTTCCGACAGCCATGAAATAATCAACTGTTATTTATATCGGTATGAATACAGTAAAGCCAGCATTATCTTAAAGTACATGTACTTATAATTGAAGTGGAAAGAGGAAATTGGAGAAGAGGATGTGGCTAAAGTAAGCGGGCAAGAAGGGTCAGAGGATACAGGCGAGAGTAGCTGGGATCTTTTTCTAAAACGGACATCATGTATTAGGGTGCCACCATAGTTCTTCTTGTGGGCAGCACAAATAACTTTGACAGCTCTAATAGCTTAAAGAGACCTGAACAAATCAGACCAGTGTGATGTTCTCAGTGAGCAGACTGCCTCATCACGAGTTTGGCGGTAACCCTTAAATGCGGCAGTAACGGTATTACCGCTGCATTTAAGGGTCCGCCAAATCACAGGCTTGGCGGATTGAGCTGGGGGCAAATCTGCTGCGATTTTGCCAATTTTCAGCGCTGTTTCCGCCAGCAGTAATACCGCAAGCGGTACTAGCGCCGTACATTCCCCATTGGGGCCAGTGGGGAATGGGAAATTCCTGAATGGGCCCAATGGGGAATGGGGACTTACCGTTCTGCCAACCCCGTGATCCGGCGCTAATAGTGCTGGGGGGTTTGGCATTAGGAGTAATAGCCCCAGCGGTAATACTACGCCCAACTTGTGATGAGGCCATGTGCACTGCTGGATTTACATGTGCTGAGAGGAGCAGCCATGATTGCAACCTTTTGTTTGTAGTTGGTGGCATTGGTCTTGGATTCTCCCCTCCCTCAGCCCCACCTACAACAGTGAGGCAAACCTTGTTTAGGCATTAGCTTGTTGGATTTAAAAAAGACTGCAAATAGCCAGCACCATGGTCCTCCACACTGCTTGCTTGTGGAGGTAAATCCTGCATTTCACTCAGAAGCAAAGCACACAGTCTTTCATATAGTGGCCTTTGCAACCCTCACCATGTGCCTGTTGTGTATTGGCCTAGTTGTTTTGGCAGAGAGCGTCATGACCTCATCTTGATGCCTCTGTAATAAAAAGGGGCTCTGCTGGCACGCACAGATCAGAGCAGCAGAGTCCCAGGAAGCGGCAACTCGTGTCTGTGTGTGGTTCTTGGGGGCCCGGGGTTTGCCACGTGACCGTGGTCTACTGGTGTCGGTGCCGCCTGGGTGGTCCGAGCCTCCATAGTGCTGGGTGCCCCCAGCAGCCATCGTCAGTCCGGTGAACCGGACCGTGTGGGGTGATCCCTGCACCCGTCTGGCTGCGTGCTCGCAGCTCTGGGAGTTGTGTCGGGAGATCCCGACGCCTGGATTGACCCGCACTGGGGACCAGAGGCGGGTCACCACATTGGCGACGAGGAAGTTGCGCCTGCCTGCTGGCACTCGTGGCAGGCGGACGAAAGGACCGCGCATGCGGCCGCAGTCGGCGGCTGTGTGGAAGAAACACGTGTTGGCAGCGGAATGGCGGATGGCCCAGGGTCCTGCAGGGGTGTTACTACACAGGTCGCCTGGTGCCTGCAGCGGCGCTGAGGAGGTGCGGCCGCCCTGCCTCGAACGAAAGGGGAGCACACATCCGCCGAGCCGTAGAGGTTCGGCCTGCGGCGTGAGCCGCGTGGAGCCCAGGCTGAGAACAAAAGAAGGGGGCGGAGCCTGCAGCTCCGACCCGTGGCTCACCTGTGCACTTCATCGAAGGGGAGAGCACACCCCCTGGGCCCGGGCCGCCGACGGGTGAATACGTTTGTGCTGGAAAAAAAAAAACACTGGAACGGATGATAGCCAGCTGCTCTCCTCGCCCGCAGTTAGCCTAGAAGGGTTGGCGTGCACTCCCCGTCATTGCCCCAGAGACAGAACAGGGCGTGGCCTCCACCTGCATATGGCCTGCATGTGTCCCTAGCACCGGCAGGGCACAAAGGAAGCCAACGGGACAACAATAGTGGTAGAAGGGTATCCCAGACAGTCCATCCTGGTGCCTGTATTTGGCTGTCTACCCCAGGGGTAGCGGCTCCATTCGGAGTGCTTGTGCGCCCGCTGGGAGGGACAAGTGAGGGGGTACCACTGAGGCCCAATACCAGTGAGCGCCAGGAGAAGGGCCGACAGCGGCAAGAAGCGTGTGGGTTTGGCCCAGTGCAGGCCCCAACAGGCATTCCAGTCTGAACACTGCTACAATCATCAGTACACCGGAAGGCACTGGCCACCCATGGAGCACTGATAATAATACAAATCCTCATCGTGGGGCGAGGGCAGGAGCCCCCCCAGCACCCCCAGCCCAGCAGAGGAACCACGCGACAAGCGGGGAACAGGACAGGGCCTGCCTGACCCTGTCCCCACACGGCGCCTGGCTCGCCCATGCCGGGCGCAGCGCGGGCTGAAACCGAGGCTGAGCCTCATTTACATCAGCGGTAACCGCCGGCAGGCGGATCACGCCGGCGGCCAGCTCCAAGGCCACTCTAAGGCCTGTTGAGAGCCTGTTTGGAGCATCAGGAGCCAGGGGCCACGGACCATTAATCTTTTGTGAGTAGTGGGAATACCCTCAGTCTATACTATTGTGCTTTCTGGTATGCCCTCTGCTACTCCGCACCCATAAACATTTGAACTCGGTTTCTTTAACTGTTTGCTACATATGCTCATGCTTCCAACGCCACCGCCTCTATGCATTACTGCTGCCACCTCTTTAATAGTACAGGCATCCTTAGCCCTTAGTGCTCCATGCCTCATGACTGCTATTTGGCCGTGCCCTATGGTCGCTAACGTACAACCGCAACTGTGTTGTGCCCTATGGTCGCCTAGACCCCACTTGCATTGTGTTGTGCCCTATGGTCGCCCAGACCCCACTTGCATTGTGTTGTGCCCTATGGTCGCCCAGACCCCACTTGCATTGTGTTGTGCCCTATGGTCGCCCAGACCCCACTTGCATTGTGTTGTGCCCTATGGTCGCCCAGACCCCACTTGCATTGTGTTGTGCCCTATGGTCGCCCAGACCCCACTTGCATTGTGTTGTGCCCTATGGTCGCTTAGACCATACTTGCATTGTGTTGTGCCCTATGGTCGCCCAGACCCCACTTGCATTGTGTTGTGCCCTATGGTCGCCTAGACCATACTTGCATTGTGTTGTGCCCTATGGTCGCCTAGACCCCACTTGCATTGTGTTGTGCCCCATGGTCGCCTAGACCCCACTTGCATTGTGTTGTGCCCTATGGTCGCCCAGACCCCACTTGCATTGTGTTGTGCCCCATGGTCGCCTAGACCCCACTTGCATTGTGTTGTGCCCTATGGTCGCCCAGACCCCACTTGCATTGTGTTGTGCCCTATGGTCGCCCAGACCCCACTTGCATTGTGTTGTGCCCTATGGTCGCCCAGACCCCACTTGCATTGTGTTGTGCCCTATGGTCGCTTAGACCATACTTGCATTGTGTTGTGCCCTATGGTCGCCCAGACCCCACTTGCATTGTGTTGTGCCCTATGGTCGCCTAGACCATACTTGCATTGTGTTGTGCCCTATGGTCGCCTAGACCCCACTTGCATTGTGTTGTGCCCCATGGTCGCCTAGACCCCACTTGCATTGTGTTGTGCCCTATGGTCGCCCAGACCCCACTTGCATTGTGTTGTGCCCTATGGTCGCTTAGACCATACTTGCATTGTGTTGTGCCCTATGGTCGCCCAGACCCCACTTGCATTGTGTTGTGCCCTATGGTCGCCTAGACCATACTTGCATTGTGTTGTGCCCTATGGTCGCCTAGACCCCACTTGCATTGTGTTGTGCCCCATGGTCGCCTAGACCCCACTTGCATTGTGTTGTGCCCTATGGTCGCCTAGACCCCACCTGCATTATGTTGTGCCCCATGGTCGCCTAGACCTCATTCGCATTGTGTTGTGCCCTATGGTCGCCTAGACCCCACTTGCATTGTGTTGTGCCCTATGGACGCCTAGACCCCACTTGCATTGTGTTGTGCCCTATGGTCGCCTAGACCCCACCTGCATTGTGTTGTGCCCTATGGTCGCCTAGACCTCATTCGCATTGTGTTGTGCCCTACCTATAACGCCTATGCCCCCTTCACGCCACTCCCCTGTACATTACCTTAGCCCCAGCATGCTACTCTGCCTGACTGCGATCATGTTCCCTTTCTGTGTCATGCAAAGTAACATACCCTGCACTGGCAACAGTTACCTAGCCTATAATAATGGTTTAGTCAGACCCGCCTGCCCAAGACACCACCCGATCACCTGCCCTACACCATTCCTGCCCACCACACCAGCCTTCCCCCCGTATACCAAGTCCGCCCTTCCCACCCATAGACATGCACACGTTCCGCATGTCGCAGCTAACACACACCTAGCTGTCTATAAGCAGAACCCCATCAACACGAGAGCATCTTGCCCTACCATTGACTACAACACCTCTACATTAGCTAACCCAACCAACTCCCGTAACACTACCCTCATCCCCTCCGATCGGAATTCGAGACTTGGCGCTAGAACCCACTACAGACCTAGCAAAGGCCCTACCAAATCACTCAATAAGATCAACCCTCACACTGTAACACCCATCAACACTATCCATCCCAGTCTTAAAGGAGCTCTCCTAAATGTCAGATCATTAGTCGCCCATGCCTCAGAAGTCGCTGACATCATTCTAACAAACAACCTGGACTTCCTTGCGGTAACCGAAACATGGCTGCACGATGCTGCAGGTCCATCTCTTACCCTAGCCATACCTGATAACTACACCATCCTTAGAGCAGATAGACCGAACGCTCGAGGTGGCGGCGTAGCTATCATCTTTAAGACCACGCTTGACATCAGACTATCCTCTGCTCCCCCACTCAAATCCTGTGAACACATTACAGTCAAATTTCAAACCTCCCCTAAAAGTACTATTACGCTGCACTTAATTTACCGACCCCCGGGCCCTCCTGGCTCATTTGAGGAAGACATCACTTCACTAGTTGCTGAAAGTTCCAAACCATCAGCACAATTGATTATACTCGGAGACTTTAACCTTGGGTTTAACGACCCCCTAGATACCCCAGCCACTGCCCTGGCCATGGCATTAGAGGAGCATGGCCTCCAACAACTTTGCTCCAAACCTACCCACTCGAAAGGCAGAATCCTTGACTGGATAACTACCCTTAACTGCAACATTACTACGAAAGATCCCACACAACTTATCTGGACTGACCACCACCTCCTCCCGTTTGACATTCTTACCAGCAACTCAGCACATAAAAGGCCTATCATGGCACCTGCCTGCCCTACTAGGAAAAAGAGCAATATCACAGCGGAAGCCCTAATACCTCTGGTGATCCCTACTTTAAACGCACTACCCGCCACAATGGACTTGAACCAACTGGTCAACGCCTACAATGAGTCCATGGCCAAAGCCATTGACATCATTGCCCCACTGAAACTGCGCAAAGGAATACCCAAAGCGCACCTGAACACATGGTTCACCCCGGAGCTCAATACCCTGCGTCAACAAAAAAACAAACTTGAAGCACTCTGGAAATCAGTGCCTTCTATAAATAACAGAACCAATCTCACCAACATCTCCACCCTCTACAAAAATGAGATTATACGGGCCAAGAAAGAATCTCTCAATACTAGGATCTCCCAGACAAGCTCCAGTACTAAGGAGCTCTTTAACATACTAAAGGAATTAGAAAACCCCATTACCCCCACTGACTCTTGCACTAAGGATAAACCCTGGTGCACAGGGATCCAGAATGCCCTAGCTAACAAAATCTCAGGGCTCCAAACTAAAATCAACAACAAACGACAACAACTCACTCTCGATCCTACCTCCTTCCCCACGCCCCCTCCACCTACTGCCACTAATTCAGGCTTCACCTTCAAAAAGGTATCCATACTGGAGGTTCAGAAAATTATAGCATCCCTCAAACCATCGAATTGCAAGGGGGACAGCTGCCCCGCACAGATCATAAAAGATGCAGCTAGGGATATCTCCCCATTTATCACCAAATTAATAAACCTGTCCTTCGCCAACAACATGGTCCCCAGCAATCTGAAACAGTCCTGGGTCCTACCGCTACTAAAAAAAACTACTCTCAACCCTGACATCCCCACGAATTACAGACCCATTACCACCGTCCCATTCCTACTAAAAATCTTGGATAGAGTGGCTTATTTACAAATCCGGGACTACCTTGAGGCCAATCACCTACTAGGAACTCGCCAATCTGGCTTCAGACCACAACACGGGACAGAAACGGCCCTTGTTGATCTCAAATGCCAGATAGACGAACTCAAAGACAAAAACAAGGCTGCCATCCTTCTACTCCTTGACCTCTCCGCTGCCTTTGACCTGGTCGACCATAAAATCCTGTGCAACCATTTATCTCTGGCAGCACACTTCTCCCACTCTGCAGTCACATGGATCCAATCTTTCCTGGACAACAGAACCATGCGGGTCTTCTCCCCCCTAGCAGCGGCTGACCCCATCCCCATCACCTGCGGTGTCCCACAAGGATCCTGTGTCTCACCTACCCTTTACAATATTTTCACCAAGCCCTTATTCGACAAGCTGGACAATCTGGGTGTCACCTATACTAACTACGCAGATGACACCCAGATACTCCTCACCTTATCAGGCAACTACAACAAGGACGCCAAATGGATCAATGAAGTCTTTTCCATCATTCAGGCATGGATGGCCACACATGGCCTATGCCTGAATGATGACAAGACTGAATTGCTTCTTGTCGGCTCACCGAACACTATCAGTAAACTCTGTCCCGGCTACACTAGCTTCACTATTGACGGTAACACCATACCCATTGCCAAGAGCGTAAAAACCCTCGGTTTCTACCTAGACACGAACATCAACCTAGCTAAACAAATCAACATGACCGCCTCAGCCACTGCCTACACCGGTAAACTTATCAGGGCCTGCAGACCACTGATCTCCCCTAGCAACTGTCTCATCCTAGCCAGAGCACTCATTCAATCTAAACTGGATTACTGTAATAGCCTCTATGTAGGTGCCAACAAAACAGTAATCAATAAATTGCAAGTTTTACAAAATAACGCACTCCGTGCCGCCCTCAATATTCCTAGAAGGGAACACATCTCCGCCACCAGAACTGCCTGCAAATGGTTGTCCATCCAACAGAAAATTGATTTGAAAACCATATGCCTTACTTACAAAGCCCTCAATCATCTTGCCCCACCCTACCTCTCGAACAAATTTACACTAAGACAGAACACTAGAACCACCAGATCGTCCAACTCATTACAACTAACAGTTCCCAAATACTCCCTCAAAAGAGCCGGAGGATCCAGCTTCCCAACCTTGGCATCACAACTCTGGAATTCCATCCCACTGGATATTAAATCCACACCTACTTTCCAACCTTTCAGAACCAAGGTCATTTCCTGGTTAACCAACAAATAACTGTCCTACCACATATGTATGCACTCCGAATGTCCAATTTTATGTATATTGTTTGAATACTATTATCTATGCCCTATCAATACTGTACTATTGTCTTTTACCTGTAACCTGATGTTCAAAGCGCATATATACCCCCGGGTCAAGAGCGCTATATAAATAAATAAACAAACAAACAAAGGACCTTCCCACGAGGGGTAAGGCCACCGGGGGGTGCTGTCGCTGAACAGTCCAAATCATCCACCCACAGTAGCCGCAACAGGCATCCGGCCCAGCATTTGTCATGGCGGAGGATGACAATGAGGGCATCTGTCGAGGACAGCTTGCGCCCCTGCACCCCTTTGACACAATGGGGTCGCCTGCCAGCTTGGGACCCCGGTGGACAGCCTGGGTAGAAAACCTAGAGCTGTACTTCGAGGCGATGGAGATCAAGGATGCAGCGAAATGCCCCAGACTCCTGTACTCCGCCTGACTGGCCGTGCAGAGGCTATTTAAGACATTAAGGCCCAGAGATCAGTCGTACGATGCAGCTATCGCAGCCCTGAACAAGTATTTTCGTCCCATGGTCAACAGGGACAACGAACGGTTCCGGATGAGGTGTGCGAAGCAGGAGGAAGGGGAGAGCCTTGATGCGTTCCATGAGAAGCAGCATGGCATTGCACTGTCCTGTGACCTGGGAAACTTCGAGGGAGATGAGATCAGGGCGCAGATCATTTAGGGCTGCAGCTCCTCGAAGGTATGCAAACAAGTCCTGAGGGACCCGACGCTTACTCTCGATCGAATACTAGACCTCAGCCAGGCCCAGGAACTGGCAGAGGTGCGGGCCTCGGTGATGGACTCGTCCAGACACCACCTCAAGTTTTAGGCCCCCATGCAGCGAGTGAAGATCGAGGAGGTGGCAGCTGTCGGCAGGTGGCCAGGAGGAAGAGTGATGAGGAGGGGAGACTGGCCGAGGAGAGACCCCAATGCCACGATATGTCATCAGTGCGGGTGCGACCTTCCACACCCGCAGGACTGCCCGGCGGTAGGACACATCTGTGGAAGGTGCGGGAAAGGAGATCCCTTTGCACGGGTGTACCTCGCCCCAACTCCAGCCAGCACGGCAGGGACATCGGGGCCGATTGAGTCGAAGGGGAGAAAGACCCCCAAAGTGGCGGCGGTCCAGGTGGCGGAGGGTCCCCAAGAAGTACTGTATGATATGGGAGAGGAGGAATATGAACAAAATATATTCTTTTTGTCCTGCAGCAGCGCCAGTGGCCAGTTTGATCCCTGGATCTTCTGAGCTCAAAGAGCCCATCGTCGGGCCCTGTGGGGTGCGGACTGGTACACACCCAGTTTTATGCAGTGTTAAACATTCATGTTTCAGTAGCTATTAGGTGGTGCTCGGACTGGAATGCACCCAATGTGTGCTGTGATGATGTAGGGGCACTGTGTGTTCGCGGACTAGAATGCACCACGTGTAACCCAGTAGGAGTTTACGTTTGCAGTGGGGTGATTTTTGTTTGGTTATAATAAAGGAGGGATGTTGTGGTTGTTTTGGCAGAGAGCGTCTGTAATAAAAGGGGCTCTGCTGGCATGCACAGATCAGAGCAGCAGAGCCCCAGGAAGCGGCAACTCGTGTCTGTGTGTGTGGTTCTTGGGGGACCGGTGTTTGGCACGTGACCGTGGTCTACTGGTGTCGGTGCCGCCTGGGTGATCCCAGGTCCGAGCCTCCATAGTGCTGGGAGCCCCCAGCAGCTATCGTCAGTCTAGTGAACCGGACCGTGTGGGGTGATCCCTGCAGCCGTCTGGCTGCGTGCTCGCAGCTCTGGGAGTTGTGTCGGGAGATCCCGACACCTGGATTGACCCGCCCTGGGGACCGGAGGCGGGTCACCACAATGCCTTCCTATGGGCATTTGCACCCTTCAAGCATATTGTAATTCATTTTTATATTGGACTGTATGGAGACTTTTAGGAAACGTTTATGACAAAAACATGCACATTTTCAAAAGTGCAACCTTGTTTTAGCAATTTGGATGCGCTTCTGCTAGTGTGAAAATATTCTATTGAGCACTAGATTCAATAAACCTCAGGTGAGACATGCCATGGCCTTTGCCGCCATACGATTGGCTGCATACCGCTCTTCGCACAATCTTTTCCTTTGTTGCCTCCTGTTGACAAAATGAACCAATATAGCGGCAACCGTACTGGCATGACAGTTTCAGCCAGTGTTTTGCAGAGTGTATGTTAAAGCATTTACGCTATACATTCATTAATTCCTTGACTCCATGCTCATTCATAACTATGTATGCATAGTATTCATGTTATGCTGTAGCCTTATTATATACAAAATGGGGGTTGAGGTGGAGATGCGCTAAAAACTATATAAATAAGGAACACTAGTAGTACAGTTGATGCTTTAATTGTAGCAGGAACAGCCGACATGTGTTTCGACACGCAGGTCGTTTTCAAGGCTGAGTAGTTATATGCAACATCGATATTTCATAACAAAAGCAAAATCCAAAAATTGTTACAATCACATTAAAAATAGAACAAATACAAGCCGTATCACATTACATTAGATAATGGTTTAAAAAAAACAATAACACAACACAATGTATAATAAAAAATCATTGGCATACCGTAAACCATGGTTGAAGGGTGGAATAAGCAGAAGCAAACGGGAGTTGAAAATGATAAAACAAAACAGAAGATATACAGTAAGTAACATGCTGTTAGCAGTTAGAGAATACATTACTCGGGGTATGGGGGAACAGAAAACACACAAAAGTCCTCTTGAACTGTGCGCAACAACACCGGAGCCCCAAATCATGCATGGTGTGCACATATCACCCATGCAAACAATGAAGTAATGGTCTATTCAGCACCAAAGGTAAAGGCCACAGATTGGCCAGAAGCCAGTGTCCAATGCAAAAATAGAATGCAAGTAATAAACTAAACTTACCACAAGCAAATGAGATATATCGAGAAAGCCAGTCATGGGAAATCCCTGTGTAAAACAATCATCAGTATCAAATAGATGGCACGGCATAAGAAGCGGTTCTAACAATTGTATGGAAGTATGAATTATAAATCAGAGTATTCGAGTCTACATACCACAAAGAACAGGGCGTTGTAAGTATCACGCTGATGTCACATTCAGAAATTAAGTCCAAGCCGTAATGGCCGTAACCAATATATAGCCTAGAGAAAATCAACAGAATAGCTAAGTACTACAGCCAGATTGGGTAGAATCAATTTACCTAGTACTGAGCATCAAAGAACCAAACTTGCTAAATCGAGCGTTCACAATTACAGAGGAAATCCCCAAAGCAGCCGTCCAAGCAAACGTTTAGAGAGAAATGAAGGGAAGGCAACCGACGTCACAGCGGTGACATAGGTTGCGTCGCACGCATCTGGCGTCGCATGAATGACGTCAGTTGTAAACAAACAACTGAATTGAAAGTAAAATTAAAACTAAGCCGTCATGCTGGGGGAGTACAAAGAAGACTAATAATAAGAGGCTGGTACCCGAATAATAATTAAAAAAAAGTAAAGGAGAAGTCGAAGAGAAGCAGCCGACGTCACGGCGGTGACGTCCGTAGCGTAGCACGCATTTGACGTCGCCTTGATGACGTAAGTTGTAAATAAACAACTGAATTGAGCGTAACTGAATTGAGCGTAAAATTAAAGCTAAACCGACAGAAACCATTTTTAAACCATTATCTAATGTAATGTGATACGGCTTGTATTTGTTCTATTTTTAATGTGATTGTAACAATTTTTGGATTTTGCTTTTGTTATGAAATATCGATGTTGCATATAACTACTCAGCCTTGAAAACGACCTGCGTGTCGAAACACGTGTCGGCTGTTCCTGCTACAATTAAAGCATCAACTGTACTACTAGTGTTCCTTATTTATATAGTGTTTAGCGCATCTCCACCTCAACCCCCATTTTGTATACGATTTTCAGTACCAGCCAGGGTGGACTGGTTGGCGCAGGTGGTAATGCAGCTTACACTTCCAATTCCTTAAGGTTAATTGAACTATTAGCATAATCAGTGAACACCAGCGCACGGACCTTTACGCGTCAATCCACATCTTCTGTTTTACATTTATTATCGCTAGTCTGTGCCTGCTGACCTTCACTGCACAACAATGGCTGATTACATGTCCAACAGAGACAAGGATAGGGCAGCACTATTTGCCACTAGGGGTAGCACAGATAACCCATTCAAACGTAATTCCTCAGTACCTGAGACTCTCAAACAAAAATGTATCAAACTTGAACGTCTTTCCAAAAAAGAAATTAACAAGTATTGGGAGCAAGCATCGCTCACCAATTATCTTGAGAACAACCTTATCCCTAGAGGCTTGCGGATACTCACATTTCATAATTTTGATCATGAAGAGGATGCGGATCTAGCAGAACAATGGGTAGATAACTTAAACCAAAGCTCCAAACACATGTTGGAACTACTAATTTTACACGCCACTAGAGAGCATAAACGTGTTCTGTCTAAAATTCAAGAAATAAAGGAGGAAATTAGTAAAATGCCTAATGCAGAAGAAACTAAGCATAAGAATTTTGAGAAAATTAATGAAATCTTAGTAGAGTACCAAGATGAAATTAAACTACGTAAATTTCGTAAATATTTCTGTGACGATAAAGATTATCGTCAGGATAGATTTTACACTTTTCAATCAAAGTATGATGATATTAACACTAATTCCAAACCACCTTCAGCAAACACTACCCCTGTTAGTTCTGATCCAGACTCAGAAACAGAACCAATCGAATCAGATGCTAATGAGGCACAGCCTGGTGTAACTCCCAATTTAAAAGGTAAACTTTTTTTGGGCGAAATCAGGCGCTACAAAAAGGGCAATATCAGATTTGCCAACACCAAACAAGTCAGATTTACCAAAAACCCAATTGTGTTTACTCCAACCATGCCAAGCACACCAGGGGCAGGAGGGGGGTAAGCGGCAGCGGAAGCGGAAGTTCGGATGAGGACACGACCCGTCCAGGGATCTTGACTCGCTCAAAGAAACGTTTGGGTCTATAGCTGATTCAGATTTGGTAATTAACCTTTCTGATCGTTCTCTGTCTCATGATGAGAATTCTGCACTTAATAAATGTCTGTCTTTTTCTCCTAGTATTGGTACTAATTTTGTGAATTTTCAGGTCGATCTCTTCAAATGTTTGAGGAAACTTAAGCTAAAAATGTTTTTTGCTACTCAAGTCACAATGCACAAACCTAAGCCTAAACCTGATCCCCCTAGTTCCTTCAGCATTGGGGATCTAAATGTAATTGAGACCTTAGTCACCCTAGATCGTGAGGTCTGTTCACAATCATGTGATGTGGCTCAAGATTTAAGCATTAATCCACTGCACTTGAATCTTAAAGAACTGAAATCTAAGTCTAAATTCACCCCTCAACTGTCTGCAGACAATGTCATTGAAACCTTCAATCAAGCACTCATACAAGATATTCATTCTCACTTGGATAAACAGGTTGACTCATACAAAAACAAAAAAAGTAATCTTACTACAAAGCAAAGGAAAGCATTACAAAACTTGGCGAAAGATCCTTCAATTGTTATCAAGGAGGCCGATAAAGGGGGCAATATTGTCATTCTTAACACTCTTGACTATATAACTATGGGCTGCAAACACTTACACACCCCTGGTTGCTACGAAACCCTTGAATCGAACCCTATCAAGCGTGTGGTAACCGGTCTTCTTGAATTAATTGACACTTGGTATCATAAAGGCTTCCTTACTGATGATGAGAAAAATTTTTTGTCTAATACTAATCCCACTATACCGACTATGTACTTTCTGCCGAAGATACATAAACCTTTTGAGACCTTACCCGAGGTTCGGCCCATCATGAGTGGTATTAATTGGGCTACTGAAGGCCTCTCAAAATATTTGGACGAGGCACTTAAGCCTTTTGTTGTGCAAATGTCATCCTACATACGTGACAGTACTCACATTTTACAGTCTTTGCAAGATATCATTTGGGAACCAGATTACCTGTTGGCAACAATTGATGTAGTTGCACTTTACACCAATATTAATCATGAGTTAGCGCTACAGACAAATAATTCTGTGTTTAGGAATACCTCAGCATCTTATTCTGATCATGGTTTCATGTTGAAGCAATTTTTACAATTTGTACTTGCGAACAATATGTTTATTTTCAATGACCAGTTGTACCTGCAGGTGAGGGGCGTTGCCATGGGGGCCAAGTTTGCACCCTCTTTGGCTAACCTTTTCATGGCCTTCTATGAAGAAACGCATATCCTCAATCAAGTGCAATTTGTGTCAAATATTGTGATGTGGCGTCGTTATATTGATGATATTTTTCTAATTTGGAAGGGGTCTGAAGACTCTTTCACTGTTTTTTTAGGTCACGCTAACACCAATAAGTTTGGAATCCGCCTTACCGGCCTTTGTAACCCTGCTAAATGTCGATGCCAAAATCTATGCAAGCATCCTGGCCAAGAGTCTTAGTATAGTCCTTCCTCAACTGGTCCACAGCAACCAGGCAGGGTACGTCACAGAAAGGCAGGGAGCTGACACTGTTTGCAAGACTCTAGATTTAATGGCCTCCATCGATGCACGGGAAGTGGAACCCATGCTGATCTCGGTTGATGCCGAAAAGACCTTCGACTGGGTGGAGTGGAGCTCCATGTCACACGTTCTGCATGAGGCAGGCCTGGGCGTGGAGTGGGTAAGGGGGGTGTAAGCCTTATACAAGAATACCCATGCTAGAGTCATAGTGAATGGGGCACTTCATCACAGTTCACGCTAAGTAGAGGGACCAGACAGGGGTACCCCCTCTCTCCACACGTTTACATTCTGGTCATGGAACACCTCGCCCAACATATTAGAAACAATGACAGAATCAAAGGGTTCATCAGATATGTCAGGGAGTATAAACTTGCTTTGTTTGCCGATGATGTACTGGCGCTCTCCCCTCGCAATAAATTCCAGCTCTCCTGCAAGTAATAGAGGAGTACGGTACACATTCCGGGTCCCGGATTAACCACAACAAAACAGTAGTCCTCCCCCTCAAAGACACTGAAACGCAGCCGGACGCGACCCCACATGACTGGGGCCTCAAAGTCACGCAGTCCAATATACGCTACCTGGGGATCATGATAACAAAAACGTTTGGGACCTATACCAAGCCAATTACAAGCCACTTTGCGCCACGATCCAGCGGGACCTAGAAAACTGGAGTAAGCTAAATCTCTCATGGGCGGGCAGAATAACCTCAATAAAAATGAACGTCCTGCCACGGCTTCTTTTCGTGTTCCAATCCCTCCCTGTCATGCTCCCGGTCGCATTCCTAAACACAGCCAAAAGAACCCTCCTAGCATTCTTGTGGGAAGGGAAAAAAACACAAATTGCATACAACACACTACTGCTCCCGAAAGATCTCCACGGATACTACGCTCCAACACACCTGCACATTCTCGTCAATCACATCCAGGCGTCAAAAAGTAAGCAATGGGTTAACCTGGAAAATGGTCTCTTCGCTCCCGTAACCTTGGGCGAATGGCTGTGGGCTCCCTCTAAAGCTATAAAGTGTAGAGCACGAGAACATCCAGTCCTAGAAACACTGTGGGCCATATGGAATCGAAAAAACCCTGGTATGGTAGGAGTTACAACTTGGCCATCACCCCTTAGCTGCATCTGGGCCCCCCTATTAGAGATTCCACTTCAGAGCCCCTCCGCTTCCAGCCCCAATATGAACAAGGCCTGGTCAGAGCCCGCCAAATGTGGCAAGATGGAACCTTCCTGACCAAGGAGGAGCTTGAAAATGCACAGCAGGCCTGAGCATTAGACCGCTTCCATACTTACAGCTGAAAGGTGTCCTGACGGACCGGAAATGGAAAGGCCAGCTACAACGCCCCCTCAACCCCCTCGAGAAAATTCTGAACACGCACCCAGGCACCAAGGGACTCATAACCTGAATGTATAGGACACTCATAGATAGAGGTCACCTCCCCTCCCCGCCAAAAACAAAAGCAAAATGGGACATGGAGTTAGGCTGGGGTGACAACCAAGAGGGTTGGGAAGCCATATACAGAGCCGTATGGAGGTCCTCCATGACCATGCAATATAAGATGCATAACTGCAGAATCCTTACACAGTGGCACTTGACCCCCCAATGCCTGGGCAAAATGTATGAGGGTATTACCCCCTACTGTTGGAGGGTGTGCGCGCAGGTGTGCACATACTGGCACAAGTAGTGGAGTTGCCCCCTTATACAGCTGTACTGGAAAGACATTTTGGGGTGGATCCACTAGATCGAGGGCATCCACAGGAACATAACGCCCCTCCTAGTCATCTTCGGGGTCGAACAAATCGAAGAGAGATACCTGCTCCTCCCGCACATGCTCAGAATCTTACTTCTAGCAGTGCGCGTTTGTAGCACGATAAAGTGGAAAGCCATAAAATGGATGGCTGCGCAAAGCGAAAGAAATTTATGAAATGGAGAGCTTAATGACATTGCTAATGGAAACACACACACACACACACATCGACGCACAGTGGCTTACCTTCTTGCAATTTTTTCAGAGAAGCACATTCTGACTCAAACTAGTCCCCCCACCCCATCCTGCGTCACTAAACATGGGTCACAGCCAGTCAGACCCCCGCGGCTTGGTCACATGCCCACGCCAGCCCGTCAGCGCCCAGTGGCTACTATTCACGCAGCTTATTCTCTTCAGAACTTGCTCTTCACCAGCACAATTGGGCAACATTTTGCACAGCTCACACGCTCTCAGTAGAGAGCGCAAGTTCTCATCACGGACAAGACAATAAACAACCTGAGCGGTTAGGTCCCCGGGGGCTAGGGGTTGGGAAAGGGGAGATGTCTTTACTGTAGCTCTTTACTGTCCTTGATTTCTTTCTCTCCCCTCCATTGTTCTTTTCTTGTTGAAGGGGGTGAGGGGCGTCTATCAGAAAAAATGTTAAAACCCAACCTTGTTGATCTCATGTTCATGTCTTCTTTGCATTGTCACACAATGTAATGCTCTGATGATGTTCCTGTTGATCACAATAAATAAATTTCTTTTTTTTTAAAACATATTTTATTACAAACCACCCGGCACAAATGATTGGTCAAAACCTATACAAAAGAAATCCAATCTTTCTCCAATTCCGCCATTCTCATTGGTCAGAATTATCGTAACTACCATCTTCCATCTTCAGCTCATGTGTACAGCACACCCCCTTTTAGAATTTGGCAGTGGTAGCTCATGACATCATCATACAGTTACCCATTCACATACAAAATTCATTACAAGTCCTAGCTGGCCTGATACCTCCCAGACGAAATTGCACATGGTTTGCAAGATTACTTCACAATATTGGGAGAGGAAGAATAAGCAGGTTCCCTTCCAACTGGCAATAACCATCTCACCCACACTGACTTGCTGCCGTCCTTGGAACACTCTAATCTAAATGACTACCAATACAACACACATGGCCTCTGGTCACATCCTGAGAAAACAATCGAAACCTGTGAAGTACCGGTCAACTTGGGCCTCAGGCGCCCCTTCAACCCAGGTTTTATTGCTGGTCAAAAGCAAAACAGATGTCTCCCGCTGAACAATGAATAACAAGCTCCCATTCTCTTAAAAGATTGCATCTTCTTTCTGCGATACTGCTAAGCAATAAAATCTCTGGGCAGACCTGTTGGCTTACCATTTGCTTAATGACGCAGTTACTCATTACCTTTCCTTCGGACTCCAAATCCTGCAAAACCGTTTTTTTCCAGTCACTCTGAGTTCACCTTGCAAACCCTGACTGCAGAGTTTAACCAATTTATGAAAAGTGCACACTGTGTATAGATTGGTAAATTCCCTAGGTATGTATATCAATGCATGCATGCATGTTTAATAACTACTGTGTCTTCTTCACAGGGGTTCTTCGTGACAAATCCCCTTCCTTGCATGTGCATTATGAAGCTCCTTTTTGCCCAGCTTCTAGACACTTTCTGGTACACCATACCCAGATTGTATTTATATTTCATTGGTGATTTTGACACTTATCTTGCTGTGGGTGTGCAAATCTTAAATGTATCAATGTAAACACAAAGTAACACTTAAAGTAACACATATCCCATTCACATTAACTACACTGGATACATATAAAACTGCAACATCGCGCCAACTTTGATGTTCCCCCAGTCAAAAATGTGATTTGAAATGGTAGTGGTTCTAGCTTTGTACAAGGTCACAGTCATTATGAAAGCTGCTTTCGGTACCTCGGCAGAACAGCATCATAAGAGCGATTGGCAAGAAGAAAAGATAAAAAGGAAAAAGACAACAATGAGCATGAAAATGTTGACGACTATGCTCCTCCCAGACGGCACCCAAGAAAAAAGAGTGTCCAACCAAGGGTCATTTGTGATTGCTGCCTCGTTCTTCATGACCACCCTAAGCTTGTGCAAGGCTGTAATATTCGGAGTCAGTGTCCCATTCTCTGATTCATTAGGAGGCACAGACATGCAACAAGTGCTCTGTGAGAAACCTGAGGGTATTTTTCCAAGTAGACCTCTAAAATCCCTTATTCGGGTGGCCAGGAAGGAAAGGGATGCTTGGAATAAACACTACCGTTCCCAAAATACCCCATGTTCCGTTCATGATAACAATCCTGGTAATTCCTCTCTTTCTCACAAACCCTACATATCTCGCCCTTCCGAGTTTATCAAAAACCCTAATATAAGGGTTAGAATTCCATATGACACTGTTTTCCCTTCCAACGCTGTATTATACTTGAAAACTATATCCACCTTTTCCAACAGGAACACTTTCCCATTCACTGAAAAACAAAGGACTAATATGAGAACTGTTTACCTGACATGTCCCATCTCAAGGGTCAGGTAAAGTCAGGCAATTTACCAGAATCACACACACCTGATCTCCCTTTCCTTTCCCCACAGTTATAAAGGTAGAGCGGGAGAGCACACGAAGAGCAAGGCAGACCGCACAACTTGAGAGCTAACTCAGCACAGCAGTTCAAGAGGAGGAGAAAGACGGCACAGGCCGAGAGGGTGACAAGGAGAAAATTGACCTTGCCCTTTCCAACCAAGGTATGAGAAACCTCTGCAGAAGGAATTATAAGTCTGTGAACAATAGCCAGCACGTTTTGCAGATGTCAATGGTACATGAGACCCTTCTCTCCTGATTACCAAGCCGGGGGGGGAGACGCTTGTCTCTGTGGTACCAACCTTCACTCCAAGGAGAAGAAAAGGCAAGCAATTAATCACAGCCGGTGAGTCGAAAGAAGTGTCAATAAGAAGCCGAACTGTGTTGAACAAGAAATATCCAAAGGCTAATTTGAACTTTGAAAAGCACAAAGGTACTATTGAAGCTAGAGGGGGAAACCCAGTACCACAAAAGTCTGGCACCAAGTGGGTGCTCACTTAAGAAACTCTGGCGATTACCCGATTGTTGAAATTACACAAACCAGTAGGCCTTGGAAGAAGGTGAAAAGGGGGTCAAAGTGGTCATACAGGGGTCTTGCAAAATCCTCTGTACCGTTGAAACTCTTTGACCAACAGATGATTGTGAAGCGAAGGGGAAATGAATCCCGCTAGATAAAGTGAGCACATTAACAGTGTGTTATAAAGGTTGGCAAGAGTGAACCTGGTGGAGGGATGCTAACGAGAAAGGGTGACGTCTAAAAAACCCATAGTGAACTGCTTCATAAAGGTTGGCAAGAGTGAACCCGGTAGAGGGATGCTAACAAAAAGGGGCAAAGCTGAAATCCCTATGAGCAGTGTGTTGACAGAAGTTGTAACGGTTTATTGAGAAGCCACCCTCAACAAAGGGAGTCCCTTCCCTCCCCACGCAAGTGGTTATTCAACAAACTTTTAACAGATTCTTTTTTAGCCCTATCTCAGTCACATATCATGCCCCTTGGATCCATCTCCCCTGAGCTAACAATGAGCCAAGAACCAGGCCGGTTTATGGAAATATATTTGTATTTATTTAAATTAACAGTGATAGAAATTAGCACGAAAATATCGAAAACGCCACTTTATCCGTGGCACAACATAATCAACTTCACTCAGCATAAATAAATCACAAAAGTGAATTAGGAAGAACACAGACACAGTTCTTCCCTTTCTGTAAATCTCACTTCACAAAATAATTACACTGATCAATAATATAATTTCAACCAAAACCTTTGGTATAAAAGAAACACAGGGTGATGTATCGCTTTGTTTTTCAGACCCCTCCCCCTTGCGTTGGTCTATGTTGGAAAGTCAGACAGAAAAATTTGAATACTTTGGGGAATTTTGGATTTCAGACCCCCTCTTACTGAAAGGCCTGTGTTGGGGAAGCTGGATAGAAAGGTTGGACTGAATTAAGAACAAAGACCCCCCTCTTCCTTAAAGAAGTCGGGGTCAGCTGGACAACAAGGATTACCCAATTAAATTTTAGGCTATAGTTTTCAGCGCACACTGGGAAGTGAGCTTTGTTACTTTTGAATTTAAACAAAATTCACCCTGTAATGTGCTGCCAAATTGGGAATTAATTACATTCATATTTTTGGTTACATAGGCTAAGGATCTACAGTTTTGCCTCCCCCCAAACCACTATAAAGGGAAAGGATTCAGGGCAAGCAGACACCCCCCACCTTTTGATTTTCCAGAGCTTAGTTCTACTTACATTGCAAGCCTCTGTTTAAGGTTCAGGAAAGCCAGCTGCATCTCAGGACACTCTGAAAGGATAGGGCAGCGGTCTGGTTACTCCACTCTCAAAGATGGCCTCCCGCTCTCCACCACAGGACCCAGTCAGCTTTGAGGCCTTCCTACAAATAGACAGCTCCACCCAGATGCACCACGCTCAGCAATCTCCGCTGGTGTTTCCTTACAGCTGTCAGATGGTATGTTTCAGCAGCCTTCCTGTCTTTCTCCTGTTTCTGTCTCCCCGGTTTTTGTGTGTGTTCCCTGTCCTGGTGCAATCTCCCTTATATGCAATCTTCCTTTCAACTTTTTTTCTCAAAAACTAGTTATGTGTCAGAAGTTCAGAATTTTACTAGCAACTGCCATACCAAACATATTTTCTGTTTTAGCCAATCATGGAGAATTAGATAAGCCGACCACCAAATCCGTTCTATGTAGCACAGCCATGTGGCGCGTTTCTGTCATTTCCATAAAAAGCACAACAGTTATGAAAATGTAAGTTATTAAGCATATCCCTAATTTCATTTTCCACCTTTTCACCAAGTCTCACATTTGGAACATGTTCAGATCAGCCATAAAACTAGTCTAACTGGCCATTACAGTTCCCAGAGTCACAGGTAGATGCATTTTATATCCCCAAAATCGCCTGGCAATTACATGGAAAATGCTACCAAAATGAAATCAAACTACAGTATGGTTGCTGCAAAAAAGTCCTACATTATAATATCTGTCTCCCTGGGCCAGCTTGTGACCAGAGGTTTTTTATTATGAGTCTCTTTGAAGTTGGTAGTTTGCTCTTTGATGTGGCTGCCCCCATTTTCACACATATTAGTCGTTCTTCAGCTTAGGGTAAATTTCATTGAAGCCCCTGCTTTCAGACCCAGCAAGTCTGGAACACACTGGGCTTTCAACTCCTTGTGCAGCACATTTTATTGAGGGGGTCATTATATGGGAGATGGGACATCCATGCTGGAAGTGGTATTTTTCCTTTGTGAAGTTTTGACCACAGCCAAAAACAGGTTTTTCTTGGGCTGACTTTTTTTTATCATTAATGCAAAGTGGTTCTTCAAATGTCACTGGAGTTTTGTGGGTGAAACATAATATATATTGCTCTTTGTCAACCCACACATCATGTTTTGTTTTCCTGACATTGTTCTGTGAGCAGTGATATTTTTTTCCACTTTGGCTTTTTAAAAGTCGTTTTTAATTGCATACGCATGTGCAGGCTGTTTTTGCTCTCAATGTTTAAAAATCCTGTTTTCCCCTATGTCACAATGATCTTTGATTCCTCCTTCTTTTGTAAATTAAACTGCTGTTTGTCCATCAGCAATGATAGGTAGGCCCCTTTTCACATGGCTCTTTAACTTTACTTGAAAAACAAAAGGAAAAGCCAGGCCGCTTTTGTTTTAGTGTTTAAATGCCTGCCATTCACGTGAAAGGGACTTCTGTTTGGTGCCTTTAAATGCATCCCACAAAGAGAACACTACCGAGGGATGTGCATAGTGAACTGTTTTACAAAAGGTGGCCGTAGTGAACCCAGCAGGGGGAGGCGGACAGACAGAGGTGAATCCTGTGCTGCTGTTTAAAAAAGACATTGTGATTCGTAAGACAAAAAGTATTGCAAGACAAGGAGAAGTGAACTGTCCCGCTTGTCATTTGGGGTCCGAGTCCGGCTGAGGGAGATGCAGGGGTGAAATGTCATCACCCCAAAGTTTATTGAGAAAGGAACTGTTTAGTCGATTTGTTGAATACGATTTGTGAGAGATCTGTGCCTAGAAGAGGGGGACCCATGGGTGAAGCCATCACTTAAAATATACGAGGAACAGAACTTTTGTGTTTGTTTGTGTAAACTACCAGGCCCTCAAGGGAAAGACACTTTTTTATTGAAAAGAGACTTTAAACATCGAAGAACATGATAGCTGGTATGGAACGGTCAACTTGTGCTGGGAAGGCTCGAGTGTGTGCTGTGCTCAGGAGATCCAACTTGTCCCGTGCTCAAAACGTGGAGAAGGGAGAACACTGACAATCACATCCTGACTTATTATTTGTGAACACTTCTTTCTTTTTTTAAACCCTATCCCACGCTTTTTCTGTAATTAGTTCTAAGGAATTGGCAATAGTTTATTTTAGTATAGGCCTTTTTATTTTGACACAACACCACAAGGACTGCTCTATTTTTCATTTGATAGTCAACGCTTTCTCCCATCTTAGATGTAGGCTTAGTTTATGTGTTTTTCCACCTGGTATTTTGAGTTTAATAAACATTTTTGAACTGTGATACTCGTGCCTGTCTTTACTGTTGCCACCATGTGTTCCTTAAAGCTCCCTATCTTCTGATAGACGCTTCCCTCCATAGCTGTTAGGAGGTCGAGGATATACCTAGTCTTCAAGGCTAAGAGCCTCAGGGCCCGTAGTTATTCCTTGATAGCACTGGAAACTGA
Source organism: Ambystoma mexicanum (assembly GCF_040938575.1). NCBI lineage: Eukaryota > Metazoa > Chordata > Amphibia > Caudata > Ambystomatidae > Ambystoma > Ambystoma mexicanum. Next base: position 191,585,223 of record NC_090927.1, on the reverse strand, counting down.
TTCGGAGGGATTCACAAATAACAGGAGTTCGTACCGGGTCACCCAGAGCCACTTCGGAGGTCTCGGGAGGATAGCTCAAGGGCAACAAGCTCTCCATTGAAGCAAGACGACACGGAGCAACACAGGTTCGTTCCCCAGGTCCATGCTTAGAAACCTCGGGTATTAAGCGCTTTATAAATAACCTATCATATCATATCATATCACTTTGCGTTTGCTGCAGCTTGGACAGCAGGTGCTAGGAGGGAAGAAAATAATGTTTCTGTACGACTAAACAAACAATATTGTTCAGGGATGTCCATCAAAGCTTTTGAAGTTGCCGTCAAATGGTAGGTTGACCGATTGGTCCATCACAATAGTCTTTCCTTTCCATGATCAGACAGAGTCATTGGGGTGTCCATGTATGTAGATACAGGGAACACAAGGTGCAGAGGGGACAAAGGGGGCACAAATGTGGCTTTGAGCATCGGACGGGCAAGGATTAAATGTTCCTCAGGAATAACAAGGACAGGCACACGCAAAATGGTGAAACTGCACACACCCCGCCACGCTGGAGGTAGCTGTCTGTAGGCGTCCTGTCCACAAGTCCAAAAAACATTGAGAAGCGCAGCTGTGCCTCCAGCCAGATCAGTGATGCAAATTGTGCAGCTGCAGTTCCCATTTGTGCCAACAAGCACTGTGGCAGCACCCTTAAAACACAGATAAAAATGGGTAAGTGTCTATATATTGCAACAGATTTTTCTGGCTCCTCATGCCATGTCAGTTACTTTAAATATTTCTGCCATGCATTTCCACATTCTTGGTTTACACATTCCATCCCTTCTTCCGAGAATCCCCTCATCCTTCCAGCTCTGCAACTCTTCACCCCATGCTCACATTGGTTATTGATGAGAATAGTCCCATTTAAACTCAAATGGAATCTTTACGTACACTGAACATTCTTCTGCTCTTTACGATCTGTAGCTGAACATTCTTCATCAAAAGGTAAAATAGATGCTGTGACTGATTGTCCTTGAAACTGCCCTTGGACCCTGCACAAAGCTAGGTGCACTAGACACAGTGCCTCTGCTAGCCATGTCATCTCTGATAAACACTCTAGTGACATCAGAAGCATGGGGGATGAGAGAGCAGATGTAGAGAAATCATATAGATCTCTTTCTCCCAACTCTCCTCATTTGGCTATACCATACATTATGTGCTGAAAATCACGTGCATCTACTATCAGGTCTAAATTTACATTGTCCTCATTTTTCAGGAAATCAGCTCCAACATTCCTTTGTGACCTCAATAATATGTCACCAAATTCTATCATACTAGATACATTTAAACAATTCACATACAAGAGAAACGAGAAAGAAATATAAACAATCATTCTGATATACATTGTGAATCCAATGTTTTCTTCTTATTCGTGAAAAATGAATTCCTGGTTTTCATTTGCTCCCCCTTTTTCCACTGCAATGAACTGCAAATCCCTAGAGCATACTGTTATGTTTATGTCTTTTCTTTTGCCCGTGTTCCAGGACCTGTTCTAGGTTCTGGAACCATTTCAGTTGGTGGGGTGTAGCTGGGCTGTGTGCCTCCTGCTCGCCCCTCTCTTTTAATTAAATAAAGTACTTGTTCCTTCCTCTCTTTAGTGTTGGATTCCCTGAACTTAATACTGGCGACGAGGAGACTTCTTTTAGTGCTGGCGTAGAGGAGCTGAGAGGATCCGAGTCCCGCAGCTGCCTGCCTTCTTCCGACGACGGAGGATGGGCAGGCACTGTGACGAGGAGGGAGAGGAGCAGCAGGCGCGGCAGCCACCCACCACTCCCAGGTGAGAGAGGGCACGACGTGGTGAGAAGGGGGCAGGGGCCAGATCCCCAAACGGATCCTGTTTGTGCCCCGCTCGAGCGAGAGCGCATGCGCCAGTAGCGCAAAGACTTGCAGCCATCAGGAAACACAAGCCCGCCTACTACATTGTGATGTGCTGCTGGTGACGTACGTTACTTGTGGAAGTGCCCAGCTGATGTGAGTGAATGTGGAACTTCGGCTGCCAGCTCCATTGTGGACATGTTGCCCAGCAACACAGGCAGCATAGGAAAACATTCAGCAGCTGCAATTAGGGAATTCACAACACTGTGGAGGCAGGCTACGTCAAGCTCTCACTGTACCGTTACTCAAAGGATATTAATGCCTGCATGGACAGTGCAATACAGTACTCTACAGAACTAGAGGGGCTCATTCTGTAGAGGAAAGCTAGCTGGCAATTACAAGTGTATTAGAAGCTACAGTAAACACGGATTAAGGGAGAGCCATATGAACTGCCAAAGACATTAGGGGGTCCCCACAATCAATACAAGTGAAAATTGTAGTTGCGGATAGCCAGTCCTGTACCTTCATTAATACGTCCTTCACTCCAGACATTGTCGGAGGTGCTGTGGACAGGGAAGAGTGGACCATAGCGGATGGTGCGGATCTGACATTCTCTAGAGTGAAGGAATGGACTGTAAGAGGAAGGCCAAAGAGAGAGAATTTGTACAGGTTGTTTGATCGATTTTCTGAAGTCAAGGAAGTTGTTGAGTTTATCGGAGGATGGCAGCAAGATAAGGAGAGGTTCAAAGGTTATTCCCCTTGAGGGAGTTAGGGGCAGGTTAATTAACTTAGCTCATAAGGGCCACCCAGGTTTGGGGGGCACAAAGAGATTTTTGAGGCAATCATTTTGGTGGCCAGGCATGAACTGCCAGGTGGATAGGAAGGTGCGCTGATGCAGGGAGTGTGAGTTGAGCCTCAAAAGTAAGGTTGTGAGAGAGATTCTGCTTTCTCCAGTGCAAGTTCCGAATCAACCCTGGAGTAAGGTCGGTGTGGATCTTATGGGTCCCATTCAAGGGTTGGGGGACGGTTTCAAGTTTGTAGTGGTGATGGTTGATTACCACTCAAAGGGGCTAGAGTGGAAGGCTTTGAGGGAGGCCACCACAGGTGAATTGTTGGAGTTTTTTGAGAATGTATTTTACAGAGAGGGGTTTCCGTCTGAAATTGTTGCAGACAATGGAGTGCAATTTTGCTCAGAAAGGATGAAGGCGTTCTTGGTATGTTTTGGTATTCGTCATCTGTGCACTGCGTTATATCACCCAAGGGCGAATGGTCTGGTAGAAAGGGCCAACAGGTTTCTCAAGGGTGGTATACATCTTGCTCTCAGGTCTGGGTTGCCAAGGATGGGGTTTTTGAAGGAAATGGTCTGGCGTAACTGTGTCACGCCTCAGTCCATCACCAAGATCTCTCCCTTTGTTTCTTTGAAGGGCCGTCAGCCAGCTTCAAAGTTGTGCCCTGGGTGGTTAGGTTTATCAGGGTGTGTGGGTGTGGATGTGGATCGAGAGGAGGTTTTGAGATTGATTGTGAAGACCCAGGATGGGTACAAGCAGAGTTTTAACAATGCAGCCAAGGTTAAGGTGCAAGAGTGGTCTGTTGGAGAGTCAGTTTTGATAAAAGAAATCCCCGTTTTGGGTCTAAGTGCATGGAGAGTACGTTTTTAGGCCCTAAAAGGATCACAGCTGTTCAGGATTGTGTGGTAACTGTTGAAGGTGGGGACGTTTGGTCTAAAGGGAGATTAGTTAAGTGTGATGCAGGGGTGAGAGATGAGGTTGTAGGGGGAGTATGATTCTAAAGTGGATGTGGAGGAGGATGTGGTATGTGACAAGTCTGGGGGAGTTGGTGGTCAGATTACAGACTTACCTAAAGGAAGGTACAGGAAGATGCCTATTCGTTTTAGAGACTATTGTTGTGATTAATGTTTTGTTGGAGATAAGGGGGGAGATGTGTTATGTTTATGTGTTTTTATTTTTGGTTCTGGAACCATTTCAGTTGATGGGGCTGAGCTGGGCTGTGTGCAGAGATGTTTTTATGGCAGTGCAAAAGGGGCACTTGCCCAGGGCCCCCACCTTGGAGGGGGCTCCCAAGACGGCCTGGTCTAAAGAAGTAAGATTCCTTTGTTCACCAGACTTAAATAGCACACATCAGAATATTTTATGGCACGGTGCTGAGGCTCTAAACCTATTGCCTGTCTGTTTTGGCAAGGACATTCTGCCTCAATCAATTCATCATGTAATGCTTTCTGTGTTCACTGTGGTATGTATTGTTTGTGTGTTCCTTGTGGCACAACGCCTGTAGCATTCTTTTCTTCCACTAACCCGCATCAGCCTCTGTCAGCGCAGCACCGGGAGCCGCTGTCCCTGGATCTCGTTTGACACCGGTGGCAGTGACATCTGTAGTGAGTCTGGGCTGCAGGGGCGAGTTGGGGGCCAGCAGTACTTCATGCCATTCCCCCCTGTAGCGGACGACTCATTGAAGGTTTGTTCCCTCATCAGCCAAGACCCAGTAGTGCTCCCCTCCATAGTGGGCAGATAGAGACAGCTGCAGTGCCTCCGATGGTATACCAGGCTCAGCTGCAGGGCTCCCACGGCCTGCAGCAAGCACACATAACGAAGCGGCCAGATAAATCCATTGGGGCCATTGAATTTCAAACACTCCTACCCTGGCCTCTACTCCGAGAGGAAATCAGCCATTGGAGCCTGCAGTTGTCAATATGAAAGGGAAGCTCACAAACATAACTAAAGGGAGTGCAAGCTATCTGTGCCATCGTGCCTACCTGACCTTGAGGGTGCTGCGACCCGCCAAGCTCTTCAGCTACTGGAAAATAATTGAAAAGAGGAAGGACACTTTCACTGGCGCGAAGGCGAAAGGGCTTACACAACAGGTATGCACAGATCCTCTGAGGGGAATTAGGGTCAAGTGCACCTCTGCTTCCATTCAACACCGGCCTGAGTGCTGGTGGGCCCCACAAACTCTCCTGTCAGCCACGTCAAGTGAGCAGCAATAAAAAGACTGTAGACCAACACCTCTGGTGTCCCTGGGAAGAAGCAGGGAGGACCGACCCCAGGTAGTGGGTCAAAGATTGGGTGGCACAGGATCGGAGGGTACACCCATGGGGCACCTCTGGATCAACAGGCTATCACCACCAAAAGATGGGTAACCTCAAGAAGCAGGAAAAGATGGATCAGTTTCCTAGGACTGAACAGAATTCTCTGCTCCAGTGGAAATGCCAGGTACATCTCACCTTGATGTTTCAGCCCTGCACTAGACGATATTAGTGTTAAAGAACAGCACTGACAATCTCGGGGCCAAAATTGACACCCTGACCTGCAAGGTCGATGTATTTATGATCCAAATCGATAAGTTGTGTGGCCGGATGACGGAGGCTGAGCAGTGGATAGGCGAGGGGGAAGATAAGGTTGCAGTGCTTCAGCGCAAAGTGGCCTCGCTGCAACATACAATCAAGAAGGTAGTGGCTAAGAACGACGATCTCGAGGGGAGATCCAGAAGGAATAATATCCAGATAATGTAAGTCGCGGAAACCACCCCCATAGACAACATGGAGGTCTTTGTGGAGAAATTGCTTAAGGAGGTTCTCGATAATCCACCAGTCATTAATATGTTTATGGTAAAACGCTCACATCGCTACCTGGCTCCCAGACCTCCCCCTGGTGACCCAGAGAAGGCCATAATAGCACAAATCTTTAACTATATAGACAGAGATATACTACTTCAAGCAGCGAGAGAAAAGAAAACACGACGGTGGGGATCAGCGACTATACATCTTTTTCTGGACTTCAGCCAGCAAGCTCAGGACCAAAGAAAGACATTTCAGGCAGTAAAGAACATCCTAAGAAAGGTATATAAATAGAGGCAGGGTGGGGAGAGCGGACGGAATGGATAGGGCGAGGGAGCAGGGACACTGACTGGCAGTGGGAGCGGATGACAAGTAGTGCGAGCTGGCGAAAGCAGGAGGGGCTATGGTTAAATGACAGCAGGGGTGGACTGGCTTACAGGGAACTCTGAAAATGTCTCCATGTGCCTCTGCACCATGAATCACGTTTCTAAGTACCCTGGATTTCTGCTCCTCTTACCCTCGCTTCCATGCACCCTGCCTCCTTCCTTCAAGCTCTCTTCATCCGTGACATCAATTTGAGGTAAGTCATTTGTTATAAATCTTCCAGTATGATAAGTCTCACTCATAACATTATGTTTAGCTACTTTGTAATCCCTATCTAATGACAAATGTACTTTACAATTCACTATTGTGACCCATTGTTCGCAAATGTTTGTGTGGGAGTACCCTCACCAAACCCTATTTGGGGGTGTGGGGGTGGTCTTGCTCGCGCTGTTTAGTATAGAGTTATTTTGAAAAATATTTCCAGGGGCACTTTGGTTCATAGTCCCTGGCTGAATGGCAGGCATTCTGAGACAATGACTAGCAAGTATTCAGAAAGCCAAAATATGTGGTTTTTATTTACAGGGCACAGCGGAGGGTTAATGGGCGAGTGCCAGCAACCATTATTCATTTAATGAAAGAGTCCTGACAGTTCTCAACTGAGCAAAACTAAAGAGGTGATGGCTGAAAGGTTCTTCACCTGCCAAGCCATTACAAAAGGGGAAAGACCATATGCAAATCAGGCTTGGTCCCACCCCAAAAGGGGCAGCCTTCGTGGTCACATCCCTTCTGCACGAGACCACAAGCATCCCTAGACATGTTTCGGCCTCGTTGGTCCTCATCAGTGAGGAGCAGCTTGGGTCTCTAGGCTCTCAGCTGAGCAGCTATGCATTTCATGTATTAATTCCTGCACGTTCCACTGGGCCTTCAATATGTGTAATGGGACTGTAGAAGCACCGCTAAGCAGGGCTGCCCTAATCCTAATGGCACATTGCCAGCACACAGCAGTAGGTCTGCTACACCTGTCATTCCATGGTAACAGCACTTCTTTGCAGGGCTCTTTTAGTTTGACTGGCCCACTGGTGCCATTTCTCTGTATCATACACTTTTGATGGGACATTACTAGTAAATCCCAGGAGGGTAGTTACACTTTTAATAGTGAGGGTAAATGCTTTTCATTCTGTTGTCAAACTCCAGGCCTCAAGGACCGGATCCATGTCGGGTTTTCAGGATACCCCTCAGTAATATTCATGGAATAAATTTGCATACAATGATTCTAAATGTATGCTCATTTCTCCTCATGAATATTAATGAGTGATAGCACCCGAGCCCTGGAGTTAGAAATGCCTGCGTGGTTCTTCTAAGGAGAACTGTACCAGCACTTCCCTGCAGTACATTTGAGAACACAGTACCAGCACGTTTTAGCTGGGCTGTTGTTCGGGCTGTTGTTTTATTTTAGCAAAGGGCTACAACCTGTCTCGGGCATGCAGCAGCTAAATGTGCAGAAAGCCTTCAGATAACTCAGACAAGAGCTAATTTGCACTCTTTTAATGTAGCAAGCAGACGTTCTCAACATAGCTGCATATTTTGCAATGGGTCTCTCCTGGTGCTCATTAGGGTGTACTTTCTCTTAATGGGACCTCCCAGACACTTCTGATCAGATCTGATTGACGTTTAATGAGGCCCCTTCAGAAATAATCAGCACGGCCCTTATACTCTCATGCAATGGTCAGTTCAATTTATATTGAGTACTTTTCACCACCAACGTGACATCTTGGCATTTGTCCAATAGCTAAAGGGCAGAGCAGGCCTGATTGCATTGTGAACAGCCATGGCTTGAGCTGCCTGTTCAATGTTCGCTGGTTGTCAAAAATCTGAGTACATACTGGGAGCATGTTCCAAAGAGGTACAGTTGCCACCAAAAATAATTGCTTATTAAATACTCCCATTGGGAGAGGTACCTACTTATTTACTACCTAAACAATCATTGTGCTCTCAACTTGAACAAATACGGAGTAAAATACTCCCATTTAAAATTTGTATCTGGGGCGCTGATGATACTACTGGAACTTCTCAGAAATGAGATATTAGCAGACATAATACAGTATTTAAAAAATATCCACATGCTCTTTAACGGTATCCAGGCATTGTTTCGAAAACATAGGGCCTCATTACACGGAAGGCGGTAAGGGTTAACGGTCACCGGTAATGGTACCGGTGACCGTTAATCCTTACCGCCTTACTACAAGGTCCCTTTGCGGGACCCTACCTTAACGGCTGGTGTAGACCAGCCGTTAAAGTAGGGTACCGCAAAGGGACTAGGGTGCTAATTACGGTACCGCAATTTGTGGTACCGTAATAAGCACCTTCCCCATTCCCATTATGACCTATGGGGCAAAAATGAGAATGGGGAAGGGCAATGGAGGAAGGGGGAATTACCGCCCCGCCAACCTTGGAATAGGGCGGTAATTCCCCTTTCCTCCAAGGCGGTGCCGGTAATTTACCGGCATGGCCCAAGGTGCTAATAGCACCTTGGCCCACCGCCTACCGTGTAATGAGGCCCATAGTTTCGAATGACAAAAGTTTGGGAAAAAATTAATCGAAAATATGCATTATTTTTATAGGTAAAGGTTTTTTTTTTAACTAAAATGGGTGTTAAGGGGTAAAAAAACAGGGTTTGGAGGCGGACCCCCCATTAAAAAAATAAAAACATTTTTTTGATGCATTTTTATTCGAAACTTTACCATTCGAAACTATGGCATTTGAAACTATCACTAGGAACCCTCTTTAACTGAGATAAATGTGCTTGCCCCAATGAACATCAGGTTTTGGCCCACTTAACCCTGCCAAACAGAGTTCTGAAGTCTCTGAAAAACAGCTTTACACCTCCCGTGGCAAAGAGACCAGAAGAGACAACAAAGGTTAGGGGTCTCCAGGTCAGAAAGTCAACACGCAGTCTTGACCAAATATTAATGTTTGTAAGACAACTATTATTTGAGCCTGACTCCATTAATGTTAGAAGGGTATATGAAGGGAAGGGGCAGATGAAATGTTGCCCCAACCCCCCCACCATCCTAAATTAGGATGCACATATAATATGTATATATGGACCTTGGGGCAAAGCAAGACAGCATTTAAGGGCATGTATCTTTAAACGCAGTAGGCAGTTCAATGAATGTGACAATGTATTTGCATTAATATTAATTAATCATTTTCTTTTTTTTGTTAATGGAATTTCTTTGAGATGGTCATGCCATGAATTAAACCTTATGATGAAGTAGTGGATCCATCATACGCATCTGTATCTCCTGGTTGTAGAATTTATCACAGAAGAGGGACGGGTAGCCTCTTTATACAATAGGGTGGGGATTGCCACACTATAGTTAAGGTGAAACCTGTTTACAAACTTGTAATGTTAATAACTTTGACTTAATGGATGGATGTGGCAGCATTTTTATAAAACAGAAGTATGCCCCGATCCCTTCCAAAATAGAAATTATGGGGAAAATGTGTTAAAAGTTGGAAAAGTTATTGAGAAAACGAAAGAAACACTGTTTTCAGCCTCATTCATTTTCCCATAGAAATAACAAAATAGGGGACTTGGCATGGAGCTGCGGCGTGCGGCATGGCTTCCTAATAGCTCCCGGAACAGTGCCTGCTACCGAGAGCACTTACACAGGCAAACCTTCCGATTTGACTCAGCTGCCGGCGAGGCTAGAGAACGCAATGCTGCGCACATTTCGTTGAGGTTGGGGCTCTCCCGACAGTCCCGATCACAACGATCGGAGGAGGAGATGTAGCCCAGTAGTATCTCCGGAGAGCACAAGATGGCGGTCAAAGCCCAGACACCAAAGAGTCGGAATACGGGCAATGCAAGAATGCAAGGAGCCCTTAAAGTGTTCTACGTGACTCCCAGTTGGCTCCCCCCCGTGACTGGTGCCAGCCCGCTAAATGCTGTGAAGGCAGCTGTTCCGACGGTACAACATGGAGGATAGAAGGATGAGTCCTCCGTGCAACAGCCCCACTGCTGAGGCAATACACATCCGCCCTGCTGAAGCGGAGTGCTGCCTATGAAGGAACAACGTACCTAGAGAAACGTTCTGCAGAGAAGTGTCAGTGAGAGCAAAGTCTCGTCATGCCGGGGGAAAATGAAGCATTGTGCAAGGTAGGACCTTCTGCAATAATACTCTGGAACCCCGGGGCTCTCCAACCTAATCCCTCCTGCCGGACCTTCCCCGCTCCACAATAAGGGACGAGAATCTCATAGAGGGGGCTGTCAAGCCTCGGAAAACCCTCATCGATCTCTGGCGACACCTACAGCAGCACCAGAGGAAGCATTAGGAGCAACAGAATGTTCCCTCTCCTCCCTCCCTAAACACCCGAATGGGAGGAGTGCAGCGCATTGAAAGCACAGGAGCCCCCTCAACCAAGTGTGGTCTTGCCGCCGGGAAGTCTCCACCCCGGGCTGGAGCCAACCCAATGCCCAATGAGCACGGGTACTGATCTGCGCTAGGGCCAGGAAAAGAAGCAAACATCTCTCCTCTTGCACTACCCTGCAAAGACTATCGCTCACCACACGGCCCAACACCCTCTCTTCTATAGAGGCCACGTCTGGAGCCGGATCCCCGGGGGTGGACCATACCCCTTGGCCAGTTATACCCCCCTGCAGCCCTGAAGCGACCACACAACCAGGACTGAGGACTCCAACACGTGGGCTAGTGGGGATACTAGAGGTGCACCGTAGCCAGGTCAGGGAACTTAATGTCCAATGGCGGACTACACAAGGCACTCACTCCAATGCTAGCTTACCGTCGACCCTAAACAGAGTGAAGGATCAGGGTCTAGCACTAAGCCCGCTAGCCCTCACAAACCCGCCACACAGCAGCAATTCCTGCTGTTATGGGAAATAACTTCCTCAAACCAGTGAAACCAAATAACCAAATAGTCAGACACATCTAGGAAAGATACTACAACTGGCATCCAACTTGAGTCTACAGTGATACCCTGACGCAGCGGGCCGTTGGGGAGTGATCCCCCTACAACATCTATTCTACGCCACATCCGGTGCCAATAGGGCACATAGCCCCTGCCGAGTCACCTGATCAAAGCGCCTAAGGGGAAAATGGCAAAAAGCACTAAACCATCGAAACAAATGGGCATCTCAACGCTATTGGTAAACCCTAACATGGAAAAAGCAAAGAAGGGAGAACCACAGAAACGCAGCTTTGCGAGGGAGACCTAGCCCACAGCAGCAATCCACCCACACAAGCAGTAACTAAGTCTGACAACCAGGAATTTCTGGCAGCAGTGACAAGAGAATGCCAAAAGGACACGGAGGAAGTAATGAGAAGAATCACCACATTATACAAACGAATAGAGGAGGGCGAAAGCAGAACGGCGGAGATCGAAAACACACTATGCGAGAAAACGTTTGAAATCAGAGAAGGGACGGACAGAATATCGGTCCTCGAGGCTAGGTGCGAGTCACTGGAGCTAAGGCAAAAAGATGCTGAGAACCGCTCCCGACGCAATAACATCCGCCTATGGGGCATTCCTAACTCGGTCACGGATGAAGAAATGGGTGATTTTACAAGGGATCTATTCCGCTCTATCCTAACTTTGCCAGATAGTGCCCCGCTAGAGATTGAAAGAGTACACAGAACCAGATCAAAACAATCTTTCTCCACTCCCCTGGATGTGCTGGCAATGGTGCACTTCTACAGGATCATGGAGGCGATAATGCAGGAAGCAAGGAACTCTAAACACATCCAGTTCTGGGACGCATCCATCCTGCTTTATCAAGACCTGGCAAGCAGCACGCTCCTGAAGATGAAAGCCTTAAAGTCATTAACCAAATGGCTGCGTGAAAAGAAAGTACCAAATCGCTGGGGCTTTCCCACATCATTGAACTTCACCTGGGAGGGCAGATAGTGGCAAATCCACAATATGAAAGAGGCAGAGAAACTCCTGAGTCCCGAAGAGGAGAACGGAAACACCAAGAAAAGAACAAGGGCTGGGATCAACAGCGCGTATTAAATGGGAGGGACAGGTGATGGGTAGAGGGGGACAGGGGTTGAGGGAGGAGAGGGGGGGTTGGACCCGAGGGGTAGAGTAGGAGCGAACAACAGCAACAAAACATCAACCTTATACAGAGACAGCGTGCCACAGCAGTGTGGAAAACTCAATAGTGAACATGACAGCTGATACGAGCAGAGAATTACGATTAGTAACATGGCAAGTGCAGGGCCTCAACTTCCCGGGAAAGAGAAAATCTGTCGAACAAAGGCTAGCCCAGCTCTCTGCCGACATAGTGTGCCTACAGGAAACCCATCTCCTAGAGGCGGACAATAAGCGAATCTACTTCACAAAGCGATATTTCACCACAGCAGGTGAGAAAAAGAGGGGTGTGCCCCTTCTGTTTAGCAGGGAAGTTCCCCTCACATGAGTCACGGTCAAGCGGGATCCCATGTGCAGATTCCTGTTGGTAAAGGGGCTTCACCTAGTGCAACCACTAACTGCAGTTTCCATATACTGCCTGAATAACGCTCAAGATCGGTTCCTCCACAGCATCATCCCGACCATATTAGCATTCACTGAAGGTCACCTCAGGATTGGGGTGACTTCAACCTAGTCCCAGACTTCAGCCTAGTCCCAGACCTGCAAATCGACAAAACATTACCTCCCACAAGGGCTGACTTTTGCCGAGCTATTGGGCCGAATTCCTGAGAGAAACAGGGACGGTAGACATCAAAGACTAGCCAACATGGGGACCTAAGACTTTTTATTCACACGTGCATAAGGGCCTATCTAGAATAGACCTAATCCTGATGTCTAGTGCCCTCTTCCCATGTATGGAGGTGGTTCAAATTCACACCAGAGCACTATCAGATCTGCACCTGTTACAGCAGCAGACTTGAGAGTTCGGGGCCTCCTAGTTCCCCCATTGAGACTGGAAATCACAAGTCTTGATCCTGCTAGAGGTCTCAATTAAGAATGAGCTATCTGAGACACTCACACATTACTTTAAGGAAAACTCAAAAGTAGGATGCTCCGCAGCCACGGTCTGGGACGCAATGAAGCCACTGGTGCAAGGGGTCCTGATTGGTGCTGCAGCAGCGCAACGAAGGAGAGGGCAACTCCAACAAACTAAATTAGAGGAGAGGGTGGAGGAGATAGAGAAAATCTTCAAAGAGCGCCAATCCACTAAAATAGGCAGGGAGCACAAAAAAGCAAAAACCGCCCTAGAGATACACGTAGCCGATAAATCAGCAAGAGCACTAGCATATACTAAGCAATACTATAATATTAACAACAGTAACGAGAACTGCCTCCTGGCATATAAATTAAAAAAATTACACACGAGAAATACTATTCAAAACTCAAAGGCCCAGAGGGAGTAACCCGGTATGCGGAGGGAGAGAAAATGGAGGCAATGATTAGACACCACAGGGAAATCATGTCAGTCGCCCCTACGGAATCCAAAGCACAAGTCCACTACTTGCAAACTATCCAAAAAGAGTCACTCCCTACTCAACTGGATACCGTCAAGCTCCCGATTACAACAGAGGAAACCTCGTAGGTGATAAAAACCCTGAAAAGCGTGGCCCCGAGCCATGACAGACTCACGGCTCAATTTTATAAGACATTCGCCCATATTCTAGCCCCCCAACTCTCGACTCTTTTCAACTCCTTTCTAACAATGTGCAGCATAACCCCCTCTACGGAGGAATCATTGACGATACTCATTCCAAAACCAGATAAGGACCTCGAGCAATGTGCCTCATACAGGCCGATCACAGTAATGAACAACGATGCCAAGATCTTCTCCAAGATCTTGGCAAGCAGGCTACGGATGGCTCTCCCCGAATTAATTCACCAAGATCAAACAGGGTTTATCCCAGGGCACAACACGCAGGACAACATTAGACGTACCCTGAATCTAATAGAAAGTGTACCTTGAACAGGTACGGAACTGGCAGTCATCTCACTCAATGCACGTAAGGTGTTTGACCTGCTAGACTGGGGGTACATAAACCAAACACTTTCCCACTTTGGATTCAGCCCGAAATTCATAAAATGGACCCTGGCCAACTACCAACAACCCACCACCTCCCTGTGAATTAACGGCATCAGATCATCCAAGATTAACATCTATAGAGGCATCTGCCAAGGCTGCCCCCTTTCACCATTAATATTAGTGCTCTCTATGGAACCATTTGCCATCAGAATTCGAGAAAATGTGCGCCTAAAGGGCCTGAAAGTGGCGACAGCTCCTACAAAGCAGCTATGTACGCGGACAACGTCCTACTCACCCTAACTCAGATAGACAGCTCGATGGATGACCTCTGGCAAGAAATCGAGGCATTCGGTACTGCATCAGGGTTCAGGGTCAACTACTCCCAATCAGCTGCCTTAGCCATTAACATTACACAATTGCACAGAGCGGCACTGGCAACTAAACACCCCGTCCCCTGGGCTAATTCTCACGTCAATTACCTGGGGTGCAAGTCCCAAATTAAATAGAGCAAACATACCAATCTAACTTCCCACAGCTATTCAGAGAAATGCGCAAAGACCTAGAGTGCTGGCACAAACAAGAGGAATCCTGGCTAGGGAGAATAACAGCTGTACAAATGAACATAATCACAAGACTAATATATCACTGCTTAGGCCTCGCAGTCCTTATCCAGGAGAGGGATTTCCAAAAGCTGCAAAAGAGTAAATAAAAATTTGTATGGGGTACGAAAAAAACACGAATAGCCAAGCGGATTATGCTCCAAGGCACAAACATGGGAGGGTTGGGGGTCCCGGAGGTATCTAGGTACTGCCGAGAAGCGCAACTCTCACACACCTTTGCGTGGCAAACAACCACCAATCCACCCCACTGGAAACAAATAGAGGAAGTGTGGAGTCCAGTTCTGCTAGCAACCCTCCCACACACCACAGCACTCCGAAGCACCCCAAACTCAGGCCCACTAAGATCCACCAAAAACACGATAGAAAGCTGGAGAATGGTAGCCCTCAAATGGGGATGCAAGGGGAACCTGGGCCCATTAACCCCGATTTGGAAAAATCCTGACTTCTCCCCAGCTCACCCCCTCAGGGGTTCGACAAGTAGAGGTGTCACAGGGGGGACTAAGCCAGGTAACAGACTTTTTTGTCAGCGGGTCCCCTCTAACATTTGAAGAGTGTAAAAAGAAATAAATTCTGGGTCACAGAGGCTGAAAGATTCCAATACGCACACCTTAGTCACTGGATGTGAGGGACATAGCAACATGAGGACTAACGGAGTGAGGGTCCTAATAGCTCTGGAGTGCACCTTAACAACATCAGCCCCCAAGGGAAAAGTCTGAACTCTATACCGGCTACTCGCCAAATTTGCCCCAATAAAAAAGAAAATGATATGCTTAAATGGGAAAGGGATTTGAGACGAAACCTAGAGTTGGAGGAATGGGATCGCATTTGGGCCCGAATGCACAAAAGTTCTAAATGTGTCACGAACAAGGACAAGGTATGCTATAGGTGGTACATAAATCCAGAATTATTAAACAAAATCAATCAAATGATACCAACTCAATGCTGGGGAGGATGCCCAAACACCGGCTCACTGTTTCATTTACTATGTTCCTGCCCGAAGTCTAGCAGTTTCTGACGAAAGGTGCTGGAACAGATTCGACTGATCACGGGACTGACAATCCCATAGGATCCAGGGATAGCTCTGATGGGGGACACAGGAGAAGGAGCTTTCCCGCTAATGGGGCACATATCAGACCTATGCACTCACCTACTGACTGCGTACACCTATGGAGGCATCCAGACGGCCTGGCGCTCTCCATGTGGTGGAACGAAATGTTGGGACACGGTAGTTACTGAGTAAATAACTGCCATCTGCACAGAAATCACAAATAAATTTCATAGTATATTGCCCCCCCTTCTTGGACTACTCAGAGCAATATCTGGGAATAGCTTGCCGGACCCCCGTAACCCAATGACTCAAGTTATCCAACTAAGGGGTCGACTCAAAATCACGGCCCTCCTAGAACTCCTAGAACTCAAAGAACTCTCAAAAGCACAAGAAACTCAGTAAAGACTTGGAAACAGCACCCTGTTTTCCCCCACATTACCATATACCGGGACCTGCTGCAGCATAGAGTGTTTACACAACCCTACCTCTGTGTCGTATTCACTGGAACGAACGCTTATGCTCCCCTATTGGGCCTATTGGGGCCACTGTTTTTTGTGTATGAATAACAGTTTTTGTTGATGTAACCAATGCAAAAAACACTCGATAAAATGTTTTTTTGGCCTTTTCTTATTCCTTCTCTTGTATCAAGAGCCTTTCCTACACCCCCAGGCCCCATGGCCTTTTACCTTTACCTGTTCGCAGGCTTTTTCAATATTTGAACAGCTAGGAATTCCTCCTCATGCGACCTATGGGCAAATATTTAAATTGATACAAGAGAAGGAATAACAGACAGTTGACCTCTTCCTAGGTCTTTTCAACAACATCCAGCCAGCCACAGAATCTAATCCCCAGTTCTGGACATTGCTGAACAAAACACGAAATTGGAATCGCCCGTAAAATTGGAGTTCTTTACTAATTTGAAGATGGAATAAAAAATCTGTACTCTTTGTGCGTCTCAATGTGCTTTGAATACTCACACAAGTCACCAGTTTAGTTGACTAGGGCTAGCCCTCTGCTCTATTTCTGCCAGACAGGCGCCAACACACACGCAACCTAGGGATAGGCACTCCCTTTAAGGACGGGTTGTCTCTCTTTAGGTAGAGGTATGTTAAGGAATTGTCCTCCTTGACTCCATCCTTTTCCTCCCAACCCCCCCCCCCACTCTGGTCGAGTGTTTCTACATAATTGCTCTCCCACGTATAGAACCCTTTAGATTCATTTTTTCCTACAAAACCGTTGTTTTTGTAATACTACGTTCATCCTGTTAACGGTTAAAAGGATTCCAACGGCTTGCCCGTGGCTTTTTTTATTTTTATATTAACTTACCCTGTTTGTTTTTATATTCATTTATCAACCTCAGAAGGATGAAAGGCTGAGTTGGCTTTGTTGGAATTCAAACCTGCAGATCATATACACATCGCAGCAACAAGCACTTAACCCCCTGAGCTATCTTACCGGCTACAGCTAGCTTACCGGCTATAGTAAAATGGCCAATTACATGTCTGAATGTTCTCAAAGTCAGAAAGTAAATTACACTCTGTAGTGGATACTATCAAACTGGTAATTGGGATTTAACAACAGGCCAGTTAATCTGCGGTTGTTGTGCAGTGTTGGGCAAATGGCAAGCCTGCTTGGATCTACTTTTCTGGCTCCAGTGGTTGTCAAAATAAATACCAATGGGTGGGTTCATTACTGTGTATTTAAGAATTAGAGTTGCGCAGGAAAAGCAGCGCACTCACACAGCATCCTGTACTCTGGGCATTCGTTACCTCATACTTGCAAAGAAACATCCTGAACAGCATGCCATAGAGATAGGAAAGATAGAAACATTACAACAAAGCATTAATTGTGGCACAATGAAAGCAAGGGCCAGTTTATGTGGTATGGTCAAACATTTATGCACTGTACACAAGCTTTCAGGCACAATGATTTTGACAAGTGACTGAGGACACCGAAATGGAAAGTCGTGTGATGATCGTAACAGAGACAACTGCAGAAAAAAACATGCTATAACTGCAACTTGCGAAAAGCAAAATACTTAGTCCGAAATGGATGCTTATTCTACTCTAAACACTTTTTGGAGGATTTTGTCTGCACTGTGAATTTGAGGTGTTTAAGAACAGACTAAATCAGTGACTCACCCCCTGAAGTGTGCCAGAAATAAACCTTTAATGAGTCTAGTAATTATTGTATAAAATTCCAAAAAAGACAAATTATTTGTTATTCCTATTCTTTCTTATTAGGGGTCACTGCTCAAAGTGTTACTCTTGGGTTTTTTTTAAGAAGCCTGAACAAGAAAGCTAGCCACTCTAGAAATAAAGAGCCACATGGCACTGGCCATGGCGCAGGAGCGTCAGTTTGTAAAGAAAAACATTTTTTTAGAGGTAGCAAGGGAGACCACAAGGGTAGCAAGAGAGACCTTAGGGGTCGCAGGTGTGACTTCCGGCAACCCTGAAATGGCATCCCTCCAGTAAAATAAAAGCCATGAAATTCATTGAAAAAACGTTTGTTTGGAGACAGTTAAGGTGATCTGATTTATTGCAACCAAACCCTTGAAATTCAGCAGGTGTGGGAAGTGATGAGCATCTTAAATTGCACCCCCAACCCCATTGCAAAACCCATAAGCATATGATATGATATTTTATTTATATCGCGCTCATGCACATGTGTTTCAGAGCGCGACCAAGCAAAGGGAGGGGAACAGGGGAGAACAAAATACGATTTTACTAGGCCCAGTGACATTAAGAACGTGCAAGTGCATGGAAAAGGGAAAAGGAGGAAAGTGCGTGACATCACAGAAGGGATTCAAAATAAGATACAATGCTCCTCAGAGCTGCTGAATTTGAGGGGGATTTGAGAAAAATCAAATCATCTTAACTATATGTATATCCAGTATCACTAAATATTATCCCCACCAAAAATATTGCTGTATATATGGTTGTCTGGAGCTGCCATAGGTGATATTTTTGGGGGGGATAATTTTTTGGGTTTTTGGGAGCAGGGGTTGAGGGGGTGTCCCCCACTCCTTTAAAAATAATGCAGAGGATGTGTGTCCCCCGCAGGTTCCATGCCTTAATATTGCAGCAAATATATGGCAATATTTTTGTATGCCAATATTTTTGCGGGGATATTAATAGATGGAACTGTATATCCGTCCCATGGGAAAGACTGTGAATACCACGAGAAAACAAAGATAAAGCGCTGCTCACATGCTCTATTTAGGTACTTATCACCTGGGGAGGTTGACCACTGTTGGTTCTGACATATCTCGACCTTCACTCTTTTCCAAACTAACAAAGTTGATCTCTTATGGTCTGTATAAGAAAAGCAAGCATTTTCAATTGCAAAAGATGTCATACATCCGCATGCGTGAACAAGTGATGCTTGTCTGAGGGATACGCAGGTTTTGGCACTACTGATGATTTGGACTACAGCTCCCATCATCCTTAGACAGCATAGTCAGTGGTGAGGGATAATGGGAGTGGGAGTCGTGGCGCAGACAATCTGGACAGCTGCAGGCTGCTGCCCCCTGATGTATCTCCATATTCTACCCACATAAATTGGTACCTCTTGCTTGCCCCCTACATTTGAATATCTTCCATTCTTCAATAAAACGCTAGTTTTCACATGAATGTCTGACACATGATCTATAGCAGTGAGACATGTTGGTGCACTGACCCCGACATTCTGTGCAGCTTCGGGCTATGTGTTTTGTGTACGCAAGGTGTGCATATTAAAATTAAACGTGAAGAAACGCATTGCAAAATACTTGTAAATACCCACTGGGCTCATGTTCAACTCATTCGGATTGCATGCACCTTGGTCCTTTCCAGGACTCTGCCACTCGCGCCGATATAGATCCACTGAGAATAATGCACACTGCACATATGTATGCAAATTAGATTCATAGTTTCCACACGGTTTACTTCTGTGAATCACAAGCCATCTCCGCAGACATGATGGAAGACTATGCCCTGGTGTAAGCTTCGTGTAAGCCTGAGGAAACCTTTGGTGAATTGGTCTGTTTGATGTCAGATTAGCAGCAACGTCACGACTTGATTGTTCGAGAACGCCTTCTCTATTCCACAAAGAGACCAGTAACCGCCCCTACCAGCCCATTTCGCCCCCTTCTTGCCACGTTAAAAGCTAGCCTGAGTCCTTTGAAGTGGGCTGAGCAGTACAGAGGGATAATCCTTTCCATAGCTGGCTGCCACATTCAATAGCAGCATCCGGGCGGCTTTTGGAGCCGCTTGGCGCGCTTCCCAGTGCAAACACCGTTTGCTGACCGGGCGTCGTATAAAAAAGGTGCACTCGGAGAAAACCCTGGGCAATCCACACATGTGTGCGACACAGAGTCGCAATATCGGAGCCTGGAACTGAAAGATGCGAACAACCCAAGCGCCTCTCTGTACCGTTGCCAGCAATGCGTCTCCCCCGGGGAGTCTTGGCGGGTTTTGATTTCCCTCCAAATTAACCCGAGAGAGTAAGGCATTCAGTGTATGCGTGCAAGACATGTGTTACCATTCACGGCGTGAATTTCTGAAAAGATGCCCAGAGTCCAGTAACCAGAACTTTCTTCCCAGCACAGCTGCGCCCGTTTAACATGCAGCCTGCAGCCTGCAACCGGGGCTGGCTTTCAGGGCACACACTATCTCTGCAAGGACTTCAAAATGATTTAGAAAACAGCCCACTTCGAATGGCTTCTTTCTGAACATATCTCTATTAATAACGGAATGCCTTCTCAAGTTTAACTTTTTGAATATAGGCGACCTTGTTTTTTTTCCCTCTATTCTTTGTTCATTTATGTTTCATTTATGCCTGTTTTCGTTCTTGAATTTGCACTTTTGCAATGCTGTCTTTCCTCAAAATGTTTGCTAGCGGGGTTGGGGATGGTAAATTAGGCCCTGCTACACAATTTCCTTAGACTCCCATGACTGCCTGCTTTCAAACTTTATTCTTAACCGATTTTCTTTTCTACTCTGGCCTTTTTCAATGCACCAACCCTTTTTGCGAAACGGCCTCAACGTCATCTGTTGTAATCTAGTTGTGTATGCTTTTCTTAATGGTTTGTAGTGCTTTAAGGGTTCAGCACGTGGCAGAGTGACGTTGCACTCCGCCGTGTGCGTATAAATAACCTGGGCGTTAGTGCGACCGGGGAGCCCGAACTATACACCCGTGTCCATGTGCATGTCTGTAGTGCGAGGAGGCTCACGGGTGATCGCAGGGCCTGTAGATTGCCCCACAACATGGGTGAATGAGACATTTTTTTCCAAAGTTAATTTTGAAAAAGGTGTCTAGCAGTTACACCGAAGGCATTTTTGCCGGACATAATTTTTCAGGAGGTGTCACAGATGATCAAGAAGTTCTATGTTAACACATAAAGGTCCTGTTGTACGTCTTGCTTCTTCATGATGCATTCACCTCTGAACCCACCATCTGAATGAACTTGTTGATTTATCCAGAAGAAGCAATATTTTGACTATAAAATTACATGAATCCCAAATTAGCAGTAAAAGGACCATAACATACAAAACCACACTACGTCATACCGTAACATACCAACATAAGCATGTGCTTGGCAACATTATTTTAATTGTGAAGTTATGTCAACAAATCTACCCTTGCTTTATAAAAGCATACACAAGAACCAGGCTCCAAATGGTACAGCACTTACAAATTGTGGCTAGTAGGACCAGCGTGTGTTATGCCCGTTGTCGGGCTGTGCCCATTATTTTAGAAATCGCTTGCAGATTTTGAAATGTTTGGGCAGTTCAGATTTCCTCTCTGTAACCACAGAATCGCTGACTCGGCAGAAGTATGAAAAAACATATCAACAGATGTTCACAAAGTGTTCCGTAGATTTGGACTGCTCTGAAAGCGCGTGTGTGGCGTGACATGAGAATTGGAGGCCGCCGAGTCCCGCCCTAATAATCTCTAGGCCTGATGATTGCAGTCTGGCCTCTATTTTTCCCGCTCCCCTGGTCTGGGATTAGCCATGACCGATAAATGAACTATACAAAAGTCTTTGTATATTTATAGTATGTATGCTGTCATATGAAACACTCCAATGCATACATGGACTGTTATTGTCATTTATATGCCTGAATGGATAGGCGCACCCAAAGAGCATTCACTTTTGTGTGCATTAACTTTCTCAAAAATACAGATGGATTTGCAGGTTCTTTGTATGGCTATTATACACCAGTTTGCGGTTTGGACGCGTAAGTGGCCTATTTCCTGCTCGACCGCCAAATAGCAAATGGGTCCTGCTATGTATATGCGCATGTGGTCTTCTCAAAATATTCCTCGTTTTTCACTGGAGAAGCAGCGACAGGTTTGGCTCCTCAACAAAGAAAGCAAGCCTTTGTTAGATGGATTATCTGGCAGAGTGCCAGCATAAAAGAAATCAAACTGCTCCGGCACTCAGAAAGCCTGCCTGGGAAAGATTATCCGATGATATCACACAACAGCTTACTGAGCGGGCTAGTTTATAAAGTGACATGTACGTGGCCGCACATTTCCGCTTTCGGAGCGATTGATGTCACCTCAGGCGCAAAAACAAGTGTGGCGTTTACACGCTAGCGTGTCAGAGCTGTCAACGGCACCAAAACAGTGGAATAACATAACATTTCCGCTGACCCTGTAATGCGCTTTCGCAGACCAAAGTGTACGCTTTGCAGAGACAAAACGAGCTGAGAAACAAAATGGCGACGAGTGAAAAAGCATTTCAAGTAATTTTCGGAACAGGCCCCGTGGCTATTGGAATCTGACACCATGTTGTTTACAGATTCTGGGTTACATACTATAACTTACATCATCAAAGAATTAATTACAAAAAAAGAAAAGATTACCAAGAATTAATCATAATTCTACAACCATAACATTAAATAAAAGAAATAGTTTTGTTAATATTTTTTGTAAATTTCAGTTTCTTAGGGTTAGGAGTCAGGCTCACATTGGTGATCTTTGAAATATACATGTAGT
Organism: Ambystoma mexicanum; assembly: GCF_040938575.1. Lineage (NCBI taxonomy): Eukaryota > Metazoa > Chordata > Amphibia > Caudata > Ambystomatidae > Ambystoma > Ambystoma mexicanum. Next base: position 191,562,811 of record NC_090927.1, on the reverse strand, counting down.
GCCTAGACACGTATAAACAGGGTTAGCAAGGCAGGTATTTTTGACTCAATCTATTCCCATAAAACGTATTGGGCCCAATTCATGTAACTTTTAGCATGGTGCAACAAACTGCCAACAAACACCCAGATTCACAGATCCGTGCACAGTGTATTTTTGCAGTGCCAAGTGACTTTGCACTGCTGGTGCAAGGTCACTTGGCACTACAAAAATACACTTTGCATCGCTCAGTGAAACCGGGTGTTTGTTGGCAGTGCAAAATCACATGACCTCATTACAAGTATGGCAGTGCAGGATAAAATTGGCCGTAACGGAAATACTGGCACTTTTCCCGCAGCGCCATACTAGGAGTATGGCCGTGGAGTGGGGGATTTATGCTGGAGGTAGTAAATCCTCCCGCTTTCTGCCAAAAATCGGCAGAGTTGGCGGAATTACCCAGCAGTGATTCCGCCGGACCAAGTGACGGCAACAATGATTCAGTTGGGTGGTATTTTTCCAGAATTACTACCGGAATACCGCCCAACTTGTAATGAGTCCCACAGTGACTTTGCACTGCCAACAAACCCCCGGATTCACAGAACGGTGCAAAGTCTATTTTTGTAGTGCAAAGCGACTGCTCTGGTGCAAAAGTGGTTTGCACTGCAAAAATATACACTTTGCACCACTCTGTGAATCAGGGTGTTTGTTGGCAGTGCAAAGTCACTTTGCACCAGTGCAAAATCACTTTGCACCATGCAAACATTGCCATGAATTGGGCCTAGTGGGTCTCTGCTTCATGTTCAGGTGACCCTCTGCTAATATAAGAAGTGCACCGCCAGAAGATCCCTTCTTGGCAAGTTTGCTACAGGGATCGCTTTATTAGTAAATTGAGTCTTCCCCTTCTGTGTCATGTGCTTTGTCCATGGTAGACTTCTGTGCACAAGCCCGGTAGAGATCTTATTGTAAGTGCTTACTAAGTGCCACAGTGTAATGTAATGTAAAGTGTTCTTATATAGCGCCCTTCTGCCAATAATGTTGGCATTGCTGTGCATGGCTCTGTAAGAAAGGAGGGAATGGTGTGTTAGTAAGATAGTGGGAAGGCAGATACATAAACCGGATTCAGGTCGGAAGTACCCTTTAACTGTGTGCCGATATGAAAATCTCTATGTTGTTTGCTGGTCGTACGGACTGGTCAGGTTATCCATAGGGGCAGCCCCCAGATTGTGGCTAGACGATAGGGTCTTAGACTATTAAGGGCACTAGACCTGGTCAGTCGTCTAAAGGAGTGTGGGCAGTGTAAGGATGTACGATTTTAGTAATCAAGAGTTAGTTGAGGGATGAGAGGGAATGGATGCGGGTGTGGGCTTGGGGTGTTGCTTCCTGCCTCATGGTTGTAGATTTCACTGAGATTCAGGTGCTGACCAGTGTCACTCAGCAGAGTATCCTTCAATCAAATTGGTGTCCCACAAATGGTTGTCCAAAAACCTTCACAATTGCTTGACATAAAGTAGTCCAAGTTTCTGGTGCACAATTCTTAATCATTTGCTTTTATCTTTCACTTCTTTTAAAGTGGTTGGTGGAAAAGCAAAGTCTTGAGTTGTTCCTGAAGGTCTGGTGGTTCACTTTTGGCGGACAGATTGTTTTGTGGACAGAAATGAAAAAGAGGGTCCTCCTTGCCATTTCTTGTTGAAGTTGGGGACTTGTACTAGTACAGCATTGGTGGACCTAAGTGTTCTCCACTTGTCCATTAGGGAAGACAAGTACCCACTAGAAATTGTGCAGAGTGTGGGCAACTCCCCCGAAGCAGTTATTAAAACAGCTATTTAATTAAAAGTCAGGGTTCACTGCCATAACATCACCCTCTTAGATGTAAGTGGCTGATCTTTTTTTTCTTTTTGTGTTTAATGATTTTTATTGAAATTTGATAAAGGTAGAAATTACAATCGGAATTATGGTGTTAGAAATGACACAACTTAATATAATCACAATTTGCAATATGTGATCAAAACATTAGATAATCAGTATAAATCTGATTGGTAAAACAGAATGGACTGTATAACATGTAGTTATTTATAATAACAATAATGTAATAAAAAGTCTGAAGTTAGGGGAAACTTAAAAACATAACAGAAGGACAAGACAAGAGGCATAAGGGGAAGAGAGGGGAAGGGGGAAAAGTTGATAAAAAGATTTCAGCCAGTTACATTTGAGAATTCAAATACTGTATATATCTATTCCATTTTCTATAAAATGTATGTTTATAATCAAATAATGAAGAATGACATTGTTCTATTTGGTGTATAGAGCAAATAGAATTCCACCAAAGGCTGTAAAACAGATTAAAAGTATTCTTTCAATTACAGCTGATATTATGAAAAGCAATAATTACAAATAGATTAAACAGAGGAGATGAATCAATTAGTTTAATATTCAAATGAATTACTGTTCCAATCATAAGGTTGGCTTGTGAAAGAGGTTCAGAAAAATGAAAAATTGATTGTATTTGTATCCAAATTTTTGTCCAAAAAGAGTGAACATAGTTACATTCAAAAATTAAATGACAAAAGTTAGCATTTTGCATGTTACAAGACCAACACCTGTTGAATATCCCAACAATATTTTTAGCTAAAAGAGAAGGAGTGAGAAAGGCTCTGTGGAGAATGAAAAAAAAAAGTTTGAGTAAGATTCGCCGCGGGGGATGTGGAATGACATATCTTCCAGAAGTGTGTCCATTCTTCTAGAGATGGTTGATGATTCCAGTGTGATTCCCACTGTCTAATGGTACTATAATTGATTAAGTTGGGAGAGGAAGGATTATTTAGTAGCAGGTAAAATTTTGTAGCTTTAACCAAGGGGTTATTAATTAGAAGATTTAAATAAGGTGAAGGAGATTTTTGTTTAATAGTGAAAAGAAATTTGGTAATGGATTTAATTAATGAAGTGTGAAAGGAAAGCTCAGAAGGCAGAATATTGTACTGATTGCACAAGGTCAAAAAGGGAGTTATCTCTGATTTCCGGTTTTGTTGTTTGATGAATTTAATTCCTTGAGTTGCACCATCTGTAAATAATGTTAAGCTTAGATTTGGTAGGATTTTGTTTATTGAACTATATAAAGAAATCTTCAGGCATAATATTATGAACGGCATCACCTGACAGTTTGTTTCAAATCTCTTAAATAAGTGAAGTGATGGAAATTAGGAAATATGTGGCCATTAAGATCTCTTTAAGAAATGAGATAGGGAAAGTGGAGAAAGTATGCTGGATTCAATAGCAATCCAAAGTGGGGCTTCATCAATGATATGTTCATATTGTTCAAAGACGGCCAATTGCTTTAGAATAAAGGCTTGATGATACAGTTGGAAATGGGCAAATGTAACACCACCAAAGGATTTGGGAAGCTTTAACTTATTAATTGCGATGCAAGGAGTTTTATGGTTCCAAAGACATTTTAAAAGTAAAGAGTTAATTCTTTTGTAAAAGGAGAAAGGTATTGCAATGGGGCTCATCGAGAGTGAAAATAAGATTATAGGACTAATCATCATTTTGATAGTGTTAAGACAACCCCACCATGAAAGAAAGAGAGGAGACCATCTTTTGGTCATTTCAGAGAATTTTCAATTAAGTAATTAGTATTAAGGGAGATGGTGGCATTGATATTTTTAGATATAGAAAGAAAATACATATTTGATGTGAGAGGACTGCCATGATAAGCCAAATGCGGAAGTATTACCTTGATTACAAGAGTTGGTAAGAGGTACAATTTCTGATTTATCAAAGTTTAATTTATAACCCCATACAATTGGGTAATCATTAATAGTGGAGATTAGATGTGGAATAAAATAATCTGGTTCTGAGAGATTAATTAAGATATCATCAGCATAGGCAGAATGTTTAGCTTCTATATTGTTAATAGAAATTCTTTTGATATGAGAGTTTAGTCGAATGTTTTGAAGAAGAGGTTCCAAGGCCAGATTAAATAGTAATGGAGATAAGGGACAAGCTTGACGGGTACCTCTTTCAATTTTGAATGCATAAGAGTTTTCAAAGTCACAGGATTAGAATCATTGTAGGATGTGCAGAGTCATGTGCAGAGTCCAGTCTGCCCCAGTCTATTCCTTCTGTTTGGTGCAAGAGGAGCTGCAGCAACGTGCCTTTGCTAATAGAACGTTGTTTCTTTAAGTAGGAATCCCTCCTACATAAACTGTCTCTCTCCGGGCGCGGAGCACCGCGCAGAGTCCTGTGCAGAGTCCAGTCTGCCCCAGTCCGCCTCAGTACACAAGGAAGCGAACAATGGCGGCGACTTCGGGCTCTTTCACATGGCACAAGTTATTGCAACATCGACGGCGGCTGGTAACTGATAACCACCGGGACGTGCACTTAGAGGTGAGCAATATGAAAGACGTAACATGTGCGAATGATGAAATGCCTGTAAGACTGGTTTTGTCACTAGCGACGCTAGCCACTGCTAAACTGGTGGGTATGAACGTAGCAGTAGATGCAAGTATGTCTTCCTCAAGCATGGTATTCAAACCTTGCGCAATGATACCTGTCATATTTGCAGACGATCATCATGCTCTAGAAAATCCAGAGCCAGAGAAAGGAGCGCCAAGCAATGTTGAAATGTTTGACTCTCCGTTTGACATAACGGACACTGACCTGCTTGAAATGTGGTTGCTGCTCGACTTTGAATCACTCTCTGAAAAACCTTGCGTTATGTCGAACAAATGAGGTCCAATAAAAACGTCACATTAACTGACAATCACTCGAAATGTTTTTCTGTTTCCTACGGATTCACCAACGCCTAGAAATTGAACCACAATGAAACAGAAACAGTCCCATCGGGTCAGCTTATTAACGATCTTTTCGCAAAGTTCATGTCGAGCTGAGCCTGTGGTGGGCAAAACAGTAAGCCCAGATAACTGTTCAATGAGGATGAGTGGGCTCGTAGGCCCGCCCAAGCCTTCCTATGGTGAAGAGGGCATATGAAAAGCTTACAAATCAACATCACGATGCAAAAGCACCTTCACGGACACCAATAACACCGGTACAGAAACTGACTTAAAATTTATTAGCCTCCTATGATGAGGTTGCACGTGAAGCACCTTTAACCGAGAGGCTACAATCTGATTTTTTATTGATCCGTGATCGGCTAAACGAGAGTTACACGGAAACGCTTAGCAATACTGCAGGGAGACCTGTGTACCGGATTCCAGCTGACCAGGAGAAGTATTTGAAGAACAACACGATGGCACAAAATCTCCAGCAAAGACGACGAGCACGGCATATGTTAAAGCCACAATCTCAACGCTGTGTACTGTTAAAATTGATCTGACACATAACAAATCAGTAGGAACAATGTATCAAGATCCAAATACTGCTCAAATAGAAAACCAACAACCACGTGTTTCAACAGGGAGCATAACAACTGGTAATCAATCCTTGACGAAGCAAGTGGAAACTGAGAATGATGGAAATATAAAAGGAAATCTATCAATAGCAACAGGCATACAAATCCACAACAATGTCCTTGCTGCAACATCAATTTCCTTACTCCCGTTTATGAAGCTTTAGGAGTCCCTCAATGACTCCTTAAAGGATCAAGGGTCCTTACTGGGTACTGTAAACGCCAAACTCCAAAACCTAGAAAAATTTACAACACAGCTTCATCAGAGACTGGATTATGAAGCTGAAACTTCACTAAAATGGTAAACTCGATTGAGTGACTTAGCGAGAAATGAAGGCTTGGAAAAATCAGACCTGATCGAAGCAGTACTTGAGGCATAACGTTAAGATCGGCAGAGACGAGTGTTCTCAGTGTTGTATGTGGAAATACCCTAGCAACATTGATCCATGCCCGCCTGGTGTCAATTGGAAGAGCAGTAAGACTACAAAGGAAAACTTGCAAGAAGACAAACACCACAAAGATGCCCAAAGAGTAAATGACGCCACATTATCTAATTAGCTGGCAACGTGCCAGACAAATGGAGTTTTAGCATTGCCAAAACAAAACACGCAAGACAAAATACCACCACACCTTAAGTTAAATCCTGCAGTAATTTCAACAAATAGAAATGCAAAGAAGGCAATGCAAAATGCTGTGGAAGCTACAACAAGTGCTACGGTTGAGTCAAGCTCCTTAACAGTGGGCGAAAACAGCCCTTTAAACACAAGTAGCTTGACAATAAACATTCATAAAACGTCATTTGGCATCTTTACGGGCACTGGAAAAACCCTAGTAGTTACTAGTAAGCCACTATTGCAGGGACACGGCAAAAAAGCCCCAAAGATAGGAGGGGACAAAACAATCCCTGGACAAAACAATCCGAGTCTTGCTCTAATAACTCAAAAAATGTATCAGAAACTTGACAACACCACCTTGAATTGGGCTATTCGATCGACAAGCAAAAGCAGTGGGGCAGGAAAAAACACATAAAGCGATCCAACAATTTAAGGTGGCTGCCCCAGAGGTAACCAATCCAAATTAAAGACAGAGGGTTGAACTCGATGAATCAGAAGACAAGAATTCAGTATCCTCAGTTGATCCATGTGAATTTTCCACATATTCAGTAGACGAGAAAGATGCAGTGGAGGTCATTACTACAGGCAGTAGACCAAGTAATGACTCTCGTGCCTTGTCTGTCTGCTCAAGTATAAAAAAAACAATAAATACAACCAGTCACAGCTTTAGGAGATCACACCAATACGCGGAGTAGTCAGCGAAATGGGATTTCTAAAACTCATGACCTGCCCAAATCTACAAAGAACATCCCGGCCATAGCTAAAGAAAACAATGCAAAAGACCTGATTTTAAATCTAAATTTGTAGCTAACTAAGGCACAAATGCTAAAACAAGGAGAGCGACCAAGGAAGACAGGAAGGCGGCAAGACACTCCACCAAAAGACACCTTGTGGAAACTGCAATTAGAGAACATCTTACAAGAAAAGAATGAGGTAAACCTGAATAAGAGTAATACGATGAAATTGTTGCATTGCATCCCATCGATACACATAATTAGATCTGATGACATTGCGATAGTGGAATATGCATCTGAAAGTCGCTCAGACTGGGTGATTTTACATATTAAATCAAAATGTATTGTAAAAACCTTAACAGATGCAAAGGATGAACTCCTATTCTTCACAATGACAAAGTAACAAGCTCGGAGAGCCCTCAACAAGATTAAGATAATCAAACAACAAACGAGCAAAGAAGGAAAATTCTGTGGGCTCATATAAAAACCAAATCTGCTGTTTCTCCAGGCGTAAAGCGAAGGTCGGAAATACCAAAAAGCTCAACATCTGTGCTGTATCAGCATAAAAGTCACCAATAGCTAAATACCAATGATGAAGACCCGACCTGCTCCCTGTTATCCTGGAACACAAGAGAGTTTATCCATTTGTTTCTGGAAGCTTTCCATACAATTGATAACAACTTTTTGATTTGCCTACAAGAAACATGGCTTTGTTTACCAACCAGAGATGGATATTAAATTTATTTGAATGCTGCCGGAAAAAAAATCCTACAGGTCGGCCTTTCTCTGGTTTAATCACAATGCTTGAGAATAACAACAGATGGAAAGTGGTAAGATCTGTGAAAACAAACTTATTTGTGCAAGCAACTACGCTACAATGTACGGGAAGAGAGACACCAATAAGTCAGCAGATATTAATTATTAATACCTACTGGAACCCAGTAATCATTTCCACAGGACATTTCATTAAATCTGTGACCACAGTAATTGACAAATGCATGAGTGAATTTAGAGATCCCTCAATTATCATCTGTGGTGACCTAAATTATTCCTGGTTCGATGAAAACAGACAGTTGAGAATAGTTGACAAAAATCTCCCAGTTCAAAAATCTGATCACGGACAATGGTGGAAATCCGAATTAACAAGTAGAAACTGTTCAATGTTAAATGGTTTCACCAGGGGAGAAATCCCGGCTGCCCCCACATGGCATCGGAATCAAAGTCACAAAACTCTGGACTATATTTGGTCGTCAAGGAATCTGATAAATAAAATAGTTCAGCTAACAACAATAACAACAATCAACAGGGATCACGATATGCTAAAATTAACCTGGCAAATGAAAACTGGTGAATCTCCAGCCAGATATACAGGGAACTTAGATATTAACAACGGGCAAATAGATTGTGGGTTAGTTGCAATCAAATTGTAATACTGACCTCAAATTTGTTTATGAACAGATGATTTGCTACACAAGTAAACTATGCACAGCTGCTAGTACAATTTAAAATCAGACAGAGTGGATGCAAGAGAGATGTCCAAAGAAATAAGTACCATTTTAGTGTAAAGGTGAGTGAAGCAAAAAAGATCCTTCATAAGGACATAAAACTGGTGAAACAATCCTGATCGGCCAACCAAGGCGACGCTGTTAGGAAAAGCACCAGCAATATCAAAACTGGTTGAAATCATTTTTTCAAATACGTGACCAGGAAAGAGCTGAACACATTCTGCGCTTGATTGTAAAAAATAATAGCAAGCACATTTGGGCAATAATAAATGATGGTGCAGTAAATCAAATTGGTCTTATGTCTAATAGTGTAAACGCAATTGAATGGATAAAACATTTTTCTGAAGTATTTAACGCTGATGCAGTGGAACCAGCAAGACGCTTAAGAAGATGTCCTCTGAGGTGGAACGTTTGTGAATCAACTGACGATATACAAGCGGCAATCCAAAAACTAAAAAATTCAAGGGCAACCGGCCCTGATGGCATAACAAATGTTATGTTAAAATTGAATAAAACTCAGTGGGCTCCCTTCATAGAGGCACTATTCCAAAAAATTGCAGTAACGAAAGAACTTCCAGAATCATGGCATACCACAGTGATAGTACCAATATTCAAGATGGGCAATCGGGACGATCCAACAAACTATTGCCCGATTGCCCTACTTGATACAATTGGGAAGATATTTGTGGCATTCCTTAAAAAAAAACGTACACGCTGGGCGTCTGACGCAAAGATCATAGACGAACAGCAAACCGGCTTTACAAAAGGTGTAGGTACAGAGCTAAACCTACTTTTTCTCAAGATATTGAAATTGGAAGCTGTAAAGGATGGGAAAAGGCTATTTCTAGCCTTCATGGATCTAAGACAAGCGTTCGATAGCATAAATAGACAACTTCTGTGGGAAAAGCTACAAAAGCGGTCTTGTCCAAACCAGTTGCTTCACCCACTGATGGCCCGGCACACAAATACCACAATCAGAGTCTGAGTCAATGCACAAAGTGATCTGACTGATGAAATTCAGACAAAAAAAGGGGTAAAGCAAGGATGCCCTTGAGCGGCTTTGCTTTTTAAGCTGTTCTTTGCTGACCTACCAATAGCCCTGAAAGAAACAAACTCTTTCCCCTCACAAATAAATGGTCATCAAATCAGCTTGCTCACCTACGCAGATGAAATTGTGTTAATGTACTCAACTCAAATTGGTCTGCAAAGACTTCTTTCGAATCTTCAAATTTATCTTCAGCAAAATGATCTCAAAATTAACGTTAAAAAAATCTAGAATTGTGACGTTTGGTCCAAGAAAAGAGAAATGTGACAAGACCTTTAAATGGACAGTAGGAGGAGAATACCTTGAGCCCTCAGATTGCGCTATTTGGGAGTACTGTTTAATAAGTCAATTCGAGAATGGAGTTGGGTACAAGACTTATTAACACAGATGCAAACACTATCCTTACAAGGAGCAAAATTGCACGCCGCCTATGGAAAATTCACGTTAAAACTCATACTATGGTTCTATTTGAAAAAAGTAGTACCAACAATCACGTTCGGAAGTGAATTCACTGGAATATCAGTGAAGACTTGTGGTCGCAACTGGAAGGTCGATTTTGGCAGAAAGTGATTAAATTTCCTTCGAACATTTCAATGATTGCAATCCGTTACGAATTATGCATTGAATCATTACATGGGTCAGTGTTATGGAAATTCATGGCTGTCTTGAGGAAAATGCGATTGACTCCTATCCTGTTACCGTATGGCACCCTGTGCCAAAAAACAAGGTGTCTAACACTGAATTGTTGATAATTTGGGAGCAATACATTAAAAAATACTAAAGGAAGCTGATTTTACAATGGAAAAAGTTTAGTCAAACCCTCAAATGGCAAAGAAAAAATTAAGGAGTTGGAACTGGATAATAAATACTGAGAAACGGAACAAACTTGTGTCCTCATTAGACAACAGTCTGGTCTCTCATGGAATTGATCAGACGCCAAATTATTTAATACAATTTCCATCTCATTACCACAGAGATCAGTTCTTGAGACTACGTTTACATCTATATAAAACCAAGGAGATGTTGTTGCTGAAGCACGATAAAGATGTCTCAAATAACTTATGTAGATTTTGTAACAGTACAGTTGAATCATCTAAGCACTTAGTTATTGAATGTTTGGAGTGAATCCCGCAACTATTAACGCCTTTGAAGACATTTGACCCCCTAAATGAAAATCTGGAGGAGTGGTGGTTTATGATGCTCACAGGCAATAACTTTAAGTTAATATTTGCAGTAATCGATTACATGGACAACATTCTGAAGGTAGTGTAAACTTAAATAGTTTCTTCTTTCTTTTACTCCCAAGGGAGGTAAAAAGCTTGGTGAATAATGAACGAAAAAACTTTGTTTTGTTGAAAAGGCAAAGAGTCTTGGAGATGTTTTGTAATAAAAGTTTGTTATAAACTAAATGTTACAATTAAAAAAAACATATAGTATGATTTTTCAAGTTCTTTTACGGAAGATAAATGAGAGTTATGAGTAAATTCAGATTGTTTCTTTTTGATAGCCACAATTTGGATTATGAATCCTCTAAGAGAGGCTTTGAAGGCATCCCAATTATTATGAAAAGAGTTATGTTCTGGGAGGTTGTTAACAAAGAATTCTCTAATGAAGGAATTCATTTTTTCAATGAAAGTTTGATCTTTTAACAAAAATGAATTGAATCTCCATCTGGGAGATAGTGTGTTGGGGGGGAGCAAATTCTAATATGGAGGATACAAGGGCATGGCCAGAAATGGTAATAGGGTCAATCTGTGAATGTAGAATAGAAGGAGCAAAAGAGGAATTAACAAAAATGTAATCTAATCTAGAGAGAGATTGGTGGGGAGGGGAATAAAATGTAAATTCAACTGTTTCAGGATGGCAAAAATGATGCCATGTATCTGTTAGGTTTAAATTATTTATTAAGTTTAGAAAGCGATTAGAATTAATAAAGTTAGTAGAGGATTTTCGATCAAGGACAAAATCCACTACTTGGTTCATGTCACCAGCGATAATCAAAATTTCATGAGTTTTTTTGTGCAAGTTTAGTAAAAAAAGAGGGCCAAAAGGAAGGATTATTTATTTATTTATTTATTTATATTTATATAGCGCGCAGACAGCCCAGGGGCATTGTGGCGCTGTTACTTGCAGGAACTTAGTTACAGGGGGTACAGGATTGGTAGCAGTCGTTGGCACATTATGATTGCTACAAACAGATTAGTCATTACAGCTCATGCATCTTTGGTTATTACATTACAGACAGTTTATTGGCAAACATGCAGATAGGGACGACTGTGGAAGGACCCCACAGTGTCACCTTGTAGGTAAACTGTGGCTATCCTCCGCAGCCGCTTGAATGTGGGGAAAAAGCCAGTGGCACAAAAAACCCCCAAGGAAGTCCACACTGAGCCGGTTGTAGTGTTCGGGATCCAGTAGCTCATGAGGAAGATCCGTGAGGGGTAAACAACGGTCTGGTCTGGCAGCGGAACAGGAAGTGGAGAAGAATAAGACCACGTAAGTACTCTTCGGAAAGGTAAGTTGCAGAGGAAGTCTCAGCAAGGACTATTAGGTACAGTATAGGGGAAAAGAGGAAGCAGTCCAGGGACAGACGAGTGTCTGGTATCCTGGGAGCCAAAAACGTATGACAGGGCGAAGCAATCCAAAAGCAGGCTGAGTCGGTACACGGGAAGTCAGGCAACAGGGGAAAAAAGGAGGAACAGAACACGAAGGAAACAGGAGAGCGAGAAAGGGAGCAGAAGGAAAACAACGGAAGACGGGCGGATCGGAAGGAAAGGCAAGAGGGGAAAGAGTCTAGCAGGGGAGGGGTGTAGCGTAGGAAAAGCAGAGAGAGCGGCGGAGTCGAAGACAGAAAGGAAAACAAAGGGGGAAAGCCAAAAAAGCTACTGGTAGCAAGGGAAGCGCAGGCAAACAGCAGACAAACTGGAATACAGGATGTTGCAACGCGCCTGAATGCCGGAAATGTGGAAAGGAAACAACCGGCATCGGACGTGCTGCAACAGAAAGACTAGACCTGCACTCGGCGTTGCTTGGAACGTGATGAAACGGCAATGGAGGACGCCGTTTCCATCGGTTCCAAAGTCGCCAGTTACCCCAAGATGTGACAGTATGCCCCCTCCCAAGATCTACCCCTCCTGGTTTACCCGGGTGTCTCTGGTGGAATTTTCGCAACAGTATGGGGGCATTTAAATGGGATCTGGGTTCCCAAAAATTTTCTGACCAGGGGTACCCCTTCCAATGTACAAGGTACTCCAAGCGACCCCTGCGATACCTGGAGTCACATATGTGTGCCACCTCGTATACATCATTGGAAGGATCGGGGGGAGCAGGGGTGTTACCAGAGCCACAAGCCCATTTGTCCGCCACAAAGGGTTTCAGCTGGGAGGTGTGAAACACCGGGTGGACGCGTCATAGACTCGTGGGGAGTTGAAGGCGGATTAGGGGCATTTGGGCCATATATGTTAACGAGAGTAGTAGGAAGGTTATTGATAATGGTTTCTAGGATGATCCATCTGCCTTCTGGATCCTTTAATTCAATGAGTAAGGACAAGTTTAAACATTTGTTTATTAGAATGGAGCCGCCTGCTTTCTTGTCTAAGGTATTTGCGTAAAGTGTGTGACTGATCCAGGGTGCTTTGATCTTAATATTTTTTATATCACAACAAAGATGAGTTTTGTAAACAAATAATGTCTGATTTCTGCTTTGCTAAAAGGGAGACAATCTTGTTACGTTTAATGGGATGACCTAAACATTTAACACTCCACGTAGTGATTTTAACAGACATCAATGAGTATCGAAAAGAATTGTTAACCGTGGAAATATAAATATCATAAAACTACAATCATAAGCAAAGCGAATAAAATACATGTTGGGAACATATAATAACCATTTGAAATAAAGAACACTTACATATTTTGGGAAAAAGCAAGCAAATGGTAAAATAAAAAGGAAGGAAGGACAACAAATTAAGAAATTAAATAAGAACAATAAAATAGGAAATAAGATAAGGGATGATTGATGCAACAATAGGATAAGAGAAGAAAGGATGCTAACATAAAAAGAAATAAATATTAGTCTCATGAGGGATGTCGAGAGTGAAGATGGAGAAGGCAAGGCAGAGGGAGGAGAGAGCAAAGGCGAAAGAGAAAAAAGAGTCTTTAAAAATTGGAGAATTTAAACATGCCAAGGAATTTACAAGAAATCTAATTAGATTGTGATGAAGTAATAAATGAAAAGATAGTGAGTGAGTGAACAGCAATTAGACAGCAGAAATCATGCATAATAATCAAGTCTGATCAGTGGAAAAAAGAGGGTCTGTGGTTTTAATTGGAGATCTGGATTTGTCTCTGAAGTGGCCTGAAGAAGTTGGTGTTTCCAAAGGGATTAAAAAGGTAGAGCTACTGCGCTGAGGAATATACTTAACATGCTGATGTTTAGGTAATTTGGTAGAGAACTTAGGCTCTTGTAAATCAGAAGTGGAGGAATTGGTAGAAGGTTTATTATCAGAAGTATCCATTAGAGTAGATTGTAGAGCTTGTAGCAAGTCATAGAGTTCACCAGGGTGTGAGAATTCTTTCGTAGGGCCATCAGGAATAATGATGATCCTTTTAGCAGGCTCAAGTAGACCATATGTGATATTGAGAGCTTTAGGGGTGGGTCACAGGTCCAAAAATCTTTTCCTTTTTGCTTGAGTGTTACTAGAGAAGTCAGGAGTGATGAATTATTTCATTTTGATTGAGAATAGGAGAGTTTTCTTAACTTCTTGTAGGATTTGATGGGCCTGCTGGTGTCGAAGGAAACATGCAATGAGGGGTCTTGGTGTGGACTCATTTCTTGTAAACCTAGGCCTGATTCTATGAGCCCGATGTAGCTCTAATGCAGGTGAAAAGTTAATTCCAAGAATGGAGGGAATGCAGTTAATTAGAAACTTGATAGGATCATCTCCCTCAGATTTTTTGGGAATCCCATAAAATGTAGATTGTCTCTACGGTTCCTGTCCTCCAATGCTGAGACTTCCCCTTCTAATTGAAGTAATTCTGTTTGCATACTTTCGAATCCTTCAACTCTTTCTTCCACAGTACTAATTATGTCTTCTGCTTCATCTAGTCTTCCAGTGTAGAGTTTGATTTAATTTTTAAAACCTTTTAGTTCTTCTTGAATAGATGATGTACGGGAATCCAATGAAGAGACAGAGCAGCGTATGTTTCCAAGCTCTTGAAGAATGTTTTCAATGCGTGCATTGAAGGGTGCATTTTCAGTGGTCGACATGGTGTAAGGGGCAACAAGCACTTGGTATAAGGAAAGAAAGAAATAAGAAGTGTTGATTGGTCTCCTTAAAGTTTCCTCTTGGGTGATAAATAATTATTGAAAGAAAGAAATTTGATGCAATAATAGGGTGACTGATTTGAAAGAATTGCTCTAGATGTTGGTGAGAGGTTAACTCATGGATAAAATGAGGTGCTCCTGGAAAATATAGAGTTGTAAGCAATGTAGGAGAGTACAAACTGCAGTTAAATTGCTGTTACAAAGCGAGGAAATCAGCAAAGCAAAGTAACATTTTTTCTATTTTAAAAGCACCAAGTTGAAGAGTTCAAAGTAACCTCTACATGAAAAAGTAGCGGGAAAAATAATATATAGTTATTAATGCATATTATAGAGCATTCCAAACGATGAAAGGTGCCTGAATCATGAAATAGAAACTGTCATTGGTAGTGTAGAAATTCACCGAGGACAATTTTATATAACTAAAGTATGCTTTGTGCAAAAATAGTCTTTGAAACAAAGAAATCCGCCTTGAATGAAGTAAAACGAGTGAAAATCGCTTAATAATACCCTTTGTTATGGAAAATGAGCGTATCCCGCTCCGAATGGTTACTTTCAACGCGTCTGTCCGATCAGCCGGCAGAACGCTGCAGCTAGCAAATCACTCTGCGTTGCGGCTGCAGTCCCCTTCACCGTACGAATCCACAGAGGCACAGAAGTCAGTGCACATCGAGAAGAGGACGAACAACGTACGGCAGGGCAGTTTTGTATAATCAGGTAAATTGAGCTGAGGATCTAGCAGCAAAGTTTAAAAGCATTTATAAGAAGAAAAAAAAAGTTACGTGAGGAAACAGAGGGCCATGAGGTGGCGTATACATGCCAACGTTGAAAACATACGGAAGTACTTGTTAAAATTCAATGAAAACATAGATATAAGATGCAATATCGCTCTGATGACGAAAAATTAAGATGTTTACGCATTAAAGTGAATCCATGAGGCGTAATGAGAATAATGATTCTCCTTAGTTCCGGAGCTCACCGACTACGCGGCCATCTTTGTTGCCACTCGGCCACGCCCCCGATGTTCCTTTTTTCTAAGGTCAGCTGTATGACCTAGAGCAGAATTGTACACTTCCCCTCTGAACGTATATATTTCCATGTCCTTATAATGTCAGTAATATCAAGGGGGTGGCCAGTGGGATTGCCAAAACTGTGTGGGGGCGGGGGGCTTAACAGTCAGCAAAGTCAAAAGATCCAGCTGCTTGCAGGTCTCTAGGAAAGTGCAGACTGTCCTGTGCAACACAAGAAGGAATGTGTCTTATGCTCTTTGTGGGAGATCTGAGAATTAGCAGCAATGAAACAGGGAGTAGGCAGGAAGGGTGCAGGAGTGTGGGCCTCTCTGGTTCCTAAGAGTTGGAACCCTCATAGATACTATTGGAGACTGTACATGTTTAATCCGCTCTGTGGAAGCATCTCAGGTTTTGTCGAAGTCTTGCTTTCTGATATCAGTTTCAGCATGGTTTGGGCAACAGCTCTCTGGAAACCTGGGATGGCATCTCAGGTCACCCTAAGCAGGGGAACCCCTGTCATTGGGTGTGCAGAGTTGCCCGAATTGGATCTCAGGAACAGTCTAGAGTACACTCTCCCAGCACACGGGTAACCGACATATAGCTGTTTCCTCGTGAGAGTGACACTATCCAAAGGTGGGCTGCCACACAGAGTGTTTATAGCTTGCAGGGCTGCCCTGCCACCTATCTCTGTACCTTAGCATGAGCCAAAACAAGCAATCCTGACACTCCTTTTGGCAACAGGCCCCTGATTGCACGAAGCAAATGTAAAACACAGAAATAAAATACACAGTGTTGAGAGGCAGGTGAACATATCATCCATAGCTACTGCCCTTCCCCTGGCCCAATACTGCACAGGTGAGAAACGGTACTCACTAAGGCAACTGTACAACCCATATCCCAGGCAGGTACACCAGGAGATGGACACAATTTAAGCTGAAGATGACACAAGTAAAACCAAGCTAACATTCTAACATTACATGTACATGCATTAGACATGAACCTAAAATGCACTCACCATGAAGAATCCGCACATTAGGTCAAATATGCATTTATACATGAAGAATATTAACATGGCATCCATAAAGAAATGAAGAATACTAACATAAGCAATGTATAAGATGAATGGAACATGAATGACACGCAAGTATAGTTCACTAACATAGACACGCAACAGTAATGGGCAGCCATCTTTTCCAATATGGAAGCTGCAGCACGATTTTAAATGAAAGGCCTCAAGATGTCACGAGAATTTAAGATTTTTAAATCACAGAAATACAGATCCGTGCACATCTCAGGCAGTGCTGGTAAGAACCTGAGGGCGTCCTCACTTCTTTTCCCCCCTGGATCATCCTCTCAGGTGACCAGGCAAAGGCCATCACTTTTGGATCTCGATCCTGGGGGTGGATATGTGAGGGAGGACCACCTAGGTGCAGGGAACTTGGGGAGTGGGGAGAGCACATCCGTAGGTGAGACATGGTATCCACCATTCCCGTTTCAGAATGAACCCTCTATCCCTCAAGCCTTTATAGGTTACTGTCAGCCCTTTCCCTTTTCTTACCTCCAAAATGTCCCCCAGAAACACCACCTTAACACTGAGACGAGGAAGAGACCAACTAAGAGGACACATCCTAATTATGGTGAGATAAACACCTATCAGCTTTATATTGGTAATGCAGACACACACCAGTCAAGTACCAAGACAAGGAGGAGACAACACAAAGTTATGCACACTTTTTTTAATTCAAATCTTCCAAACACCACATTGGTACTGAGCCGAAGAAGAGGACTATGGAGGTTATGTTATGTTATGTTAACAGAACTTGTTAAGTGCATGTACACCCAAAGGCATCATGGCACTGGTCGCGTGACTAGGAGATCTTCATGATTTGTCAGAGTCTAGAATAATAGAGTTTTCAATAGCTGACAGAAGGTGAGATGATCAACAGTCCTGCATAGGGCGAGGAGAAGGTCATTCCAGGCTTTAGCCGCAGCCACCGAGAAGGCTTGCCCACCCGTTCGTGAGAGTCTAATCCGAGGGACCACTAGAAGAAGGGTGGACCGAGAGCGTAGAGAGCGCATAGGATCATAATTCAAAAGTTTTTCCTGCACTCACTCTGCCCCCAGGCGATAGAAGGCACGATGTACAATGCACATGGACTTGAAGAGGATCCGGTTTTGAATGGGTTGCCAATGGAGCTGCCTCAGCAACGGAGACATATGAGCTCCAAATGGCAGGTGAAGAATGGATCTAGCGGCAGCATTCTGGAGTAGCTGAAGCCGATTGATCAAATAGCGAGGCTGTGCCAGATAAAGTGAATTACAGTAATCCAAAACGCTCAGAACCAGTGCAGCCACAACCAGGGCCTGACACTTTGTAGGGATAAAATCGAGGACCTTCTGAAGAATACAGGGCTTACAATGGCCGGTTTTACAGACCGCTGCAACCTGCTTGTCCATGGCAAGAGACGTGGAGATTTTAACCCCCAAATTCCTGACAGACGAGACAGGCACGGGGAGAGGGCCAAGAGATATGAGCCAAAAGTCTGCAGTACAAAACAGAAGAGGAGAAGTAGTACCAACAACCAAAACCTTGGTCTTATTGCCATTTAGCTTTAACCAATTTGTCATCATCCAGACCCCCAGATCGTCAAGGCACTTCCTGAGCTGGATAGCCGAATCGGATTGGGTGAGTTCCAGGTGGACCAGGATTTGAGTGTCATCAGCATATGAATAATAACGAAACCCATGAGACAAAATAAGAAGCAGGAGAGGCCTAATATAAACATTAAACAGGATAGCGCAGATCCTGGAGGGACACCACAAAAAAGTGAAACAGGGCTAGAACGGAAAGGGGGAAGAGAAACTGACTCGGAACAATCGGCCACAAAGGCCACAAAGCAGTCAAGCACTTGGCCAGACGGGAGATCAGGGTGGGATGATCAACCGTGTCAAAAGCAGCCGAAAGATCGAACAGCAAGACTGCTCCGACACCACCCTGATCCACCAAGCGCACTAGGTCATCCAGCACAGAGTTCAAGACTGATTCTGTGCCTCTCCCCGGCCAGAACCCAGACTGAAACGAATCAAAGTAACGAGAGGATTCAAAAAGGTGGACAGCAGAGGGGAGACCGATGCTTCAGGAAGGGCAGAAGCGAGATAGGTGTACCTGTGGAACAGCCAGGCATGTCCAGCTAATAGGTTTCTCATCATGGTCAGGCAATTGAAATTAATGACCCACACCTGTGGTAATTTAGCAATCCCAATGGATATAAAAATCTGGCCGCACAGCACAGAAGAGGAAGAAGAAGAAACAGGCTGGAAAACAAAGCGAGCTGGAGAGCAGCTGACTGGAGAGAAGCAGGCAGAAGAGAGAGGAGCGAACGGCAGAGGAGACAAGGAGACAGGCACTGAAACACTCCAGTCACCGCTGGTCAACGGGAAAGGAAGCAGTGCTCCCTGAGGCCTCTTTGAGGGAAGAGCAGAGATACTAGAAGCCGTAAAGCAGTGAAAGGAGTGGAAAGAAGCTGACAGGAGCTGCAGTGTGTAACTGGTGAGTGGAAACAGGGAAATACTCATACCGGGGCACTCCGGGAACTTGAAACAAGCACTTTTTCAATACCAAAGGAACTGAAAGCTGTTATAAACACTTTTGAATGGGCGAAACAAATACCTTTAAATACCTAACAAATTGAAAGACACGCACTTTTGAATGCCGCACAGAGTAAAAGCAAGGTATGAGCACTTGTGAATGCAATGAAAGCATGGTGGTGCAAATAGCAGATACCACATAATGAATTGGTTGAGACACCAGTATTGGCAAAGCCAAGAAAATACCCAGAAGGGTATGAGATGAGAAACAAGTATTGACAAAAGCTAAAAGTGTTCAATGAGTTGCAGGTTAAGAGGAAACCTGTATTGACAAGAGCCACAAGGATTCAAAATGTGTAACAAAGTGTATGGAGGCCAATCAAGCCTTGGTGAAGTGTTAAAGGTGTGTAACACTGATGAGAGAAACAAGCTTCACTGTCAAAGGAAAGCAGTGGACAATTGTTGATGGAATGCAGGCCAGAAGGGGTATCTGTTGCATGACCTGTAATGGGTGGACCGTGTGGTCCGACAACTGTGCCTTGACTGAATGCCTCCTTTATGGAAAAAGCCAATGAAAGTATCCATAAAGTAGCTTGCTTTTTGCAAAAGCCACTTGTGTGATTTTGAAGTCAAGAAACAGAATTGCTTATGTGAACCAGTGAAAAGTACTGATGACAAAAGAGCCGGGAAGGGTCCCAAGGAATTGTGTTGTTTTGAAAAGCTGGAAGATTTGAACACTTGGGGAATGGAATCCCAATATTTTGTGAACTGTTTGAACTTGGGGAAGGGGAAGCTGATTACAAGGCAAGAGCTGGAAGAAGCTCTGAACTTTATTTGGATTTTTGATGCTGACATCCCTACACATTGTATAGAGTTAGCTGTGAAGGCAAGTGATAGGTTTTGGACACAGACAGACTTGTGCCATGGACCTCTCTCCCCCTACTCCTGTCTGGCTCTTGCCTGGCTCATGACTTGACGGCCTGTCAGTTGTTTAAGGCTGGTTAGGAGAAAGCCTACCAATGAAAACTGCCAATGTTAGGCCACCCAGTACGTATTAGGCCAACCAATCACCTATTGTAATAATGATGTATTTTTATTATTATCAATTTAGAGGTGGTTTCAGGAGGAGCCATCAGATTGTTGTTACCCAATCAGAAGTTTAACCGTTACAGAATGTATATGTAGTCAATCCCCTTAACCAATCCCTCACCCCGTAGGTTCTGGTAAAGTATGATGCTAATTATGACAAAGGATTGACTTAAAAGCTTTTGTTTTCAATAAGCACATTGAGAGCTTTGAGGTTTCCCGCTGCTGGGCCTAGAGACCAAAGCTACTCCTCACTGATGAGTCCCAACAAGGCCGAAACATGTTTGAGGATGCTTATTGTCTCTTGCAGAAGGGATGTGACCAAGCAGTTTGGGCTGGACTGCCTCTTTTTGGGTCGGACAAAGCCTGATTTGCATATGGTCTTTCCCCTTTTATAATGGCATGGCAGGCGAAGAATGATGGTCTGGAGGGTTGCCAAGAACAATACCAGAGTTTAAGATTAATTCTAAACCTTCCAGCCATCACCTCTTTTGTTTTGCTGTCCTTGCTTTATTTTGATGTCAATAAAGATGGGTTTTGCCTTTCACTTTGTCTATTTCTGTTATTGAGCTTGGTTTGATCTAGTACCAGGACCTCTGTGCAATTTTAGGGGCCTTCCCAGGCCATCTTTACAGATTGTAGCAGAGGTGCTGGTTCGTTAGCGTCCTCCGATTGTCGAGGGTTCCCCGCCATGTATGGCCCGAAGAGTATGGAGGTGACATGTGGAGAGAGGAGTATCACGCGTAACAGAGAAGAGGTCCACAGGAAACCACTTGGAAAAAAATCCTGTCCAGTCCCCGCAGGACCACCTTGTAAGGTGATAGGCACCTGGCTGTTTTGGGAGACCCGATACCGAAGACCATCAACGGATCCACAGATTACTAAGTATGACATAGGCCTAGCAAAACGAGGGCAGCGGATTCTTTTGTATATTGGGGAAGCGTGATGAAGTGAAAAGATTGAAGATAGCTTCTGAGAAGGCCCAGCAAAGATCACGTAGTACACCTCATTACGCAGTAATAATAAAAAGAGGGATAACCTCACCAGGAGTTGAGAAGAAGGCCATAGTGTATTTTTTTGTGAAGTGATTGCTGGCACCAGCCTCATGTTGGAAGACAGCTTAATTTTTGTGAAAAGGGACATTTTCTTGCATATTGGTATATATTGTGTAGGACATGAAGTTGTGGTGTGGACCGAGAAGGGTGGTCTGGTGTAGGAGTAGTGAGATGGAGCTGCTCAGAGTGAATGGCTGTTGTGGTGTCACTCTGTGATTTGGAGAGAACAGCGGGGTAGTGCTGTGCAGGGTAGTCGGCGTTTGTGGTGCTGCTCTGAAATATTGGTTGACGCACGAGGTATGGTCTCAGAAAGAGACGTAGAAGTATTAAGTGAAAAAGGAGGATTGTTGGGGAAAGGTGTGAAAGGAAGGTAAAGGAGGGTGAGGTAGAATTGAAATAACAGCTCTGGTAAGTATTGGTAAATTCAATTGTGATGTATCATCATGGGAGACACTCCGATTGTCCACCTGTGAAAAGAATTAACCGATGCAAGGACAAAATCCTTAAGTGCCACACCCAGTGGGTTTGGGACACTGTGGGCCAAATGTTTATGCTTTGGCCGCAGGAGGACACTCATTTGAAATCAGTACTGCAACAGATGGGTACATATGTACATGCCACATATAAAAGGAAACAATTGCAGAATCAACCAGCTATTCTGGAACTGTGTAAAACATAGGGGGAGGAGACAGAGGAGCCACACGTGAAAGAATGGATGCTTAATCAGCATGACGAAGGGAGCATAGCACTCATGGCCCCACCCAGCCCCCACAGCAGTGATCCACCTTCAGAAGCCTAGGGATTTGATCCATTATGGGTGCCCCAAGTTACAGGAAAGACTGACCGAAGCCGGGGAGGAGCTTCAGAGAGAAAGAGGAAGTTAGTGCAATAAGGATGAGATGGCGATTGTGCCGAATGAATGGGTAGGAGGACAAAAAATGTGCAAATTAGATGGAAAAGGCATGGACGATTTTAAAGAAAGAGAAAAGGAAGTTAAAGAAAGACAAGAGAGAGAAGATGAGGAAAAAGAACAGGAGGAGAGAGAAAGAGCAGAAAAGCGAGGGGATAGAGAAAGAAAGAAGGAATGAAAGAAATGAAGAAGAGCGAGAAAGAGAGAAGAAGCGAGAGGCAGACAGAAAAGGAGAAGAGATGAGAAGAAAAGAAAGAGAAAGTGAAAGATGAAGAGATACAGAAAGAAAAAAGGTGGAACAAAGGGACAGAGAGGGGCAACGAGAGTTCGAAAGAAACAGGGAAAGGCAGATATTATTCGGGGATGCACGCTCTCAGACAAAGAGAGAGACCATAGACAAGAGCAGAGGTCAAGAGAGAGCAATTTAGAAAGACGCTGTAAGGACGTGGATGAGATTCTAAAAAAACATACTCTTCCATGTGAGGAGAAAAAGAGGCCATACGAAGACGGGTTAGAAATCTTTACAGGAGCAGAAGAGATGGCACTAGCAGCATGATGGCGAGTAGAAGAGGGTCCCTGCAAGATGGGGGCAGGAATGTATTGGAGAAGGTGATGAGGGGAACATATAGGATGGGAAATGACCGAATCCAAATGACCTACACCACCAAATTACTGAAAATAGATACAACTAAATGCCCTACTGACTAAATGTTTGTAGGACATTTTGTGGTATCTATTTAGTGGTGTAGGTCCAAAAAAAAAAAAGGCTGCTGCGGGTCCCCCGCAACACCCTGTTCACTATACTATACAGTATATTGAGCGGGGGTTGCGGGGGACACTCCTGCAGATGTTCCAACCAAAAAGAAAAGGCTGCAGGGGCTGTGGGGGTGTCCCCCGCAACACCCTGTTCACTATACTATATAGTATAATGAGCAGGGGTTGCGGGGGACACTCCTGCAGATGTTCCAACCAAGAAAAAAGGCTGCAGGGGCTGTGGGGGTGTCCCCCACAACTCTATGCTCACTATACTATACAGTATAATGAGCGGGGGTTGCAGGGGACACCCTTGAAGCTGACCCAAGAAAAGGACGCTGAGGCGCCGGTTCCCGATCACGGAAGTGAATGGAAATTGGCGTTGCAGGGACTAGACGGAAGGAAAGGTAAGTAGGGGGTTAGGGGTGTGGCAGCGGTGGGGGCGGGCTGGGAGAGGGTATAGATTTGGGGTTGTTTTACCTTGGATGACCGAATGGGAAATGTACGATCAATTTTGTATTACGTACATTTCTCATTTAGTCATTTCCATCACAAAACTTTCAGTCGCAGTAAAACAAGCCCAAATTATAGGATGAGGCCCCTTGGAAGACTAGACTTTAAAGAAAGAGAAGACGATGTAGGGTATGATAATGATGATACTATGTTTGAAGATGAAGAGAGAGAGGAAAGTGGAGAGGAGGAGGCGACACAAGCCCCTTCTACAAGCATGGGGATAGGAAAAGAAATGGCGTGGTTCTATTTGGAAGAACAGGTGAGGAGGCCAGAGCCTTGTTGAATACCCCAGGCGCCCGATGAACAGGCCAAAGTCTGTTGAATATCCCAGGCACACGAAGGCACGATCAAATAGTTGGAGGAGGAAATGCTGTACGTAAAAAGACTAAGGGATCTACCAGGACGAAAGAGGCTTAGTATGACAGACGCAGTGACAAAGATGAAGAGCGCTCTCGGACAAGGCGCTGGGTTTACGCAGTTCCCTTTATTGGAGAAACAGGGGAGACTGCCACAATATATTCCATAGCCACAAATGGATAAAAATAATTTGGTTTGTAACCTGCAAACACTGACATCAGGCGCGGGTAACTGGATTTATGAATTAGAGAGAATGACATTTGGGATGAGCTTAGCAGTAGATGACATAAAAAGCTTGCTTGTTGCCATATTAGGAGAGCGATCAGAGGACATTTGGATGTGGGTGGGCTTTCCTGGAGTGAGGGCACAAAATACTGACAATGACGGAGCACCCTTTAATAACTGTCCAGCTAACGTATGGAGAGCACTTAGGGTTCAGTACCCAGACTCGTCACACATGAGCTCTATTATGACTCGTAAAATGAGAGCGAAATTCAACTGACGATTGTGCACCATTGTCAGCGAAAGCAAGAGAAAGACAGAAAGAAAATTGAGGACAGGAAGATTGAGGAAGCAAGATTAGTTCAGGAAAAGCTGTCAAAATAATCAGTGGAAGGGCAGTATAGACAAGTGTAGGGGATGGTTTTAACGCACAACAAGTACAGCTGCAGGAAATGGGAATTTTGCAGGAAGGGGAGAGCTCAATTATTTTCCATGAGGGTCCACATCCAGAGGCAGAGGGTTTGGATTTCAGGCCCTGCAAGGAAGAGGGTTTCATGGGGGGCAACCCAGATTTAGGGGACAGACACAGCAGTGCTGGACATGTTGGAAGAAGAGGCATATTTCATCCCAATGTAGAAGTAGTTGGGATGCAACAGAATTGGCAAGTAGCTGATCCAAGAGGGGGGGCAGCCTATGCCCCACTGTATAGTGCAGAGCCACCTGAATATTATGTCCAAGATCACACGCAGTATCAGGAACAAGTGCCACAAATAAAACAGATGCAAGAGGGGATGCCAAACCAAACAAAACAAACACAGATGCAAACACTGCAGGCTGCAATACAGATACAGTAAACACCAATGAAGGCAGACATTAGCACAACAGAATGCAGTAACACCATGAATGCGAACACAATCCACAAGCACCCACACCTAGAATAGGGGGTGTGACAGAAGTGGGGGGAATCCTTTTACCAGCAAAGTACTGGACATATACCCAGAATAGGACAGCCCGCAGAAAGACTTGTTTTGTTCCATCCTATCAGTTACCCCAGAACCGAGAGTCGAGGTAACCATAGGTGACAAAACATGTTCCTTTCTAGTAGATGCAGTGGTGAAACAATTTTGTGTTAGAGAAGGGATATCCCGATGTCAGCCATTAACGCACAGGATTTTCTGGGACAACTATGGTTCCTTTTACAGATGCCTTATCTATTACAATTGGAGAACATGTCATATTCATGCCATTATTGTATTCCTGCAAGACACCAGTTAACATATTGGGGAGAGATATAATGAGCAGATTAAACATATACAGGGTAATTCATAGAATTTCGCACAAAAGTGGCGCACGCGGCTGGCGCACATTGTGCGCGTGCGAATGTCTGCGCCAGCCGCGTGCGCTAAAATCAATTTCCGCGCACAGCGTATTCATGGATTTTAGCCTCCAAAACCAGCCGTGGCGCAGAGTGGTGCAGCGACCCTGCAGCAACGCCAGTTACGCCCCCAAGAACGCCCTCGCGCAAGGAAAAGCCATCAAAATTCCCAATTCAGCGCAAAGGGCTGCGCTAACCCTGGACCAGTTTACAGGGCTGCCAAACAGCAAACGCCAAGCGGGGAACGTGAAACACACGTACCCAGCCCAATCGCGTGTGAAACTTCCCGCGCACCCCTGAAATACACTACCAAGCCCAATAGCGTGTGAAACTTCCCGCGCATCCCCGAAATACACGTACCCAGGCCAATTGCATGTGAAACTTCCCGCGCACCCCTGAAATACACGTACCAAGCCCAATCGCATGTGAAACTTCCCGCGCACCCCTGAAATACACGTACCCAGGCCCAAACGCGTGTGAAACATCCCGTGCACCCCCGAAATACACGTACCCAGGCCCCCACACATGTCCCCCAGCACCCCCACCCCCCAGCAGTCAGGAGCACCTGCCAGCAGGCCCCCACACATGTCCCACACATGTCCCCCTGCACCCCCACCCCCCAGCAGTCAGGGGCACCTGCCAGCAGGCCCCCACTCATGTCCCACACATGTCCCCCTGCACCCCCACCCCCCAGCAGTCAGGGGCACCTGACAGCAGGCCCCCACACATGTCCCCCAGCACCCCCACCCCCCAGCAGTCCGGGGCACCTGCCAGCAGGCCCCCACACATGTCCCACTCATGTCCCCCAGCACCCCCACCCCATTGACAGGCACCTGCCAGCAGGCCCCCACACATGTCCCCCTGCACCCTCACCCCCCAGCAGTCAGGGGCATCTGCCAACAGGCCCCCACACATGTCCCCCAACACCCTCACCCCCCAGCAGTGCAGGGCACCTGCCAGCAGGCCCCCACTCATGTCCCACTCATGTCCCCCAGCACCCCCACCCCCCAGCAGTCAGGGGCACCTGACAGCAGGCCCCCACACATGTCCCCCAGCACCCCCACCCCCCAGCAGTCAGGGGCTCCTGCCAGCAGGCCCCCACACATGTCCCACACATGTCCCCCTGCACCCCCCCATCATTGACAGGCACCTGCCAGCAGGCCCCCACACATGTCCCCCTGCACCCTCACCCCCCAGCAGTCAGGGGCACCTGCCAACAGGCCCCCACACATGTCCCCCAACACCCTCACCCCCCAGCAGTGCAGGGCACCTGCCAGCAGGCCCCCACTCATGTCCCACTCATGTCCCCCAGCAGCCCCACCCCCCAGCAGTCAGGGGTACCTGCCAGCAGGCCCCCACACATGTCCCCCAGCACCCCCACCCCTCAGCAGTCAGGGGCACCTGCCAGCAGGCCCCCACACATGTCCCACACATGTCCCCCTCTACCCCCACCCCCCAGCAGTCAGGGGCACCTGCCAGCAGGCCCCCACACATGTCCCCCTGCACCCCCAGCCCCCAGCAGTCAGGGGCACCTGCCAGTAGGCCCCCACACGTGTCCCCCAGCACTCCCACCCCCCAGCAGTGCAGGGCACCTGCCAGCAGGCCCCCACTCATGCCCCACTCATGTCCCCCAGCACCCTCACCCCCAAGCAGTCAGGGGCCCCTGCCAGCAGGCCACCACACATATCCCCCAGCACCTCCACCCCCCAGTAGTCAGGGGCACCTGCCAGCAGGCCCCCGCACATGTCCCACACATGTCCCTCTGCACCCCCACCCCCCAGCAGTCACGGGCACCTGCCAGTAGGCCCCCACACATGTCCCCCAGCACCCCACCCCCCAGCAGTGCAGGGCACCTGCCAGCAGGCCCCCACTCATGTCCCACTCATGTCCCCCAGCACCCCCACCCCCAGCAGTCAAGGGCACCTGACAGCAGGCCCCCACACATGGCCCCCAGCACCCCCACCCCCAGCAGTCAGGGGCACCTGCCAGCAGGCCCCCACACATGTCCCACACATGTCCCCCTGCACCCCCCATCATTGACAGGCACCTGCCAGCAGGCCCCCACACATGTCCCCCTGCACCCCCACCCCCCAGCAGTCAGGGGCACCTGCCAGCAGGCCCCCATACATGTCCCCCAACACCCCCACACCCCAGCAGTGCAGGGCACCTGCCAGCAGGCCCCCACACATGTCCCACACATGTCCCCCTGCACCCCCACCCCCCAGCAGTCAGGGGCACCTGCCAGCAGGCCCCCACACATGTCCCCCTGCACCCCTGCTCCCCAGCAGTCAGGGGCATCTGCCAGCAGGCCCCCACACATCCCCCAGCACCCCCACCCCCCAGCAGTTAGGGGCACCTGCCAGCAGGCCCCCACACATGTCCCACACATGTCCCCCTGCACCCCCACCCCCCAGCAGTCAGGGGCACCTGCCAGCAGGCCCCCACTCATGTCCCACACATGTCCCCCTGCACCCCCACCCCCCAGCAGTCAGGGGCACCTGCCAGCAGGCCCCCACACATGTCCCACACATGTCCCCCTGCACCCCCACCCCCCAGCAGTCAGGGGCACCTGCCAGCAGACCCCCACACATGTTCCCCTGCACCCCCACCCCCCAGCAGTCAGGGGCACCTGCCAGCAGGCCCCCACACATGTCCCCCAGCACCTCCACCCCCCAGCAGTGCAGGGCACCTGCCAGCAGGCCCCCACTCATGTCCCACTCATGTCCCCCAGCACCCCCACCCCCCAGCAGTCAGGGGCACCTGACAGCAGGCCCCCACACATGTCCCCCAGCACCCCCACCCCCCAGCAGTCAGGGGCACCTGCCAGCAGGCCCCCACACATGTCCCACACATGTCCCCCTGCACCCCCCATCATTGACAGGTACCTGCCAGCAGGCCCCCACACATGTCCCCCTGTGCCCCCACCCCCCAGCAGTCAGGGGCAACTACCAGCAGGCCCCCACACATGTCCCCCAGCACCCCCAACCCCCAGCAGTGCAGGGCACCTGCCAGCAGGCCCCCACTCATGTCCCACGCATGTCCCCCAGCAGCCCCACCCCCCAGCAGTCAGGGGCACCTGCCAGCAGGCCCCCACACATGTCCCCCAACACCCCCACCCCCCAGCAGTCAGGGGCACCTGCCAGCAGGCCCCCACACATGTCCCACACATGTCCCCCTGCACCCCCACGCCCCCATCATTGACAGGCACCTGCCAGCAGGCCTTGACACATGTCCCCCAGCCAACACGTCATCACAATCCAGATCCCTGGCTCTTATGGCCACACAAATCCCACCCCACAGCACCCCAGTCCAAACACCCAACCATGCTTTACATCCACTCCAAATTGGAATCCCCATTACATGATAGATCACAAATAAGCAGTATGCGCATGAGTACAAGTCTGTCCGACCCACACAATGGCAACACATGACTGAGAAAACCCACATTGTGACATGCATGAAACCAATGAGAGAAGACCACACATTGAAGTAAGAAACAAAAATGTAATCAAGTCAAAATGAAGGGAATGAAATAAAAACACACAATAATGCCAATAATTATGAAAATGTAGCATGTCCCAAAAAATGATAAATAAAAAAAATGAGAATCCAAATTAATCCAAATGAAAATGTGTCCAATGTCACCGTCCAACAAAGCAAATCCAAAGGGAAAGAAAAGCGTAATATCCATTGCTCCATGGTGAAGATAAATAAAGATGAAGGAGAAAAATCCACTGTAAAACTATGTACAAATAGCAAATCCAGGGTCCATGAGCCCAACGACATAAATGAAACCTACAATGAAACCTACCTAATTACTAACTATATACAAAAATGTGGGGCATAGTCCATGCGCCCCAAATGAAATAAAAAAGAAATTAAACTTAACACTAATGAACTATATACAATGGCGGCGGGCAAGTCCAACGGCTCACTTGTTAATGTCATGGGCCAGGGCATCATCGAACTCCTGTTCAATGTCTTGGAGGCGGGCCTGTTCTCTGGCCCCGAGGTCTCGCAGGGAAAACGCCATGTCCACCTCCAACTCCCTGCGAATCCCCTCGAGGCACTCAGCCCGCCTCAGCGCCCTGCACATGGAGTTCTCTGCCCTGACCATCGTGAGCCGTGCCTCCTCCGCCCGCCGCCGCTCCGCACCTATCTGCTGGCCGAACCGCTGCCACACGGAAGACACTCCCATTCCAGGGTCCTCCTGTCCTCCGGCCGATGCCTGCCCCTCTGATGTAGATTGCCCCGAGCCATGATGCCTCCCACGTTGAGCCTGCCGCTTCCTCCGACGCAACTGCCTCTGCCAGCACAACGGCATCCAGGCTGATGGAATCCACCGACGCCGTCATGCACGTGCCCTGCTCGATGATGCTGGCACATCCTCCATCTGCTGGGTTCCAGTTGCTGTGGTGTCCACCCCTGCTGGACCTCCGACTCCCGACTGTGGCAGGGATGGGATCCCCACTGAGCTGGCTGCGTTGGTCAGGGCAGGTCCACAGGGGGCCCTGGTGGCATCTGGGCCGGAAGACGGCATGGAGAACGACTGGCGCATAGTCTCCACAGAGGAGGAGAGGGCCGCCAGAGTGGGCGACACATGTACAAAACCCCAAACCATGGACACTACCAACTGGGCCACGTTGGTACGCTGCTCTTCGTGATGACGTGCGTGCTCCCCCCGGGAAGCACGCACGTCATCACGAATGTCATGCGTGCGCAACACGACACCAATCAGGATCTTCTCCATATGGCCAGGGGTCCCCTCGTCCGCAGGTAGAGGAGTGTCAGATGACATGGACATCCCCCCTACCTGCGGACGGGCCTGGGATGGGGCATCCCTGCTGGTGCATCGTGGTGCAGTCATAGGATCAGGGACAGCGACATGCACAGGCCCCTCCGCGGTGACCTGTGCTGCCTCCTGCCCCTGGCCCTGGACTGCACCACCTGCACCAGTGGTACCACCCCCACCAGGCCCCATGTGCGGCTCAGCAGCGGCCTCCTCCTCCTCTGTGGAAACCACCAACCTGGATATCCCCTTCCGCTGCAGCCGTAGTGGCAGACGCAGCACCAGTCCCCTCACTCCCGGACGATGGTAAATTCTGGGAGGGTGACTGGGCCTTGCGTCGCCGGCGGGTGGGGGCATCCCCGCCGCTTTGCTCCACAGTGCCGTCTCCACCCTCTTCATCACTTGCCGCTGTGTAGAGGGAGACATAGAACACAAGCATCAGGGTACTGTACAATGGTCCCCTAGACAGGAAGCAATAGCAGATGAGTGGCACTGTGAAACATCATTTCCATCATGTCCCTCCACAACACATGGGTCAGTGCAGGCAAAACACATGCAGTAACAGGCATGGCGCATGCTAGGAACATTAGCATACATGTCCAAGGGACTCTTCAAAAATACAATGCTGGATTGAAACTCACATGCATCATGGGTCATGCCCATCACATGCACATACTTCACCCTAGTTTCATCCATCTGGCCTCGTACACCCCAGACAAAGTGGATACAAGGATGAGTAGGCTGCATCAGTGAATCTGAACATTGTCACAGACATGTGTCATGCATCCATGGCATTTCCAAGTCACAGATACGCAAGTCAGACACACAGACATGAACACCATACATTTCCATGACAGCAGCACCCATCTCTCACACCCCATCCATGTCCAATAACAGAGACAGGCATGCATTAATGTGTTCATTCCCCATGCTGCTCCGCATGTTGCATTGTAACACATGCATCAACCATGTGGTTCACACATTACTGGTCTCACATGCATGACCATGATGTCCCTGCACACACACATACATACATGGCCTATGTCACACAAACAGGCAAGTATCAGACAACCAGCACCCTGCAACATGCCTGTCTCACACAGCAATGCTTGGCCACTTACCGCTCAACTCCGGACGGGTCTGCCTCCAAAGGATCTGGGCGTGCAGCTCTGGGCCTACGCATTCCAGGACCCTCATCTGGATGGTACTCATGCTGCCCCGGCCCCCCTCCACGAGGCGCCGGGCCTTGTTGAGGGTCCTGGACCTCAAGTCCTCCCAGCGCTTCTTGACATGTTGGTAGTTGCGGGTTGCCACCCCCTCCGCGTTGATGGCAACCACTGCGTCATCCCAGATCCTCTCCCGTCCTTCCTTGTTGGCGCGTCTTGTTCCGAAGAGGGCATCGTAATGCCCCAGGACATGCTCCACCAGGAAACCAACTTCGGTGGCAGTGAAGCTGGTGGCCCTCTGCCTCTCTGGCTGGGGGTTGCCAGTGGTGCCAGATTGAGATGTGCCCGACATGGCAACCCCAGAGGCAGGAGTGGGTGGGCAACTGGGTCCTGGGGCTGGGCTATGGAGCGATGGAATCCCAGTCGGGAGTCTTCTGTTCCAGCAGGGGTGGACACAGCAACTGCACCGCTGCAGATGGCTGACGTGCAGGCACTAAATAGCAGGGCACGTGGGCAGCAGGTAGGCAGGCAGCAGCAGATGGCTGGTGGGAGCGTGCTCGGGGCTCTTGGGGGTAGGAAAATGGCCTTCAGGGCAGGAGTGTGGTCTTGCGTGTGTGCACGCGTGGCCAGCTTGATACGGAGTGATTTGGCACGTGAAAATCTTGCACGTCAGCGTGTAATTCGAGGAAAGGCCCCTAGCGCGTAAGCGCATCAGCACACGTACGCGATATCATTGGACCAAAGGCCCTTAGCGCGTAAGCGCATCTGTGACGTATTGTGCACGGACGTTTCCCTTTCGCGTGTAAAACTTGCCGCGCACCCCTGAAATACACTTACTTCCCTCGAACAGGGCCCTTTTGCGTGTGAAACTTCACGCGAAACCCGTAATACACGTACCCTGCTGAAATCGCAGGTGAAACTTCCCGCGAACCCCAGGAATACATGTACCCTGCTGAAATCGCGGGTGAAACTTCCCGCGACCTCAAGGAATACACGTACTCCGCTGAACAGGGCCCTTTCGCGTGTACAATTTCACGCTGTACCCCAGAACTACACGTACCCCGCTCGCTCGCACAGGGCTAATATTTCTGGGGTTCTCGTGAAGTTTCACACGCGATTCCAGCAGGGTACGTGTATTTATGGGGTTCGCGGGAAGTTTCACACCCGATTCCAGCAGGGTACGTGTATTTCTGGGGTTCGCGGGAAGTTTCACACGTGATAGGCCCTGTGCGAGTGGGGTACGTGTATTTCTGGGGTGCGCAGGAAGTTTCACACGCGATTCCAGCAGGGTACAAGTATTTCTGGGTTTCGCGGGAAGTTTCACACGCGATAGGCCCTGTGCGAGTGGGGTACGTGTATTTCTGGGGTGTGCGGGAAGTTTAACACGCGATAGGCCCTGTGCGAGTGGGGTACGTGTATTTCGGGGGTGCAGGGGAGTCCTACATGTGAATTGGCAATGTGGGTCCTCCCAGGTGTTCCCTCTACACCCTCCACGGCCCCTGCAGGCAGTCCACACCACAGGGGACTACCCTGCACCCCTGGTCATGTCCCGCAGGCAGCCTATCCACCATGGGCATGCCCCCCAGCCAAGCCACATGTCACCTTGCACTAGTGATCACCAACGCATTACCCCCTTGCACCCCCACCCCCCAGCAGTGCAGGGCACCTGTCAGCAGGCCCCCACTCATGTCCCACTCATGTCCCCTTGCACCCCACCCCCAGCAGTGCAGGGCACCTGCCAGCAGGCCCCCACTCATGTCCCCTTGCACCCCCACCCCCCCAGCAGTCAGGGCCACCTGCCAGCAGGCCCCCACTCATGTCCCACTCAGTTCCCCTTGCACCCCCACCCCCCAGCAGTGCAGAGCACCTGCCAGCAGGCCCCCACTCATGTCCCACTCATGTCCCCTTGCACCCCCACCCCCCAGCAGTGCAGGGCACCTACCAGAAGGCCCCCACTCATGTCCCCCAGCACCCCCACTCCCAAGCACTGAGGGGCACCTGCCAGCAGGCCCCCACTCATGTCCCACTCATGTCCCCTTCCACCCCCACCCCCCAGCAGTGCAGGTCACCTGCCAGCAGGCCCCCACCCATGTGCCCCTGCCCCCAGGTCATGAGGATCCTCAATCATGGCCCTTATGGCCAGCCTCCCCAGCCCAAAGACCCAACCAAGTATTGCATCCACCCACATAGAAAAGGCAATTACATGATACAACCCCAATAGCAAGTATGTAAATGAACACATGTCCGTCACACACACACAATGGTTGCAAGTGAATGTGAAAACCCATATCATGACATTCATGAAACCAATGAGATAATACCACACATCGAAGTATGAAGAAAAAAATGTATTAAACGCAACATGAATGGAACTAAAATCAAACAAACAACAATGGGAATAAAAAAAGAAAACCATTGCTCCATGGGGAAATCCAAAAAAAAAGAGATGAATCCAATAATGAACTATATACAGATGAACAATCCAGGGTCCATGATCCCAACTGAAGAAATGAAACCTATCAAAAATACTACCTAATGAAAAACTATATACAGAAATGTGGTGCATTGTCCAAGCGCAACCTAAATAAAGAAAAAAACAAAGGAAACCTAACACTATCTAACTATTTACAAGGGCAGCGGGCTAGTCCGACGGCTCACTTTTGGATGTCCTGGGCCAGGGCATCATCGAACTCCTGCTCAATGTCCCGGAGGCGGTCCTCTTCCATGGCCCTGAGGGTTCCCAGGGACGATGACATGTTCTCCTCCAACTCCCTGCGAATTGCCTCGAGGCACTCGGCCCGCCTCAGGGCCCTCCGCATGGAGTTCTCTGCCCAGACCATCTTGAGCCGTGCCTCTTCTGCCCGCTGCCGCTCCGCATCTATGGCATGGCCTAACCGCTGCCACGCGGAAGACACTTCCCGTCCTGGGTCCTCCTGCCCTCTGGCCGATGCCAGCCCCTCTGATGACGAAGGCCCCGAGCCATCATGGCTCCCACCTTGTTGCTGCTGCTGCTGTGCCTCTGCCCGTGCCCTGGCTCTTGCTGCCTGCACATCCTCCGCCGGCTGGGGTGCAGTTGTTGAGGTGGCAACCCCTGCTGGACGTCCGACTCCCGACTGTGGCAGGGATGTGTCCTCCACCAGCCTGGCCGCAGGGTCAGAGGCAGCTCCACAGGGCACCCAGGTGACACATGGGTGAGCAGATGGCACGGAGTACGACTGGCGCATAGGGGGTTCAGTTGAGGAGGGGGTCGGAACAAGGCCCAGCAAACGGAGGAATCCAGCCCTGGTGACCTGTCCCAGTAGGTCGACGTGGTCAATGAGCCATTCGAGACGACATGCAGTCTCCCCATGAAAAGACTGCATTTTGCCTCGCATGGCCCGTTGACGCAACGCCACACCACCCAGGACAGGCTCAACCCGGTCCCGGATAGCCACGTCCGCAGGCAGAGGAAGGCCAGTTGTCGAAAGCTCATCCCCTGCCTGAAAACGGGTCTGGACGTAGGTATCCCTGCTGGTGCAGGATGATGCAGACACAGGATCGGGGACAGGATTACACACAGGCACCTCCGCGGCAGCCTGTGCTGCCTCCTGTCCCTGCCCC
The DNA here is from genome assembly GCF_040938575.1 of Ambystoma mexicanum. Lineage (NCBI taxonomy): Eukaryota > Metazoa > Chordata > Amphibia > Caudata > Ambystomatidae > Ambystoma > Ambystoma mexicanum. Next base: position 191,527,786 of record NC_090927.1, on the reverse strand, counting down.
TGCACTGCACCACTAGCACCAGTGGAATCCCCACCTCCAGACCCCGTCTCTGTCCCTTGCACGGCCTCCTCCTCTACCAAACCCCCCACCAACCTGGATGACTCTGTGCCATCTTCCTCCGTCGGGCCCTGTGGGGTCTCAGCTGCCCCTTCTGCTGCCGAGGAGTCCAACTCCGACCTCCGCCTCTTGGACCTCCCCTCGGCAGCTACGACCTGGGACGCGGCATCGGACTCCTCACTCCCTGACGAGATGACAACCTGGGAGCGGAGCCGGGCCTTGCGTCTCCGGCTGGCGGTGCGATCCCTGCCGCTGTGCTCCACGGCACCCTCTCTGCCCTCTTCATCAGTCGACGCTGCAGACAGGGAGAGATAGGACACAGGCATCAGGGCACTGTACAATGGACTCATACACACATGACAGTTGCACACGAGTTTCATTGTCAAACTTCAGACATGGCATCACAATCCCCAACACACGTGTCATTTCAAATCACACACATGAGCTATTCCACAGCCATATCGCAACAGCCAGCACCATACATACACATACAACAGCATGAGCAGGCAAAGGTGAGCCAGACATCACATGAGACACAGGGAGTGCAGGAGACATGCACACACATCACCACACTTACATGCATGTGTACACCTCCACCAAGTGTTTCAGTGATGAGATCGACATCCATGTCACATCTGGCAATCAGTCTGCTACATATCAGTCTCACATGCATCCATGTTGCATGACAGTTGCACACTTGTCAGATACACATACATGCACATGTACCTAGTGCATATACATGCAGCTGGAACCAACATCCATGGGTGACACCAAAACCTTGACAACTGACATACACAGTCATTCAAACATGTGTGCTCACACATCTGCATTTGGCCTGCATGCTTACCCAGAAATACACCATCCATGTGTCTCACACATGAAAGGATTTGCATGTGTCAGCCTCACAGCCCTGTACATACACATCCATACATGGCCCTACAAAACCACATGTGCAACCTGCACACTACTGGCACACCACCACACGCACAGCTTCCAATCAGTATGCATGTACACTTAACGCTCGACTCCAGATGGGTGTGCCTCTCAAGGACCTGGACGTGGAGCGCTGGGCATACGCGTTCCAGGACCCTCATTTGGTCTTCCGACAGGTGGCCCCAACACCCCTTAGCATCCGCTGCCTTCAAGAGGTGCCAAGGCCTTGTTGAGGGTCCTGGACCTGAAGTCCTCCCAGCGCTTCTTGACATGATGGAATTCGTGGACTGCCACCCCCTCCGCGTTGATGGCAGTCACAATGTCTGTCCAGATCCTGGTCCGTCCTTCCTTGTCGGCGCGCAACCTTCCGAAGAGGGCATCATACTGCCCCAGGACTTGCTCCACCAGGACACCAACTTCGGTGGCAGTGAAGCTGGTGGCCCTCTGCCTCTCTGGCTGGGGGTTGCCAGTGCTGCCAGATGGTGTAGTGCTGGACATGGCAACCCCAGAGGCAGGAGTGGGTGGGCAACTGGGTCCTGGGGCTGGGCTGTGGAGTGATGGAATCCCAGTCGGGAGTCTTCGGTTCCAGCAGGGGTGGTCACAGCAACAGCACCCCTGGCTGACGTGCAGGCAGCAAATGGCAGGGCACGTGGGCAGCAGGCAATCAGGCAGCAGCAGATGGCAGATGGGAGCGTGCTCGGAGCTCTGGGGGGCAATAATTCGGCCTTCTGGGCAGGAGCGTGGTCTTCCGTGTGTGAACGCGTGGCCAGCTTGATACGGAGTGATTTGGCACGTGAAAATCTTGCACGTCAGCGTGTAATTCGAGGAAAGGCCCTTAGCGCGTAAGCGCGTCAGCGCACGTACGCAATTTCATTGGACCAAAGGCCCTTAGCGCGTAAGCGCGTCTGTGACGTGATGCGCACGGGTGTTTCCCTCATAGCACGTGATGACAGAGCCACGTGGAAAAGCTGCACGTCCGAGTGTCAGCGCGTGTAATTGGAGGAAAGGGCGTGTACTTGCGTAAGTGACGTGTACGTGTGGGCCGGTTTAAAAGGTATGTGTAGGACGCCATTTCCTTGTACGTGCTTTTTGTGGAGAGCGAGTGGGTGGATTCTGTACTTCTTGTTGGTTCACATGCGATTACTTCACAGCGTTTCAAGTTTGTACTCCCTGTTACCTCTGACAGCTTTCATTTTTCTACTTTTTTCCGGCCTGTTTCCTCAAACAGTGTTCACTTCTCCTTTTGTCCTGTCTCCTCAGACAGCGTACAATTCTTCTTTTGGCGGGGGTGTTGCCAGCGCGCACACGCGTGTATTTTTCACGTTCCTTTTCCGGCAGATGGTGAGTTCCGCACGTACTTAGCAACTGTGCTTGCCCCGTGTGTCGTGTACCCCTTCAGAGGTCATTGTAGGCTGCGTGTATCACGCGTACGCTTATTTTTGTGTTTCTGGGTGCCACAGCGTAGTGCGGGTTCATTTTTCCACACACGTGGTCTACGAGGGGTTGCGTGCCCGTTTATTTTTGTTTTTGGGCTGCCTGTGCATTGCGTGACCTGTCATCTTCCCCCAGGGGTCACAGACAGCCTTGTTAGAGCACTAGGGTACAAATTCCATCTAGTACCCCCCTACCCCTTTCACCCCCAATTGCCCAGGACAATAGTTTACTGCTCCTCCCATACGCACAACAACATCAGTGCCATGGTTGGGAGGCGACCAAGCGGTAAGAGAGGCAAAGGTGGCCGACCTACAAAAGGTGGATGTGGTGGGCGCGGTAGGGGACGTGGCCGGGATTTGAAGGTTGCCCCTATGCCCCCATGTGTGGAGGACCAATCAGGGACACCCATGCCCCCCCCATGGTTGAGGGAAATGTGGATGAGACCATCCCAGCTCAGCCCTTGTTGGACCAGCCCATTGTGGGACCTGACCTGGCACAGGATGACTCCCTGGCTGACTTCCAGGTCAGGAAGTCTAAGCCACGTGTGGCGGTGCAAGTTGTCACAAGCCACGTGTGGCAGTGCAAGTTGTCACCAAGCCACGTGGATCTGGGGCATCTGTCATCTGCTGCCCCAAGTATGCAGGGTGGTGAGGCTGCAGGGGCAGCTGCAGCTCCATCCGCCCCAGCTCTGACTCTCCCAGCCAGGACAGTGTCGGTCCTGGTCCATCATACTGATGTTCCCCTGCCAACATCACACTTCAGACAATGCCTGCACCAAGTCCTATGGTCAATGTGCATTCGCACACTCCAACAACCCAGTCCACCGGTGATTCTGCCCCTACTGACCAGAGCGGCGTTAGCCACTCTGGCTCCGCTCCACCTTCTAAAAAGAGGGTGCTCTGGCACGACAGGCTGAGACTCTAGGCACGTCTACACACTCCGGTACCTCAAGGAAGCCCTGCTTCAATGATTTGGAACTTGATGCACTTGTGAGCTATGTGTTGGCACACAGCCATGAAATGGTGGTGACTGCAGGGTCCAAGACCACACCTGGTCAACGTAAGGGACACTGGTAGACCATCGCCAACCACATAAGTGCCCTTGGATTTGTGAGGCGCTCAGCTGATGATTGCTACAAGCGGTGGAACGACCTGAAACGCAGAGCAAAGAACAAGCTGGCCTCAAGTCATGCCGCTACTCTGGTGACTGGCGGTGGGTCTCCACAAGAGGACAACTAACTCACTGAACATGAGTCTGTTGCTGGAACCTTCGTCACAGAGGAACAGATCCAAGGTGTGGGAGAACTACCCGATTATTACACATTGTCCGCCGAGTGCCCATGCGTGTGTGTGTAATGCATGTGTATGTTGTTTGGGTGACGGGTTCTGATTGAGTGGCAGGTGAGGGTGTGTGTGACTGAGTAGTATGGGTCACCCATGTGCTTCATCCAAAACATTCTGCGGCCTTGAATTTGGGTGTGACACTATCCCTTCTGCCCACAGTAGTAATTTAGCGCAATACTACGGCAGTTGCCCTTGAGGTGGCATCATGCAACAACATTGTTTGTATTTTTTAGTGTTCTTTCAGGCTGATTGTTTCAATTCTCCCACTTTTGCAACACATTCCTCAGCCCTATTGTGACATATGTGACATGCTTCTGTCATTGAAGAACGCCACATTGGCCCACATGTGTCACCTTGGTAGTTGAATGATTTGACCATTCAGGCTGAATGAGTATTGTCCTGATCACATGATGTTTTTGGGCCTGTCTGAATGTGGAACATGCTAGTTGTTTCCTGTCATGTTGAAGTGCACAACCATTGATGTGTACATGGCCCTGCAATCACTGTATTTTTGTACACTGGATGTGTTGCAGTGTGTGGCACATGGTGTATCTTTTCACACTATGTTGCATTTTTCATCTCTTCATGTCCATCTCACATGGATGGGTTACAGTACTCATTCAATGACATATGGATGTACTTGTGGAATGTACCATGGCAATGGTACATGCCATCTGTGTGATGGCATGTGTCATTTATGTGTATAGAACGTGCCACTCACAGGCCAATGTGTGATGGCAGTGCTACCCAGCATGCAGCAAATGTGTTGCTCTTCAATCTTGGTGTCATCAGTGTCTGACTTTTGCCTCCCCTTCCAACTCTGTGACAGTGCATGCATGGGAGGGTTATAGTCATGTGGGACATGTGTAAATCATGTACTGGTTCTGTAGCTTGTCAGGCCTATTTGTGTGCTATGGTGCTAATGCCTTTATCCATTTTTTGTCTTTCATGTTTTTGCAGGGGATGACGCACTTGATGCTGTTGAGGTTGAGGAGATGGTGCAGACCTAGGAGGAACCTGAGGAACAACCGGCCACCAGTGGGGGACGTGGTGTGGTGGTGGGTGAGAACCCACTCTTGCTGCAGACGATTCTGTCCAGGGGTGTCTCTGGGTGCACCTCCCCAGACCTCTATTCAGGTGCTGATTCGGATGATGAGACCTATGTGGCGTCGCAGGTAAGTGTTTCTGGAAGGGGTTCTGTTCTGTCCAACCCACCTGCACCAGGGGTAGAACCCTCTTTGGGGATGTCAGTGTTGGTTAGTCAGCCTTTGGCGGTTACGGGTGCAGGGTCACACTCCACAACACCTGATCCTGTTCCTGGGCCAGCAGATCAGAGGGGGAATGCAGTCCTGCAGCCTCAGGCAGTGCCGGCACAGCAAGGCGCAGATCGCCTTGCCCCAAACAGGTGTGGTGCCCTCCGACGTGGTGGCCGCACGCCACCAGGCAATACCGCATGGGAACAATCCATGTACGGTATGGCAACCCAACAGGCAGCATCAGTTGAGATGATGGCTCAAGCATTGGAGAGGGTGGCCACTTCCATTGTCCCCCCTGAAAGGCAGATGGAGCAAGTACAGCAGGCAACAGACTCCATTTGCCAATCACACAGGGAGGACATGTTGGTGTCCAACAGCGACAGACGGGCGGCACTGGAGACTCTACGCCAATCGATATCAATAGAGTCACAGGGCCACAGGGAAGCCCTGAGGGTAGAACTCCATCACCTCAGGGAGACTCTTGTTGACCTTGAGACTTCCACTAACTTGAGGACAGAACAGCAGCTGGAGCGGCTCACACGTTCGCTCTCAGCTGAGATGCGGGCAACTCGGGAGGAGATCCGGGCATCACGTCAGGTGCTGCATGGGGATCTCCGCACTATAATCCTCCAGAACGAGACCTTCCACACCCGCATGCTTGCTGCCATGGAGGACCATACCAGGGCTTTGCGTGGGCTGCCTCCCATAGCACCACCACCTCCTGTGGCAGCAGCGGAGGGCGATGAGAGTGACAGCAGCAGTTCTCCCACTTTGGCATAGCCGTGCAGGCCATGAGCCCATGGAGGTGTTTTTTTTCCCAACATCCACACAGGCTGTGTTGGTGTGCACCCTGTCCTCGGACCTCCTGGGTGGCCTCCCCCCCCATCCCCCACATGGCCATTTTTGATTATTTTTTGACAGTGTGTTGCCTTGTGTGGCTCCCGTGGGCATCCACTGTATTCGGCTGGGCACATGCAGGCTTGTCCTGAGTTTGGGTTCGATGCTTGGGTTCATGAGAAACACACCCCTCCTGCTTCCCGTTTCCATGGGCTTGCAAAGGGTGTGACCAAGTGACAGTGATGTGCACAGTGATGTTGGGCTCCCGTGAGCTGTGTGGGCAGTCTGTAGTCAATACTGTGTAGACATTCCTTGTATATATTGTTGTTGTATTGTACACTGCATGTTGGAATTATGTGTGCTTCTGCTTCCATGTCTCCCTCTAAATTTGCAGGTTCATTCCTCATGTCTTCCCAAGCCCGTCTAGTTTGGAGATGGAGTTCATGTTGTATGCAGTACACAGACAAGTTTTGAAGCCTGCAAGACTACAGTTGGAAGGGGGCGATGTGGTGGCATATTCAGGTTGTAAGACTACGACTACTTTAATTTAGTACTGTCATGTTTTAGTTGTGTTTGTGCTTGTGTAGCTGCATTGTATTGTTGGTAAGTATTTGGTCATGTGTGTTGTTAGTTCAACATTACTAGGAGCATATTGTGTGTGGCCAGTTTCCATTAGGGACACTGTACTTTGTGACACTTGTGTCAGGTTTTCGGGATTGCTTTGTTTGCTCTCACATAGCATGACATGCCATGGTGTGTTGGGTGGTGGTGCTGGGGAGGGGTTGGGTGACATAGCACTGTTCTCATGTTGTATTTTGCAAGGGGGTAATGGTTTGGCAGCATATGTGTCTTTTGATGACACAGCATTGGTGGTGTTTCTGTAGGTAGGGATGAACACATTGTGACACTTCCAGGTGACCAATCTCAGGCTGGTATGGTTGTGACAGTTGACTGTCCCTTATGTCATCATCATTGATTGTCAGCTGGTATGCGGCAGGGCTGTGTGCACTCCACAGGGGTGTGATTCTAAGTGAAGTAATTAGCCAACAGCTGTGTTCAGGCTGCCTCATCCCGTGCCCTTTCCCCTCCCATGCGCAGCGGGCGTGCATGGTTTGGGGATGTGGGGGCACCACCATGTCCACCGGCAGGCCCCGGCGGGTTGCAACGTTGTGCAGGACACATGCTGCCACTATGATCCTGCACACTACTGGAGGAGCGTATAACAGCTGCCCGCCAGAACGGTCAAGGGAGCGAAAGCGTGACTTGAGCACTCCGAATGTGCGCTCCACTATGCCCCGGGTTGCAATATGGGCTGTGTTGTACCTTACCTCGGGTGGCGTGGTGGGGTTCTGAATTGGCGTCATCATGTGGGTGCTCAGAGGGTAGGCACTGTCCCCTGGGGAGGTGGTGATGGGCATCATTAGTGGGGTTGTGACATTACTTAGTATCTGGCATGCATCCATGTGCTGTGGCATTTATACTCACCGAGCAGTCATGTATCGCCATGCCGCCCAGCTTCTAGGTCCCGGTTTAGGGTTGACATTCTGTAAATTAAACTGTCGTGGGTGGACCCTGGATAGTTGGCATATACTGAGGTGATGATTCCCTTGGCATCACATACTACCTGCACGTTGATGGAATGCCAGTGCTTGCGGTTTCTATAGATGTGCTCTGATGCCCTGGGGGGACGTAGAGCCACATGGGTGCAATCAATGGCACCTAGGACTTTGGGGGAATTGTGCCACCCCGTAGAAATCCTGGACGGCAGCCTGCCTTTCTGCAGGTGTTCTGGGCAGGTATATATGCCTGCGGACTGATGGGCGTGCAGTGATGATGGCCAAGACCTGGTGTAGGCAGCATGCCTGCGTGGCCTGTGACAACCCCCCACTATGGCACTTGTCCGCTGAAATGATCCGGTGGCCAAAAAGTGCAGTACATTGAGGACCTTCTCCAGGCGGCTGAGTGCTTGGGAGCAGAGGGTGGGTGATGTGAGGTCATCCTCCCACTTACTGACCATGTCGAGTATTATGTGAGGTGGAAACCTGTACCTCCCATACACCTGGTCATCAGGCATGCCAAAAAGGCTGGTTCTGGGTGTGAAAATTCTGGGCCTGACTATCCTCCTCCTCCTCCTGCGGTATCCCACGACCACTGCTGCTAGGAACGGTATGTTCATCCTGGCGTCTGAGCTTGCTTGTTGTTTGCGCGCACTTTTATGCTGCGCGGATCCACGTACGCCTGCTTCCTGCTGGCGTACGTGTTTCTGGTTTAGCGTGTATTTTTTGGCGCGTGCATGGGGCCTTTCTGCTCATTTGTCTCCTGTACTTCCCCGCCCACCCCAGTAATACACGTACCCTGCTTGCCCAGGCCCAATCGCGTGTGAAACTTCCCGCGCACCCCCGAAATACACACTATTTTTGACACAGCGGGTGTCCTTGTTTGTCGCGTACCACTTTGCACGTCATTTGTCCTAGAGGACCACAGTATGGGACATTCATCAGAGCTGTATATACGTGCTTTTTGTTAGCGCACATTTTTTTAATGCGCAGAGACGCTACTGCCTGCCTTCGTGTGGCGGATATGTGTTGATGTACATAGTTGACTTTTGGTTTGTGTCATGAGATCACCATTTCACTGCTGGGGGTTGGGGGTGCAAGGAGACATGAGGGGGGGCCTGCTGGCAGGTGCCCCTCAGTGCTGGGGGGTAGGGGTGCAAGGGGACATGAGTAGGGGCCTGCTGGTAGGTGCCCCTGACTGCTGGGGGGTGGGGGTGCAAGGGGACATGAGTGGGGGCCTGCTGGCAGGTGCCCTGCACTGCTGGGGGGTGGGGGTGCTAGGGGACATGAGTGGGGGCCTGCTGGCAGGTGCCCCTCAGTGCTGGGGGGTGGGGGTGCAAGGGGACATGAGTGGGGGCCTGCTGGAAGGTGCCCTGCACTGCTGGGGGGTGGGGGTGCTAGGGGACATGAGTGGGACATGAGTGGGGGCCTGCTGGCAGGTGCTCTGCACTGCTGGGGGGTGGGGTGCAAGGGGACATGAGTGGGGGCCTGCTGGCAGGTGCCCGGCACTGCTGGGGGGTGGGGGTGCTAGGGGACATGAGTGGGACATAAGTGGGGGCCTGCTGGCAGGTGCCCCTGACTGCTGGGGGGTGGGGGTGCAAGGGGACATGAGTGGGGGCCTGCAGGCAGGTGCCCTGCACTGCTGGGGGGTGGGGGTGCAAGGGGACATGAGTGGGACATGAGTGGGGGCCTGCTGGCAGGTGCCCTGCACTGCTGGGGGCCGTGGGTGCAAGGGGACATGAGTGGGGGCCTGCTGGCAGGTGCCCTGCACTGCTGGGGGGTGGGGGTGCTAGGGGACATGAGTGGGACATGGGTGGGGGCTTGCTGGCAGGTGCCCCTGACTGCTGGGGGGTGGGGGTGCTGGGGACATGAGTGGGGGCCTGCTGGCAGGTGCCCCTCAGTGCTGGGGGGTCTGGGTGCAAGGGGACATGAGTGGGGACCTGCTGGCAGGTGCCCTGCACTGCTGGGGGGTGGGGGTGCAAGGGGACATGAGTGGGACATGAGTGGGGGCCTGCTGGCAGGTGCCCTGCCCTGCTGGGGAGTGGGGGTGCTAGGGGACATGAGTGGGACATGAGTGGGGGCCTGCCGGCAGGAGCCCCTGACTGCTGGGGGGTGGGGTGCTGGGGGACATGAGTGGGGGCCTGCTGGCAGGTGCCCCTCAGTGCTGGGGGGTGGGGGTGCAAGGGGACATGAGAGGGGGCCTGCCGGCAGGTGCCCTGCACTGCTGGGGGGTAGGGTGCTAGGGGACATGAGTGGGGGCCTGCTGGCAGGTTCCCCTCAGTGCTGGGGGGTCGGGGTGCAAGGGGACATGAGTGGGGACCTGCTGGCAGGTGCCCTGCACTGCTGGGGGGTGGGGGTGCAAGGGGACATGAGTGGGGGCCTGCTGGCAGGTGCCCTGCCCTGTGGGGAGTGGGGGTGCTAGGGGACATGAGTGGGGGCCTGCTGGCAGGTGCCCGTGACTGCTGGGGGGTGGGGGTGCAAGGGGACATGAGTGGGGGCCTGCTGGCAGGTGCCCTGCACTGCTGGGGGGGGGGTTGCAAGGGGACATGAGTGGGAGCCTGCTGGCAGATGCCCCTCAGTGCTGGGGGGTGGGGGTGGAGGGGGTCATGCGTTGGTGATCAGTAGTGCAAGCTGACATGTGGCTTGCCTGGGGGGCATGCTCATGGTGGATGGGCTGCCTGCGGGACATGACCAGGGGTGCAGGGTAGTCCCCTGTGGTGTGGGCTGCCTGCAGGGGCCGTGGAGGGTGTAGAGGGACCACCTGGGAGGACCCACACTGCCAATTCACGTGTAGGACTCCCCTGCACTCCAGATATACACGTACCCCACTCGCACAGGGCCTGTCACGTGTGAAACTTCCCGCGCACCCTGGAAATACACGTACCCCAATCGCACAGGGCCTATCGCGTGTGAAACTTCCCGCGAACCCCAGAAATACACGTCCCCTGCTGGAATCGCGTGTGAAACTTCCCGCAAACCCCAGAAATACACGTACCCTGCTGAAATTGCGTGTGAAACTTCCTGCGCACCCTAGAAATACACGGACCCCGCTCGCCCAAGGCCAATCGTGTGTGAAACTTCCCGTGCAACCCAGATTTACATGTACCCAGGCCAATCGCGTGTGAAACTTCATGCGAACCCCAGGAATACACGCACCCCACTCGCACAGGGCCTATCGGGTGTGAGACTTCCTGCGAACCCCAGATTTACACGTACCCAGGCCAATCGCGTGTGCAACTTCACGAGAACCCCAGGAATACACTCACCCCACTCGCACAGGGCCTATCGCGTGTGAAACTTCCCGGGCACCCCAGATTTACACGCACCTCGCTCGCCTAAGGCCAATCGCGTGTGAAACTTCCTGCGCACCCCCGAAATACACGCACATGCTATTTCTGACACAGTGGGTGTCCGTGTTTGTCGCGTACCCCTTTGCACGTCATTTGTCCTAGAGGGCCACAGTATGGGACAATCATCAGAGCTGTATATACGTGCTTTTTGTTTGCGCACATTTTGGCGCACATTATTTTCATGCGCAGGGACGCTACCGCCTGCCTTCGTGTGGCGGACGTGTTTAGGCCTGTGCGCATCTTCGCCCGTGCGCTGGTATGCCCTATTCGATTCCATGAATATGTGTTGTAGGCGAGCGTGTGGGTGTTCCGCGCACTTGCCTCCTGTACTTCCCCCGTGACGCCCACATTTTCACGCGTTGTTCCCCATTCCGCGTGTCACGCCCCGTGTTACGCCTACTTTTGTTATGTGCGCCGCGCTATGTGCGCTTTCGCTGTGGCCATAGCGCACGCCATGAGATTACCTGTGCGTCGGCGTGCGCCACGCAGATTTTCAGCGCACATCCCAGATTTTACTCGTGCACGGACGTCCATGAATCGAGGTGCGCGGGTTTTGCTGCGATTTTCGCACTTGCACTGCGATTTTTGCACTTGCACTGAGATTCGCACGGTTTCGCACGCTTGCGCGGGAATTTTCAGCGCACATTAATTCCATGAATCGGCCTCATAATTTACTGAGCAGGGGATAATATGTTCCAACCCAGGGATTCAATATGTGAATGCACAATAATTAATAACAGCATTTTCTGGCCAGGAAGCACAAAGGGGTGTGCCATTAGACCACAAAGTATTCTGCTTTGGGATGCACATATTGTTAGCATGGCTTCCAAGAATACAAAACAGACTATTGCTATTACCCACAGAATTTCTGTTTCGACCAGAAGTACCAAAGGACATGGAAGAAGGGCAGACAATCACCATTGAACTAGAAGCAGCAATAGCAATGGAGGACAGAGTAATTTTGCATGGAGTTGATGAGCAATGAATACACTGGAGAACAGCGATGGCTCTTGATGAAGGGCATTGAATGACTGCCTTAACAGATGAAGACTTGTTGGGGGCGTGGCTTGGCGCCGATGGCGAGCGGTAGCTGATCTGCCGAGCTCCGGCCGAGACGCCGTTTCCTGATCCTTTTTCTCCGGCTCATGTGCGGCCCCAGCCCTTGCAGAGGAATGTGCGGTTGCGGGAAGCGGTTCTGCATCTGAATAACCATTGGGCCCGCCGAATTGGACCCCCCAGACGCAGCTGCGGCCCTAAAACGGCTCTCCCCCCCTGCCGCTCTGATCGGATCCAAGATGGCGCCTCGCATCGCATAGCGGAGCCTACGAGGGGTACCCCTCCCCCAACGGACTTCCAGGCCTGGAGGGGAGAAGCGGAAGCATGAGAAAGGAAAACGACTCCCCCGGGTGCCGCCCGTCTGACAGAGGACTGGCCTGGCTCGGGTCACTCTGCCGATCCAGCCCCACAAGATAAGGTGCGCGAGATCCCGCTTCACCCGCGAGGGGGGCCTCCCGCCTACCCTTACTCTTCTGATACCCGCCTCTGTGGGCCGCACAACCAGACACAGGGGCAAAACACAGCTCACGGCCCCAAATTTCGGCTAAGAAGAGGGCCTCACTAGCAACCCTGCAAGCGATCTATCCTTTGAGGCCTAGGACATCCGCAATCATCACCTCAAGATGGCCGCCAAGAATAAGACCAGAGCCGCCACCATGGACTCCTTTGTTTCCACCAAGGTGAAGACCCCCACTCAAGCCGGGGCCGGCTCCTCTGAAGTCGCCCGGACGAGCGAAGGGGTGGCCGCCGATAACCACTCTCAGATACTTGATGCCATAGCCTCACTAAAAACGCATATAGACTCTAAGATCGACGAATTCAAAATTGATATTCAACTGATCCGCCAAGACGCTCGCAACTTAGCGGAGAGGGTCACGACCGTCGAACAGTCGACGGAGGAAACATCCACGGCCACCACAGCCATGAAGTCAGAAGTTGCCCTCCTGAAGAGGAAAGTTGCCTTCCTGGAGGAAAGGGCGGAGGAGGCCGAAGGTCGGGCCAGACGGAGCAACATCAGGATCCTGGGCGTCCCAGAGGGGAACGAGGGGGCAAATACCACATCCTTCGTCGAAACCCTTCTGCTGCAAGAAATAGGGGCCGGCAAACTGACCCAGGGATTCTCAGTCGAGAGGGCCCACAGATCCCTCCAGAGGCGCCCTCCCCCTGGATCGCACCCCAGACCTATAATCGCTAAGATACTGAACTTTCAGGACAGAGAAACTATCTTACGGCGATCCAGGGAGGGGGGCCCCATCGAAAGAGGGGACTCCAAAATCTCCATTTATCCGGACTATACGCAGAAGGTTCCGAGAGAGCGGAATTCATTTGTCCCGATAAAAGCTAGGCTCCGACAACTGAACCTAAAATATGGATTGCTATATCCGTCACGCCTCAGGGTCGTCTACAAAGAGAGAGTGGTATTCCTCGATAATCCAGAGGCAGCCAACATGTGGCTAGAGGATAATAACCTGGCGGATGGCAAGGACAACTCACGGAATGAGGCCTAACCCCCCCTGATCCCACAAGCGACCCCCGAGTAACAGTAAGAACTATCGTACATGACGCTGGAACACAGAAGGTAATCCAACTTCAGTTTTTCACTTGGAAGCGGCCTCGCTCGGCTCCGCCGCCAGACCCTCGCCCCACCCCCAGCGTAGAATTCACCCGGTCTGGGCACCTGCCTGACCCAGCTCGCGCCCGACTCCCGGATGGGCCCCGACGGCTCGAGAGCGCCTGAGCACCGCAACAATGTTGTAGTCGCTGGGCGCACCAGTTTGAGTTTTGTTATTAGTTTTATTAGTTATACAGTCTTCATGCTTCCTTCGCCAACAAAGACCGAGATGGGTCCAGGACGTGACCCCGACGACCGGAATTCAGTGATATTCCCCCCGCAGCCCACCTACGGAGGACTAAAGCAGAGCCGGACTCCGGAGACCGAGTCCCGCATCAAATCCGAAACTCAGACCCGATGGCGGCACAGTTCACTGTGATGACATGGAATGTGAGGGGTATGGGATCATACCTCAGACGCAATCGTATACAATCCTATCTCAAAAGGAAGAAAGTTTCGATTGCACTCCTTCAAGAGACTCACCTCACGACGGAGGCCATGTCCAAGATTGCAGACCGATGGGCTGGGACTGTGAGAGGGTCCCCCTACTCCAAATACGCTAGAGGGGTGCTAATATGGATAAGCCCGGACGTGCCCTTCCAGATGGAGGGGAGTGAACAAGATAAGGAAGGGAGATACGTAGTGATTTGGGGCACAATGGAACAGACCCCAGTCTGCTTGGTCAACTCCTACTTCCCACATCACGGAATACCGGCGTACTTCGCCACAATGATTACAAAGCTGATTCGGCACCGGGACCGCACTTTCATATGGGGAGGGGACTTCAATTGTGTTGCTGACGCAAGCGCGGATAGATCGCTGCCCCCCCCACACCCGAGCAACCTTGCATCCCGTGCCCTGAGGGAAACTCTGGAGCAGCTCAATCTAGTGGACATCTGGAGGGAACACCATCCGGCCGACAGGATTTACTCCCACTACTCAGCCCCACACGGAGTCCATACAAGAATTGACTACCTGTTTATCAACAAGGAGCTCGCCCCACGTGCTGCATCTACAGAGTACCTGGGGCGAACGATCTCCGACCACTCCCCACTGACCATGCTATGGCAGTTGAGGGGCCCCAGACCCCCGATCCCCATGTGGAGGATGCCGACTGCAGCACTTGAAGATCTCGAGTTCAGGGAAGACCTTGCCGAAAAATTGGAAGATTACCTGGAAATCAACACGGGGTCGGTATCCTCTTGGGGCACATTATGGGAAGCTATGAAGGTGGTGACCAGAGGGGAAATCATATCGAGAGCCGGCGGTACTCGCAGGCAGTTGCAGAGAACGCTCGAAGCACAGGAAGCTGAGATCTCCCGACTAGAGTCTGCTCGCGACAACTCCACAGAGGCCGAGAATAAATTGAAGGAAGCCCGTGCAGAATGCCAACAAGCATGGGAAAGACTGGAGAAATTCGATTTCACCACGCATACCACCCGATCCCACAAAGAATCGGACAAACCAGAGAGATTACTGGCCTGGCTCTGCAAGCGGAAACACCCCAAACACCTCCCAGTGGAGATACGGGACGCCGATGGGACATCCCACACGACCCAGCTCGGGATCAATGAAGCCTTTGCCAAATTCTACACCGAACTGTATGCCCACAAGACGCAAATTCCTACTGAAGACATCATAGACACACTTGAGGAGATAGAACTTCCCCGCATCTCACTCAAGCAGAGAGAGGAACTGGAGATGGAGATCACTCTTGAGGACGTACAAGGGGCGATCAGGTCCCTCTCTAACAACAAAGCCCCTGGCAGCGACGGCCTCCCACCTGAGTTTTACAAGACGTATGAGCCTATCCTCACCCCAGTTCTCCACGAGGTCTACCAGGAGGCATACACGAACGGGATTCTCCCCAACACCATGAAAGAAACCATAATCGTCCCTATGCTCAAGCCACACAAATCGCCCACCGACTGTGAGTTCTATCGCCCTCTGGCCATGCTAAACTACGATGCCAAGATCCTCACATCCATATTAGCTCGCAAGCTGGCCAGAGTGGTGGGATCCATCGTCCATGAAGACCAGAACGGATTTGTACCTGGGCGCAACACCACTGCTAACCTCAGGAGGCTACAGCATGTAATGGCTGAAACACACGAGAGGGACGAGGACCTGGCGGTGTTGTCGCTCGACGCTATCAAGGCCTTCTACTCCATATACTGGGAATGGATCAGGGAGGTCCTGAGAAGATTTGGCTTCGGAGGGGGCTTCATCAGGTGGATCGAGGTCCTCTATAATTCCCCAATGGCGAGAGTGAAAACGGGAAGAATGGTATCAGCAGCCTGGGAAATACAAAGGGGAACGAGACAGGGGTGTCCGCTATCGCCCATGCTATACATACTGGGCCTGGAGCCGATTGCACTATACTTCAGGCAGCAGTTTTTCGACGCAGGTATCAAGGTGGGCACTGTACACCACATAATATCTCTATACGCAGACGACGTCCTCCTTTACCTAAGCACTCCCGAAGTTAACGCACCGACAGCACTGGAGGTACTAGATAATTACGCGAAGTACTCGGGGATCCGATTCAGCAGGAGCAAGTCCTCCGCCTTCCCCCTGGCGGGCCTACGCAACATTCCAGAAAGCAATCTCCCAGTGATAGGAATAGGTTGGCAACTGGTCAAGTTCCGTTATCTGGGGATCAACGTAAGCCATAACCCGCTACTCACGCACGAACACAACACTGAGGTCGCCATCATGAGTCTTCGACGCTCTATAAAATTCTAGTCCAAGCTCCCATTGGCCATGGTGGGCAGGGCAGCGATAGTCAAGATTATCGTACTCCCCCGATTCCTATATTTCTTCGTGAACATTTGCCATTACGTTCGACCGCCCTTCTTCAAGAAGCTGGAGGCTATTATCAGGGACTTCCTTTGGGGCCCCCACAGGCACAAACTGTCGCTATCTGTTCTCTCCCTGCCACACAAAGAGGGTGGAATAAAGCTACCGGATCTCCAGTTATACTATCTGGCTGCCCAGCTGAGTCACATAACGAAATGGCTCTCGGACGAACCTTCGGCTGAGGCGGAACTACTGAGGCAATCCTCGAACAATGTGATCCCCAAGGAAACCCTGTGGCACCCCATACGGCAATCCCTGGTCACCTCACAAGTGATTGACCTGGGAAGGAAGATATGGGCCAGGTCCTGCTACATCAGGCGAGTACAACACCCATACTCTCCGGATAACCCCATTTTAGCAGACACCTGCCGAACGGATGCAGACCTCTCCACAGCAAGGAGGTGGGAAGAAGCCGGCATATACACATGGGGCGACATGTACCAGGAAGGGGAATTCAGGGACTTTGAATCTCTTAAGGCCGCCGAAGGAATACCCCCGGGCCAGTTCCTCTGGTACCACCGCCTTAAACAGACTGCCAAGAAACAATGGACCGGCTGGCCGGAGGAACCCTCCCCTGACCCTCTACTTCAAGAAATGCATGACCTCTCGGATGGCTGGAGACCAGTCTCCAGGCTCTACAGCAGACTATGCGACAAACCTAACCCTAAAGGCGAAGATCTGAGGGCGAAATGGGAAGCGGACCTTGAGACCCCGATCACGGATAAAGAATGGGAGAGAGCGCTAATATTTCCCAAAAAAGTGTCCAGGAATACCAGATTCGGCCAGATTCAACTGAACGTCCTGTATAGGACATACATGACCCCACATAGGGTCGCCTCCTTCAATAAGACATCCTCCCCTGCATGCCCATGGTGTGGGAATGATAAAGCGGACATGATCCACATGTTCTGGACTTGCACTAAGGCGATGACACTATGGTCCAAAGCCAAACAGACTTGCATGGACGCCGGAATGACGAGGTACGAATGGACCCCCGGAGAGTGCCTCCTGGGGAATTACCCCAGACCTAGCAAGTCCAAGCATGCTGTCAGACTAATGGACATCTCATGCATCCTGGCTAAGAGAACAATTGCAATGGCCTGGAAGACGCCGTCGGGCCCCAGGCATGAACGATGGCTCAAAGAACTCGAGAGATGGACAGTAGCTGAAACCAGGGCCTGGCAAGAAGGAATCATGTCAAGCGGCGAAACCGAGTGCGGCACCCTGGAATCATGGAAGGCCCTCCTCAGAGACATACGCTTCAGCGCCGACCACAAACCCCCCTGAAATCTCGTAGCATCACACTGGCACTATTCCCTGATGCCAGCACTGGAAGGACAGCCCTTGTATGCGACCCCTCCTGCTTCCTGAAACTCTGGGTCGCAGGCCCTAACCCATCCGTCCACTGTAAGTTCGCTGCAAAATGAAGACTGTTGTTGATTTGTTTGGCCCTCCCCCTCCCCTGTCCCCCTTGCACCGTCCCCTCCCTTGTTTGAACCACCGTTTGATTTCTTGTTGTATTGCACGTTTTTTTTTCTCACCAAAATCAATAAAATACGTTTTAAAAAAACAGATGAAGACTTGTTTATAGATGATGATTCAGATGACGAAGTGATGTTTAACAAAAGCCTTACTTTTCAGTTTAAAATTGAAAACCGGGAAATACTCCAGAGAATGCCACTAGTAATAAAGGTCCCGTCTTTTCTCCAGAAAGATTTGGCATACGTATCAAGCACATTATGGCCCAGCGGTCCAAATGATGTTGGTCTGTTGAAAGGAATGGGGGCAGTTAAAATTGAATTGAAGCAAGGAGCTATTTTACCTTGAGTAAGACAATACCCCATGTCAAAAGAAGCGACCAGGTATCCACAACACCATTGCTGCCCTGGTGCGGCAAGGGGTATTAGCATTGTCAGAATACCCATGTAACACAGCTGTGTACCCAGTGAAGAAAGCGTCAGGGGGGTTGTGGAGATTAATTTAGAACAGATGCCCCCTAAACAATATTGTTGAGGCAGTGTTCTCATTGGTTCCGAACCCATCCACAAAATTGTATAACATCCTGTCTAAAGCTTAATATTTCACAGTGATTGACTTAATCCTTTCTTTTCAATCCAATTGCATGAAGAGTGCCAGTATTTCACCTTGTTTACCTATCAGCAGATCAAGTTGAAACATACTTGTTTACTGCATCGGTATTGTGCTTCACCCTCAGTTTTCAACCAAGTTCTACAGATGGACATAGGAAACGTACAACTTGATAGCACAGTGATACAATAGGTAGATGACATTCTAGTGTGTAGCATGACAGAATAAGAGTGCAGAAGGGACTCAATACAACTAATGACAGTACTGGCAGAAAAAGGGTACAAGGTTGACAAAGAGAAGAGGCAATATTGCCAGGAAGAAGTAGCCTTTACAATTGAGAAATCCGCCAGCATAACCTGGGATGCACAGTTACATTATATGTGGAGCTTGCCCTAGCTTGCCCTAGCTGCCATACTTGAAAAACCCCAAAGCATACTGAACACACATAGAGCCTTGGGGTATGCAATAATTATATCTAAGCATTCAATTAAAATAGTCAGGTGCAGAACAGGTACATTCAGTCAGATTCATAGCAGAACCAGTGAAGGAAGGAGGCAAAGAGAACAATGGTACTAAGTAAACTGAATATTATGATGAGATACCACATGGCAAAAAAAATACCCTGGGAGGAGGGACAATTCTTTTCATTGCCCAGGGAATGGGCAAAAGGTATACTGGAACAGCAGTAGTGAAAGCAAAAGTGAATGACAGCTTTAAGACATTGACAAGTGCGAGATTGCTATTGCATTTCTCAGCACAAGCAGCAGAATGAGAAGTGCTGATTTTGGCACTCGAAACGCATGATGATGAGTCAGTAACTGTGTATTCTGACTCTGCCTATATGATGTCAACAGTACACGCAGGACTGTCACGTTGGAAGAGGCATGGCTTCTTACACCAGTGAGCGGCGCCACCATTGGACAGGCTCATGGACGCACTCCAACTCCCATCGGCCATCACTGTGTTGAATTGCACAGCGCACACCAGCGCAGATTTGATTTCTAAAGGCAACGAAGCTGCCGAACTTCGAGCAAAAAGAGCAGCATATTTTCCTGAACAAATACATGTGTGCATGCAACATGGTAATGAAGGAGGGTTTTAGTATACTACCTACCCATACCACAAATTATTAAATTACAGGGAAGAGCACCACCAGAAGAGCAAGATTTATTGAAACAAAGGGGGTGCTTTTTGTTCCCCAAATATGCAATGTGGTGGCAGGATAGCACGGGCAAGCCAGTTATTGCTTTAGGGCTGCTCAAAGTACCACTAGACCAATTGCACCATCCAGCACACACATCGAGAGAGTGCCTTGCAGTGTTGATTTCGAAAGACTGGTTCATCCCAAATTTGGTGGAACACATTGCAGATTTTCTTGTAAGCTGCTTGACGTGACAGCAGTTGACTTCTGGGCACACTTTGCCAACATTGAGAGGAGCAATACCCATCCTACTGAACCATTTCAGCATTTGCATATCGATTATGTAGATATGCTATAAATTTGTAATGGCTACAGGTATATGCAAGTAGTTGTATGTCCCTTTTTCCGGATTGAGCAAACCCGGTCCATGCACATATTCGGATCACACATGTGGTGCAGAATTCCTTGTACATGAGTTATTTCCAAGGTGGGGAGTGTGCGAAGTTCTCCGGTCTGATAATCAACCACATTTTGTAAATGAGGTATTTGAACACATCACTATCCTGTTGGATATTAAGCACAGATTTGCATCTGCTTACCACCCATAAGTGAACAGCATCTGTGAACACCTCAACAGACTCCTAAAGGAGCGGATTGCCAAACTAAAAGTGACACTGAAAAAAGGTTGGCTCCATTGCCTTCCTTTAGCTTTATTTGCATAACGCAATCAGTCCTGCTCTGACCACCACCTGACTCGACATGAGCTGGTGATGGGATGTCGCATGCACACATCCCTTGCTCCTCCCACTCGAGCTCACACTGATGCACATATATACCCGCACACGATGCAGAAAATCAAACCCTCTCAGAATCCATAGCCCCCTTAACCGAATTGCACACAAAAATGTTGGAGGAGGTGGAAGAGATTGAAAATGATGACTGGTGCAACTACCTGTTCTCTTGGATACCGTCCTGGCTAGCGAATGCATTCAAAATACTAATACCCATAGTAGTATTCATACTACTGGCTTTCTGTGTTCTTAGAATATCAATACATTGTTGCAAAAAGGCTGCAAAAGGTGCAGGTGGCATGAAAATAGCAATAAACTTGAATACTCATACACATGATTGTATCCAGACAGATGACCTTCCTCATATCCAGGCTTTGGAAAGCACTATCACTCCTAACATGGGATCCATAAAGACAAAAAGAATACTAACATAAGCAATGTATAAATTGAATGCAACATGAATGACACATGAATATAG
Organism: Ambystoma mexicanum; assembly: GCF_040938575.1. Taxonomy (NCBI): domain Eukaryota; kingdom Metazoa; phylum Chordata; class Amphibia; order Caudata; family Ambystomatidae; genus Ambystoma; species Ambystoma mexicanum. The sequence continues at coordinate 191,506,995 of NC_090927.1, read as the reverse complement.
CTCACTAAAATACAAACGCAACAGTAATGGGCAGCCATCTTTTCCAAAATGGAAGCTGCAGAATGCATTTAAGTTAATGAAAGGCCTCAAGACTTCAAAAGAATTTAAGATGCTTAAATCATAGAAATACAGATCTGTACAGAGCTCCAGCAGTAGCTGGTAATCAGAGCCAAGGTTACTGTGAAATTAGGGAGGGCCCGAACGCTGCATAAAAGGCATGAGATACTATTTCCCAGGACATAAGAATACTCCCCGTCTAATTAAAGTTTGGAAGAGCACAACCGACTAGGTATGCCAGGTATTAGCGAATGATAAACCTAGGAAAACCCCAGAATGAATAACTGAAGAATATCCTTTGATGAATCAGAGGTGATCATCCCAAAAACTCTGACCTGGAACTCTTCTCATGTGGCCAGGGAAAGGCAGCCGTTACCTGATCCTGATCATAGGGGTCGTGCTCTGCAGGAGTATCACATAGGAGAGGACTCAGGTCCAGAAAAATGGGAGAACCTTCTAACCAACTTCCCTAATGATCCTACAGTCTGAATGGCCTATTGTAAAATTGAGGACTTTGATGTTAAAATGAATAAGAGCACTAGGCACTTCAAGTCCCATAATAAGGGGCCAAGAGTTACAGTCTGTAGTGTGCAGTCTAGTGGTTATAATGACCCACACTGAGCAGCAACTTTGAACATGTAGCGCCCCTTCAGGTGTGGGCCATTAGAAAAAATCAGTGTAAGCAGCAGAAGCAGGAGGAAGAAGTAGGAGATGGAGCCGCCGGTGTGTTGGAAGTGGGAGTCTGTGTCAATGAGCCCTGTAGGCTGAGGAGAATGCACAGTGGGAAGCGGTACAGAAACTAGCTGTCCCGAGGGAGAGAGAAGTTCTCCTGATCCTGTGTGCAGCTCCAGTGTATGGCGTTGACTCAAGTGTGAGTGGAGCCGAATGAGCTCCAAGTACAGGAGGAGCGAGCAACATGAATGTTACCGTAGCTGTCAGACACCTGTGCAAACCCGATGAAGGAAGAACAGAAGAAGCGGGTCCAGCGGAGACGCACAGAAAGACAAGTGAGTTGGCCTTTGTCAGGTAACCCTGGGGTGCTCTGAAACAGACCTCTGGCTTCAAATAAAGCTTTTGAATACCGAACTATTGAGTTGAAACAATTTGGGCACAACTCTTATCTTAAGAGAGATCGAGCTAAAGAATAATGGAACTACAATTGTCCAAACCAAAAGAGAAGCACATTTAAACAAAGTGAAGGAAAAGGAAGATCACTTGTGAAAGAAGATTATGATCAGCATTGCCTAAGCCAAAGAAAGGCAATTATAAATGAAAAGGGCTACCACTTTCCTAATAAGGGATACCTGGGAAGAAAACATTGCAAACTGCATTACCAGCAGTTAAATGGTGGTGTAGAAGGAAACCAAGGATGGCAGGAGGAAAACCCTCCTTATGTTGATCATAAAGAGGAAGACAAATGTAACCTGCATTGCCTGTGGCAAATTAATCTGCCTGAAAGACATTGTCAATGGGCCTCATTACGACAATGGAGGTAGCTATCCCGCTATTTGCTATTTGCTATTTGTTATTTGCGGCATGGCTACCCCCATACCAGGTACCGGGTCCGGGTTCCCTGAATGGGGAAATACCGGGCCATTCTGGGCCGGTATTTCCCCGTTCAGGGAACCCGGACCCGATACATCCCCATTCCCATTGAGCCCCTATGGGAATGGGGATGTACCCCAAACAACGGGCTCGTTAATGACGGGCATGTTGTTTGCATCCTGGTCTGCTTGCGGGACCCTTTGTTGTTGTTGAAAGTCAAAAGACTTATCCAAGAAGAGGTTTTTACATTTACTTTCCCCATTGAAGATTTAAAGTGTGGAAAGTTGAAGCAAACCACACCACAGTGTACTACTAGCAGTAGTAGGATTGTTTTTGTTATCCTGGCAGGGGATTATACCAGGAAAGGGACAATTAGTGGTTAGTCCTGGCAGCCAAGTGGACCAGGAAGAAGATAATTGAAATACTGCAGTGTGGTGATTGTAATTGTAATTATTTATTTGTAGAACACTTATACACAAGTGAAGTGCTTCAATGCGCTTCAAGGCAGGAAGGGTACAAGGGGATATCATCGTCATTCTTAGGCCTGAAGATTCTGAATGATACAACAGTAATAACTAGCATACTAGGCCGGGGCTTTTTAACTAGTATAAGTGTGTGACAAAGAGTGGGGGGAAAAAAGGGAGGAATGGAAGAGGAACGTACAAAACAAAGAAGGTTGGTCATCAGTACGCCTAATTGTACAGGCATGACCAGCTAGGGAGAAGAGATAGAGGGGGACAGGACAGACAAAACATGCTAGCCTAGTACATTCAAGGTCATACAAGTGCGCAGGCATAAGTGCGAGGGAGGGGGAGAGGGACAAGTGCGCCCATTCTGGTGCGGGCCAGGTTTAAGTGCAGAGTGGGTGCCACTCTCATGGAATGTATTCCGAGTGCAGTAATTTTGGGCAGAGTGCAGAGGCATGGAGGCAAATGCAGGACTGACTGGGGAGCCTGGGACCTGTGAGGCTCTCGAGGTGCACCAGGTGACCAGTCAGCTGACTGAGCAGATTGGGAAAGAGAGCGAGCGAGAGAAGCAGGAAAGAAACGAGAGAGGTTAGCAAGGGAGAGGGAGACAGAAAGAGGAAGAGAAGAGGAATGTCTTGAGTGGTTTGCGGATCTTAAGGAGGTCCGGCTCAAGATGGAAAGCAGCAGGTAGGCTGTTCCAGTGGGACGCACCTGCAGAGGATAAGGATCTACCCCCAAATCTCTGTTTGGAGAATGGCTCACCCGCAAAGAGTTGGAGGAGGCTGAGTAGAGGGCTCTGGAGGGAGAGCATTGTAGATATTAGGATGGTAGAAAGTTGTGGTAGAAAGAAAGTGGCAAGTCCACTAAATGTGTTACGATGAACTGTTGTAAAACCATCCCGACAAAACTTTATTGTTTATGAAGAAGAAACGTGAAAATGGTTATTTTTCAATGAAGAGAAATTACATTGAAGTGTGAACACAAACGGAGTCATCACGAGTTGGGCGGTAGACCTTAAATCCGGCGGCACCAGTATTAGCGCCACCAATACCGCTCTGCCGGATCATAACTGCAAATCCTGGTGGCGCTATGGTGTCCGCTCAAAGGGTCGACTACAAAAGGATGAAATGTAATAGGGTTGACGCAATAGGGCCGAAAACAAAAGGATCAACTTTTTTTTAAAATTATATATATTTTGGGGGGTTTTCGTATAGGTAAAAAAGTGTTTTTTACCACAAAAACAGGGGTTGGGGGGACCCCCCCCCCCCAAAAAGAAAAATGTAAAAAAAAAAATATGTTTTCGATTCTTTTGTTTTCGGCCCTTTTGAATCGTTCCTTTGACCATTCGATCCTTTTGAATCGATCCTTTGACCTATAACCTGGCGCTATTACAGCTGGCGCCAATACAGCTGGCTGTAATAGCGCCGGCTATAATAGAGCCGGCTACCAAACACACTATTAGAGACCCATCACAAGTACAGCGTTGCCGCTCCTAGTGCCGGAAAACCAGTGGTAATACTGCCAAAAATACCTCCGGCCAAATGCTGGAGGTAAAAGAACACATGAGACAGCAATGAGGACCGAGGTGGAAACAATGCACACAAGAGGCCTACAACAGACCCATGCATGGCCCACACACCCTCCCCAACACCATGTAGCCATAAGAAGCAGGGAGGAGACAGCAATAAGGGCCCAGGTGTAAACAATGCACACAAGATGCCGACAACAGACCCACCCATGGCCCACACACCCTCCCCAACACCATGTGGCTATTAGGAGAAGGGAGAAGACAGCGATAAGGGTGCATGTGAAAACAATGCACACAAGAGGCATACATCAGACCCACCCATGGCCACAGACACTCCCCAACACCATGTGGCCATTAGGAGAAGGGAGAAGACAGCAATAAGGGCGCATGTGGAAACAATGCACACAAGAGGCATACATCAGACCCACCCATAGCCCACAGACACTCCCCAACACCATGTAGCCATTAGGAGCAGAAAGGATAGAGCAATAAGGGCCCATGTGGAAACAATGCACACAAGAGGCCTACAACAGACCCACCCATGGTCCACACACCCTCCCCAACACCATGTAGCCATTAGGAGCAGGAAGGATAGAGCAATAAGGGCCCATGTGGAAACAATGCACACAAGAGGCCTACAACAGACCCACACATGGCCCACAGACACTCCCCAACACCATGTAGCCATTAGGAGCAGAAAGGATAGAGCAATAAGGGCCCATGTGTAAACTATGCACACAAGAGGCCTACAACAGACCCACCCATGGCCCACAGACACTCCCCAACACCATGTAGCCATTAGGAGCAGAAAGGATAGAGCAATAAGGGCGCATGTGGAAACAATGCACACAAGAGGCCTACAACAGACCCATGCATGGCCCACACACCCTCGCCAACACCATGTAGCCATTAGGAGCAGAAAGGATAGAGCAATAAGGGCCCATGTGTAAACTATGCACACAAGAGGCCTACAACAGACCCACCCATGGCCCACAGACACTCCCCAACACCATGTAGCCATTAGGAGCAGAAAGGATAGAGCAATAAGGGCGCATGTGGAAACAATGCACACAAGAGGCCTACAACAGACCCATGCATGGCCCACACACCCTCGCCAACACCATGTAGCCATTAGGAGCAGGAAGCCTTTATGTGGACATGTACATGCTCCACCTGGAGCTCCAGAGGCCTCCCAGTAGGACATGTCTCCACTGAAAGTGTATGACTTATTTCACACATAGTGACCAGGCCTATTATGTGGAGGATCATGCTCCAAAGATGTGGAGACCTGTGACCCAAAAACATCCCAACCAGTGATGTTTATGCATCAGTCATCACTGAAAATAATCTTCTGCAGCAATTACACTGAAACAAACTTGTGGACTGGATCAGGGATTGAATCAGACTGACAGAGTTCTTTTCTTGGATCAACCTCATGGTGTCAATCGGGATCAAGTAGGGTCATATAATCGATAGCGCTGTTTGATCGAACCTATGAATTGCATTAGCCTAGAGCAGCGGGAATTCCTAAGTAGTGTCAGCTGATCTGCGATGGTGGTCTGCAGAGAGGTCCCCCGGCTCTGGTGACTCAATTATCACTATGGGCCTCATTACAAGTTTGCTGGTCCGGGAACTACCGTACCGGTAAGCTTGCCGGTACTGTAGTTCCCGCACCGGCAAACTACGAGTTCTGCTCGTGGTTGCCTTTTTGCCCGCCAGATCGGTCCGGGCATACGTACCGGCACCCGTGAGCAGACACTGCTGGTAGCACCGGCACCATTCTGAATGGTGCCGGTGCTACCGGCCTCCCCATTCCCATTGAGCCCTATTGGGCTCAATGGGAATGGGGAGTACAAGATTCTGGCCCCTGGTAATGGGGAAATACAGGGTCCGCCAGGGTTGTAATGGCCCTGTATTTCCCCATTTCCAGGGGCTGGAAAAATGTGCAAGTTTGGTGGCAGCCTGCCAGTTTTACCTGCAAGGCTACCGCCAAACTTGTAATGTGGCCCTATGTATCAATAGGTTTAGATGCTTCCAGGTTAAGATTGAATAAGCTCAAAGAATATCAATATGAAATTAAAATAAACAAAAATAACGATATATTAGTTTATTAACTAGCTTTTCATTTCTAACACTACATTTATGATTTACATTTGAATGTGTCCATGCAACAAGCTATGCATTGGGAGAACCATTATATCCCTGAAAGTACGGATTCATGAATTGTTATTATTATTAATTTTTGTAATGCGCCGCATGTCCATAGGCCTTTGTGCGCCGGAAGTGGGGAAAGAGAAATACAAAGGTTGTGCCGGGGGAACACCTCCAGAACACAAGCTAATCGCTGGTATTAAAAAGAAAGGTCTTCAGGGCTTTCCTAAAGCAAAGAGAGTCAGCACAATTGCTCAGTGTTCGGGGTAGCTTATTCCACAAGCGCGGAGCTAGCACATCAAAGCTCGCTCCTGCCGAATCCTTTCCAGTCTGTAGCGCGGTTGGGACAATCTGTTAAGGCGGCTAGAGCATAGGGATCGAGTAGCTGAAATATGCAAGATTCTTTGTGTCAAATACACTGATGTTTTACCAGCCAGACATTTGTGAGTCAGTGCAACCATCTTATAAGTGATGCGATCCTTGATCGCAAGCCAATGCAGAGAGCTCTGAGTATCAGTGACATGAAACCTCTTGGAAATACCACATACTGCTCCAAAAGAATTGTTCTGGGCAGTCTGGAGGGTAGCGACATTGGCATTGGTGGCATTAGCTGGTAGACTGTTGCAATAATCCAGTCTGGAATTCTCGGGAGCTGTGGCCAGGGAAGCAGCATTCGAATCAGTGAGATAAGGTTTTATTTGGCGGGTGAGTCTTGTGGTGTATCTGCTGGAGGCTTTAACCTGACCTACATGTTTCTTAATATTAAGATTTGCATCCAGGTATACACCCAACGTCTTAACCCATGGGTTTACCCTGATGGAACAATCCGCAATTTGGAATTGCTCATATCTCGTGTCAAGTTGGGCTATGCGTTGACTTGATGCTGCCAGCATAATCTCGGTTTTTATTCCCAATTAAGGCTAGATAGTTGGAGTTCATCCATCTTTCTATCGTGTCATATGTTGATGAGACCAATTGTTGGTCCTTATCATAATCACCGGACAGCTTAAAAATTACCTGAGTGTCATCGCCGTAATTGGTGTAATTTTTGCTGATACTGTCTAGAAGGTCAAAAAGAGGACTGGTATACAGGTTAAAGAGCGTTGGCGAAAGACACGCTACCTGTGAGACACCACAGGTCAGACGTTTGGGAGGAGATTTAAAGTTCTCCGCAAAGTCCTGAGCAGACCTAGGTCCTAAAAAAGAAGCTAGCTATGAAGTGTCTGAACTGGAGCAATTAATGATGGAGGACAGCCTCTTAAGTAATAAAGGATGATCAACCAGGTGGAGCGCTGCAAAGAGATCGAGCAGCATTAGCAGCGCGACCTGGCCAGTATCAGCAATATGTGAAAGACTGGCTTTAAGATCAAGCAAGACAGTTTCCATACCATGCTGGGCACGAAATCCAGATTGAGGGGCACTTAATCGATTCAGGCTCTCTATATGATTCTGGAGATGGAGATATGCCACACGGTCATTTTTATAAGAAAGGGCACACTAGTGATAGGACCATCATTTTCGTGCCGATGTTGGGCCAAGTGTAGGGAACACAGACAATCTATTCCAAATGGAAATGAGAATCATTATCATAATCCTCATCAGGGTCACCATGATATTTCACACGTTTGTAGGGTACAACAAGCATAGGTCAAAGGTAGAGATGACAACAGAGAGTTATTGTTGTGGCAGATGGAAACCAGATGATAATATGATTTCAAACCTCGCCACTGGAGGTTGATAATATCAATGAAGGATTGTAACTGTTCATGTGAATACATTGACTTCGTCTGGTGAATCCATTGCAAAATCGTTTTTGCTGTGAATGTGGTATTAAGTTTCTGTGTTGGAGACAGAATTCTAAGCGAGCGTTCGACTAGGAACCCTGCCTCTTTTTCCCTGAAGTGCAGGTTAGAAACCAGATCTGCACCGAAAATCATGACATTTGCAGAATGTTGTATCCTGCACCTGCACAGTTTGTGAATAGGAAGCTTTTAACCCTGCTATTAAAAGCAGAGGCTTTACTGTGGTACATCGATTTGTATTTGCTAATTTAATATAAGAATGTTTGCTATGACTTTGCAAAGAAGTAAAAAAAAAAAAGCCATAGTGTAAATCCTTTTGGTTATCCGCTGACCAGAAAATGGTTATTTACAAAGAGAGTGCTCTTGTAAGCCTTTACACTGTTTCTCATTTGCCTGTTGCAGACATGCAGAATTCACAGTATGTAGGACTGGAAAATCTCTTCCTGTCCATCAGCACACGTTATGGACACAGATTTGAGGAAGCCTCAAACATTAAAGAACTTGAACAGATTCTGCAACACTGAAAATAACTTGTCACTTTTTCTTTTGAAATTGAAAGGGGTTCCCCTTTCATGTATATTGAGGGCCTGAGAACAACATGCCACAACTGGTGAGCACGGCAGAGAATTCTGGGTTTGGAAACATTGGGGCATCACAGAGGGAAAGTCAAAGTGCTGGCAGCCCAAAATAACACTCCATCTTCTGCGAAATGCGCGTATTAAGGGTCGAGCAAATTAAGTATGGCCCTAAAGAGGAAGCTATCCTTCTGTGCTGTACAAATTGCAAAAAAAAGCCTCCATTCTGGATGCACAACAGAACAGAAAAGGCAATCCTACCTCACTATTGTGTACAACTGCAGCTATCATATAGAAGTCACTACTGACCTCTCAGCCACTCAAAATGATTGGAATGCAGTCAATAACTACTGGTATTGACCCAATTTCAGACATCCTGAATTCAGAAGCAGCAAGGGATACAACAGAAAATATGTCTTTGTATTTAATAAACAGCAATGCACTTTCCCTGCAAGATTTCTTTAAAAAGGAAACTCCAACCTAATCTGATACAACACATTAGAAATAATTATAAATATTAGCATGTCCACACTTAGATAGAATTGTGAACATTAGACTGCGTCACATCCAGATAGGATTTTGATTGAAGGATAGCATGCCCGCGCCTAGATGAACCCGAATGTTAGCATGTGCCACACTTAGAACTGTGAACACCAGCCTGCGCCGCATCTAGATAAGATTGTGAATGTTAGCATGCCCACACCTAGATAGAATTCTGGACATTGGCCTGCGCGGCTTCTAGATAGGATTGTGAAGGCCAACAAGTGCCACACTTAGACAAAACTGTGAATGTTAGCATGCTAAAGGTCAGGTAACCCACTAACCAATATAACCTCAAACTCTGCATACTTATCGCACTCAAAAACACACACAACCATCTCTCGCACCACAAGCAGCACGCACTTCACAACACTGCAACAACACATAAGCCGGAGCAACAGCACACGCGGACTGACACCGATCCAATTCCCGCACCAAAGCTCAGCACCCGGTGTATACCGAGTTGAAGCTGCCAACAGCACACCACTCCTCTCACTATCCTACTCCCTCTTCACCTTACTAACCCATCCCACCTTATCGTTTACAGATCTGCCAGAGCGCCTGGGGACCAATTCCGTTGGTGACGGCGCGCGGTACAAATACCTTTAACATTTAACATTTAAGATTGAAAGCTAAAACATGGAACAATGTTTTCACTTTTGTAAAGAAAAAATATTCACTTTACATTCCACCTAATACAAACTCATGCTACATCTATTTGGTTTATAAAGACAACCTAGTTGTTTGAAAAATACAATATGAAACCACGTTAAATGTACTAACATGTTTTGTGTACTTTACTCATTAAACTAGCATGTTTCACCTCACCACAATTTCAGAGTCTTTGTTGCTAGAAGCACTTTGTGCTAATAGTATTATAGACCCTGGGAGGTGTCCTTATGGTTTGGGATAATGATCCTTTCCCAACCTATGGCCCCATAACTTGGGATCAGGTCCTTATCCTGCCCCTCTCAGACTTGAGACACGAACCACCTGAAGTTCTGGGAGCAGCTCAAGACCTTCCTTTTCGCTTGTGCTTTTTCTCTCTCTCTCCCCTGCTGACTGACCTGTCTGCTGCACTGACTAGTTGCCTGGCTACCCTATGAGTCTCACTGGTACTAGGCTCCCCACGGCTAGTAGCCCCTGCACTGCCGCCGGGCTTACAGTGCACTTAGGGGCTGTATCTGGAACCCTACAGTCCCCTGCCTCCCTGCACTTACCCAGAGCCCCTGGCTGCACTTTCTAAGAGCATTGCTGCCCTGATCGCACCTCCCCTCCCCTCCCTTGGCACTTCCCCTAAAGCCCCCGAACCTGCACTTCGCGTATCGCACTTGCACAATCTGATTGACACAACGCCTAGTAAGATTGTTTGTTTTGTCCTCCCTCTGTCTTCCACCCTTGTCTTGTCGCACCTGGAAACACTTGTGTACAGGTGAGTTCTAAATGACATTTCATATATCATATCATAATGACCCCTCATTTTGTTAAAAAGGCTATGGTAACATATGCTGATCTGTGAGCCTCTGGGGAAGTTGATGACTTGATTCCCCCAGGAATGGCCACCCTTGGGCCCTCGTGCGGTGCAAGAATGAGTTCCCCAGGACACGAATGAGAAAGAAAATGGGAATCACAAGGGACTGTGATTTGATACAACTAGGGGATCAATGCAACCTCTAGAATTTTGCATGTTGGACCAGGTTACACCAACTGGTCATTCTGACTGCCTTTACAATTGGGGTTAGAGATGATTTGCATCTGATCAAAGAACACACCGATAACATACCAGAGAGAACGCAGAATTGTCAGAAAGATGAGTGCACTGTGTGAGGCCATGGAATGGAATGGTTGGAAGGTTGCGCACCAAAACCTGCCAGATGTTGGGTGTGTTGTTGCTTAGGGAGACATGACTGGCAGGCCAGACATGAAAAGAATAAGAACAGGCGGATCCGACTAAGACAGAGAGAAACTCTTGTGGATCCAGAGCTGAGACTGAAATGGAATGCTGGGTGAGGACTATTTCAGGTCTGAATAAAAAACAACCCAACCACAAACTGTGTTCCTACCTTACAGGGTCCGTCCTGGGAACATCTCCTTGGAATCAGGACAAGGGTCCTTCTTCTCATACACCCTTGCCCACTGGCAGAATACATGCCTCTATGTCTACTGATTGAAACCGGTAGAGATGCGAGCACCCATTCCCTCAGAACATGTGAGAGCACTTGAATGCCACCCTGCACAGGGTTTGGTGGATGGGCCATAATGATCAAAAGACTGAATGGTTCGGAACAGGGGTCGTCAGCCCAGGAGAGTAGATTAGAGATTCCCATACAGGGAAAGCGATCTTGTAACAGAGTGATTTACCCACAGAATATCCCTTTAATCCTGATGAAGGCCTTATCTCTCTGAATGTATTTGCTTTTAATCCATAGAGCTCTCTGAACCGTGATATGGACAGTCCCTCCAAATGTCCTCCTCCTTGATGGGTGTGATATTCCTAAAGCATGGGGACAACACACAATTCAATGGAAGGCCTCCAACTACACACATGATGTGATATAAATTCAAATGACATTTAAATAGTCACTGCTGATTTGTAAGGTGCCTACTGTGGATCTCCTAACAATGGTGGGAGTAGCTTGGAATATGAGGACAATCTCTGGTAATGATGTGAGTACTGGGCCATTGGATGACTTTCCCTAATGATGGTCTGAGAGCCTAGGCCTTTCAGGGCAAAACCTGAACAATGATGTTAATGCCTAGACATTTAGTACCGACATCTGGCCCGTGACCTTAGTACCTATACCACTAATGGAAATTCCTAGCAGTGATAGTGTACCTGGTAATTGTTTAATTATTTGTGTTTGATGTCAGCATTTTGTAGTGGTCTGAGTACCTGGGCATATGATTGCGATAGTGGGGCAATCATTGAGTACTTCATGTTTAATTGCAGTCCCAACATTCTGTGAATATCTTGGCATTGGATGGCAGGCCCTTGCCATTGTTTAAGTACCTGGTTGTTTTATAGTAGTACCTGGTAAAGGTCTGTATAGCTGGATGCCTGATGCAAATCTCTTGCAAATATGTGAGTACCTGGGGATATAATGGTAATACCAGGAAATGAAGTGATTGCGTGGGTGTGCTGTGGCAATAAATGTCCAATTATGTGAATATCTGAGGATTTGATGTCAAAACCTGTTATATGGTGTGAGTGAATAGTCTATGATAACAATGTATTTCATATGAGTTGTATTTAAACTCAATAGCTGGCAAATGGTATGAGTATTTGGTACAATTATAGAAATACCAGAGGGACAGACATGGTATGACAATATAGGAATAGCTACCATATGGCGTGAGTAGATTGGTATATGATGACAAAAAATAGCATGTAGTGCGAGTAGCTATCATTTGATATCAGCACTAACCCATTGCATACTCTTACTCTTGCATGTATCTATGCATTTTTAATGTACCTCACTGAATGCACACTTATTGTAAAATGTGCATCTATGTACCCCGTGCGCCATGTCATTTTGCTCTTCTCTTGAAACCAGCTTCCTGCACTTCAGGAATCTGAATGTTTCCTAAGCCTGTATAGATCAGAGCCCATTATGCTTCCTTTTCCTTCAGAGGCGACCATGCTCATGGTATATGCTTTATAAAACCCCTAAATAAATAAATAATGATGTGAGAACCTGGGCAAATGATGGGAAAAACTGTCAAATAGGGTGAGCACAGATCTGCATGCTTCCATCCAAGCACGCCACCTCGAATTTTCCGCACCCAATGAATCCCGCCCAACGAGCCCCACCCACAAAACCCTGCTTGTGCAATCCCATGTGCTGCTGAATCTATTCATGCCAACCGCTCCTGGTCCCCACTCTCTTTGCTAGGGGGTGGTTTCACCCCCATAGGGACCTCTACACCACCCCACTGCACTCTAACCTGTGCACTAACTGGTGGGCACTGACCCTATGCCATCGCCTCAAGACCCAGCCCGCCCATGCCCCCTAACCTCACTTCCTCCATGATCTCCTTAAATGTTCATCCAACTCAATCAAGCTCCACTTGCTGTATATTTGATGTTTCCTTGCAGCAATTTGTTCGAGGTCCATTTGTTCGAAAACATTTTATAGCACTTTCCACTGCAACCAACTCACACCCCACCACCTTTCTAAATACCTAAACCCAACCCTATCTACATTTGTGGTGAAATGTGGTTAAAAACCTAAGAACAGATGGTCCTCAAATAAACTGGACTTTGAAGAAATTGTCTTGTTCCCCACTTCCTCACTTTGTGCAGCGAGAACTGGACGTAAAAAGCTGACAACGTTTTCAACGGCCCTGTGTTCACTGTTCAGACCAGTTGGTGGTTTGTGGGTGCCGTGACCTGTGTTCACGGAAGATGGATTCAGCGAATCCATCTTCAACGAACGTGGCTAAATCTGTGACTTAGGGCCAAATGATGACGATGCCTGGTAAATGATGTGAGTACCTGGTCATTTTATGTCACATGACGTGATTGGCTGGGATATGATAGACAATCATGAAATATTGTGTGAGTCAACGACAGCTTCTTAGAGGCTGTAAAGCATGTCCACCAAATAATATCTGAAGCAAAGAAAAGTTCCAAAGAGTAACAGCGCTTATTTGCCTCTAATGTAAAAGGTGAAGCCTGTCTCTTTTCAGCCATTTAGACCAATTAGACACAAGATTCACCTTTCAGAAAACTAACACTGAAGAAGGACGTGAATGCTACTTTAACGAATCAAAATGGCACCTGGAAGAAGCACACTTTTGAAAAAACACATCTTGGTTCAAATTAAGAAACATATTGGCAAAGATGTATTACAGGTACCTCTGATGTTCAAAACAATGATGTCAAAAGAGTCAAAGTAGTGGAAAAATGGTTGAAAATGACAAGTATGAAACTACCAAAACATTTTAATGTTTGCCTCAAACATAAATTGCGAGATGAACCTTTCCTTCTCAAAAGGTTTTCTGTTGATTCTAAGATATATTTATTTATTTATGTGTCTCTTTCTTTATTGTTGATTTATGCAGCACCATCTGAAAAAGGTTACTACTGGCAAGACAAGGAGGGGGAAAACATAGGCCCAATCTTTCTCAGATCCTAGTGCATATAGACTGGAGTAAGGGTGAAGGGGTGCAAGGCACGGGGCAGTGAAAGAAGAAGCGAGAAGTGTGACGTAGTGAGCGGGAACGGACAGGAGTGGTGTTCCTCTACTTTTATGTTTTACTGATAACAGCTCCACTACTTCTTGCAATGATTTTCACCATTCCGGAACTGTTCTTCATGAAGATAAAGAGCACTTCCCCACTTTACCACCAGATATCAGTTACAGCTAAACTGAAATCTATTTCAACTCAATTGGCTTTCACCCACGTGACTGCTCCTTTCCTTGCTACTCTGTCGCCACAGTTCCATTACTTTTTTGGTACACTTATACCAGTGGTCCCATGATTAACAAGTATGTCGAGAGATATCCCCTCAGCCAGCCATACCCCCTCAACCAGCTCTACAGACCAGGAGCCATACAAAGCTTGGATGAAGAACCACAGGCTGCAATCAAAGACACCTCTATTGACAGCCTGGACTGGACACCTCTGAAGCAAAAGGAAGCATAATGGTCTCTGATCTATGCAGGCTTTGGAAAACATTCAGATCACTGAAGTGCAGGAAGCTGGCTCAAAGAGAACAGCATATATGACATGGAGCAGTGGTCCCATGATATAGGCAAAGTGCCTGAATAAGTACACTGAGTAGTAGGTAAAGTTCTGGAATAAGAGAATTAACAAGTCAATAAACACTGTCACAGAAGGCATGAGTGGTTAGCCAGCTGAGCTATGGCCGGGCCGACTACCCTAGTATAGTAACCAAGTGCAGATTGATTTCTTGTCTATGAAAAGCCTATCTTTCTTACTAACAATACTCAATACTCTCCCACACTCACAGTTGCCATTAGAATGGGTCAATACTAACACTCTGAGGTCTGCTGGTGTTGCTCGGCTGCCGACAACTCCTCATGGTGCTCACCTCGCCATCTTGATCTGCCTGGACAACTCGCTGACTTCAGGCAGGATGATTCACAAGGTCCTCTTGACCGTCTTTACACAGGCACATGTTTTCCCATCTTCTTGAAATATGTGAGGGTCCCGCAGCCTCTCAGGTTTGGCGACGAAGGAGACGACTTGGTGCCGGGCTGGCGCAGCCAACCGTCACCACTGCTACCAACTTGTTGGGAAGAACTCCCAGGTATGCCACAGGGATTGTGGATGTCCTCGAACTTGGAGAGCCCAACTCCCTCCTTCCCAGCCACACGGAAGACTCACTCAACGGCAAGTTCAAACTGTGGTTTATTACAGGCAAAACCAACAGGGATCAGCACAAGAACAGAGAAAGTCCATGCACAACTCGCTCTTCCTCGACTCGCAGGCCAATTTTACACTACAATTACGTCAGAGTGATGTCACAACCTGGGCCCTTCTCCAGAAAACCTATTGCGCTCCGTGATTGGGTATTGAGTATTTTACCACCTATAGTGGACACTCTACATGTTATTCTACTGGCCCTCGCCTGTCAGGTGGCTGGCTTGGTCCATCCCCAAGTCACTATCTATGACAATGTTGCAGTGTGGTGGACTTACCATTGGTTCTTGCCCATTGCTACCCACCCCTAGGATACTAAACTGTGGTTGGCTAGAGCTGACGTCCCCGGGCCTCGGATCTGCAAATATTCTCAGCTCTCTATGTACCTCTTCAATGTAATAAGTATGACTATGTGTCTGTATTTGCAACTAGTGTGTACCTCCTTAGTCTATGAGAGTGCTCTTCTGCATGGTGCATCACGTGTCTCACATTGTAGCATATTTGTTGCAGTCTTATGTCTGGTAGTCTGAGACCGGCTCACGTTCCCACCGCTGGTTGTAGTCCATTGTTGCTTTGGCCGGGTCACATGTTCAGAGACCACGAATTTTACCTGTGCAGCTCTGAATTATGAGGAATTATTCGCATTTACGGCAGCTGGTGCATTTGTCGTCTGTGGATTGGAATCCCATCCGTATCTCGTGGCCTTGATTGCGGCCCTGTCTCACATGTCTTGCTCCTTGACCAGGCTGAATTGGCTCAGCTTGTCTCTTGCTCTGAGACTCGAGGCCTGCTGTAATTTTCCTAAACTTTATAATGCAGTTTCTACAGTGTGCATGCTATACTACTTTCTCCATAGGTTAGTCACATTTGGTTCTGTCAGGTCCCATAGGTGCTCCTGCAGTTCCATGGGGTTATTCACATGTATGCATCTGCAAGCTTTGTTCAGGATCTTTTGCTTCTTGCGGTTTGTGCATGCTGCATTTGGCTAATGCCAAAAATTATAAAAGCAATGAGAGTATGTGTATGTATCCGTCCACTAACTATAAAACTGTACGCTTGTGTTCTTCATGTACTCCAGTGCGTGTTTGTGTCCCGACGTGCGAATGGCACATGTGCTTCGTGCCTAACACTGCTATGTCGTGCTGTCTCAAATGACATCAGCAACATGGCTTCTTGGTGCCTAGTCCAGGCTGTCAATAGAGATGTCTTTGATTGCAGCCTGTGGTTCTTCATCCACGCTGGGGTACATTTGTACGGCTCCTGGTCTGTAGAGCTGGTTGAGGGGCAACGGCTGGCTCAGGGCATATCTCTCGACATACTTGTTAATCATGGGACCACTGGGAATCCGAAAAGGAATGGGTGATTGTGTTGCCTTCTTCCTTGTCATGAATTTCGTAGGAAGGGAAGGGGTGACAGGGGTGCACTTAGGTGTCACCAAGGGTTGCAACTGCGACCCCTGTGGTCTCCCTTGCTACCCCTGTGGTCTCCTTTGCTACCCCTAAGAAAAATGTTTTAAAAAAAATGTTTTTTTTAAAAAAAGTTTTTTTGCAGCTCCTGGGCTGTGTCCAACAGCACATGGCTCTTTGTTTCTAGAGGGGCTGGTAGCTACAGCCAGTAAGATAGCCCAGTAGGTAGAGCGCTCGCTAATGAGTACCAACACAGGTTGGGTGATATTGTATGTATATTTGTTCTATATGAAGCGCTTAGTGTAAGTGTTATATAATAACACATCATTATTTTTTATTTTTTATTTACGAGTTTCAATCACCGAACTGATTTTTACAAGTTAGTTGTAAGATCAAACCGAAACGAAAAAAGCAAAAAGAAGAAGACAGAAAAAGAAGACGAAAGAAACTCAATAGGAATGAAATAGGGAGAAAACACAGACGAAGAAAAAGAAGAGATTAGAAGAAGAAGAGTAAAATGTACATAAACAGTACATAAAATGCAGCAAATTCAACTCAGTAAATCGAAAGTTAGAATGAGAGGGAGCACTCTTCAAAGTTCTGTGGATTTAAAGTGTCTGGTAAGAGCTCCGTTACTTTGTCCTTGAAAACACATAATTATCATTTGGCGTTGGACGTCTGCTTGCATTCACAGTAATTTGGTAATATGGCCTATATGCACTGATATTAACGATGCATATGTTGATCCATTCTTGTATGCTATGTATATCACTTTACAGTGATACCGTAACCATATTTTTCATAGTGTACTTAGAAACAATGCTATGTAATGCCACTTCCTGTTTTGTCAAGGGGTGAAAGGTCGTGTTCCATCGCTTCCTTTGTCACTTCATGGTGGGGTCAGATGAGGTCAAGGGTCGTGTGGTGTCACTTCCGCTACCCCATGTGTTTGGGTGAAATGACGTCCCTGGGGGGTGGTAGGCTTCCCATCCCTCTTCAATCGTAAGATGCATCACCTCAGTAGCTGTGCATTGTCTTTCTCGTGATCAACATGGTGTGAGCACCTGGCATGTGACATCAACACCTGAAATACCACAAAGGCATGAGTACCTGCGCCATGCAGAGCAATGGCTCCTACTGGTGTGTGTACATGGGCTTTTGTTGGGAATACGTGAGATATGCTAGGAATACCTGTCCTGTGACGGGAATACCAGAGGTGCCTGGCAAATAATGCTACTATCTGGACATATGATGGCTCCAACTGGCCAGTGGTGAACACCTGTAAATGATAATGCAGCACCTATGTATACCAAAAATTAGTGGCTCTGTCAGTGCTAGTTGTTCCTATTTCATCCTTTACCTGGATTTAATTCCTACTTATATTCTCCTTTACTGCACACTGATATGAATCTTTTTATTAGGGTCCCTGTCCACTGTTTCCATTGGACTCTGTGTTGTCTCGCCTGCTTTGACCACTCTCACTCATCAGAACCAAGTGTCTCCTCATTTTAAATCCAGCAGTGCGGTACAAATTGACTCTAATTCCCATAGTGTCACTTTTTGTTAGTAACAGAATTACCACTTATTTTACCGCACCAGTGAGTTACAGTTATATGCCCTTGAAGTGGAGGTTTTTTCTCCAGCAAGACAAATCCGACACTCAAGGCCAAAAAATGGTGGATGTACGACAGCAGATCTACTGTCACTGTAAATCTGAGAAAATACCCACTGAGTCCTACAGACTTCAAAGATGGAGAGTAACACTACTTTACCACCACTCGTAATCCAGTAATAATTCCTCCGAACCGAGTGTCAGTACTGTTGCAAGAGCTTGGTGGCCATTCCACAGAAACACTGCAAAATTACAGCCAAACTCACAATGACGCCCGGTTTTCTTTCCCTACCTGAGCCGGTGCCTACACTTCCGTTCTTGCCTCCTGTCGTTTCATTTCTCTGTGTATTATCTGTACCCTTGTCCAGCTCTTAGTCAGGGGTTTCCTGACCTTGCTTGGGTGGCCCTCCATGAGACTGAAACAGTGGGATAGGCAGTGGACGGCCAGCAGTCCACTGCCTGGGCCACACTCATGTTATGTTAAGTTAACCGAATGTATAAACCGCAACCGTCACTAACAAGGGCATCATGGCACATGCGCAGTAGTCCATACATAGCCAATGCATGTGGGCTGTGTTTGTAGCATCACAAAGGTAGATAGAATCCTTAAAGATTGCCATCAGGCTGAAGGCTGTGGGTCTTGTTTGCTGGACCTCTATTTTCTTGATATTTCACGGTATATCCCTACTCAGCCCCTATAGCAGCCATAGCTCCTCTACCATCCATCGGTTTCTCGAGTGATGCCTAAGCCTAAACAATCAATTTCTCAAATATCATTGGGCCTCATTAGGACCCAGGCGGTAAGGGGTTTACGGCGGCGTAAACAGCGCCGACCCTTACCGCCTGTTTCCGAGGTCCCTTAGCGCCATGGAGGATTTAACACCTGCTTTTAGCAGGTGTTAAAATCCATGGCGCTAAGGGACCTTGTTGTTAATTACGCCACCGTAATTTACGGTGGCGTAATTAACGCCTTCCCCACTCCCATTATGCCCTATGGGGCAAAAATGGGAATGGGGAAGGGTAAATGGGTTAATGGGGACTTACCGCCCCGCCAACCTCGGAATGGGGCGGTAAGTCCGCCAACCACCATGGCGTAAACGTAGTTTACGCCATGGTGGTAAAGGTACGACCCAGGCGGTAACTTACCGCCTGGGTCGTAATGAGGCCCCTTGTCTGAAGGACATCCGTCCACCAGTTACTGGATTTAGGGCTTTCTATATTCACCTGTTTCATTGATCCTTTCTGAACATTTATCATAAACTAGAAAAATATTCATCCCTTAGTAATGTCACAAACAATTTCCTGCACCCGCTCCCTTATATACCTGTTTAAAGGTTAATATAACCTCTTTAAGAAAATTAACTTGCTGTACCTGGCATATAGTACGCCAACCTAGCTCTGTTTGTCTCTCTCTCTCCCTCTCTATCTTTCAATCTCCCCCACCTCTCTCTCTCTCTCTCTCCCTCTCTCTCTTTCTCTCTCTCTCTCTCTTTCTCTCCCCTATCTCTCTTTCCCTCTCTCCCCTATCTCTCTCTCTCTCTCTCGCTCTCTCTCTCTGTCACATCTTGCTACCTTTCTCTTTCCCTCAGTGGCTCTGTGTCCTTGTTTCTTTTTCTGAGTGAGATCTGCGTTGTTAGGTGCAAACATGCACTCCAACCTATAGAGCCACCCCAACTATTGCTGAGAGCTGTGTGACCATAGGGAAAAATAACAATATCTAGGAGTGTGCACTGCAAAAGCAGCTATTAAAAAATCAAAAAAATAATTATTTAATTGTACTACCATTATAAACGGGGTGTTTTTCAAATGATACAATGGTCATTTCTAATGATCCCTTTCAGTGTATATTTAAGTCATAGTAAGAACGTGACACTTGTCTTACTGACCAAAGCACACAATCGCAATCTAGAGTAGTCGTACATATTATTTTCTGATAGAAGATTTTCATTCCAATACGGACAGCCTGGTATACTCATAGCGATCTCTTTTGAAATACCTCTTTGAGAAAGCGAAAGAGGACAAATGGCACCATTGACGGTTCCTGGCTGCTTGCATAAAATTTGAGTATTTTGGGAACATAAGAATGATCACAGATATTTATATTTGACAAACATGTCTGTGATAAAATGGTTGTATACTTCTATTACTACATACACAATTCACCCTGGTCTTGGTGTTTATTTCATTTCTCTCAAAGCTCTCCTAAGAATGTTTAATGTAGGCAATATAGAACCATATACACTGATTCTCATACTCTGATACTCAGGGTGTGGATGTTCAGAGAGAAAGGCTGTGACATCAGTTCCTCTTTTGGTCATCAAGTGTCAACTCTACACAGACTTTCACCCTGGTCTCAGGAAAAAGATGAATGTGCCTGAGCGTGGTCCACAATGCACAGACATCCTAAGAGAGTTATGTATATATGGCATTAAGAATGAATTGCACTCTAAACATGTGAAAAAGAATTAGATTTGTGTAACAAATGAGCAAATAGTGCTTCTGCCTTACTGCACCTATTACATATATTATTATATCACAGTTCTAACCACATAAAGAGTGATATAGTTAACATTGTCTAAAATAAATATTGCATTTTATATCTGTAGAACTTGTAAAGTATGTGCATTCTATATTGCTCTTTAGAATTATTGCTAATTAGCCAAGCACTTAGCTTTCTTCAGCACATATCACCATATTCATTAGCCCACACGATCAAAGCTCATATAATGTGTAGATACAATGTTTGATTAAAGTTCAAAGTTTACATACGGAGTTATACAATAATATTGCTCAAAAAACAATAAAAAAGAATTCTGTGAAGAAAATCAGAAAAGAAATACAAATGTCTAGAGAATGATTACATTTGAAAAATGATGAAACGGAGAACATGAAAATTGAAATATGAAATTTAGAAGAAACCCGGTTCAGAGATTAACAAACCAAGCAATTTACGTCCAATTACCAACTCTTTATTCTTGCTTAAGATCATTGACAAAATTGCTACAACCCAGTTTCAGCAATACTTGGAAGTTAATAACATCGACAGCAACAACAATCGGGTTTCTGGTCTCCCCACAGGACTGAGACTGCACTAGTGGATCTACAGTTGGAAATGCTCACCATTGTGGAAAAGGGCAAAGCGGGCTTGCTGATAATGTTGGACCTGTCATTTGCTTTTGATTTATTCGAACATTCATGTCTTGTGGACCTATTACGCTCTCATGGGCAGTGTTCAACTGATGGAATCTGCTCTTTTTTGGGTAACAGGAAGTAGCGGGTTTTCTGGGGTAAAGCTACTTCCGAAACTGAACACATCCTGGAGGATGTCCCGCAGGGTGCCTGCCTGTCCCCTTCCCTAGTTAACCTATACATCAAGCCTTTATGCAACTTGCTAACTTCTTTGAGCAGATATTATTCTAATTATGTTGAAGAGAGTCAGCTCATACTTGAGTTGAGTGGCAACTATGGCTCTGTCTCAGCCGAGATACAACACATCTACGGACTTATCAATGAATAAGAGACTTATCAATGACTGGATGACTTATCAATTTAACCTCCATGTGTTTAATCCCGTCCAAGACCCAACTGATGATCTTCGGGTCCACTCAATCCAGAACCAAGCTGTGTTCCGGCTACTCCAGGTTGTCCACCGACAATATCAAAATCCTCCCTAAAGACACAGTCAAAACGCTTGGCATTTACATGAATGCAGCCGTGAATTCATGCATGCAAAACCTTTTCTGTAAAAAAAAATCGTGCCATTCTGGCATGAGCAACTATTCTACGTCGGTTAGACTACTGTAATGTCCTTCTTCTTGGGGCCAACTCCCGTTGCATAACCTTACTACAGACCATGCAAAATGAAGCCGTATGTGTAATTTGCGACATCGCCAAACAATCCCATATTACTGGCGCTATAAGGGAACTATGCTGGCTTCCTGTGCCAGAAAGATTACACTTCAAGGCCATTACCCTAAGTCATAAATGCATCTAAATATCTGAAGGAACACACATCTTTGTACAATCCATCCAGACAGCTTTGCTCGAGTATTCAGGCCCATATTCATCTCCTTAACCTTTGAAATAGAAAGGCATCATATGTCTGGGCCAAATCATGCATTAATGGATTCTCCGAATAATGGCAACATTAATGGACAAAGAGTTGTGGATTCAAATGAGCACGAAACAAAGAGAAGAAACCCAAACATTACAGAAGGAAGGAGGAAACCCTCCAATCTCAGCCCTTTTTCATAGTTTTTCAAATCAAATGCAAAAATACCTGAACATTTCACATATCAAAAAAATACTCACTGAAGCATCTATTGAATCTTCCGAGAAAAATTGCTCAGATTGAGAGACAGACGTGAACCATAATTTTTCAGTAGAGATATCGGGAAAGTTCTATTGGATATAAAAGAAAAACAGATGTCGATCAGCATGCAAAATAGACTAATTCAACACAGAAACTCTATTGTCACCTGTACTGGGCTGCAAGGAAAATGAACAGGCTAAAGCTACCCCTTCTGACTCTTGCACATGTGCTGATCTCTTGCCATACAGAGTCAAACTTGAGGGATAAAATATTAAATATAGTCCATTTGGACAATGGAGTCGCAATCAAGAAATAGCGATCGGAAATTCTTTACAATGAAAGAATATACTACAACCGTTCTGGATCAAGTGCGGGATCAAGAAAGTACTACTGAGAGAGGAATTTATACTCCTCAGGATGAGGAATGATCCAATGCATTGTCATTGTCAGACAGAGAGAGAGAGAGAGAGAGAGAGAGAGAGAGAGAGAGAGAGAGACAGAGAGGGAGCATGTTAGATCAATGTACAGATATTTACAAAGAACCATAGAAAATGATTACAGTGCTAATGGTCCACCAAAAAAAGCATTATTCAGGCATGCCCAATGAATCCCACCATTTGTCTGTAGTGATGTGATAGGCTCAGATATGTGTCATTTCCTGCAGATGACAGACACAGCAAAATTCCTTACTTCAGGGATCAGTGTTGTTTTCACTTTCACGCTACTCTGTCTTTTTGGCCACACGTTTCTTATCAGGCCCATGCCGTTCTGGTGTCCTTGTCAACTGGCATTCAACCTGGATGGATCCACCCCATCTGATTCTGCCACTGTTGCACATGAGCCAGGAGGTAGGGCATAGCCCACACCATGTATTACTGGCTAGTAGTTGCTTTCCAACACCATTCAGGTGTGTTCTCATTTGCACTATGATGCCAGTTCCCTTTCGTTGATTCAGTGCACCAAAATTCTTTGTGTGCGTAAATATTTTATATTATGTTCTGCATGTTTTACTGACCGGGCTATCATTGGAGAACACTTTTGGATTTCCCCTTCTCATGTTCATATGAGCTTCTGATGTTTGTCCTTGGCTTGTTAATGGACTGCTATTTAATATCAATTTGTTTTATTTTATTGTGCATTAAGTTTAATTAATAAAACACATTTTATATAAAAAAAAGAAAAAGTAAAGAAAACAAAAAACAAAAATAAAATTATAAAACACAATTAATTCAGAACATATTTGAACATATATTAAAATTCACTCGTATTCCATCTCATAAACAAATTCCACTTTTTTGCAACGACATACATCATTTTAGCGTAATCACCATATACAAATCAAACAGTTCCAATTACTCGTTCATCCTAGCTGCTATATCCATTTTTAATGCTGACGATTTTAGGGAGTTTGTTCATCGTTTTGTTCTCCTTCTATTGCTTTAACATGTGCTTGGATACAGCTTTCACTAGTAACTGTAACTGTATATTTCCATTCATGTCTACTTTTCTGCTTTTTCTTTCTTCCCCAATTGTATCTCTGGGAGAGAGAGAGAAAGAGAGAGAGATATATATATATATATATATATATATATATATATATATATATATATATATATATATATATATATATATATATAGAGAGAGAGAGAGAGATTGTCTTTTGTAGAATTACTCAGTGGTAACTAGTATTAATTATCTTGCAATACCATTTGGAACTTGATACTTTGTTGATTGGATTTGTCATTTGGATTATCCTTGTTGAAATGCACTATACATCCTGGATGTTAAATCTTGATCACTTAGATAGTAATATTTTCTTTTTCGTCAGTTTACCTTATTCATATTGCATATCTCTAAGGGAGATATTGATCCATTATCTTTTCTTTCAACTTCGTGATGTATACAGTTCCTCTCTTTTCTCCAGAGGATGTGAGGTACGTCAGTTTGTGGTACCAACGTTTCGAGGCCACCTGAATAAACATGGATCCATGTACAAACCCTTTGCCGACATCAGCTAAAGCTGCATAAGATATATGAATAGCAATTGGCAGCATCCCATAATAACCTTGCTGGACAAATAACTCAATGTAAGGTATACGGGCATGCCTCACCTGCACCTGCAGATGATGAAGGACCCTGTGGGTGAGCCGGTCATGCTGCTCCTGTTCAGATAGATTATGCCACTATGGCTCTGGTCCTGGGGGTACAACCTCTTATTTGGCAGGGATGCTGCCATATGGACTTGCCCATGGTTAGATACCAATGCCCCATAGTTATAGGATTTTGATGGCCTGAACTGGGCCGTAGAAACAGTTTTTACCTGTAATGTGGTATATAGCTAAGAAAAACTCATAAAGAATTACTCCATGAAATAATTACAATTACTTCATGCAGTAATTCTTTAAACTTTAATCTCACTTACAGCTTTATTTAACCAACACAGAGGTGCAAACATAAACCCTCAGGCAAAGCCAAAAGGGCTATACACAGTCTACTGACTTACAGATCTAAAATGTTATTTCGCTCACGGGCACAATGGGGTGCTTATACAGTGGGCAAAAACACACTATTACACACAAAGGGGTTAGAAGGGGACAGCATGTATTAGTTTGTTAAACAATAATTTGCGGAGGAAATCAACAATCCCATCAGTGTAGTGTATTGAGACTGGACTATCATGGCAGCCACAATGTGCTCCTATTAGAAGATCATCTTTAAGAAGAGCTGCCTGCCTGCGGTCTCTAACAGATTCTGGGTGCATTTGTATGATGCTCAAGTGAGTCCCTGATGCAGCTGAATGGAACTGGATGGCTATGGTTGAAGTGGAGACCCAACACAGGGTCCTTAAAGCCTAATTACATCCTTCTATGGCAGCTAACTCTAACATGATCTTATCTCTGGAGGTGTAAAAGAGCCATGTGAGGGAGAAAGAAGAATGCCCACTGTTTCGTCCACGAATGTGTATCTGAGACTGTCACCCCCCATTCTGCTGTGTTTGCTATCCGTGCAGCGTTTATTTTTCAGCCCCAGGATACAGTGCACTGCATCATACTAAGTTTGGCCCAAAGGTCCAGGAATAGGGAAAGCAAACTGTTGGATAACAGACAAAGGCCAGCATTTACCTCTCAACTACCAAACATTATAATATGGTCTTCAGAAAAAAAAATATAGTAATTGTGCACTGTGTTTGATTGACAAGGCCGAAAGGCTACCGACCTTTTTCTCACTACACGTGACAGATGCACTAAAGTGCAGATTTGTTAAAACAGAGAATTGCCACATAGAACGCCTTGCATCGTGCAAGTTCGATAGAACAAGTATTATATGAAAAATAAATCCAGTGCCAGAAGTGATGCAGAGGCACATTTCAATAAAGATTGTGACTCTGTTAATCTGTGAATAATCTTGACATACGTAGCAGAAGGGAAAATGAACAAAAATGTGTTGTATTTAATGTGAGAAATTGGTGCAGGCTCATGTGTAAAGAAAATATTACAAGCCAAAAAGCACCATTTCTGTTCATCAGAGCTGACATAAAACTTGTGTTTAAACAAGGAAAATCTTCCCACAGGAGATTGCAAAGGTCAAGCAATGTTCACCTCCCCCCTACATTTAATAGACCCATTTGGTCAACCTCTTTGAAGCTCAGTAGAGCCAGCAAGGGAAAAGAGCTTGTGCCTAGGAGGAGGTGTATTGGGGTGAATGATGATCACTGAGTAAACAGAACTGCAGCCCATGGATTATAACCATTCTAAAATAGTCAAAATTAAATTCAGTCTGTGGTGGGGTTCTGGACTGACTGACAGTTGAGATGCCACAGAAGAATGTCACATGAGTTGGGGGCAGAGTTATACCCCTCTGCTCAAGTAGATGAGAAAGCACATCTTTAGGTCCATAGCTTGGAAAGATATTAAATGGTTTTATTGCAGATTAGGTCAACAAAATCCAGATGGCTAATCCGCATAAAGTTACGGGAACAGAAAGCATTATTAATTAAGTGAAAAAGTATGCATGTAATTAAAAGGGTCTCATAGGATTATATGAGGAATCATAGTTTGTTCATAAACTGGGGACCCTTAATGGATACCAAGATGGTTCATGTGTCTTGGGAAAACTCATGAAAGGCACTATTTGTTGATAGGAATACCCTCACAATTTGACCTTGGGAACCAGAGTTATCAGCTGAAATGTGATTGTAACTTCCCAGAAAAAGTTACGGATCAGAGGGTCAGGAATATGGTAGATTATTGAATCAGATACCTGTCTGTAAAATCTCATGATTGAAACATTTTCTCCATCAAAATCCCGAAAATCTGCCATTCGCACATGCAATCACATGCCGACATCAGACATCTGCATGATCAGACTAATTCAGAAATATATGGGTTATGACCCTTATTTGTGAATTGGAAAAAGTGCCATGTTGAAGGTTTTTTAATTCATATCCGAGTTATTCAGAAATGGTTGTAGCAAGCACTCCCAAAAATGGGATCGGAAGACCTGGTAACCGATCATATTGAAAGTGCTGGTCCTTATTTAGGGAGGAGAGCATTCAATGTCCAATTATAATCCTTATAACGTATGCCTACAACTAAACTGAATAACTATTCTAGCCTTTTACTGTGTATAACCTAGGCCTGCAACTCATCTGAACTGACTAAATTGACTACCCCTGTCTTGTGCTGTGTGTAACTTAAGCCTGTAACTCACAAGCTTTATGCTATGCATAACGTATGCCTGTAATTCACCTGAATTGACTATTCCAGCCTTAGGCTGTGTATAACTTATGCCTGCAACTCACCTGAATTTGAATGTTCCAGCTTGGGCTGTGTATAACCTATGCCTGTAACTCACCTGCTGTTATATCACAGTTATTCTTGATTAGGAACACACAGGATACTGAATACAATGCCTTAGTTATTTTATAAAGGATACAGACTGATAACTGTAAAGGATACACGCAACGTCTTCTCCCAACTGACTGAGGGTAGAGGTAGACCGTAGAGCAGTCAAGAGAAACCTTCCAACTAATGTCACCCTTTGACTGGTAATATTCTACAGTCAGAGAGAGTAATCAGTGGGAAGGGCGTAACAGGACCAAGTTTCACCAAGCTGTTAATAGAGAAACATGTATCAGGATGGAATGAAGATAAGTGGACAGCACGGTAAACCTATCTGTTATACACTAACCTTTAGCACAGCCACTAGTAGTCCAACGATGTCCGAGGAATCCAGAATTCCAGGAAAAACAACGACAAGGAAGGGTAAGTGAGGAAACTAACCCGTACGAAACGAGGGCCGCACTAGTACCGGGTTGGTGCACACAGGAAAGCGTCCAAGGTCCAGTGCACTATTTAATATGCTAAATAGGTGAAGACTCTTGATCCAGGAAGGGATGCCCTTTTGATAGTGGAAGAATCCAGTTCAGCAAATACTAAGTTCTAGACACTTCAGAAACTATTATCTTTGTAGTGTAGGTAATGGTGACACCGTAAGAGGTTGGTAGTAGTCTTGTGGTATCAGCTGATATGGATGTGGAGCGGCGTGTTGGTGAACGCCGAATCGGGAGCCCAGCGGAGGCTCTGTGAAGAACAGAGTGGAAATGCAGGACGCCGCGTAGGAACCCGGAAGCGCTGTTTGCTCCGTAAGGAAATGGAGCGGCGTGTTGGTGAATGCCGAATCGGGAGCCCAGCAGAGGCTCTGTGAAGAACAGAGCGGAAATGCAGGATGTCGCGTAGGAACGCGGAAGCGCTGGTTGCTCCGTATGTAAATGGAGCGGTGTGTTGGCGAATGCCGAGTCAGGAGCCCGGCGGAGACTCTGTAAAGGAACAGAGCGGGAGACGGGGTGCCGCGAGGAACGCGGAAGAGCAAAACCCTGTGTGGAGGGAGGAAGATGGAAATAGAGCATCTTGCACGAAAGCAGCAGATGCAGGCTCCAGGATCCAATACACAAGTAAACGATCAGAAGCGCCATCGATTAGGAACTGACCCATTATATGTGATCAGCTGACGTACACGCACACCGGACCAGCGTGATGACGTGGCGCTGGTCAGGTGATCCAGGATCGTAATGTAGGAAAGGAACAGTCACATTAACACGATCGAAGCCCCAACATGACCGCATTAACGACGTCTCCCAGATAGCTTCCAGTGTGTGTAAAAGGGCCTAGCTGTTCTAAAAGCTGAAGAAGCCGGTAAGCATGAACGTTTAGGGAGAGTAAAGGAGGAGCCTGATGATGCAGGCATGACACCTGCATTGACATTTCCAGCCTCATGCTGTGTATAACTTATGCCTGCATCTCACTTGAACTGACTTTTCCTGCCCTGTGCTGTGGATGGTTCCTGTCTAACAATAAGCACTGTGAGTAAAATGTTTGAACAGCGCCTTGATGCCGAGGGTTAAGTGCGCTTTATAAATGAACAAATACATTAATGAATTAGCCAATGTGCCAGTTCATCCTAATTTAGATATTATGGGGTGTGATTAGGAGGTTTTAAAATTGGACGGACAGTGGGAAAAGGGGGATTCATGATCATCTTCATCAACAGACAAACAGAGGATCAGGCCGAAAGAGGAGTGAGACAAGATCAGACAGAAGCGTTAGACAAGGACAAAGGGAAAATGACATTTTCAGAAAGAAAGGTGGACTCAGATCTGGAGAGAACCAGGAGACAGTATAACACTGGGGGGCATTCATAACCAGAGACAGACGTGCTTTTGAGTACCACCCATAACCAGATCCCATTGCTTCCCCTGAGATGAGCCAGAATCCCTGATTTCTTTTCCTGTGAACAAACCCAGAGAGATTTAAAGTAAGTACATAAGCCCAAAAGAACAAACCATTTGTGGGGATCTGTTTAAATTAGTATCTTCCTTCTATTAATGCAGTGGGCATACAGAAGTAGATCCCTAGTATTTCTTGTAAATTAATAATTGAATTAATTCCCACATAGCCAACGGACAGTGGGGAGATCTTCGGGAAATTCGAAATCTTCACCGTCTTTCCAAGTGTGAATAAGGATATAGACTTTGAAAGTAATTTGGATCACTTATATATTTTTGCCCACAAAAAAATCCCCTAATGGGAAGGGGGCATTTAAAAACGAAATTCAGAATTGTTTAATATGTGACCGTGGGGACCAGACATCAGAACTGAAAACGGTACATGTTGTGGGGTCTTATATGTTCTGTGTTCAGTGTCTTTAAAAACATATGTGTGGTTTTAGTTTAAATGCAATAAGAAATAGTGTCAAGGGGGGCACTGTTGCATGGAGAATGCGGTTATAGCATTTCGCGTCAATCTGCCCCGAAACCGCATCGAACGGCACCAAAACTGCACTTATAATCAGTTCTGGCCCACCAAAAGACCAGCAGAGATGAAGGAATAGCTGCTACCGAGTCAGGTGAAGTTTGGTGAAACGGAGGCCCAAGAAGCGGAAGAATCTTGAGAGTCCAGCAAGACGCAAAGTCGAGTGGTCGAGGCGTGAAAATGGTAGCTGACGACTAGCCGAGCAGCAGGGAACGTTCTCTGGCGATACCGCCTCCGGGCGCTGATAGAAGGTGATATGGGCTGCAGCGGCGGCTTACAAGACATAACACACCCCAGGGAGCTTTAGTCAGTGACAGAGCCGGGAGGGCCCTGAAGACAGCACACAACCACTAAAGGACTTGCAAGACACTGGACAAGACACCCGTTGCCCTGATATCTCGGATTCCCTGTGCCGCAGACGGCGCCAGAGGGAAAGATACACTGCAATGGCCCACACGCGGACATTACAATTTCAGAAGCTGGGCTGAGCCTGGCGGAACAGCAAGAAAGCAACTACAGGAGAGCGAAGTGACAACTAAGGGGCATAGAGCTGCAACGGAGTGGCCTGAGGTGCCACATAGAAGGCACCCCATGGACTCAGCCCCCCCAGACTAGCTCTACCACATACCCTCAGAAGGGGGAAAGGAAACCCTGCAACTCCTGTCCCAATGCCTGAACTGAAACACCAGCATCGTAGCCTCTCAGGGTCAGGGGAGCAGAATGAAGAAATAAATGAACATGACTGCATTAAGAACTATAAAAGAGCTGTGGGCGCTGTGACCACATGACACAGGCACACTGAGGGGAGGGGAGCCCTCCGTAGCACCAGCACACAGGCTGGGACACCCAGGGGATCCAGAGACTGTGAGTCTGGTACTGGCATGGGTGAAATGAAGCAGCACTGAACAAAAGTCCCAACATACCCTGCAAAAATATACCTGTTTCCAAAGAGGGGGAAATCACAGTAAAGGATCTGCGCCCCACTGGCCACTGCAAGGCCCAACAGAGGCGCCAATACCAGCAGATAATCGCAGTCTTTTGGGGGCAAGAGCACAGCAGTTAATAATACAAGAAATCTGTATACTGGACAGAAATACAACACCACATAGCAGCCTGTGGGGACCAGGGGCAGAGAGAATTGTGGAGATGACCAACAACAAGGAAAAATCAAAGAATCCAGGCAACCAAAGATAGACGCATAAACCATGGGGCTGCGTCAGGGAAACCCACGCCAGAAACACCACGGCCAGGAGAAGTCATGGTAAAGAGCGATGGAAACTCAAGGGCAACACAGGACATCCTGAGGGTGATTCAGGATGCCAAGTCACCATTAGAACAGAGAATTGACTCTGTGGGTATAGATGTGGGGCTCCTGAGGCAAGACCTCCAAAACCTAACCTCCATGGTACTAGAAGCTGAAGGTTGCATCTCGACAATCAAAGATATCATTACTCCCCTACAGAGAAAAATGCAGACTGTGCTGAAAAGGACAGAACAACTGGAAAGCAAGATGGAAGATGCAGAGGGAAGATCCATCAGAAATAACCTGCGTCTTTGTTAGGGAGAATTCTCAGAAATATGCTAATTCCCTCCACCTTAAAGACCCTCAGCAAGTTTGCTGGATTGTGAGGACTTGATTAACCTGGAGAGAGTGAGACCCCTTTTTCCCACTCTCTCATGTATTTTAATGTGATTTCTTTTGGTTGCGGATTCTAACAAACTCGATAGGAATAATCTTTTACATTGTGTCACACAGCACCTTCAGTGCAGTGGCACAGGGAAGTCTTTCACATTTCCCCACGCTTTAAATACCTTCTCTGGGATAAACTACTGTTTTCTAGAGCAGTAAAGTGAAATTGACTTTCCTCACATTTGTAACTTTCTAGACTCAGCACAGACTATCTTACAATAGGGTGCTGGAGGGGTTACTTAGTATCCCCTTTGTCTAGCTTCTCAGGTAACAATTTTATGTTACCCCTTCCTCACTGAATGGCAGGTGGCAGTGGTTTACTTTTAACTATCGTGGTGTGCATTTACTGTGGGCTGCGTTCGCGGTATCCAGGCATTGCATCAAATACATAGTATCGAATGCAAAAGCATCGAAAAAAATGCATCAAAAAATGCATTTTTTTAGTAGGCAAAGTTTTTTTTTACTATAATGGGTTTTAAGGGGTATAAAAACAGGGGTTGGAGGGATCCCCCATGAAATGTATTTTTTTGAAAATGAATTTTTTCGATGCATTTTTTTCCAATGGTTTTGCATTCAATGCTTTTGCATTCGATGTAATCACTAGGAACCGTGTATGCCGCTCCAGTAAAGCACCCAAGGGTGCCATTTTTGTCAAAATGGCCCGGTCTTCTTTTTCGTCATTTCTTTGTGGAAAGGTCCTTCTTGAGACTTACTCTACGCGCCACACAAGGTTTGGTCCCTTTGTACGGTTTGCCCTGACTCAGTAGCAGCTATTCCTTCACCTCTGGCTCCAGGGTGTATGATGGGGGCAGGAAGTGAGGGAAGTGCCCGAAACTCCCTGTGCGTAGTCTCCTAGAAGACCCAAATGCACTCTGCAGTGAATGGCCGGCTGACTGTGCGGCAAGGACAGCCACCCTGCTGAGTGACTGACAGCTAGGGTGTAATGAATGGGAGAGAACTGAATAAAAGGCGAGGTTTTTGGCTTGGAAGGCAGAGTCGACCACTGGAAGAAGGAACCGAAGAAGAACTTGAAGAGGACGCCTGCTGCAACTCCTGGGCCATTGGTTTGCCCGGTGAAGCCTTGCTGCTGTGCTGAAAATCCAAATTCGTATCGACAGAGAAGCCCCTGCAAGGACAACTTCTCCCTTTGAGATGGTGGGACCAATCAACTCCAAAGTAAGCCAACTGGACATCCATCTTGGAGCTGGTTGCATTTCCACAGAGTTGCTGCTGGAAACCGATACGCCAGGGAGAGGAACACCAGACTGTGTGCGTTGCTTTTAAGTTGGCCAAGAGCTCCAGGAAGATCCTCCAGACTCCCAGGAAGCAGGACTGACCAAGCCTGAGCCCCCTCAACAGTGTGGAGGACCCCAGAAGCAGGAAGAGTCCATCTCGACAGCCAGAAAACGCTGTGTTGCTATTCGCAGTAGTCGCGAGGAGCTGAAACACTGACGTGCCACTTGTTCGAAGATTGCCGGTTGTGAGCGGTGGCCGTCCCATTGTAGTGCAGGAGTCCCCAGAAGTCCTCCCTCCTGTCCCCATGCCTGAGGCCCAGGAACAGTGAGAGCTGCAGAGCTAAACAGGAACAGAAGTCATCTGCTGCACTTGTTCTTCAATCCAAAGGTATTGTAAAGTCTGGGAGGACTTACCTCTTATTGTAGAGTTGCTTGCATTTCTACTACTCACAAGCCTAAACAGCTTGCGGCCCTACATTGATTCTTCTTTTCTTCAAAGACTTCTAAAACATTCAGCAAAGACTTTTCTACTTACCTATCAGAAGTGCTTCAGGTCACATAACATTTTGCCCATTTACTTTGGCTTAACCTGTTGTACTGAATGACTCTGCTTAGGGGATCCAAAAGTATTTGCCTGCTTAAGAATATGTGTGGTCTCTTGTTTGTTCTAATAACCTTTTCCCTTGACCAAGTTCTAAGAGTATTCTAAATGTAAACAGTAAGTTATTAATGTCCCCAGCACCCTAGCTATTGAAGTCACCTGAGGGTGTAGGTTGTGACTGTGGGCCATCCCAAAAGGTCTTTACTGATTTAGAAACTAAGAGTGTGTAGTTCTGAAGTGTATTTGTGTGTTGCTTTTATATTGCTCCCTTCTGAAGAAGGCTTATTCTAACTGACTGATAAATAACTTAATAATTGTTTATTCAAGAAACCTTGTGTGTAAGTGTTTATTTGAATACTAGCAACTGTGAATCTTTTTGGAACTCCCCGACAGCTCACATTGACCCCTCTTGAGATAAGCCTGGCTGCTCAACACACTACCAACCTGTGTAGTACAGACTTATACCAAAGGTTGGGTTCCTATTGCCAGAAGGTCAGGGTTGTTGTAATGCACCCAAAGGGTACTGCATCAAATTGTGCCTAACAGTCTTAATGGCCTGTCCGAAAAAGAAGATGGACCCTCCATCCAGCTGTACCTTCAGAAATGGATCCAGGGTTGGATGGCCCCACAGGGACTATCAATATACTTCTCAATTGAATGAGCCCATAGGGTCCCAGGAAGGCAACCACCCCCGGGAGCCCCGCCCCAACAAAATGTCCCCAGGCTACTTAATCACTGAGACAGAGATGTCATCCTACAAATGGTGAGAAAGAAGGGGCTACTGGAGGACAACAAAGCAGTGGCTGCCATCTACCAGACCTTACAAAAGAAGTTCAAAAGGTGAGACAGTCCTTTGATGCAGTCCTGACAAAGCTCAGGGACAAGGAAGTTAAATATGCTATGATGTTTCAAGCTACCCTGAGAGTATGCATCACACAGGGTGTGTGCTTCTTTCCAAAGTCTGCTGAGGAGTGGGATTGGGCCAAAACAATCAATGGAGAGACAGGTTATCGGACTCAGAGTACTGAACCAAAGAGGACCCGGGAACGACAGCCCAGAACCGAGACCCTAGAGTGCAAGGACACCACAGATATTCAATAAATCGAAGAAGGCAACATAGTATGAACGACCAAATGGACTGGAAAAAATGGTCTTGGATATTGAAACCCACAGATGGTGCCCGGAACTGCACAAACAAGCTGACTAAGGCACAAACGCGGAAGTAGGGCCTTGGCAACCAACTCACACAGCCCCCTACTCCAGATCCCGGCTCGTGTTCAAGACCATGGGTAGTTGTTTTTCTTGGGCTCTACAGATGCTTCAGGTTGGGGTGAAATATAGGGCAGGGAAGGGGGGAGTTCTTTGGGACAGTTAGGGAGGGGAGGAGTAAGGACATGGGGTTGAGAAAGGTTTGGGTTTGCTATTAAGCGTAACGTACAGAACCAAAACAGAAACACACAGTGATGCACAGAACCCACCACATAGAAAAGAGGTTGTTCCGAAGGATGATGGGAGAACATAAGCCACTCACGTGCCTGACGTGCAACATCAATGGCCTTAACAATTATCAATTGTCAATTATCAATGGATAAAATTAAGCATGGGTTGGGAATGAAATATGTCAGAGAACAAAAAGCAGATATAATCCTGTTGCAAGAAACACACCTGATGGGCACAGCTTGTATGTTTAGGGGTAAGGGCCAGTAGACAATGGTGGAACATGGCAGGTATGGTAGGGGCTCCAGAGGAGTGGCGATTTTGATTCACAAATCCCTCCCACTTCAAGTACACAAGGTGGTAAGAGACAGAGAAGGATGTTACATAGTGGTAACTGGAGAACTATGTCAATCATGCATTTATATGCTCCCCCACCATTGCAAGCATAAATATTAGATGTGATACAGGCACTACTGACAAAACAAGTGGCAGACCTGACCATTGTGGGAGGAGACTTCAATGATACCTTGGACAGGGCAATGGATAAGTGGTCCAAGGGGCACAGATACCCCCCCCCCACCCTCCAGGATAGGGCCCATGAGGCTGGCAACATTTGTGGGCATGACAGGGCTCCGAGATACCTGACGAGACCTTCACACGGATGACAGGCATTACTCGTTTCACTCAGGAGCGGAAAACTCCATGTCCAAATTAGACTACCTGATAGTCCTGTGCACGTTGGCGGGAAGGGTGATTGAGGCAAACTCTTTGGTCTTGGGACTCTCACACCGCTCACTGTGGTACCATAAAATTAAAAGGAAAGAAGTTAGGAGACAAGGAGAATGGAGATTAAGCGTTTACTATATAGGAATAGATGAAATATGGAAGGTACTTGTAGAAGACACAGACAAATGCTTTGAGCTCTATGAGGGCACAGTCGACAGCCTCACCACCAAATGGGAGGCTTATAAATAGTGACCAGAGGATAGGCACAGGCGGCTATTGGGGCGTATGGAAGAGGCATGAGGGAAGAAATAAGGGCCTTGGAAGAGGAAGTCGGAGAGACCGAAAAGGACTATACAGAATCCAGGTCGACTGAATTGAAGGGGGCCTGGATGAAAGCCATGGGGAAGTATAAAGTGTTCATTAACATGGGCACTTCCCTTTTTTTTTTTACAGGGTACCAGCTTCAAATTGGGAAGAGACATTGGATACAACAACTATATTGGGAAACTGGTTACCCCTACCTTGGCATTTAACACAAAGTTGTTTACACAGCAAAACCTTCTATAGCTTACCCAATTGTCAGAAAATAACACATGAGTGAATATATAAACAATTATTTTATTTCATTCATTAGAATTCATACTAAAGACTACACAAAAAGAACACATATTGTGACTGGGGGTTAGTAATAAGTGACTTGATCAGAATTTGTCACAGAGATGAACAGACTTGTGTATGAATTCTAATGAACGAAATAAAATAATTATTTATATATTCACTCATGTGTTGTTTGCTTACAATTGGGTGTGCTATAGAACAGGTTTGTTGTGTATACAACATAGTGTTATATGCTAAGGTTAGGGGAAACCAGTTCCCCAATATAGATGTTGAAGTATAAAGTGTCCTTGACAAACTATGTGAGACAGGCATATTGGCACAAAAGGGCTAGGGTGTACAAATTAGGAAATAGAGGGGAACAAATTTTGGTCTGGCTAGAAAAACGAGAGGAAGGATCCCGATGGTTGAGGTCCATACATACTGGTAGAGGGGAGGTATGCGTGGATGGGGAGCACATTGCTCAGGCATTTGTGGAGTACTACCAAGCACTGTATGCAGAAGTGGCAGGAACCACAACACCTGAGATAGTTATCTAGAGAACCTCATGCTACGGACGTTGCATGCACAATCAAGGCAAGACCTAGAGAGAGACATAACTCTGGAAGAAATACAGGAGGCTGTGAAGGGTTTGCAATCAAGCAAAACACCTGGGCCTAATGGTGTACCGGTGGAGTTTTGGAAATTTATTGGGAAACAAGGTACAAAAGCACATGCTGGGCATGTTGCTAGACAGTCAAGAGAGGGGGAACTCCCCAGGGATGTGAGGACAGCCACAATAGTGGTCATTTATGAAAAGGGAAAGCCCCCAGACGAGTGCTCCGCTTACCGACCTATCTCCTTGCTGAACTGGGAGCCAAAGGTACTAGCAAAGGTATTGGTCAATAGACTGGCGAGAGTCATCGGCAAACTGATACACTGGGATCAGTGTGGTTTTATGGCTGGGCGGCAACATAGATGAATTTGCAGATCCTGCACACTGCATTGCAATGGCAGACACGCTAGAGGGTCACCATGCGGTTATGGCATTGGACTCAGAGAAGGCCTTCGACTCGGTGGGTTGGAGCTTTCTCTGGGCAGCAATGAAAAGGGCGGGACTGGGTCCAGCTTTTTTAGAATGGGTTCAATTTCTTTACGAATGACCACTGGCAAGAGTCAGAACCAATGGCTATGTGACCCAGACCTTCCGCCTTCACAGCGGTACCCGACAGGGATGGCCTCTGGCCCCTTTCTGTTCCTTCTGGTGATCGAACCACTAGCCTGAAAGAATTAGGTCGGACCCACTGATTCCAGGGTTTGGGTGGCCGGATGATTGTGGGGATTTAATGTCACTCCAAGCAGAGGATCTTGCTATATATGGTGGGAATCCTGAGAGATCTAGCCAAAGAATGATAAAAACGCTGAGCACATTTGGATGGTACTATGGATTTAAGATTAACTGTGAGAAATCGGTACTACTGGCCATACAAGGGGGTGATGATGCAATACAGTGGGGATGTCCAGTTAGGATAGAAAAAGAAGGGTTTAATTTCTGGGAATTTTGATACAACGGGATGAAACAAGATTTATCTAAAGCAACCTGGTCCCAGTACTTAACCGGCTGCAGGCAGATTGCAAACACTGGGCAACCCTGCCGGTGACACTCCTAGGAAGGCTTTTGTGCATCCTGAAGAACACGTCAGTAAAGATACCGATTTGATGCGATTAATGTACTGATCCGGGGAATCCAATAGGGCAACCAGAGGCTGCGGATCACATGTAAAATCCTGATCAGATCAGTGTGGGATGGCGGACTGGGCGTACGGGACATTAAAAAGTATTATTGGGCTGCTCAGTTGGTGGCAAAAAACGAGTGGTTGTTCGGGGGGACAGAGCCATGTCACACAAACCTCAAATCTCATGTGTCCGGGCGATGTTGAAGGTCAGCTGGGAAAGCGATGTGGGGATGCTGGAGAGTGAGGACTGGATGGAAGCACTGGGAGCGTACAGAGAGGTCAATATATCCTCCAGAATGCGATTGATTCAGTACAATTTTCTACACAGAATATATTATGCGAGAGACAGATTGTTCAAAATGGGGAGAATAGACACTGATAGATGCCCCAAATGTCAAAGCGAGGAGGACACCTTCTACCATCTGATCTGGGAATACCCCAGAGTGACGGAGTTGTGGGGTAAAGTTATGTGACTATTAACCAGAATATTAGGCCACACAGTGCCCCGGGATCCTAAGCTATTGCTCTTGCATGTTAGGGGACAGTACAAGGGGTGCACACGAGAGGACACATCCACATCGCTGCAATGGTGGTCAAAAGGTACATAGCAGCCAAATGGGCCACTCAAGAAATGCCCACCCTGTGGGTATGGAAGATAGTTATGGAACACTGCAGTATGGAGAAGATAACCTACAGGAACCGAGGGGCAGCTAGAAAATATCAGAAGATATGAGGTAAATGGGAGGAATCTGGGGATGACAGGGGATGGCATCCCAGCCCTGCTGAGAACTTCATGGATCGAAGTAAGGACATTTAGAATAGTGGGATGGGTTTTCGTGGGGCATTGGGCTTTGGGGGGATATAACATGGGGGGTTTCTGAGTATGGGGATGTGCTATGTGATTTTGTTATTATTTTGTTGAAAATCTGACTCTGAAGGAGAATGGACTTGAGTTCAGAGGCGCAGAAGGAGTAGAAATCAAAGTAAAGTTCTTGTTAACAACCCCATCATACAGATCTAAGCCACTAAGAGCTTTTTGACCGCATACCACAAGAACGCTTAGTATTTGATGTGGGAAAATTTGGAACTTTACAAACAAACTAGGGCATCATTTGAAACCCAAAATGATGTCAAATGTCAATTGTATTGAATTTGTAAAATAAACGTTTCCCCCCGCCCCCAAGTACTCTGCTTTCTTTGCTGTGCTGGAAGACGAAGATCATTTCATATGGTCCACCTATAAGATGCCCATTTTTAAGCATTTTGCGACCCACAGAAAGCCACAAGAGGCCCCAAGGCTGCCTATAAGTTACAATGTGGGGAAGATCAGGTGCCTAAGGAGTTTGCACAAGAATTGAAACGTGCATTTGTGCAGACTTCAAGGTGAGTGAATACAAATAGCAGAGAATATCTTACCACATAGTTCCACGCATTACCCAAATACATTATTACCCAATTAGTTCGAGATTTCTATGTGCACAGGACTCTGAACTGGGTAATAGAGCAAGCCACTAGGATTCATGATATACATAAACCACAGACAATAAAAGCAAACCCAAAACCTCAAGTCAAACTACCACACCGACTGCTGCGAATAGTAAACTACCCCTCCTTTGGACTGGAGACAGGGGGCCTAAAAATGCTCCTCCTAGGCAGAGGAGACCCTCCGCCCAGGCCCAATCAAACTGTAGTCAATCAGGGTATCAAAGTAATGACCCTTCTGATCCTACCACCTACAGAGGTCCTAGGTACAACGGTCTGAGGCCCATTTCAGGTTTAATGTACAGTCCCCTGGCAAAAAGGGGAGCGGCCAAACCAGGTAAGTACTTATTCAAGGAATTTCCCTCTGAATTTCCTGCAGGATAGAAGTACCACGCCACCTACAAATATGAATTTTAACAGGTACCCTCCAAACCCTAATTTTCAAACAATCCACCTCCTCCTTCTCCTGGGTTCCAGTACAATAGATGCTTGAACCAAGGAGAAAGGTGAACCAGGATTGAAAATGATGGTGGAAATGTTCAATACCCAAGTTACTTCATTAGAACGGACAGTTACCCTTCTAGGAAGCAAGAGAGGTATGAGCAAAGACCTCCATACAACCCTGAAGAAAGAGAGAAAGTGAATCTATTTGTCATGATTCTTGCCCCTCATGTCCCCAGCCCTCCAAGATGTCAGGCTGGAGCCAGACCACAATCACCTACATGGCCCTTAGGGGCCTCTCCATCCCTCCAAAGACCCACTTGGAGTCAGACTTGGCGCTTGCGGCACCAGACTCACTCACTCCCATAGGATAACATTGGGGATTGGACTTGTAGTGCATTGATGGGGACAAGATGGATGCCCCCACATATTTCGGTTCCCAGAACTGCATGTGCAGTCTAGTCTTTTGGGTGTGGTTCAGCCCAGAGACACCTGGGATACCCATAGACTATTTAAGCCATGCCCAAGCTGAGAAACATGCTTTGTCTTTTCTGCACCTGCAGCGTGACACTCACCGTGTTCGGATCGGTCTCCAGTACGCCTGCATCTTTCTTCTGCGCTCAGATCCTACAAGAACAAGAACACCGTTAGGAACAGCCTTACCTTGCGGCACTTCTGCCCTTCATTCATCGCTCCTTCTGTTCTGCGGGCATCTTCGGCGGTGTCATTCCCACCCCGGCCGCCGCTTCCTAAGGAAAAGGGAAAAGAACAGAGAAAAGGCATTAGTAAGCATTCAGCAAATCTTCGCTTTTTTTAAAAGACTGTACGAGCTTCAAACGCTTACCTGAATCCCAGCCGCTCTGGGGGAACTCTGTCTCTGGAACTTCTCATCCATCTGCAAGAGGGAAAAGACAGTCCAGGTTAGCGTGGAAACAGCTAGAGGCGCGCATACCGCGCTTACTCACCGCATTTCTTCTTCATAACCGGCATCCACGCTGAAAACGTTTCGCACCTAAAAGACACAGAAAAATAACTCAGTTCAATACAAATATGAAAGGGTTGCATCGCGCATCGCACTCTCACTCACCTTCAGCGCTACTCATCTCAGCAGCACGTCGCCATCCCCGGACGCCGGCCATCATCTAAGGAAGGAAAGGAACAAAGTTAGAGAACTGTTCAAAAGACTCATTATACTTACACGTCAGACTCTTGCCAGTGAAGTAACTAGGCAGCAACCAGCCCACATCAATCAACGCGCCCCTGCGCTGAAAGCAGGACGGCTAGCACACTTTCCAAGAAAACATGGTGAGCTGTGGATCAATGGGAAGGGTTGGACCCCGGGGAAGAAGGGGTTCAAGTACACAGAGACAATAGGGAGTTAAACTCTACCAATCCTGTGTTTCAGGCCCAGTCTCCAGTCGAGTAGACTCCAGGGAAGGGTTCGAGGTCGTAAGAGGTCAGAACAGGCTGAGTGACGTCCCCGTGAATACCAGGTGAGCGTTACACTATTGGAGCGACAGGTCCAGAAATTGGCAGAAGACATTGGGCGCATGATGAGGGCTCAGTCAAACCCGCAGACCGACCATGTTCCACAGAATGCCCTAACACGTGGGGGCAATGACTGGAGGTAAGTCCCGACAATCAACAAGTTCCTGAGGATGGGATCCTGGTTGAGGGAGATACCAAGCCTTTGAGGAAGCTTCCCTTCCTACTGGAAAAAAACCCTGGCAACCTCCTATACTGATAGTGACTCTTCTATCCCCTGGAAGATAGAACTCAAAGAACAGAGAGTAGATAGAAGAGGCCGAAGACAAGCTCACTTTGAAGAGAAACAAAACCAGATAATCCCCTGTGAGAGAGAAGAATCCCCAGAAGATTCAGGTAAGGACATTTTTTTTCAGGAATGGGGGAATCCCTTTCAAACAAAAATGGGTCCCAAGAGACCCTAAGTCCAATAGCGTAGATATGGAGACCAACCCAGCTACAGAAATTCCTAGACCCCAACAATGCGAGCCAGATAATCCGAAGACTGTGGATGTATAGTCCACAAAAATAAGTTCTGAGGACTGTCTTTGGATAAAAAGAGGTAGCAAAGAGTCTAGGGAGAAAGAGGATCCCCCTACTACCAATATCATTTCCAAATGCAGATTCCCAATCTCAGATACTGGAACTCGATCTTAAACAGGGTGAGGTTTCCACGGAAACTGTCCAAGATCACACAGCGACGAAATTCATCATTAAGAATATGACCGCTGAGCTGGCAACTAACACTTTCATTGTAGACTTGAGGCCAAGGAAAGCAGATTGTATGCCCATGTAAAGGTGCAGGGTAAGTGTGAATTATCAGCTCTGGTGGATACTGCATCCCAAGCTACTCTCTGTCTACAGAAGTTTTTGACTGATGAATCTAGGAAGGGGGAGAGTCAGCAGATTTCCCTCATACTTCTTATACACTACTCCAAAACTTTGACGGGAATGAAATTTCCATTGAAGGGTCTGCAGATCTAGAAATAAAAATAGGGCAATACCATTTAAAACATCTGGTGATAGTTGTGACTCCAGAGGGCACTCTCTGTTTACTGGAGAATGAATGATTTCCTTTGGCGGTTATCACCTCTGATCGATTGCATTAACCAGGTCCTCTGGACACAGACTAACCGGCATATCAAACTCAAAAGAAGTACAAATTGTGTTAGCCTGAATGGCACCTGTCATTTGATTGAGCAGCGTACCGATCAATTGGAATTTCACTTCCAGAACAACCAAGTACCATAAATCACCATCATCTTTGTAGGAGAACAAACTGGCGATGGGAACTCTCCCCAACTAATGAATATCAACCTTCCTCCCAGCTCCAAATGGTACTCAACACTGGAAGGGAACACTTTGAGATTTTATACAAATCAAAGTTTCGAAGAAACCCCAAGTCCTTTGAAAGAGGACGATGAAAACCCAGCTCAAATTCTGAGCGATATT
Organism: Ambystoma mexicanum; assembly: GCF_040938575.1. Taxonomy (NCBI): domain Eukaryota; kingdom Metazoa; phylum Chordata; class Amphibia; order Caudata; family Ambystomatidae; genus Ambystoma; species Ambystoma mexicanum. The sequence goes on along the minus strand of NC_090927.1, from coordinate 191,464,382 downwards.
CAGAAAAAGGGCGACCACTTGTTTTTCCCCAATCAGTTGAATGAGGGGGAGTGCCAATGCTCGCTAGAGTATGTCTGAATAATAGAAAAAGCTTAATTAGTGAAGGATTATTCAGGCAAATCCAAAAAATCAAACCATTCCCACATTAAGATTGATTAATAAATGGGAAGTGGGTTAGAAAACATCAAGTTCTGTCTAGCAGGTGTATGCTAAAAATATTCACATAAAAAATATGAGATGATCTGCGGGGCGTTCAATGACCTTTATGCTTAGTTGTTTTCAATCACATTCTGGGTGGGGGGCGGAGGTCTTCTCTTTTTTGTCTTTTTTTCTTTTTTCTCTCTCTTTCTCCTTTCTCTTTATCTGCATTTTCTCAACTGTTTTATTCACAACCTCACCCACCTTCTCGCTATAATTTTCCTTTGTAGATTGGACTGTCACGATGTGTTCAAATAAGTGCTATACTTTACATCAGAATTATTGTATTTTTGATTAATTGTTTATGTAAATGTCAAAAGAATAAACACAATTTGGAAAAAAATTAAAAATAAAATGTCCATTGGCCACAAAACTATAAAACATTATTGTTGGGTCGTTAGAGATGTCCCTTCTCACTTTTATTTGGGGAGTGACATTATCCATCAATTCACAATTAGTCTAGATTTGATTAACAGCAAAGTATGGCACGGCTGGAGGGAAAACCCATGGGCTTTGATAACAACAACAGGGCATTTTAGTCAGCTCAGTTGATACCTTACGCAGTCGAAGTACAAGTTGGAGGAGAGATTACCATCCCAGGCCAAGTGCAAAAATTCACCATTCCATTCAGAATTTAGCGAGGATAAAACCTCGAACATAAAGATGCTTACATCAATTTGAACTTTCACCTCCAACAACAAGGTTTGTATTTATGTCCAACACCTCTAGTGGATTTAGAAAATGACACCATTCAAGTATTGGTGGATAACAGTGACCCTAAAAGTATTACTTTGTGCATGGACACCTCTACTGGAATGGCTGTTATTGTCCAACGCTATTCTATTGATTTAGGGAATTAAATCATAGGACCAATTCCTAACAACTGGGTTAATACCCTCGTCAATATCCCTCCAGAAAGGATTTGTACCCATCATGGGAGGAATTTCTTGGTGTACTCTTCATGCCCTTATGGGGTGGAAGATGTAACCTGTGCCATCATGAAGGATGAGGTGGTATTTACAACTACCTCAAATCCATGAAACCTCATGTCCAGGTAAACACCATTAAAAGAGGTCTCTTTACTTAACTGGAGGATACAGTCGAGATTTCCAAGCCCAAGGTTTCTCCAGGTGTCAGGTAGATGGTCGAGGAATGGATCAATCTATCTGATGCCTGTTAAACTGAGGAACAAAGTCAGCAGCTAAAACAGGCATTCCTGGACTTCCAGGAAATCTTTTCAGTGGAGTCTTATGATTGTGGACATACATCGATTCATTCAACCACAATACCCACGGACTGAGAGATGGCTCCAGTACTCATCACACAATACTGGTTACGTCTCATGTCCATGGAGTCACTAATGGGTATTATTAAGAACTTGGAATCCTGTGGGATAATTCGTCTGATCCACAGTACCTTTAACATTCTGGTTCTGAGAATACTGAAACCCAATCGCCAATGGAGCCTATGCGCAGACCTAAGTGAGTTGAACAAATGGGTCCACAAGTCCACCAGTCAAGATGGCCACTTCCCTACATCAATCAAGGGCTGGTACAGACCCTGATGTCCAAAGAGTACTCAGCCATTGATTTGACCAACGGTTACTGGAGAGTGCCCGTGAGTATGGAAGACCAGTACAAGCTTGCCTTTACCTTTGGAGGGCAGCAATACATGTAGACCCAAATGCCCTTTATATATATATAAACTCAGGAAATTAGTTTAATATATTCCTTTATAAGGCCATGCCAGACTTGGGCGAAAGGGGAAACCTGGCCTATGTAGATGATGTAATGATCAAGAGCCCAACTGTGGAAGAACATATTGCAGAAATGTGCTTTGTTCTGGCTCATTTGCAGAACGCTGGACCAAAATTGTCCATTCAGAAGACCCAATGGTGTAAGACCAGATTGAACTTTCTCGGGCACAAAATCACCACTGAGGGTCTTAACCCCCAAGCGATGAAAGTGGCAGCATTATTGAAATTTAAAGACCCCAGCACTTTGCGAGAATTAAAAAGCCTTCTTGGACTCACTAATTGCAGTCAAAAGTTCATTGAGGACCACGCAGAGGTCACTTGACCTCTGGCCCATTTATTAAAGACCAGAGACAAGTGGGAGTGGGGTCAGGAACAATAAGGGGCAGTTGAACATCTGAAAAGAAGCCTTTCTCAAGCTCCTTGTTTGGCATACCCCATTAAGAATAAGGACTTTTTCTTAGAGACAGGGTTTTCAGACACCTTCCTGAGAGTGGTAGTGTATCAAAAGCACGACAATGTCATCAGAGTTATTTCTTAAATGAGCAAAACGTTGTCTTCTGCGGAGGGCAAAGTCAACGATTGTGAAAAGGCACTCCTGGCAACAGTATGGGCATTGAAAAACCACTGCCCGTTTATCCAGGGGGAGCACATCATTGTAGAAACTCCTCACCAACCCTTGCAGTATTTACAAAGTGACAGAATATGTCCTAGGAATGTATCTAATTCCAGAATTACTTCCTGGATTTAGTCCATGAAAGGCTTTCCTGTGGAGGCCAGGTATGACCAAAACAAGAAGAGTCCTCTAGTGTAAAGATTGGCAGACTTGCAGGATTGTGCTCAAGAAAATTGTCTTGAAGAGGAAAGTGTAATAACAAAAGGCAATATGGAGGCATACTTAGCTTCCCCACACAAGGTCTATGGAGAAGACACTTGTCAGGGCATATTCACAGTTTATGTGGACGGGTGGTCCTACCATGTTGTCAATAACCAGGAAAAAGAACTAGTGGCTGGCATTGGGAATGCCCGAGTTACAACATAGGACCCCAAAGTAGTCAGGTGGCAGAGGTGATGGCCGTTCATCAAGCCATCCTCACTGCAGTACACCACCACTCAAAGAATCAGTGACAATTACCAACTGTATGTCAAAATGGGTTTGTGGAGCACCTGATCAACTGGAAGAATTGAGGCATGCTTTGTGCTTACAACAAACTATTAAAACATGGAAAACTGTTCCAGTCCATTGATGATCTGGTGACCTCTAATGGGATAACCATCTATTGGAATAAGATTAGAGATCATTCCAAAATAGAGGGCCCGGATAAGACTGGGAATGACCAGCTGCTAAAACTGGAGTGCAAAAGTGGGACTTCATAAATCCGGAATCCCTACTGGCAGAAATTCAAGTTACAGCTGTGAATCTCCGGATGTTGATGACATTTTGCACGATGTTTCGAATCCAAGATGTTTTGATGGTAAGGAGATCACTCTCTGGATGGAATCAATGGGTGGTGCCTACCTCATTCCGGAGCCTGATATTGTATCACGCCCATGACGCGGCTATTGCCTGTCACAAGGGTTTTCACAAGACATTAGAAATCTTGTGAGAAGTTGCATAGTGACCACATATGGGCAAGGACCTCAACACATATTTAAAGGGTTGTCTCGTGTGTGCACAATCCGAACGAAGTTCTCCCACACATTGAGCTCCCCTACAGAAAAGGGCAATGATACTGCTGTGGTCAGATTTGCAAGTCGATTTCATAGGGCCAGTGTTTTCGCTCCTCAAGAGGAAATAAATACATGTCAACGGTAACATGCTTATTTACCAAGTGGGTAGAGTGTCTTCCTGCCCCAAATTGTAAGGCAGAGACAACTGCCACTCTAATGATCAACCACATCTTCTCTCATTTCAGCCTTCCGCAAAGGATTGAGTCAGATAGAGGGAGTCATTTTACCAGTGAACTAATGACCAAGATGTGGGAGATTGCAGGGCTAAAAAGAAAACTCCACATAGCTTACCGCCAGGCATCGAGCAGAGGTGTTGAAAGATTCAATAAGACCAGTGTGAACATACTAAAGAAATGTGTGGCTGACTCTGGACCTAGTTTGGACATTCGATTACTGCTTGTCCTGATGGCTTTTAGATCTACACCATCTTCTGTAACCAAACTGTCTCCATTCAAAGTGATGACCAGACAAAACATGGTGTTACCTCCACATCTGCTCTATAGAACTAAGAAGCAAACTCTGATTAACACGTCCACTACTCCTGAGTATATCGAGAACCTAAGGAAACACCTCCAGCATGCTTTGTTTATGCCCACCGCATGTTAGAGAAGTTGTCTGAAGGGATTAAATTATACTATGACTTGAAGACTACGAAAAAGGTGTATGAGGTAGGTGGCAAGGTCTATCTTTATCATTTTCAGAGTCATCAAACCAAGGAACAGAAATTCCTTACATCTTGGCGCAGCAGTTTTGAGATTGTGGAGAAAATATTGACTGTTGCCTATAAGATCTGAATCCCTAAAGGAGAATAGATGGAAGAGAATTGGGTGCATATCAATCAGTTAAAGATCTGTCATCCAAGACTAGCTTTAAGAGTGATTGAGAAACCGACAGAAGGTTGATTCAAGAAAGCATATGAGGAATGAAAGGTAAAGTCAAGACCCCGAGATGGGAACTAAAATATATAACCGGTGAATAATTAAATGATAAGTTCATATGAAATGTTTGACAGAAATGGAATAGTGTCTTTTATTGCAAATTTTAAAAGAGAAAATGTGTCTCCAAATCCATGCAAGGATTTCTGAGGAAATTAGGTTTAAGCATACATTCTTTAAAATTATTTTTACTCCTCTCGTTAGAAATCTAATGCAAATTCCTACCAGCCTGCAGACTGGATGAAGAGGAGCCCAATGATGACCCTGGAAACCAGAAAAGAAAAATAAATTATTGGAATACAGGAAGGCGGTCCCTTCCATAGCCCAGGAATCAGGAGGTGGAAACTAGATCACCCACTCCCAGAGGAAGAATAGAGAATGGGGCGTTCTCCATCAAAGGGCTTGAGTTGTGACCGGAGTGAGAAGCCTACAAACCCCACTATACGCTGCTTTTTCACTGTAGTTTCAATGTGAGAAAAAGAACAGGGGGGATATGTGTGGGGTATTTTCAGTCCCAGCATACAATAGCACTGCATCAGGCTAAGTTAGGCCCAAACGTGCAGGAATATGGAAAGAAACCAGTTGGTTATCAGAAAAAGGCCAGTATTTAACTCTCAAATATCAAACATTCTAATACTGTCTTCAGAAAAAGAAAATAATAATTGTGACCTATGTCCGAATAACAAGGCCGAAAGGCTACCAGCCTACTTCCTGCTACATGTGACGGATGCACTAAAGTGCAGATTTGTTAAAACAGAAAATTGCCTTGGACAACTCTTTGCATCCTGAAACTTTGATGGAACAAGTACTGTATCAGACAAAAAACTCCAGTATCGGAAGTGATGCAAAGACACATTTTGATGAAGGTATCATCTGTGAAAATTATTGACATAAAAAGCACAAGGGAAAATGAACAGAAATGTGTTATATTTAATGCAAGAAATTGGTGCAGGCCTTATGTGTAAAGAAAATGCATCAAGTTAAAAGCACAATTTCTGTCCATCAGAGCTGACTTAAAACTTGTGTTTAAAGAAGGGACATCTTACGACATCAGAGCACTATTCACCTTCCCCCTACATTTACCAGACCCATTTGGTCAACCTCTTTCAAGCTCACTAGAGCCAGGAAGGGGACGGAGCTTGTGCTTAGGAGGAGGTTTATTAGGGCGAATGATGACTACTGAGTAAACAAAATTGCAGCCCATGGATTTTGAACTTTCTAAAATACTCAAAATTAAATTCAGTTTGTGGTGGGGTTCTGGTCTGACTGACAGCTGATATGCAACAGAGGAATATCACATGAGTGAAGGTGCAGAGCTATTCCCCTCTGCTCAAAGAGATAAGGAAGCACAAGTTTAGGTCCTTAGCGTGGCAGAATGTTAAATGGTTTTCTAGCAGACTAGCTCAACAAAAACCAGAAAACCAGATGGCCAGGCCACATGCAGGTTACAGGAACATAAAGGATTATTAATTAAGATAAAAAATATGCATGTAATTTAAGGGTCTCATAGGATTCTTTGGGGAATCATATTTTGCTCAAAAACTGGGCAAGCATAATAAATACTGAGATGGTACATATGTCTTCGGAAAACACATGAAAACACTATTTGTTGATAGGAGTCCCCTCATAATTTGACCTTGGGACCCAGAGTTATAGGCTAAAATGTGACTTCAGCTTTGCAGAAAAAGTTACAGATCGGAGAGCCAGGAACATGGTAGCTTATTGAATCAGATACCTGTCTGGAAAATCTCATGATCAGAACATTCATTGTCTCCATAGAAATCACCAAAATCTGCCATTCTCACATGCAACCATGTGCCAACACCAGACACGGGTCATTGAAACCAGCATGATCATAACAATTTAGAAATATATGGGTTATGACCCTTATTTGTGAATTAGAGAAAAGTGCCATGTAGAAGATTTTTGAATTCATATCTGAGTTTTTCAGCAATGTAATTTCAGATGGGTGGAACAAGAAAGAGGAGTGAGACAAGATCAGATGGAAGGGAGACAGAATGATCAGACAAGGACAAAGGGAAAACAAAATTTCCACAAAGATGGACTGACATCTGGAGAGAACCAGCAGAGGTGCTCAGGCTTGGGGGCATTCATAACCAGATCCCATTGCTTCCCATTAGATGACCCAGGATGCCTGATGCCATTTCCTGTGCACAAACACCAGAAAGATTTTAGTTGAGTACCAAATGCACAACAGAACAAACCATTGGGGATCTGTTTGAATTAATATTTCGCCGCTATTAATGGGATGCGCATACAGAAGTAGATCCCTATCATTTCTTGTTAATGAATAATTTAATAAATTCCCACATAGCCAATGGACACTGAGGAGATCTTGGGGAAATTCAAAATCTTCAACATCTTTCCAAGTGTGAATAAGGATTTGCGGTTTAAAGTAATTTTTATCTCTTATATATTTTTTTGCCAACCCAAAAAATCCCCTAAAGGGGAGGGGGCATTTAAAAACAATATTCCAAATTGTTCAATACTCTGTGAATGCTGCATAAAAGCAGAGTGGGTCTCAAATCATAAACTCAATCTCTGAGTCTGTGCTGTTCAGAAACGTTTCTCCAGGGCCGAGTAAAGTGAAAATAACTAATTTAAAAGCACACTCTCTCTACGGAGAGTGATCAAGTAACTCTAAATTGAAGGGCGACAGTGTTAAAGGAAAGGGTTTCATCATCTGTTGAAAAGAGTCTGTTATTAAAGGTTTGTGGTGCTAGAACATTGCTAGAAATGAAAAGTACACAGGGAGGTCAGAAATAAAGGGTGCTGCACATTTTTAATTCTTTTGAGCAACAGAAAAGCACTACATGTATTTAAGTTAAGCCACCTACAAATTGCAATGTCAAATAAAATTGTCAACACAGGCGTTTCTGGGGGAGCTCAAGGGGCTATAGCTTTCAAAGTATTTTGGTTGTAGCCCTGGACAGAAGCTCAGGGCCTATAACCAAAAGGCTAGCTAGCCCCGAGGCCCGACAATCCCCACATTAGCGTAGCCTCAGATCTTTTCCAGACCTAGCAGCACCCCTGATTGACATGTCATTTGCTAAGGTGCTGCATTGATTGTCCACACATTAGATGTATTCTTGTCAGTGAGCCAATAATCTGAAGTATTCTCTAGACCTGTGTTTCTCTTTATAAGTGATCTAGGGGGACCAGAGAGCAGAACTGAAAACTGTACTTGTGGGGTCTGATATGTTCTGTCTTCTGTGGCTTTATAAACGTATGTGTGGTTTTAGCTTATTTGCAATAAGATATAGTGTAAAAAAGGAAAGGTGTTGCGACACTGCTTGGCGTGGCATGTTTAGAGAGAATCTGAGTGTATATTTGGCCTTTGTCTAGTAATTAAAGAACAATACATCTATATTATTTGTGCCTGCTGCTTGGCTTCTATGATGTGCATGGGGTGGGGGAGCACTGGAGTGTTATATGAATCAAAGGCAGAGTTAGTGAAGAATCTAAGTTATTGCTCAATCGGTGTGGCTCTTGATTGGGGGAGGGGGTGAATTCCTTGCCTTCATTGTTACTGCATACATGTATCCTACAGTTATGGCACATGTTCTTGGGATCCCCTCCTGGTCTCTAGATTATTCTTATTCCTTATTTGTTTTTATCTCTCCTACACCTTATCATTGTCTTGCTTGTACTTCACTGTTCATTCTAATGTTGTTGAAATCATGGAAGCTGCACCAGAATCCATAAATAAATAAATACAAAATATTTTTAAAAACAGTGATTTGCAGGGTATCCCTGGTCACCCAATGCTGCATCCGTAAGCAGAACGTTTTTTCCCACTTAATTCTTCTCTGGATTTCTGCTCCTTGGAGGTTGTCTATTAGAAGAGACAACCGCTGAACGCCAAAAATATTTCTATGAGTGGAACACTGCTAGGCACGGCTCAGTTGAACTCAGCGCATTGTACATTCTAAAATACAGTTCTCTTTCCATAACCATGTGAAAAATCTCTCTGGAAGGACACATTCCGAGTAGAGTCTACAGCTTTAAACATGTGTTTATAAGAACTGTTAAATTCACGGTTTCCTTTATCACAGGGTGTATGCGGGTCTCCCCCATGAAGGGAAAGAAAAGGCGATCTAGCAGATGTACCGCTTGTTGGTGAGAAAAGTTAAAGTTATCAATGTTAACCAGAACTTCTCAGGGAATTTATTGAGTAACCTGGCCTGTGAACACATATTTTGAAGTTGCCAAAAATAATTGCTATGCTAAGGAAGAAGGAAGATGGAAGTCTCATCAAGTTCTTTTGTGTGTTCTCTGGAATATAACTATAACTATAATAACTATTTCTGGAGGCGTATGCGTGAGTCACTAACATAGGTCGTGCTCTAATCAGAAAGAGTCACAGGTTTTTGTAGGTAGAATGTGTTGGGCAGGTGCACTCACCTCAATCCCTGCCTCCTCATTGTTTCAGAAGATGATGGGGCGTCAACAGGGCTGGTTTTATCAAGTGCGCACAGACTGCTATCAGAGAACCAGGTTTCAGGGATGCATAGGAGGTGCAGTGAGTGTCCTTGATCAGGTCATAGTTCAGGGGAGCTGTATTGGCCATCAGTGTAGCCATGATTAGCCCCAAACATAGCAGTAGAAGATTCTAAAGGTTGGCAGTGTGGACCTTTGGGAGAAAGGAATGCAGATCTCAGGGAGGTGGACGCTTCAGGGTAGACAGAAGGGTAGAAGGTGTTGGGAAATGGGCCACACCTGAGGTTTCATGATGTGGAAGACACTTGCCTCATTCTGCTGGCAGAGAGATCAAAGATGCATGTGCCCTAGCTGACCTTTTCAGAACACCTGAGCTCTGCTATTTACACATAGACAGGTGAACTACGATTTTCTGTTTTCCCTTTTATTTGTGTGTTACAGTTGAACATAAACATTTCACAAAAATGAAAGACATAAATGAAGTTAATGTACATACATAGCATAACCAAACCAACATTACAATCAGATAAAATAACATATCTAAAACCTACCATTTAAGCACCACAAGATACCAGTCTAATTCATTGTTTAAATACACTTTTCAACATCTTTGCAAGTGCGAAAAAGGATATGCGGTTCAAAGTCATTTGGATCTCTTATATCCTTTTTTGCCAACCCAAAAAATCCCCTAAAGGGGGCGGGGCATTTAAAAACGAAATTCCAAATGTTCAATACTCCCTAAATCCTGCCTAAAAGCAGAGTCGCTCTCAAATCATAAACTCAATCTCTGAGTCTGTGCTGTGCACGTTTCTCCAGGGCCGGATAAAGTGAAAATAATTGATTTAAAAGCACACTCTCTCTACGGAGAGTGAGCAAGGAACTCTCAATTCCTTGACAAAAAGGGAATCATTCCTGATTTTAAGTTCATAAGTGAAAGCTTGCTAAACCTTTACCAAAGCCATTGCTCTCTATAGATTGCTTCCAGACAAGCAGTTCAACCAAGACGTCTCATCACATATATTATTTATTTGATCCGTAAAATGTTTATAATACCTCACATAGTATTTTATCATTGCAACACAGGGTCATCACGTGCCTCAACGATTCGATTGTCACTGAGTTATTACATAAAGGACACCTGCGTTCTTCCATAGGCACTTGCAACTATGAGCCTTTTACCTCCATGACCAGTACTTTATTTAACCGCATAAACATGAAAAACCTTCTACATGTCGGGCTAGGAAACTGATAAAGATTTCTCTAATGAACCCAGTGTCCACCGTTTGATATCTTGGCAAAGTGCTAAACGTTTAATGGAGGTACAAGAAACAACATCCACAATTCAAAACAGTATTACTTAACACTGAATGACAATCTACTTCAGATCAAAAGGAAGACATAATACCCAAACTGGGGACAATTAGCATACCCTCTGAATGGGGATTGAGTAATAAGCTTTTAATGTGAGGTTTTAGTATTTTAAGTTAAACACATATTCCTTTTAAGTGTTGTAAAATGTTTTATTATTTGCGATAATATGTGTTAATATGTTTACAACAGTAATTGTAAATATTGTAAAAGTTCAGTTTTTCTGAACTAGTATACAATTAAATAAATGCAAATTAAGCTATTAAAATAAAGTATATGGCAACAAGAAATGTAAAGACTTTGATGGAATTACCTGTGGTAAATCAGCCACGCTCAGTGCATTTTGCTGCCACTTGTTTGGGTAGTAAGTCAATCAAGTTATCAGTGGTACATTGGCAGCGTGAGTCCTCATTTATGGAGTACATAGGACGCCAAGGGGACTCAGCAGCAGTGGTAATTTTGCAGACGGTGATCCTTCCATTGTTTGGCAGTAAAGTGGAGAAAAAAAACAGCAGGCGAATTTTCCTCCACTTCATTTCCAAACACAGAAACCAGTGATGTGGTATAGTAGCAGTAAAATAGTGGTAAACATTTTGCCACCTTCTTTACCCGCACCACCGGACTCGTAATTAAACCCAATGCCTCTCAGTGGACATTTTTAGTGGGCCAAGAGTTGGGAGGGAAATTGGCTTGGAGGCGACCTGGCAAGCTGATGGGCTGAGGTTGGGTCCAAGGCACAGCCATTGACACTTCATGCTTTATTCAGAAGAATGTTTTATCCAATAAGTCACCCCATCGTTTGCGAGGACATACTGCCAAAACCAAGTCAGAGCTTACTAGAATTCACTGCATTGAAGAATTGGTTTATGAAAAAAAGTATTTTAAGAACAATCCATACAGCATGCCCAACAGAATATCACAAACCCTAAATATTGTCTCCCCAGATGTTTGCACATTGGCAAAACCTTTATGCGCCCAACCGCTAAAGATTTCATTAGGAAGACCATAGAAATGTTATTATCACCAATGTGGAGACACCAGCGGGACATGGACCTAGGGACGCCCTGAGGAGCACGTTCCTGGCGTGGTTACGTCAGAATTCTGGGCCTGGTGTCATAAGAGAGTCAGATTTCAAGATTATTCGAAGGATTAAGATAGATCAGTGGTGTACCTAGAATGGCTGGAACTGTATATGGTGGGGTGCGGCAAAAGCAATCTGCCGCCCTTTATGTCCACCTGCAGTGATCTGTGGAGAGTTTCATCTGACCTGAAGATAGTATTTGACTTTGCTGCCTTATTGTATTGTTGATTTTGTGGAGCTTGGACTTACTGTTTCTTCCTCTACATCATTTTTTGTATTGTTTGTTTGTCTTGTTTTTTGTTGTGCTCAGAAGCCTATGGGCGTGTAGCGCATTATGAAAAGGTAAATAAATAAATATCAGATTTGGATCAGTATTTTAGGGACAAATGGACAGTGGACAAGAGGGGCGTAAATAGGCTTGTCAATGCCTGTGGGTTGGACTGAAGTTACATCCAAACATGATTATATGCAGGCGCCTGCTGAGATCTGAAGTGGAAAGAGGACAAGATAAAGAAGCAAAGAAATACAGCAATAGTACTGCCACCTATTGGCAAGAGAACGTAATGTCCGGAATTAATGGTAGAACAGTAGATATAAAAAGATGGGCAGGGCAGTGGTGTACTGGCAGATGGTAGAACAACTACCATTGTGTATGTGACCTTTTGTGTGCTGCATGAGTGTGTGCCACCTAGATAATGCAGAGATATTAAGGAATTTACTTTCAGTATCTTACTCTGACAGACTGACCCAGCACATACTTGGGGGAAAAGAGGGCTAGGGTGGTCTCAGCGTGTGAGGGGCCTTAAAGCTCCGGCAGCAATCATTGGATCCCTCGGTCTCTCTTCCACCCTTGTGTGCATGTGCAGTACCTGACATGGACATTTGGAATCTCCGGAGACGCCCGAGTTGCCCTTTTCCCTGATGCGAAATCCAGTATCTTGACACGCCGCCTGGTTCACAAATGTGCTTCCGTTTGTGTATGCACGGAACTGTAGACTTGCTGCATGATGGCCACTCGTTCCACCGAGTGACAATATGTGCAAACACTTGGCCATTCTCAACATACCACCTTATCTAGTGCAGTGTTGCTGTTGAAGGCCAGGTTGGCATCGATCTGACCCTTACAAGCTCTCCGGCTTGAGAGCTGCACCGTATGTACCATTCTATATGCACGCCCCTGGGTCCCACAGTGCTCACAACTACACGGTTACACAATTCTTACTGTATTTAAACGGTTAACCCTTTATGTTCCTGTGCTGAGGCCCTTCATATTCTGCTGTGCTCACATTTAAACACAAGTCATGATGTACTGGGCTGTGGGTCCCTACAATGTAGGAATTCACACCTTCCAGACCAGCCACTGTTGCCTACATGAAATGCAAAAAGCATCAGTCAAGTGGCCGCCATTGTTGAGCTCCCACCTGCATGGCTGTCCACAAAGCTGATTGGGGCGGTTACAGGTTACGTTTAACACATGAAATAAGCCACCTACAAGAAACATGCCCATGCCTTCTTCCCGCTAACTCTCGAGCTGTTAGGGGTGACATGTGAATGTCACGCCTTGTGGCATGAGCAGCTAAAACACAGAGTTATACTGAACTGAAATACTGAGTAATTCCTCCATTTTAATAGGCACTGGACAACAGTTTGGGAAAATATTGGGCCTCATTACGAGTCTGCCGGTAACCTTACCAGCAGACTCTCCTTACCATAACCGGCGCCCGGTATCCCGGTGTTACCAGGATATTCCGGGTGCCGTCAACGGCGGTAAGTTCCCATTCCATGGAGTCCCATACAACTCCACGGAATGGGAACTACTGAAGCACCATTGCTAGTGATGCCAGTGCTTAAGTGATTACTCTGCCGGTAGGGGCCTGAACTCCCGGCAGGTCGGGTCTGCCGGTAGCTCACTGCCGCTACAGGCAGACTCAGAGTAAGCCGGTCCGGAAAGAATGGTGGTGCCGGTTGTACCAGCCATTTTACCGGCATTTATTCAGGACCGGCTTACTCCTAATGACCCCCATGACTAAAATAGGTGTGGCTCATCTTAACACCCAAAGTGCTTTTGACAGCAGGGTTCGCCACCAGAGAAGTAAGGCAATGGCCCTTTAAACCTGCGATTTTACAAACAATTACAGTATCATACCTGGGGCAAAGATTCTCCAAGAGAAGAAGGTAATGGAATATGAAAACAGCGGGAGGATAGCTCAGCGGCAGCGTGCGCGTCTTGGAAGCAAGACGACACGTAGCAACAACAGGTTCGATCCCCGGGTCCGCGCTTAGAAACCTTTGGGTGTTTAAGCGCGTTATAAATACGTAACTAAGAAAAAAAAAAAAAAAAAAAAAACACACAATTACGCAACTAAGAAAAACAAAAAAAGACAATTCCTGTAACAGCGCCTCGATGCCTGCGGGCTGTGTGAGCGCTTTATAAATGTGAAATAAAAAAAAAAAAAAAAAAAAAGGCACAGTAATGATGCAATAATGTGCTTAATGTTTCTTGCCCCAGGCGTGGCGGCGTTAGGGAGGAAGCCGAACGATTGCGAAAAATGGCACATGTATTAGTGAAGACACATATATGTTGTGGTGTTACACACTAGCCTGGCCAATCATCATATATATATATATATATATATATATATATATATATATATATATATATATATATATATATATATATATATATATATATATATTTTTACTTGGCTTGCATCTCTTATATGCAAAATTGAAGGGTGATGGCTGGAAGATTATGAATGAATCATAAGCAACGGCTCTGAAACACCCTCCAGACCATCTTTTTTTTCAGTCTGCCACTCCTTTACTACAAGGAGAAAGACCTTATTCTAATCAGGCCTGGTCCCCACAAAACTGCTATGTCACATCCATTCAGCACGAGACCACAGGCAACTACAGACGTGTTTCATCTTCATTGGGTGGCACCAGTGAGGTGCAGTTTGGGCATGGCAGGTCTGGAGGGTTGTTCAGCATAATGCCAGCTGTTATGAATAATTGAGAACCTTCTGTCCATAAAGAAATCCGTTAATATGTTCTTAAAGCCAGCAATACCCATCGCAGCACATCTGCCTACACTATTTGAGGGGTCATTTGGCTCACGCTACCCTGCCTTTGTTGGACCCATCTGAGCATCTCGAAAAAACAATTTCGAGGATGAAAATGTTGATTTTTTTTAAAAATGCATTTCACCGCATATATATGCAGGGGGAGGCCCCCACAGGGCCCGCACATCCCCCCACCTGTATTAATATACTTACCCCCACCCCCACCCATATAGGCAGCGAAAAGCAGCCTTCTCCATTCGGCACTTGTGTCCTCGGGATTTTTACCCCTGTTATTTTGGTATGATACCCCTTTGTCTACCGTCCTGTCATTCTAAGGGTTCAGGCTGAGCTGCAGGGCCAGAGAGAAAAGGTCACACGAGGCGCGTATGGAATGAACTTGCTTTATTCCCTTCACGCGGCAAGGCATACCGACGAGCCCCATATGAGGCTGTGCGCATGCGCTACATCTCCAGCCTCTAATAGGTCATCTTCATTAGTGATATAAGGAGCCTAGCGCCATTAACCCCAACCTTGCCGGACACGTCATCTACTTCCATTCCTTTCTTACAGCCCACTACTGCTCATTCTACATCTAAAATTGGCATGGCATGCGTTCACTGGATACAAAACAGTGCACGGCTAGCTGCCAAAGGTCTTTTTTTCTTCATATAAGATAATACAATCGTCAGACACATATAGCAACCACCTTTTCTATAACATACTCATATAAGGACATCTATTGCATTCATGCATTTTCCTAAGCTTAGACGTGACTTTTAGCAGCCATGCCTCAGCACTGCGGGCGTTCATATATGTGAGGAAGCGGTGGTGCTCTGCACAACGTTCATGGCTGTATCAGTAGCTGCACTGGTTACCTGGCTACCCTCTGATCTCAGGCCCAGGTCCCTTCCCCACCAGATGCACACTTGCACTGCCCCTGGGCAATCTTTTCACTCTGGGACTTTTCCTGTATCCCTACAGCCCCCTACCAGCACTTGACACCTGATGTCTGCACTTACCCTTGCACTTTCCACCCGCTGGCTGCACTTGTATTTATTGTGCTTATTTATCTTACTGTTATGCTATGTACTGCACTGTCCCCTCCCCTTCCCCCTGCACTTCTCACCTTCCCTCCTCCCCTGCACTTGCGCGATCTCAATGTCACCTGGCCTAGTAGGATCGTTGTCTCCATCTTCCCTCTGTTCCCCCTCCCTTGCCTCCTCGCGCCTTCAAACACTTGAGTATAGGCGCGTTATAAATGCCATGTCATATCATGGGTCGTTTAGTGGCACCTCCCATGGACCAGCTACCGTAAGGCGTCCCTGGAATTTAAGTTGTGTTTTTGGACATCCTACTGAACACTACCCTTAGTGTTTACCTTGGTCTGCTTGGCTTTTAGGTGCCTGCATCAGAACCACGATCGCAGCTGAAATCCTGCTGCCATTCATTTCCGGAATTGAATTCTCAAATTGAGTCATATACCAGGCTTTTAAGTTATACTAGCGTGGATGAATATTTATGTATACTTTTATAATAAATTATCTCAGTATCTTTGGCAGGATCTTAATCAAAGGTTCAGTTATAAAACCTATTGTATACCCTTAGGCCACCCCTCACCAAGGAAGTAATATGCATCTTAGACAATTCAGATATATTTCATGCAATCTATCGAAATTGAATAGTGCATGATTCTTGATAAATGAATCCTAAAAAACACTGCCATGAGCAATGAGCAAAGAAGTGTTATTCCGTGTCTTGGTGGCTTTGGGCTGGTGCTCAAACCACCACCTCTGATGGCAATTTGCTAAAAGGCGTTTTTTTTTTCTCTAGAAGCATCAGTCGCCCCAACTGGGCTTCATTAAGATCAAAGGGGAAAGGGTTCCATGTTCGAAAAAAGATGTATATTAAACAGTGCTTCACATGTGTTCATTTCCCTTTCATGTGTCATGTATTCCTTCAATGTGATTCAGAGACTGATTTCCTCTGACCTCGTGCCAAAGATCCGCCTGTACCAATAATGTGATCACTTTAATCACTCAGGCAGAGGGATATGGATTTCATTTTCTGATGTACAGATTTCTGGACAGTGTTTTGTTGCCACGGGTTCCAGAGCTCTGAGGCAGGGGTAGCTCTCTGGCATATGGGACTTCTGCTGAGTTCCAAACAGAAGACAACACCTGGATTAGGCCGAACAAGCCAATGGATTTAACAATGTCTTTCAGCACCAGCATGGAGGCCATTTTCACAGGGAATGGTGCACACACGATGGCAGTGTCAGGGTAGTGCGAAATGTTCACATTGAGTTGAACTAATTAATGCTGAACGCCCACTCCATAACCCTACACAGATAATTATCTAATCACTGACAAGACAGGTGATATTTCATCCAAATTATAGGGGCAGTAGATTTACCTTTCCACAATTTAGCAGGGAAGGGGGTAACCCGACCCAACTCCACAGAATAGCATCACATGACTTTTGATACTGATGGCATAAAAGATCATGTAATGACATATTCAATTATGAAGGTAAGCATACACTTTAGCTATTTACACAATACTATTCAGACCTTTAACTCGCTGATCAGGCAAACCCACAAGATCAGGTCAATTTCCTTTCAGGAGTTTACCTATCTAACTTTCATACGTGTGCGTGTGTCTCTGTGTGTGTGCTGTTATGCCTACAAATCGTGTAGGCACGACTGCACACACACACACACACACATTGCCCATGATGACATCACAGGAAATGTATAAAAAATCTATTTTAAATGTCATGCTAATAAATAACTCAAGCATCACATAGAAACAACAGGCACCCATATGGGTCTCACCGGATAGCATAAAGCTCACAGTTCGGACCCATGGTGATGCCAACATGGCACCCCTGCCATCAGTTACAAGGCCGCAGAATGCCTGCTCATCAATTTCTTGCTCATAACTGTGGAAGGTGACTTGGTTACTAAGCACCGGAAATCTCCACTCCTGTGAGTACGAGAGAGGCAGAAAATAGCTCAGATTTTTGAAAAAGCGGCGAGACTCAAGAAATCTTGGCGTCTGTGGCGAACCAGAAGAAGGAGTCGGGCTCAAGGATGAGATGTCGGGGGTGTTTATTAAACTAAAACAACAAGCCAATCTATCCCGACTGCTAGTAGGGATTTTCCGTACCTACAAAACTAAGCTAAGGGAGCGCATCCGTCGACAAATTCAAAGGTAGTCCTCAGTCCAAACCAATCACTATCTGGCCCTACCACTATGGACAAAACAACATAAACATATAAGCCACAGCAATACCCTCTCAGCTTAGGCTATGTTCGGCCAATTGTTCTTGGATCTCTCTCTCTCTGGATATGGTTTCCGGTTAATACAAAAATAGTTCAGAAAAGAAGCGTTCTAAGCTCTCCTGTTAGCCTCTTCAGATAGACCTGTAAGTCTCTATATAAATCACATGTCTAAAGTTCATAATGTGGAGGAATGTTTCCCTTATTCCTTTTCCATCACCTTGACCACTGTCACTCTATTGGTTCTATGTCATGAACAGGTTGATTAAACCCTCCAGGTTCTCTTCTCCGTATGATTTTATCAGTGTCACTTATTTTCAGAGGACTCACCAGGCCCCTCTGGCTTTCAAGCTTCCTTAAACACTCTGGTTGTATGTGTGCTTCTTGCCAACATTCAATACTCAGCTTTCTAGGGCTCCAGCAATCTTCCTCGTCAGTTCTTTTCTCTCAGTTTGTTTCTGCTCGCCTCCCTCCACCCTGGTATGTTCTACGCCTTCGGGGTGTGCTCCAGCGGGATGGTGTCCTAGCGGGGATGTTTCCATTTGCCCTTCTCTACAGTGTTGCCGGCACAGAAGTGCCATATTTTCTTCTTCTGCCTGATTCGGCAGTCACTACAAGCCTCACCTTCCAACTGGAGGCTTTGTCCCTCCGGTCTGTCCTGTCCGCAGCATAGTTTCCGGGTCCCAGGTTCCCCATGTCTACAGCATGGTCACGCCACCAGGTCAGACAGTCCTTCTGTCTCTGTCTCTTCTCTGCTTCTGCCCGATTCGACAGTCTCTGTGGCCATCGCTTTCCAAAAGGAGGAGTCGTTCCTCCATTCTGGCCTGGCCTCAGCATAGTTTCCCGGACCCCAGAACCACCATGGCTGGAGCACGATCATGCCACTAGGAATCCAAGCCTGCATCTCTGGGGCCACTAACAACACAGGCAAACTGTTTAAAATCAACTCGCCAATCCTACTGCAGTCTCCACTTCTCCCCTGTCATTCCTGACCGTCTGCAAATTAACTGGCCTCCCACTTCTTAATCAAAACTGAGGACATCCTGTCCTCACTCTCCTCTACACTCCTCCCTCCTGCCTCACCAGCTCTCAGGCCTCCCTTGGCCACCCTCTCCCCTTCCCTCCTACTCTCCTCTTTCTCGCCAATAGCACAGGTTGAGGTGTCTAGACAAGTTCTCTCAATAAAAGTCTCCTCCAAACAGGTGCTCTCCTGCTCCTCGAGAACTATCAAGGACAACATTGCCTCTCTTAAACCAGCCTTGGCCAATTTCTGTAATAACTCCTATGCCACTGGCTCCTCTAACCGTCAATCACTCTCTTGTGCATCCAACTCCTCAAAAAGCCCTCTGTCGACCCCACTTGCCTGGCTAACTACCATCCTATCTCCATAACACCCTTCCTGGGGGAACTCTTGGAGAAGATGGTCATCTCCCAACTGATCCAACACACTGAAACTGTTGGTTATCTCCACGACCACCAATATAGCGTCAGAGCAGCCAGAGGCATGGAACCTGCCCTCCTCAACACCCGTGAAGACATGCTCTCAAATCTTCATTCCAACTATCCATTTGTTCTGATCCTTCTGGATCTTTCCTCTGCGTTTGATATGGTGATTCATGCTCCCACTTACCAATCAGCTCTGTCACATTCTTGGCATCATGGACTGCTTGACCTCCTCCCTCTCTGCTTGACCTTCTTAGGTTCAACTGGCCTGTTTTTTCTCCCCTATTACACTCACCACCTGCAGCGTCCCTCAAGGCTCTATCCTCTCCCTATGGTTTTTCAACATCTACATTGCCACTCTGGCCCATCCAGTGTTATCCAGATGTCGTACAGCTGTCCTTCAAGCTTCCCTCCACTGCCTCCTCTTTCATCCCTGACTGCCTGACTGCTATTCGGGCATGGTGTGCTGCCAACAATCTCTGCCGTAATGCCAGTAAGACTGATATCCTTCTCATTGGGACCCCAGCTCCCTCCTTCCCTACCACCCTCTGGCTGCCCTCTATGGGGCCCCTGACCTCACCCGCTTGTGAGGCAAAAAAACCTTGGTGCCATCTTTGACTCCTCTCTCTCCTTCTCTCCTCACATCGTGGAAATTGCCAAGAAGGTAGACCATCAGCTGCACCTCCTCAGAGGTATTCTCCCTTTCCTCACCTTCCCCTAGAAACTCAATGTCTCCAAAGCTCTGGTCCTCTCTAGGCAGAAATACTGCCACATCCGCTTTCTCAATCTTCCTTTATCCTTCCTTTGCCCCTTCAGCACAGGGACTGCATCTCTCCAGCCGTAAAATCTCTCCACTGGCTCCCGGTTGCTGCAAGGGTCAAGTTCAAGGCCCTCTGCATCATCCACAAGTCTTTCTGGGGCCTGGACCCAGCTATATCCAACTTGCTCTCCATAAAATTTTGGAGCTCCAACTCTCTGCAGATCAGACGCTTCTCCAAGCAGAGAGTGGGGGTAGATCTCTCTCCTCCGCAGAAATCTCCAACTGGAATGGTCTCCCTGCCCCTCTCAGACTTGAACGGATATCCGAAAGCTCCTCAATACTCCCTTTTTTCTTCTTCCTTCACTCTCCCCCTCCCCTGCAAACGCCCCCGTGTACCGCATAAACTGGCTGCCTGGTTCCCTCTGAGTCCTACAGGGCATCAGGCCCCCTCCACCCAGTCCACACCTTTCCTCGCACTGAGCATGTGGACCGTCACTCCCTGCACCCCCTGCAATCCCTGGCACTTGCCCACCTGACCTCCTCTTAGCACTCCCTTAGCCCCTGTGGCCTTCTTCCACCCTCCTGCATCCCCTTTTTCACACTCTCCTCTTTGCACTGCACTTCCCTTCCCACCCTAGAACTTTGCATTTTGCGCAGACCGGCACTCCCCCTCACTGCACTTCTCCTTACTGCACTTGCATGATCCGAATGACACAAGGCCAAGTTGGACCGTTATTGTTATCTTTCTCCCCTGCACCCCCTTTTGTCTACAGGCGCCTTGAAACGATGTTTGTTGTATAGGCGCTTTATAAATACCCAATAAAATAAATGAATACAAATAAGATGGTCCTTCCGCCCCTATCTCTTAATTGGCTGTATTGTCTTTCTCTGCGGTGGCCTTCCGGCGTATCTACCTTTTCTCCATGTCTCTCCACGCTACGGCTGGCACCACGATGTAACGTGGCTCAGTCCCACCATGACATCATTACATAAGAGGCCCACCTCTGCGTAGGATTCTTCCTCCTCCATTCAAGGTTCCTCGTCCTCGCCATCCTACTTCAAAGGGGTTGCTTTTTCGTCAGTTGCTGAGTTCAAGGGAATGCCAGTATTACCTTGAGCCAATTATATAAAAGCAATGCCAGTATTTGTTGGATACAATACAGAAGCAACATCAGTCTCTTCTATACCCATATATGCGGGCAGAGTGCACTAAAGGGGAGTCACTACCAGTGAAGTCCCACTTTCCCTGAACCCTAAGGAAGGATCACGTCCTTAGCCTCAAAGAGTGTGACTCCCCCAGGGAAGAAGGATCAAATTGTCAATATTCTTCACAGATCAGTGTGTTGAAATCCCTTTACCCACGTCTTCCCCTTTGCAGAAAAACCACTTTCTTTCAACACTTGTGTACAGGCACTTTATAAATGACTTATCATATCATATCATATCATATCATAGCATATAACATAACACAACACAATCTATATGAGATCTAACAATCTTGCTTCCAGGCATGGTACAGTACCGGGAATACTGCACTCTAGGAAGTGAAAGTTGCTGTGTTTATACTTGATAAAGGTGGCTCCCCTTTAATCATGCATATTGATTTCTCAGAAGCACCTGACAGAGTCAACTATGGGATTCTGTTTGGGTTTTTACTTGGCTGCATGTGATTGGAGGAATGGTTCTTTTCTTTCCTTTAGGACCATACTCATTGTTTACAGATGAAACATTTCAGGTCAAATCCCCTCTGTATTTTAATTTGTGGATCATCTCACAATGTCTGATTCTTCCTCCCAAACTGATTAATATCTCCTTAGACCTTCTGGGAGATTAATTCGCCAGGTCTGCATCTCCATCCATCAGGAATATTTATTATTATTGTAATTATTATTAGTTTAATTATTGTGCACTGACCTAGCTTCAGGAAGCAACAGAGGACTTTACAATCAGAATCTTGTTTATAGCTCCCTTCACCTTATGGAACATTTACTCTCTGGCCGATGTCTTATTTCTATCTCAGTGACAGAAAGCCCCCAAGATGCTGACATCTGTAGACTGCCAATTTCCAAATGTCGACAAAGTTAGCAGCACAGTTTTTCTTCTGCTACCTCAAAATCCTGGAACGTTTGCTTGTCTATGTTCATTGGGTTCTATGTCATTTCATCGACAGGTGTTTTGCCGCAGAATTTTTTCTGAAAATATTTTTGCAATTTTTTTATAAATATTTGAGGGGGCTACCTACCCGCTAATCTCTGTGATTTACCTATTTTTTTATTTCCCAATCCCCCAAACCTTTTTGTGCCCATGTCCACCCCCAAACAAATGTGAAACTGTTTTTGCTGCAAAAATGCCACGGAAAAACATCCACCGTAAGAACGGGTGTCGATGAAAGGACGCTATACTGTTCATTGTTCCCTAACCCTAATCAGTTTACACAAGTTCTTGAAACAACACTTCTTTCCATGGCACATGCTTACATTTTCCTTTGGTTTTAGGGGTCATTGATGCCTTCTTCTTGCTTTACCTGGTTTATCTTAGTTAGGGTTTTATTTCTTTATTTTGCGTTTTCAGATAATTTTTCTTATTCATATTCTTAATATAGTTATTGCATTGTTATTGTGGCCCTGTTGCCTCTCTGGGCAAGGGTTTGCTCAATGAAATCTTAAATATTACAAAATTAATCGTTTAAATATTTTGTTTTGAATACTGAATACTGGTTTTGAATCAGTTGTTGGCATCGGGTTGGTATGGTTTGGTCCTTTCCTCAAACGTTAAAGAAGGGGGCAGACCTTTCCTGAAGCCACCCCGCCAGCTCAAGGTAGCACATGAAGGAATCAAGATGTCCACTGCAAAAGCTCTGCAAATAAGAGAAATGTCTCTCTGAAGAAAACAAAGCCAGGGAAGGTCTGGACTCAAACAAGAGATCGTGGGATCAGGTGGGATCAGGCGGACCCAGGCTAAAGGAAAGTAAGATTTGTGATGCACCTCTTTCCCATTCCTTTACATATCAAGAGCCAGGTGATAAACGGAGGCACGTGCAACGTCAAAGCCGCACAAGCACATGTCATTGGGATCAATAACTTGCCCGGGCTACCATTGTTGAACAGGCAGGGAATGTTGCCACATACCAAATAAGTCGTGTTTCACTGTCTAACGTTGTTCATCTTGATGCAAAGTCACAGTCATCACCTGCATCTAACCTTGCTAGCTCAATTCTGCATCCCTATGCCAGCATGCTAGTCCTGGCACTCCCCACACTGCTGAGGAAACCCACAACGCAAGTTTCAGTCTGTCGATAGTGCCCCTGGAGGGAAACCGGTCCCTACACCCCTGTGCTAAATAAAGTCTGGCTCTGAAGACCGCAGGTGCATTGCTGGAACCAACACCTTGGTATGAAAACAGCACCTATGTTCAACCTCAACTGCTGTGAATACATCTTTGCTAGTGTGACATAGTTTTGCTATGCGTTTATAGTTAACTTTAGTACGTACCTAAAAACCTTAAATCTAGTCTAGGTATTGTGTAAGCATATTTGGTTACAGTGCTTGTTCCAATGTGAAGAGAGCTCTGTCATGTCAGCTGTTTCCATATGGCTCTGTCTATTTCTTCTCATGCCACCTGCCAGAGGCGTTGCTAGGGGGGGCTCATGGGGCCATAGCCCCAGATCTTTTGGTTGTAGCCCCGGATAGAAGCTCAGGAGCTACAACCAAAAGACTAGCTAGCCCTGAGTCTCAACAGCCCCGACATTAGTGTAGCCCCAGATCTTTTCCAGACCAGCGACACCCCTGCCACCTGCCTTCCTTTCGGATGTATGTTCAGCCAATGTGTCCATCTCACGTATTCTTGTCTCAGCATCTAGGTGACAACAATCTAATCCTTTCCCTGCGCTCTTTCAGTTTCTTTTCCCTGCCAACCGTGCACTGCTTTGAGAGGCTAACTGTGAGGAATTGCCATCTGGCAAGGGTGCAAAGCCCTGGCTTTTTAAAAATTATTATTAGCAAATAGATTGATAGGGGGTAATTACGTCTTACAAAAAGGGGGTAGTGTGCAAAAAGATGACTCTGTTCTGGTCAACTCCATGCCAAAAGCATAGTGCCCTGGTGCCCTGCTGCATCAGTAGTCTGATCTGCGGCACCCACTCTACCCATGGCACAGGGAAGGTTTCAAGGTCACGGTCACGAGATGCCCACTTGACAGCCACAGAGATAGCCAAGTTCCTGCAACACAGAGGCAGCATTTAAGATATGCACCCCTGTACCCAAAACTATGATGATCATAAGTCACCCATCATGGTGGCAGTGTAAACTCTAAATAAAAGCTATGTCTACGTTTAGGCATAGTGCATGCTGCTAATTATGATCACAACTGCCACATTCCAATTGATATTGCACATGTGTCAGAACCTCTCAGTGAGCTCTTCCTTGGAAGGTGATGTGTATTCGGACCAGCTGGGGGTAGCCTGCCAAATGGCAGGACGAGAACATGGATTGGACGGGCCCCCTCTTTGATGTCTTTGTGAGGGCAGGTAACACCCTGCACCTGAGATAGATGCACAGCAGGCAGCTGTCCTGGGCATCAAGAGAGAACACCCATTCAAAAGGAGTAACCTCACACCAGGGTGCTGCATGTCTAAAGGTCTTTGTTCTCAGTATGAAGGTGAGGGGGTGGGATTATGATAGGCAGGAGGGCTCTGGTGAGAAGGTTTCCACCATCTTCATTGTCACTGTCCCCCTCTCCCTTTCCTGTCCCCTCCACTTCCTCTGGAGCAAAGCAATTTGGGTGGCACAACAATAGGGCAAAGTCCACCCCGTCCCGGAGCAGAGACTGTACCACTAAGATAACCTGGCTTAAATTCAATCACCTGAGGACGTTGGCCCTTAAAAGAAGCGGTCTTCCACCCCTCCAGCAGATTCGCTTAATTCTGCTCAGATCCTTTAAGGCTGCAGATTTGTTCTGAGGATCTCACTGGGCTTCCTTTGGGAAAGTTTCACCCTCCAAAGCCTTCAGCCTGTGGTGAAGAAGGAATCATCCAAGACAGAATGAAGATCTTTCCCCTACCAATCCCAGGGCACATCGGGAGTAACTTTTACTGTGGATCAAGACCAGGGTTGGACTGGGCCATAAAACTGTCTCGGGCACCAATTAAAAAGTGGCCCACAGTTGCAAATGGCTATTCATTCCTTTTGTGACACTGTTTGAATAGTACCCAAGGGGGAGTTTTTTTTAATAAAATGTGATGCAAATTGTGCATTTTAATGAATATTTATTCAGCAACGCTGGTGAAAACTATTAGCCGCATAGTGAAGTAATTCATCAAATTGGCCCACATTGGCCAAAAAAATGGGCCACTTTGACCTAAAAAACGGGTCCACACAAGCATTTTACGTTTTTGGTTCAGCAATTGACTTATTGACCAGTAGGCCAGTCCGAGCTTGATCAAGGCCTGCTAGTCTGCATCAGAATCTGCTGTGCTGGGAGAGCCAACACTGAGACAGAACCATCCTATCCTATCCTTGAGTCTCCCGGAAAGAGCCTCACAGCAACCGGAGGACCAGACGATCTGACACTTCCTGTTCACAGCACCATACCGGTTGCTCAGTGTTCACTGCACCTGGTGTCTGGGCTCCTCTATCCATCGAACATTGCTTGCACCTTCGAACAGACCAACACAGCATTGTGTCCTAGCCAAAGCTTGTCACCTAGTAGGCCTGGAGCGACTGCTCAATGCTGGAATCTGAACCAAATTACTTGAGAGTCACACGCTGACAGTAACCAGGGTTTACAACTACAGCTCAGCCCTTGAGCTGCCACTTGATCAATCACACATCAACTCACCCAATATCATCACTTAGACGACGTTGGCACACAGACTCGAACCATTGGAACGTCAGTCATCGACCCCTACCAACGAATAAAACCTGACTTGGCCTGGCCAACTGTGAAGCTTTCCTGGGAGCAACCATTGTTCTTGAAGAGCTGCCGCATACGCCACTACTCAATGTCCACTTGTTGCCGGGGCCTCCACAATCATGCATGTCCAAACTGAGCCTGATCAGCTTGCATCTGCGTTCAACCCCAGGTCTGACTGCTAAAGCCCTCCAAGAACTAAATTCTGGTACTATTGACTCTGAACAGCCCCCTCGGTCCACCTGGACCCTAGAGACTGTTAGGTCACAACCGCTCCTGTTTTCAACAAGACATCCTTTTGTGGTTAGTACCTTATCCACCACCCCTGGAACCACACACACAGTCCTACTTTCTTCAGTCTGTCGCATCTTCTCTGTTCTTCCTTTGAGGTGGGTTTTGGGTAGTAATCTCTTCTAATCTGTTCTACGTGCAGATGGTGTCGTTAATTAAAGTGTTTATATTTGTATAGCACCTTGATTGGACATTCACTTTATTTTGGACTGTGATACTCTGTTGTTTGGGTCACTACTGGTTCAATTTCACACCCCTCTTAAGAGCATTGCCTTTCCTCGGCCCCTAGTATCAGAAAAGGCAAAGGAGGTATATCTCTTAACTTTCCCTGTTTTACCTCTATGATTGTCTTGTGTTTTTGTTTGTAGAAGAATGATGGCTGAGTGGGCCCCTTTGCCCCTACTCATCCTTGTACTCCTGTGAAATAAAATCCAATTTGCTGCACTAACCCTTTGTGCGCGCTTGTAGTGCTTGAGAGAGACACGTGAAGCTCCCTTCAGAATAGCCTGATCTGTAGGATCTATGCATAGTTTTGACTTGCCCGCCCTTAGTGTGATTGAAATCTAACCAATGCACTCTGTTCGGGAACTGGCATCTGTGACTTTTCTCAGCAACCAAACAACACTCTGTGTGTGAATCTGATATGTTTCTGGTGTGGTACCAGACAACCTTGGATAGGTCTCTGTATTCCTGCAATCTTTTGCAAGGTCGGCCATATTACTCATGCATTCCTGCAAAGGGGAATTTCTGTCTATTTTTGGTCAAATATATATCAAGTTGAGGCTTTTTTCTGGCAAAATTTGATTTTGAATTCTTTTCTCTCACAAGTAAATGACCATTCTATTCAGTTCTTTTGCAGAGACCTCTAACCTGAGAAATAGTACCTGTAGCATCCCCCCTTAATTGGCCAGAAACAGATAAATCATTCACATAGAACCCCAATATTTTATTGTGTTTTAGCCACCAAAGGTAAGCTTTTCACAAAATAATCATTTAACATGAAAGAAAAAAAGAAAAAAGTGAACATATAAACATACGGTACAGAAGAGAGAACATTACGAATTAATTAGTTAAATCTTATTTCAATATAGAAAAGTCAAAAGAACCAAAAACTCCCAGAGAAGCTGATATTATAGCCTTGGGAGGCATTGACAAGCCTTTCACGGGTCTCCCTTGGCCAATATGTGCGTGCTCTCTCCCCAGGGTGCAAGGGCGCTCTGCTCGCAGCTACATAGGTGCTTATGTCAGGTGTGCATAATGGAATGGTGAACTAGAGGTTAGTGTACTTGCCTGGGAAGTGGGCAGCCATTCAAGTTGCTTTAAAGCCTCATCACTGATCATCCCATGTATTTATTTTAGCCTGCACGTGTTATTCTTACACTTCGAGGGTATGTGCGCTAATATGGGTCATTATTTAGGCAGATACAGAACTGCACACGTGATGCAACCTTTAATTTACGGTTCACTGAGCTGGTGCCATATCACATTCTTGTTCACAATTATATGTCATAATTTGCTGGTGCTTAGTATTCTGTGGGCCACTCTTCAACTTTTTTTAATCAATCTCAGGGTGCCTAATCCTCCCCAACTCTCTGCCTCGTTCCTCATGTCATGGTTCAAATTTGACAAAGCCACAGCGCGTCCATCGCCTCGACCATACGAAAGGGCCCTTCAAATACGCACTCGCCAGAAACACAGTAACAGCCTGCAGTGAGCACAGCAGTCAGGGAATGTGGTTTTATAATCACGGTTCTCTTGTCTGCACACGCATGCGCTATACACAACGTGCACATCTTAGCTAGACCAGTGTTAGGGTAGAGGTTACAAGACTCACCCGAGGGAAGGGAAATCATGAGTGTGCTTTTCGAGCTTCCTCTCTGATGTAAATCTTTAATTATTGTTTTCTTGTAGTCCATCCATTTAACTGGATATAATAAAAGTTCAGAACATGAAACGTATAAAACAGAGAAAATTGACTTCCTATTTTAGTAACTTAAAATTAGAGGAACCAATTTCAAATTCTTAAAGTCATCATTAGGTGAAATTCATGGAGTTTACCTAGTTTTTTCCCTTTGATCAATATAGCTATCAACCCTGTGTTGGAGGACGGGGGGCATCCATGGCTGCTGATGCCCTGCCAGCCTGAGTCCTTCACCATGGGGTGATTGCTATTCACAGCCCAGGGCTCTGTCTAGGTGCAAATCTTATTTCTTTTTTTTTCATGGGAGAACTGGGCTCCACACGTATTGCTCGAGCCCAATCACCCATGAAAACAAATAAATATGATGGCCCTCGCCATAGTAAATAGAAAAAGGGCATAGTCCCGTTTCTATTTCCATGGTGGGAGTGGAGGACAAGGGAGGTCCAGCAAGTACGTGGCAGGGATGGAAAGGGTTGGGGAGGGTGGGATGAGAAGTGTGAGGGATACCTCGGAGTAGTGGGAGGATGGTGCCACCCAGGGAAGGGCCTAAGGTGGCTGGAAAATGCGGACAGTACACTGTGTTCCTGCCCGCATTTCCAGCCACCTGATTGGCTGAGTGCTCTTCCCTGGGTGCAAATTCTCTTTTTTACATTTTGATTTGTAGTGGTGTAGAGTGAGTTATACTTCGAGTACTTCGAGGTTCATGGTTGAATTTGTGATGATATACAGTGAGTGTTTATACCTTAACGTTGTCATCCCCACTTCTGGGTTATATATATAAATGTTTTGGAGGAGCAATAGCAGAAAGGGGAGCTAGACAACCACTGGGAGGTAGAGTGCCCCATAATAAGAGCAGAAGGGTGACACACGTCTATACAATGAAGATAAGGTGCAGACAACTGCAAAAGTCGATAAGGGCTTCTTTTAGTGGTGGGGAAACCATCCTTGTTGGGGCATTTACACCAAGCTCTGGTAAGAAGAAAGGTGTCTAGATTAAGTGAATGGGAAGAGTCGTGTAACACCTTGTTGGCAGAACTTGAGGTAACTGAGCTAATTTTAAAAGAATGTCGCCAGAAAGTGAGGAAGCCGGAAGTTGACTGAATTCGCACAATTGAGACATGCAAAACTCATACCCACCGACACTGCTTGAATTTAGATGAGGAAGTTGTCAATGTGCTCCCGAGGCATCCGGGAAAGTGAATGGAGGAAATATTTTTTAAGAATTAAGTTAAATTTGCTCAACGTTAATGAAATTGTGGGTGCCCGCCGAAGGATCCCTAGGGAAAATAGAACCTGCAGATTGTGTAAAGGTGCCCAAATTGAGTCCCTCCAACATTTGAGCATGGAATGGGAGAACCTGTTGGATTTAATGGAATTTTATTTGGATACATTCTTATCCGGCTTTCGTACTCTAAATTCAGAATTTATTTTGGATATACTATTGCAGGGACCAAAATAACGCTGGGCCCCGGTGCCGGTGAAGTCCACAGAACACATTATTATTGCTATTAGCACCCCTGCGCCAAACCCCTGAAAGTGCTAATAACAACTGAAAAAAATAAACGCCTGCGCTGCTTGGTTCGCAGCAGCAGCCAGGGAGAGTCAGCATTGCCATGGCAATGGAAGGCGGGGCTCCGATCAGAGACCCTCTTACATTTCTATGGCTTGAATAGCAAGCCAACCTGATAGTGCAGCACAGGTAGAGGACCCCTTTTGAGGTAGGAAGAGCGGGTTTGGGGGTGTTCATGGCCTGGCTTTGGGGGCACATTTGGGGGCAAGAGGCAGGAAACATCAGCACGTGCTGGAGGTCATTAGAGCACTTGAGTTGCTCCAAACCCGGGCTTGCATCGGTAGATTCATCCTGGGTTTGGAGCAACCTGATTGACTGCCGCACTCACCAAGGGTGTTGCATGGGACTTCGATCCTCCTCCCATAACCTACTGGCCATAAACCAATGAGAGACCCAGGAACAGCATCAGGTTTGCTACATATTTTTTATTTTTATTTTGCCACTTATATAACACTCCTAACCCAGAGGTATCTGGGCGCTTGTACTTAAGAGGACGGTTACAGTAGATGCTTATATAGAATGGTTACAAAAATTACAATAGTTACAAGGTGCAAGTGCTAAACGAGTCGAGTCCGGTCAAATTGCATAGTATAGAGAGGGCAGGTATGCAAGGCCAGCTGCAATGTCAAATAGGATAGATACATGGTTAGATCAGGTAAATTGCATTGCAGGTAGGCTAACTGGTAGAGACACACCTCATGTTACAGGGGCTGCAGAAAACATACAGGCAATGGGTCAGAACAGGTATGTTACAAGTATAAGCAGGCATGAGGGCAGCGTAGGGCTGCATGATCAAAAAGTTGCATTAAATCGGATAAGTAGCATTACAGGTAGGCTAACTGGCAGAGACACACCTCATGTTGCACGAGCTGCAACAAACACACAGGGTCAAAATAGGTACGGTATAGCTCTAATCAGGCATTTAGGAAGCAGCGCAGGGCTACATGGTCGAATGGAGTAAGTTACATCAAATCCGATAAGTAATATTACAGGTAGGCTAACTGGCAGAGGTGCACCTCATGTTACAAGGGCTGCAGCAAGTACACAGTCAATAAGTCAAAATAGGTACATTACAGCTATAATCAGGCATGTAGGTAGCGCAGGGCTACATGGTGTAAGTAAAAATCCAGGTACAGCGTAGGGCTGTAGGAGTAACATTAGGTAGTTGCACCTAGGTGAAGTGGAAAGGAGTCCGGTGGTTTGAAATGAGTGAGTGGTTTAGCTGGTAATGGCGTGCTGACTTACCGAGAGTAGTTAGAGAAAGTTAGTCGCCGCATTAGGAGCCGATGTGAAAGCAAGAGGACATGACATTAGCTTCGTTTGTCAGGTGGGGAGAGAGGGATCCCCCTTAGCACCGACCAGGGAGCAGTCAGGGCCTTTAAATGCGGTGCAGCATGCCACAAGGTGAAGGCAATGAGCATCAGGCTCCCTGGAGGCAGTGGGGGCTCTGATGCGCTCCAGGCTATGCGGAAAGGTAGGAGGAGCTGGGGAAGCGTTCCTCACGCTCCTGAATTCTAGAAAGTAAAGGTCAGGTGAGGGAGCAGACAGGACCTTTAGATGTGGGCCTTCCGGGTGGGGGCCGGATTTACGCCTGCCAGCGTCTGATTGGCTAGATAAGGCAGGCAAGGACCAATCAGGATCCATGTTTATATGGTCCCTATGGTAACCCTGGGAGGCACTCCGGTGCCGAGGAGGAGGGCAGCCATTGAAAACAATGTAAAATCAAGTCGTAGAATGCCATTCCTAGGCACAGTTGGCCCATATGCAGCGCACATCACGGCAAGCACTGCATGTACTGGGTCACACTCACCAGCAGTGCACATGCCATGAGGTGAAGGCAACAGGAATCAGGCTCCCCGGAGGCAGCGGGGTGTGCTCCCGGCTGTGCGGAAGGTAAGAGGAGCAGGGGGAAGTGTTCCTCACGCTCCTGAAGTCTAGAAAGTAAAGGTCAGGTGAGGGAGCAGACAGGGCCTTTAGAAGTGGGCTTTCAGGTTGGGGGCCACTTTCATAGGCACTCGCAGTCCTGTGATCTTAAATGTAGCCGGCACGTCTTTCTTGTCTTCTAGTTGTGGAGAATATGATCATCTGCTTTAAGTCCTGACTCCTGTCTACCGTGGAGGACATCCCTCATGATTCTTTTCCACTTGTCTCTCCTTTCCACCCCACCTCCACATTAATGCTCCCTCTTCCACCCTCATCATAACTCATTACAGCCTCTCGCCACCCTTGCTGATCACGTCTCTGATGATATTTCCACTACCTTCTTTGTAATATGTGGCAATATTCTATTCAGACCTTCTGCCCACCTTCTTTGCACAACTTTTGCTA
Organism: Ambystoma mexicanum; assembly: GCF_040938575.1. Lineage (NCBI taxonomy): Eukaryota > Metazoa > Chordata > Amphibia > Caudata > Ambystomatidae > Ambystoma > Ambystoma mexicanum. Next base: position 191,432,293 of record NC_090927.1, on the reverse strand, counting down.
ACCTCCTGGGTGTTCCCTCCAACCTTCCTCCATGTACTTCTCTCCTTACACATTCTGCACACCTCCTTCTCACCACCTCTGCCAACCACCAGGATGTTCCCTCCAGACTCCTTCCTTGTACTCGTTCCTCAATCTTGCCCCTTTCTTCATGCAGCTTTCTGCTTTGTGTCTCCTTACGTCCTTTGTCTACTTTCTGTCACCAGCTCCTCCACTTCAATTCGCCCATAGCTCTCTCACCAACTCCTAAAACCCTCTGGAATGTGCTTTCTGTGAACGGGTGCACCTGTAAATGATAATGAGTTTGTGATCGTGATTGGTTTGTTAGAAGGACTTAGTTGTATTCACCTGAAAAATCCACTGGCGTGGAGGGCCACAGCGCAACATGGACTCATGAACTGAACAGAATTGAACCTTCATAACACACATCCACCATATTGAAAGTAGCATTTACAGTTCAAGCACTGTTGCTTCCACACAAGCCTGCCTACTCATGAACTGGAGTCCCACATTACTGCAGATGGGTTTACTGCACTTCTCTTTTCCACACAAAAGACAAGAATATACACAGACATTGGAACAGGACATCCCAGGGACATGCTTATTACAAGCTTGCACCCCAGGACACTCCTCTATCACACATCTGTAGCCTGGTAGGGTGGTCCAAGGGGTCCTCTTTACCCCACCTCCAGGACCAGCTTTACACAACTGGTGGTAGTACCGAGTCCCTGTGACCTCCCAATTTAGCACCCTAAAGGCAGTCATGGTTAATTACCACTTGGACCCAAAGGGTTATTGGCAGGACGCACCTCACTGTTCTGACAGTTTCTATGCCACAGAGGGTATTCCAGAGTACAGTTTACCCTTTGTGAAATATGAGGCACCTGGCGATTCCACTAATTGATGGACCACCTACTATAATCTCACAAGGAATATATAGGGTACCTATCTAGACAACATTCTCATCCAATATTGAACCTTGTCAGAGCACTTGCGACATCTATGGTTGGTCTGCTCCACTCTTAAGAATGTCAAATTGTCAGCCAATCCAACCACATGCAAACTTGAAACCACTTTAAATAAGTATTTAGGATATCAAGTGGAAATCAAATGATGTTGCCCCAGGTAGCCAAGGTGCAGTTTATCGACAATGAAAAAGAAGAAAGACCTGCACTGTATGTGTCTTTGATATATCTTAATTATAGTTGCATTCAGGCATTCCTAGGGACCCTCCCTCACATCCTGTCCTTCCAGACGCACATTTTGGCAAAATGGTCACCCGTGGATGCTGTACTGCAGCTGAGGGTTCAGCCTGTGGTAGAAAACCACAATGGTAGGAAAAAGTAAACCACTGCCACCAGCCATTTAAAGTAGTAAGGGTAACATAAACCTGTTATATGAGAAGGTAGGATAAGGGGTTACTAGGGAACCCCCCAGCACTCCACATAAGATGGCGTGAGCTGGACCTACAAAGAGAAAAGATAATTCAAGTCAATTTCACTTTACAATTCTTGGGAACTGTAGTTCACTCAAGAAAAGGTATTTAAACCTTATGATAAGCTAAATGATTTCTCAGTGACACTGCACTGAAGGTGCTCTGCGTCGCCATACAAAAAGCAGATGCCTATTGAGTCTGTCAGACTCCAAAAACATTGAAAACACAGAATTCCAAATCGGGTAAAAACAAATGAGAGAGTGAGAAGAAGGTCTCACTCACTCCAGGGTTACAATGAAAATGTCCTAAGTCCAGCAAAAGAGCTGGGGGTATCTAAGGTTGAAGGGAATTAGCACAGAAATGAGAATTCTCCCTAACAATGCCTCACTCGTCAGATTAATAATAATAATAATAATAATAATAATAATAATAATAATAATTGGGGGGACTCACTTCCTCTGCCACACAGTCTAAGGCCAGTGGACATGTGCTACAGCCCAAAGGCACATCAACTTCCTGGAACTTTTGGAAGTTCCCAAGACTCTTCAAGCCTTTCAGCAACATGTTTTAAACCAAACAGTGAAGTCTGCACAGACAGCACCACTGCCATGTTCTACATAAACAAGCAGGGAAGCACACACTCTGTCCAGGCTATCCCAGAAAATATGGAAGTGGGCACTCAAGCGGAATATGTTGCCCGTGAGACCCTGGGCATTGCTGATCAAGCACTGGTGCGGCTAGCATCCTTTCTCTCTGACCGTCCTTTCCTTGTAGAACTTGGTTCCTTTCTCTCCGCTATCACTCTCTCTACTTGCGGGGTCCGCCAGGGATCTAATCTATCCCTCTGGTTTTTCAATGTCTACATGGCCCAAATGATCTCTGCCTTCACCTCAAACCTTTAGTGTTAAGGGGATGACACACAGCTCTGTCAGGCTACCCTCGGCCTCTTCCTCCTCCTCGCTCATCCCGGACTGTCTGTCTGCAATTCAGTCCTGGTCTGCGGCTAATGATCTCTGCATTAATGCCAGTAAGACAGAGATCATCCTCATAGGAACCCCTGCTCCCGTTTTCCCACTTTCACTTTGGATGACCATCCTTGGTTCTGCACCCTCACCACTAGTGAGGCAAAACATCTGGGGGTCAACATCGACTCTACTCTCTCCTTTTCTTCTCACATCTCGGACATGTCCAAAAAGGATCACTACCAGGTACAGCTCCTCAAATGTATTCTACCTTTTTTCACCTTTCCCCAGAGGGTCACTGTCTTCAGAGCCCTGGTTACTGTGCCTGCATGTGTTAGGTAAGATTTTCATAGTAATGGCAAATCATCCTTGTGTCAACCCCAGAACTTTTTGCTTTACTGGTGGATTATTTTTCTTTATACCTCTGTGAGTGGGAACCTTTTTCCACTCTCACAGAATATTTTACTCTTTTTATGGGTGTCAGTTTTTAGACTCTCCATAGTGTCTTTTAAAAGTTATCCTCTTTGACAATGTTTTGGCAATAAGTGCCTGTTGTTGCTGGGTTGCCCTAGGGGCTCCCCTTTTAATGTTCTCTGGCTAAATTTGAGAGAACTACAGTTCCCAAGTGTAGAAAGGATCTTTGGACCCCTTTTACATTTTATTTGGTGAAACCAGCACACCCCACCTTATGAGGAGTGCGGGGGAGATGCAATGTATCCCCTTTCACACTAAAACTGTAACAATTCTGTTACAGGGACACGCTTACCTTTAATGGTTGTTGGCAGTGATAACTTTTACTAATTCGGTGCAGCTTTTCCACAGGATGTGTTCACAAAATGGCCCCTGTCTTGTTTTTTCACCATTTTAGTGTTTCTTATCCTTCCTCTTCCTTCCCCTGACATTCAGGGAGGGAAATTCCTTTGTGTTATTTTTATCTATGGCAGGAGTCCCCTGAACTCCCCGTCCAGGCTCCAGTCTGTCTGTGAAGGCAAGAAGGCAGAAACCCACACAGCCCTTTGTCTTCCTCCTTGCTTGAATGGGGACAAATTCCAGTGGGGGGAAGGCTGCCCTGATTAGACAACCAGACCGCCCCTTATTGTAAAATGCAGGGAGAAAATGCAGACGTGCTGTAGTTCCTGTTAAATACTCTGAACCTGGAACCTGGAAGCTGAAGGCAGGTCGACCACTGTAACCAGAACCAAAGACGATGATGAAGTTAAAGCAGTTGATACGATTTTCAGTGACCGAAGAGCCTGCTGTGTAACCTGAGCCAGCTGTAGCCCTTCCTTCCAATCAACCTGGAGACTCTGAACATGATGACCCAGAGCCTGGCGGGAACCACTAGACTCAAGAAGGCCTGAATTTTGAGCCACTGCACACTGTGCTGCGACCTTGCAGGGCTGCAATACTCCAATACCGTGGGACTTCAAGCCATTGTGCGGTGCATGGTCTTCCGAATTCCAAATCTCGCTGAAACTTTGTGGGCATCCTGCTGGATCTCCAGAGACATGAATCAAGTTTGAAATGTCCTCTAACCAGAATGTAATGACAAGAATCCGGCCGGCAATGTTCGGTCTTCTTCTGTGTTCCTAAATAAGGTGCCAAATCCACAGAGCCACATCCAGCCACAAGAGAAACCTTGCCTAGAGCCTTCCCCATTGATCCCTGCTGCAAAATTCAATCCAAGGTCCTGTTTTCAGTCACTACGACAAGGAATCCACCGACGGGTGCAGATCCTGAAGTTCTCCTACTTCAAAATCTTCTTCTGTCTTGAGGTACTGTGCTGGCTGGGGTAGTTACTTACCTTAAGTCTCTTGTGATTCCTGTTTAGATGTGGGGTGTTTTCTGTGATTGGGAGGCCTCTCGTCCAGTTCACCCAGTCCCACTGCTGGAATCCTCCTAGGGTGTCTTCTGTGAAGCCCCTGGACCCTCAACTAACTCTAAAGTAAAATACTCACGTTTTTCAACAGTCTTCCTAAGGAACTCTGACTTTTGCTACTTAAGAACCTATCCTGACACTGCCTGTTGGACACTAGACCCTAGTACCCGCCTTCTGCCACTGAGAACACTCATGCTCCAAGAATAAGGGAAAGACCTTTAAAGGATTGAGCCTTTTGCCTAGAAAAGAGAATATGTGTTTAAAAGTAGTTACTTACTTGCCAAAGAAGTTGGTTGGTAATTGTAACTCTGAGAGTGAATAGTTAAAAATGTTCTTACTTACCTTGAATGAGTGTTGCACTATTCTGAAAAGTATATGTAACATCTTTATTTCCTTAGAAACTCTTTCGCTATTCTAACAGAAAGTAGATGTAAGGGTATATTACTCACCCGTGATTTGGTTGTCCTCTACCCAGGAGTGGTGCTGTTGGTTTCACTTTATTATTCCAATTGGAATAATTGTGTGAGTGTTCCCTGGCTGGTCTTGCTTCTACTGTCTTGCTGTTGACCTATGCAGAGTGGGTCTGCATTGGGTTTGAATGCCTAAAATGACCTTGAGTTTTGCTTTCCCTGGTCTGTTTTAGACAGACACAAAAAGAATCTTAGGTTTATACCTGCCCCCAAGTTGCTGATAGCACCTTGAAAAAGTATGTGGGTTTTACTTACCTTGAGTTAGCTGTGTGCCATCCAAAAATGAGTTACAAGAGTTGCTGCTTGTCTCAGTCTGTGTTTTGCTGATCTCAAGGTCACCTGTGGTTGGGTATTGCATCCTTGGGTTTTGCTCACCTGGTATGGCTGTGTGTTGTCACAGGGGTGGTTGTAGGTTTTTACTGTCCCTAGGATGAGTTTTCCACTATTCACAAAACGTATACTGTCCAGTTGACTGATTGTGTGATTTGTTGCTGAGCATCACGGTACGGCTGGCAGGGTCTGCTACCTTTGAATTACTGAAGGTTGTCTGAAGGTAGCCATTGGTTTTTACTCCTCAGAAATAGGTGTTACTTATACTGAATTCTATCTAGATTCTATCTCACCAGCTTTTTAGACCTCCCCTCCTGCTATGACCCTTACTCGTTTTTTGTTGTAATTGTTCTTCTAGCGCTTTGAGGCCCATGGGTGTAGGCACAATACAAAAAAATCTAATAGATAGATAGGTATAGGGAGGTTTGACTTCCCTAGAGCTACTGTTAGGTGTACTGGATAGGGTTCATGCTTTGGTCTGTGTACCTTTGGGCATGGTGTTGTGTTTTCATAATTGTGACAAATCCGAGATCCGAAAAGCCAAAAAGGCCTATTACAATAAACAAATTCTTAACTGTGGCAGAAGCAGCAAAGAACTTCACAAGATCATCTCCGAATTCTTGAAACCTACTTGCACCTCTGCCCAAACCACCCCCACGCAAATGCTCTGCAATTCCCTCTCGCAACATTTCTACAACACTGCACTTGACAGGACGGAAGCCCGTAACACCAAACTCTCCACCCTCACCCCCTGCCCCACACCTACCCCTCCCAATCCCGTTGCCCCGACAACCGCAATGCCAGCCTTCGACTCTTTCCAACCCATTTCGAGAAACGAGTTCCTAGATCTACTATCCGGCAGCAGGCTTTCCAGATCCCCCCCTTAACCCCTGTCCCGCCTCTCTTCTGAAAGAAATATTCTCCTCTACTTGCGCAGGAGAACATGCAAGGTCCATACTAAATGACTCCCTCACCTCTGGCACCTCTCCAGAGCCCTTTAAAATAGCACATGTCAAACCCCTTCCAAAATACCCTAGGAATTACAGGCCGATCTCCAACACCAGATTTCCTGCGAAACTCATTGACCAGGCTGCATACTCCGAGCTGAACCGCTTCGTAGAATCCAACAAACTACTCAACCCTGCGCAATCAGGCTTCAGGCCGCACCATGGAACAGAAACCACTCTGATCTCGATCTGGGATGATATCAAGGTCGCGGTAGACTTTGAGGGTTGCGCAGCGCTGATTCGCCTTGATCTGTCAGCAGCTTTTGACACCGTTAACCATTCTATCCTCCTTGACCGCCTCCACTCCCTAGGAATCTGTGGCTCTGCACTCAAATTGATTGCCTCCTTCCTCAGCAACAGGGAACAACTCGCTTTCCTATCCTCTTTTGTCTCAGCTGCTCGCGCTGTGAACACTGGAGTACCCCGAAACGCCTGCCTCTCTGCCCTCTTTTCAACCTCTATCTAACCACTCTACCAGGAATCATCCACACGTACAACCTCTCCTGTTACAACTACGGCGACGATACCCAAATTATCCTAAGAATTCCCAAAACAAGCACCAACCCACGTCCCGACCTTGAAGCTTGCCTCATTGATATTGACCGATGGATGAGAAGAAATCACCTCCTTCTGCACCCAGTTAAAGCTGAAATCATGGTGTGCGGCAATACTGCCCTTCTCCTACAACCACTCTCATGGCCCCCCTCCTTTGGCAGACCACCTCCCTCTAAAACAGTCAAAAACCTTGGCTGCACTATGGACTCATGCCTAACCCTCTCCAGTCCGTCAGACCAATACTGTATCAAAATACTGTCACTTCCACCTCAAACTCCTTAGACGCATTTTCCCTTACCTCACCTACCCCAACAGACTGAGCGCTGTTATGTCCATTGTTATGTCGAGACTGGTCTATGAAAACTTCTTATACCTGGGAGCACTGGCATACCAACGTAACACACTCCAAAGAACCCAAAACACTGCCACCAAACTCATTCTCACCCTGGGACACAGAGACCACATCTCCCCCGCTTTCCTCACCCTTCACTTGTTCCCTGTAGGACGAAGGGCCACCTTCAAAACCCTATGCATTTCACACCGAGCAGTGCACAAGACCGGCCCAATGTATCTACAAGAGAAGATTAAACCCTCTTATTAATGATTCCAACCATCAATTCAGCCAGGATTGGAATGTGCGCTTTCTCAAACTTGGCTCCAACTCTGTGGAACTCACTCCCTCCACACATTCGACACACCCAAGACTACATGGCCTTCCACAAAGCTCTAAAAACCTGCCTCTTTCTGTAAACCTGATTAAGACCATCTAGGGCCGCTGAAACCCTACCTCACCATGGACCACATGTTCAATGACACTACATTGGAAAGCAATTACAGCCTGGGGACAAATGTTTAGGAAGATACCAAGCAATGACAACACTGAAAGCGACTGAGAAGTCACCAAAACAGAATCAGGAAACAGTTACCATAGATCGCAACCTTAGCGTACTGCAGGTGCTAGTTATGACTACTGACTAGCTGCTTCCTGAGTCCACTACACATGCCTAGCTTCCTCATGTGCCATCTCCCTCTGAGAGAGGCTATCGCAAAATGCATGAATGTAAACTGGAACAGTAGGCTCGAAATAATAAACATCCACTCCAGGCACTCCACTCCACAGGCTCAGGAAACTTGCGATACCATGCGAATTTAGCGACGTTGAAAAAGAAATCCGACGGCAAATCATTAATGGAATACACTCGGCGAAGTTACGAATAATGGTGTTAAGTGAGAAGGGTATATCACTAACCAGGATCCTAGAACTCGGGCGCCAGAGGGAGTTGTCGCATGCCAGAGCAGCGCACATGGGCATGACCCTGCAAAAGTTTCAACCGGCACTAACGATGGCGACAGTGGACCAAATCATGAACCGCCAACACATGAGGGACAAAGCCAGCAGCATCAACACCCCATCCCCGGTGGCAACCCAGAATCCCAGGACTCACTGAATGTGGGTGGTGCGGAGGTTCTCGCCATGGAAGGCGTAACTGCCCACCTCAAGGTACTACGTGCGGGGCGTGTGGCCGGAAAGATCACTATGCAATAGTCTGCAGATCGTCTGGGCCATCCCTACAACCACAAACAACCCAAGAAAAAAGCACGGTGAAGAAGAAGAAACAAGCCAGTGCCCGCCGGAATGAAACTACCAACTCGTCGACTGATGAGGAAGGGGACAACCAGAGGGAATCTCAGAAGGATGCCACAAATGAGCAATGGAAAAAAGGGAAAAAGGTGTACTTGGTCTCAGCACTCAATTACAGAGGCACAACGCCCGCGAAAAGACAGAGAAGACGGAAATGCCAAGTGGCTATCCAAGGCCAAGAAACCCAAATGACGATAGACACTGGGGAGTCTGTCAACGTCATGCCAATAACTCCGTTCAGAAAATTACACCCCCCCACCCGTTCTGAATACAACCGACACACTGCTATTCGCCTACGGGTGCGAGACTCCCCTACCTATAATAGGACGATTTCGAACAACACTCAGCAGAGGCGACAGAACACTACAGTCCAAAATATATGTGGTGAACGCAGGAATAGAATGTCTACTGAGCAGAGATGCGGCAGAAGATTTGGGACTCATAAGCTTCATCTGCGAAGTGACAGACACAACAGACATTAACAGCATCGTCGACAAACACCCGAACCTCCTCAAGGGCATTAGTTGCCTAAAAGGGAAATCCATTAAACTTCATATAGATTAATCCGTTCAACCGCGAGCAGTGTGCCATCAAAAGACACCATTTCACATAAGAGATCAGGTCGAGAAGGAATTACGTGCACTCGAGAAAGCAGGCATCATCGAGGAGGTAACCGGACCAACACCGTGGGTGTCACCCATGGTTGTAACCAAGAAACCCAAACAACCTGGAAAAGTGAGAATATGGATCGACAAGCGCCTCTCCAACGCAACAATTAAGCGGGAGCGACACATCACCCCCACCCTCGATGAAATTATAGCAGAACTCACAGGGTCTAGAATCTTCTGAAAGGTCAACCTCAACGCTGGATACCACCAACTCAAACTTCACCGGGACTCCAGGTACATCACAACATTCTCCACCCACCTAGGCCTACGCAGATACAAACGCCTCAGTTTTGTCATTTCCTCGGCAGCTGAGGTGTTTCAGCAGACTATCCAGGAGGTGATACGTGGCATCCCGGGGGTACTCAATGTCAGCGATGACATTCTTATCCATACCAGCGACAGGGAGAAGCACATACGTCGACTCAACATGCTACTCAACAGGCTTGAGAGTGCATGCCTCACAATCCATAAGGACAAGTGTGAATTCCTAAAGGAGGAAATGTCCTTTTTTGGATACATATTCAACAGCACAGGCGTATCAGCTGACCCTCAAAAAGTGGCGGACATTCGTGCTGCCTCCCCCCCGACCACACCCACAGAGGTACGCAGTTTTCTGGGGATGGCAACATACTGCGGAAGATTCATCCCCAATCTGGCTACAATGTCGGAGCCATCGATGGAATTCACCAAGGCCAGCACAAAATGGGCCTGGAGCCCCACCTGCCAGGAGGCATTCGAACAAATCAAGGCGTCGCTCTCGGCCGACACCACCATGGCATACTATGATCCCACATTGTCGACCGAACTATATGTCGATGCCAGCTCTGTTGGCCTAGGGGCAATCTTAATTCAAGTGGCTAACACTGGAGAGTCGATGCCAATCGCATATGTTATGTTGTGTTATGTTATTTTGCATTTATATGGCATATGCCTCTCGCGCTTTGACACCCATGAAGCAACGTTACTCCAACCTAGAAAAAGAAGCAATCGCAGTACTGTGGGGCTGTTGCCATTTCCATCTGTACCTGTATGGCCGCAAATTCAAGGCATACATGGACCACAAACCTCTCATGCCCATATTCACAGGCTCCTCATCGCACCCTCCAGTCAGAATAGGGAAGTGGCTGCTACACTTACAGCAGTATGAATTTGAGTTGGCATACCAACCCGGAAGCGGGAACCCAGCATTTTCCTGTCTAGGCACCCAAGAGCGGCCACGCCAGGGGAAGTACATGTGGCTGAGGAGACAGAGGAACACATCTGCCAAATCATTCATACGATAAAACCAAGAGCCGTCAGTATAGACAACATCATGGAAGGCACGCAAGCTGACCCATGCTGCGATCTGGTAAAGGATGCCGTCATCGCTGGTCAATGGAAATCTTTCCTTCGGAACATACACAATCGCACTACAGAGGCAAAAGAATTCCTCGCAGGCACATTCGCAGTAAGGCAAGATCTGTAAATCACTGAGGAAGGACTCATAGTAAGGGGGACCCGAATAGTCATCCCTGTAAGCCTGCAGGACAGAATCGTAGCGCTAACGCACAAAGGACATCAAGGCACGGTGAGGACCAAGGCCCGAATCAGACATCGCGTATGGTTCCCACACATCGACGAAAAAGTGGAACAACTCATCACCACATGCCCTCCATGCCAAATCACGAGCGCCCCGCCTAATCCTGAGTAAATACTATCGGCAGAACAAGGGTCCGCCAGATGGGACGCCATCCGCTTTGACTTCTGCAAGATACAGGAGGGCACGTACCTGTTAGTGGCCATCGATGACCACTCGAAATATCCAGAGGTTGAGATTGTGTCATCCACAGCAGCAGAGATGGTAATACCGGCCATGGAAAAAATGTTGCCACCCATGGCCTCCCACAGCGCATCCGGAGCGATAACGGGTCACCGTTCTAAGGCGACAAATTCAGAAAATACCTAGCTGACCTCAATATCGACTACCATCACATAATGCTGAGATGGCCCCAAGCCAACAGAGATGTAGAGAGGTTTATGCGCACCCTCAACAAAGCACTGTGTTTGTCCCGGGCTAACTCGAGCCAATGGAGAGTGGACTTATACAGATTCCTGAGGAACTACAGAGTGACACCCCACAACACCACAGGGATACCACCTGCGGACATCATGTACGGAACAATAATCAATTCATCCATTCCACACCACCCCAGCAGGGGTACAGACACATACGCAGGCTGCGCACTCACCACCGACGGATCGTGGCGAATGAACGCATGAGTATCAAGAGACACGCCAAGAAATCCAAACACTGCATAGGTGACCAGGTGATAATGGTTAGACACCCATCCAAGTCGAAGCTGGAAACCCAATACGACTCTATCCCGTGGACTATAACACAAAGAAGAGGGACCATGATAACGGCCATGAGGGGACAAAAACAGGTGACAAGAAATGCCTCATGGTTCAAGACAGTGGCAAGAGAACTGTGGACGGACATAGAGCAACAACTGATGGAAGATGGAGTCCTGACAAGTGAAGAGGAGCACCACTATCAGGAAGCGGAAGCAAACATGGACGACGGAATGGAAGGGCTGCCGAGCATACCAGAGGAGGCAGATTCGAACAATGAAGGTGAGCAACCCAGTGGGAGTCAGGGAACAGCCCCCAGGGGTGGACGATATGCTCTAAGAACTGCTACCAGGCCTCCAGAAAGACACAAAGACTATGAATGGTAAAAGGGCCAGCCCGAATAGCAATAGAACTCACAACCAAATCAATGTTTAAAACATACCATGTTATTCTTAATGTTTTGTTGCAAAAAAGGAGGAATGTTGTGTACGCCTTACGTCCCGCCACGCGGTGACGTAAGGCGCTTATAATAAAAGCCCCGCTCTCACTACGTGGAGGCAGTTCCGGGGCGTTTGGCAGCACAGTGGTGTCCGCATCTCTATATGCTCCCACTGGAGTGGCGCAGTGAGGCCTTGGTGCCAGGGCCTCACATCTCCCGTTTCCCGCCGACGCATCGGCCGGGGCGCGGAATGCAACATTACTGACATGCTTTCAAACAAGAAACCAAATGTATAAAAATGGCTTGTCTTGGCTATGCAAGGTTTTTCAGTATTTCAAGGCTGCCATTTGTCATGCGCCAGTTTTCATTACGCTGAACTTCAAAGAGCCTGCTACACTATAGGCCAATTCCTAAAATGCAAGATTAGGAGCGCTAGTATCCCAGATGTGGAACAGAGAATAGAAACGCATTGCATTCATCAGCAGAAAATGATTCCCTATGAGACTTCCATTTTCCACCGCTATTCAGCCCTCCGTTATTAACTTCCAGTAGGAGAGTTATCCGTGACCCTAATCATTCACCAATAGTCTACCTATCCAAGCACAAGGACTGGGATGCATTGAATTTAAGATGGCGTTTAGCTCTACATCTCTTGCATTTATATAAATATCCATCAGACTGGCCGTAACAGAACTCTCTGAATTATTTATCCTGCATCCAAGTTCCTTTTTGGGCAATAAGGAGATGGGGAACTTACCCAATTACCCAAATGAGTCTGTCTTCTCTTTTTAAGAGGAGATAGGCCAGAGCAGCAGGCCCTGAAAACGGACATTGGAAGAGGAAGGAGGACAGATGGAGTAACTAGATCTATTGGCGCTTTTGCAAAATTCCACGTACTCCATTGGCAAAGTTATTAGAGGGAAATAATGGGAAACAACCGCTTAGGGTGGGAATTTTATCCCCCATTTTGAAAGAGTCTGCCTTCACCATACGTTGCTAGAGTTGGATGACAGAATCTGGTTGACCTCACCTACGATCTCTGCACTAAACATGGTACTTGGCTCTTTTGTCACGCTCTATCACAGCATTCATGAAGAGGTGAGGGACCACACGGCTACCTTGACTACCTAAGCTGCATAACGACCCGACCTAATAATCTTTGACGACTCAGTCGTCTTAGTTGAAACAAAAGACCAGAACCTGTCTGTTCCATCATTGCCTCTGTCAGCCATGCAGCAAATAGTCCATACAAGAGAAACCCTGCCATAAACTGGCAATGTAGATAACAAGCGCGGCCCACTGTGCAAAAAGCGTCGAGCTCAAATCATGAAAAAATCACAAACGATTCTAAAAATAGTTCTGAGAAAGAAATCTCTGGGTAGACCAATTCAAGTTGCATCGTCAATCCCCACATTCTTTGAGACATGACAACGGAGTCTGACACAAATTCTAGAGGAAGTTAATCAGCAATTTGTTATAAAAGATGCTGAATGATCTCAACAAATTCTACACTTGCGACGTCCTTAAAGAAAGTTTCCTCATTGCTTTTGCCAAAGGCCTTACCTGAAATATTTGCCCATCAAGTAATTGAAAACATGGCAACAGCGGACCCAGTTCCAATGGCCTGCACCTCAGCTGGTGTCCAGACTGATTCACAAGCAGATCCTTGCATCAAAGCGATGGACAAACAGTCTGCTCTGCAACTAGGAAAAGTCATACAAGGAAACAAAGACAAACCTTCCTCCTCCTGTATAACAGCAAATCGCAATTTTGCCAGCCTTAATGCACAATGCCAGAGGTCACTTTGTGCCACTTATTGAACGTTTGGGCTTCAATATTGTAATTAGCCATGATCGAAAAAAGGACTTCCAAGACATTGGCAACTTAGCTGCTCAAATCAAATCTTCTAATGATAGAGTACCGTTCAATGATGACCGAGAAGAAAGATCTGATCAGAGGGGAAATTGTGGTCAAAATTACTCCAACCTAATCGCAGCCAAGTGACGAATCACTCATGGCAGAACCAATACATTTTAAAATCTTACATTTGTCACCTGGAATTCTTGTGGTTCTGCACACCTGAACGAGAATACTGATGCTTGGGCCTATTTGAAAACGAACACAATAATGTTCTTTCAAGAGACATGGCTAACAGCCTGCCCCCACTTGGATGGCTATGAACTTGTTTTTTAGTCTGTTACGTCAGTCGAGCTGGTTAGATTTTTTAGACGACTTTCTGGTAAATCTACAGAATTGTATCTTAAGATGGAAAACGTCTAACAAGGGTGGTCTTCTTCTAGTGGCAGGCAACCTAAACTCTGACGGTCCTGACATAATTTTTGACGATGAGACTCAAAGAGTGATTGCCAATGACTGTCCAAAGAGTGCTAAAGCAGCTGCTGGGCTGAATTAGGTAATTACCATGAGAGGGTTAGACCTCCAGATGGATAATAGACTCGACCAAGCGACAGGCAAAAGGTTAACCACAAGGCGTAGAAGGCAAAGCCATTCTACCTTAGATTATATATTTGTCGACTGTCTGTTAATTGATGTTTGTTCAGATTTTACTGTTTTGGAAAACATCAGGAGTGACCATAACATGGTAATGTCTAAATTTGAGCTGACATATGCTAAGGTTTTGAAACATGGTCCATGTAACCTGATAATAAATAGTAGAGGCAATAGAGTGAGATGGAACAACAAGACCTCCGCACATCTAAATAAAGATCTATTGGCGCTTTTGCAAAATTCCACATACAAAAGAAAACTGGTTTACTTTTGAGTAGATAATTATGCTGACACCCTGTCCTCATGCGTATCCATGTATTTGACATGGCTGTCAAAAAATTGCCGTAAGAAGCTTTCTGATACGGGATCTCACCCTCACCCCTACAATGCCCTTTTAGTTTTAAAGAAACAAGCGTTTAGACGAGCGTGAAGGCTGGAAAAGAATTCTCCATGTGAAAACGGCATAAGGATAGTAAAATTAAAAAACACTAAAACAGGAATATAGACATTTCTGTAAAACAAACAAGGCTTTGCTATTACAGCGAGATGCAGAAATCATGTTATGAATTCTAGCTAGGAAAGACGCTCGCTTTTTTGGGGAAACAGTAAATGCAGTGACAACATCACAAACCCACTCCCAGACAGACGCTGTGTCTGAATTGTCATGGGTATCACAGTTCAAAATTGTGTACACTAACAATAATCCTGCGACGATAGACAATTATGTCCTGAACAGCGGCCAGGTGGCTCGTTTGCCTATCACAAAACCAACTGTGGAAGACATTCTACTCTTAATTAAGAAAGCCAAACCATCAGGGGCCCCCGGCCCAAATGGCCTTTCAATAAATCTTTTGAAAAATGATTTAAATGTTTCGTCAAGCATTCTGTGTTTCTTATTCGGCAGCATCATTGAAACGGAAGTGATTCCTGAGTCATGAAGTCTGTCTCATGTGGTGCCTATTTATAGAAGGGGTGAGAGTTCAGACCCTTTGAATTACAGAGCCATCACACTTCTCGACGTCGAAAGCAAGAATTTTGCAGGCATCCTGTTGGGCCACCTTGAAACATGGGCGGAAAGTACAGGTTGATTAGACCGATTTTAAACTGGTTTTCAACAAGGCCACTCCACTAACATAAGTGAAGTGGTCTTACGGGAGCTACAGGAATCAACATGGTCCACCCCAAAAACAAGAACATACGTTACATCAATAGATCTATATGTGGCCTTTGACAGGGTGGACCGCAGAAAACTGTGGTTTAAACTATCAAAACGGGGGGACTCTTACATGTGATCTTCTGTTTATATTCCAACATAGGAATCTGCATTCGCCTAAACCAAGCTGGAGATCTGTCAAGCAGAGTCGCAACAGAGCAAGGCCTCAGACAGGGCTGTGCACTGGCGGCCCATCTGTTTAATATATATGTCTCAAACGTAGGCGAGGCATTAGACACAGCTGCGTTAATTCCTCCACAGTTTGCCTCAATAAAAATATCATGTATGGCCTATGCAGATGATTTCTTACTATTCGACTGCGCCAAGATTGGGATGCGAAGTCTGTTCACAGCATTCTCTAAGTATGCAAAAGATAGCACATTGAAAATAAACCCTGATAAGACTAAAATGCTGGTCCATTCTAGAGGTCGCAAACATCTCTCTAGTAAATGGTGCCTACGTTCAAAGGAGCTGGAAACCGTTAATAGTTTGATATCCTTAAGCTTTCATTTTTCCGCTGCTCCCGACTTTGCAGGCTTACAAACGTTAGTAGCATGGAAGGCGAAAAATCTATCTAATAATGATAATTGATGCAAAATATGGAAGCTACTCCATCAAGGCAACCCTCCAATTCTGTGAGAGGAGGCTTATTCCGAAACCTATCTATGGATTGGAGCTCTGGTCATAGAAAGCTCAATCTTGGCTGGACTCTATTGAGGGAAACATTTGGAGAGGCATTTTGCAGGGGCCCATTGCGGTCACTGTAACTGCGATGAGATATGAATTAGGTCTCGCCTCACTTAAAATTCGAATTCAATGGCAGACGCTCCACTTATATCATAAAATACTCACTGCTGACCATGATACCTTATATCTCACAGCCAGAGAAACTTGTGAGCGACAGTTTGAGGCACTTTTGGAGGGATTCATAGGCAATTAAAAATCTCAATGCGACCTAATCGTATCTGAGCTGTCAATGGATAGCGACTCCCATAAAGCGACTCCTGATAGAGTGAAAATAGCACTATATGAACTTGATTGGATAAATACGATTGATGCCCTACATGGCTTCGCTTCACTATCCCACCTGTCCCACGGATATAATCCTAGAGGCCTGAAAGCTCCTTAACTTATGATCTTTCCTAATAGACACCACCGCTCCATGATTCTATACCTTGGATGGAATTTACTCCACACAAAGGAGATCCTATTAAGGAGGGGCCTCATTGATGTCGCTGAAACTGCCTGCAGGCATTGCAATGACAAGGATGTTATAGAAAATGCTAAACACTTGTTTATGGACTGTCCCGCATTACATTTTGAAAGGATTATGTACTTAAAAAAATGTATTGGTCCAGGTCATAACTGTGACCTAATAGAATTGTGGAAACAAATGCTTTACCCAACCTTGACAGCTTAAGTGGTAGCAGTTGCATCATTTGTCAAATCATGGGAAATATCAATCCATAAGAATAATTTTAATGTTTTAAGCTGTTTATTTTGTGTTTGAGTAGCCTAAATTGTCACTAATATATGAATTTTATTTTTGTAGTTTGTGTAAATCCGTTATTGCTAAATAATTTATTGTATGTATGTCGAGATTATTCTAGTCCTATTTGTAAAGGTTTTTAACAAACCAAACACAAATAAATAAATAAAAATCAAAATCTCTAATTTTACCCTCAAGCCCAGCAATGCTCCAGGGGACCAGACTTGTGATGGGCTATGCAGCACTTGCCTAAGTCAGGTTAAGAATGTTGGCCATAACTGTAGACTCTCTGTTTGGCATGGCATGTTCGGAATGCTAAAATCTGCAGAGCTGACATGAGCCTATTCCAAAGACCTCATGTTAAGATCAATAACGTTTGATTCATTAAACAGGCCTATACATTATTTTGCAACAGTGTGTTCCTCAGGGGTGTGTGCCTTGCTGGGACACAGAAGCTGAAGATTTTCTGGAATGTATCAATTGTCATGCAGGTGGAAGTAATTGGTTGGTTCTCTCCCATCGATCTGGCTCCACGTGGGTCAGCTACGCTCATCCTCCAGTGAGGCTATAAACCTCTGGGTCATCTTCGACCCCACACTTTCCTTCTCTCCTCACATCTCTGACATCTCTAAGAAGTCACACTACCATCTGCACCTCCTCATAGGTATTCTTCCTTTCCTCTCCTTTCCCCAGAAGCTCACTGTCTCCGGAGCTCTGGTTCTCTCTAAACTGGACTACTGCCCAGAAGCTCACTGTCTCCGGAGCTCTGGTTCTCTCTAAACTGGACTACTGCAACATCCTCTTTCTAAATCCACCTGCCTCTACGCTCTGCCCTCTGCAACTCATCCAAAATACGACTGCAAGACTTGCCCTTGGCCTCAAGCCCAGGGGTCATAACTCTCCAGGACTGAAATCTCTGCACTGGCACACAGTGGTGGCGAGGATTAAGTTCAAAACCCTCTACATTGTCCACAAGGCCTTCTGGGGCCTCGGGCCTCAGTACCTTCAACTCTCTCTTCCTAAATATCTTCCTTCTCGAGCTCTTCACTCAACCACATCCAACTCCCACAATCGGATAGCGTTCTCAGGGCAAGACTTTCTTGAACATTCTCACAATACCCAACTTATCTTGGAGGATTTTTGCTGTTGTTCATAAATTTGAATGGCCCTTTTTTTAGAACACACTATCTCAGCTCTTTATTTTGTAATTAGGGCTTCATTACGTAATTTAACCCTCTACCCCCGCCCATGCCAAATCTTGTTCTTTGAGAGGTAGTGACAGCTCTTTTTATGACATACGGCCTACTCCGGTATTTTCGGCTACTAGCACTGAGTGATTCTATCGCTTGCATAAGCTCTGCTTGACTCAGGATAATTAATTTCCAGTGATTTATCAAAAATGCTTTGCTTCTGCTGATGATACTCCAGGGCAGCCATTTTTCTGATACACACATTTAGAAAAATGTAATCCTCAATTTGATCTAATTTGTGTTTGAACATCTCAATGCCATCATAAGAGATGACCTTATCTGCCAGATCGGTAATAATTAAGCCTTCAGCCAAAATCTACCCAGACATTATAAAAGCTCTATCTTGATAAGATGTTTGGCTGTGGGTGGACCACCGATCATATATAGGTTCGGGAGTCGAACATGACCTTAGATTTTTCTGTGAATGAATCACCATCTTAGATATGCCCAATCAGATGCCCTTTTTCACCCCTTTGTTCATTTGCAGCAATCTTCGCATTTTAAAGTGAATCCAAAATCCATAAATGAGAGGCACTGTAAAATGCAGGGAAAACAAATACATAATAAAGGCGGGTGTGTGTGTTTAATAAAAGAGTTGAGCATATCTCTATCCTTTATCTACAGCTTTCAAGAATATTTATCTGGTTGGCTACACAATACATGATAGCTAAGTAATTTGACAGTTTGTTCTACAGCAGGGCTTGATTAACATTGCTAACTTTATGAGCAATGCAGATCTGTTTTAAATACTTGGATCGGATGATCTGGTAGCCCTGACAGAAGAACAGGAAGTGGACTATAGATTCCTTAGCTGAGCCACACACGAAACATAAGTTCCTTCCGTCCACGGACCATTTGCACGTACGACGCGCAATATTCAACAAATGTAACCTGAATTTTAAGTACAAGCAATGCGCCATAGGAGGGCTTACAACATCCAAGTATTTTTTCGAATACTAATGAATACTTGCTAGATTAATAGGATTCACCTGTATTTAAAACACTACAACCATTAATGCGTTTAATTCTTGTTGTCTCACCGAATGCAGTCTTTACTAATTCATTCTACATTACCTTTTGAGATCACAGAAGGGTTGTCCCATATATCACTTAAATTTAAATCAAACAGACACTTTTTTACATGCACAAACCATGGGAGAGACTTACCACACACATGACTTAAAACATGCTCAACTACATTGCGATAAATCTCAAGCTCAGGAACCGAACATACCCTGAGCCAGCACAATACAGGTGGAAGACCTGCATCGCCATCGGTCGGCCTGATGCCCAGTTCTGAATAAAGCGGGGGGCCATGGCATGCAGAAGGCATACCCTACAGGCGTTTAAAGAATGCTCTTTCCTCTAGCCTCAAGTTATTGGCAACGTGTCTCCAGATTTCAGCACCATAAAAGCAGCTGGCTTTGCCGGAACCGGATACATAATAACATCAGGAGTGATTGCCCCTCGCCCATGGTTATTGAACAATTTCTAGATTGCAACACCGTATTTTTAAAGTACAATAGGACTTAAGTATTTGGGATGTCCACCGCCCCAGGTCATTGAATCTGACTCCCAAGTAATCTTAATAACGGACTTGATCCAGTATAAAACCATTAACCTTTAAAGTGAACCTGGAATCTGGCTTAAATCTGGGCCGTAAAACCAAGTATTTTGTTTTCCCTTATTAACCACAAATTGAAGCTCTGTGCATTTACCCATAAATGCACACAGGGTAGTCTTGAGACCGCTTGCCGACGTTGGCAGGAGAACTGCATTGTCGGCAAAAAGCAATACAGGGATTGGTTCAGGCCCAAGTTTTGGCTGATCCAAACAAGTATTCCTCAGATGTCTAATTAGTTATTTAAAAACAACAGGCCTGCCGCACCCCTCTGGTTACAGGAAAGGGGTCAGTGAGCTCACCTACTAGTCTCCAGCGCACAGACGCTTTGTTAACAGAAAAGAGCTGCTCAATAATTTGTAAAAGATTATGTGGAACCACCCCTCCAGCCAATACAGACCCTAACTGATTTGGTGGACCCATCAAAAGCAATTTTGAGGTCAATGAACACCGATTATAGCTTAATTATCCTCAAAACTATGTACTTCCTCACTATTAGAGCTTAACGAAATCCCTTTGCTCCATAGTACTTATATTAGACTGAAAGCCCGCCTGTAAATGGTCTATCATGCCCTGTTCTACTGACCACCCCCAAAACGTTGGTATATAGCACTGGCAAACACTTTCCTTGTGCTATCTAGTTAGATTATAGGCTTATAATACCCCGGGCCATCTCGCCCGCCTTTTTTTATAAATTGGAACAATAATGGCATTCTGCTACAAATGGATTTTGGTTGTTTTACCGAAGTAGAAACAATTGCGTCAGAAAAGACCGTAGTCGATTTCGCTGTGAATCAGTTTTTGCTTCAGTAAAGCAACCCAAATTTGGCCATAGACCAAACCCCCCCAACTTACCTTTTTGCTGGCCACCGCCACTTCTCCTGTACCCCTGTGGTGTCAGTTCCGTCCATCTATTGCGGGTCGTGAGGGAAGCGTGTCAGGAAAGTGGGGAACACCTCCGCAGACCCCACTCCTCATGTTCAGTATTTTGGGCTTCAGATTTTTACTACTGGCCGAATTCGGCCAAATGGCCCATGCAACAATTTTTTTCCCCAAACTTTTGGGGTGTTTCCCTATGAATGAGGCACTTTATAAGTCCTAGGTAACACATTGCAAATCTATTGCAAAGATCTATTGGGGTGAAATCAGCACCAGGAGCTTTCCCCCTCGTTGGGACTTGATGGCATTCACAACTTCAAAAAGTCCAAACTGAACGGGAGAGACATTAGGTTCACTAGCATTACGCCACTGGTCTAGATTGAATGAATGATTCCCAGAGGCAGAGACAAATTCCATAGGACCAAAAAGGATCTGAAAGTGGTTCCTCCAGCTTGTTGGAATAATATTGGTACCTATATCGTTTTTACCCACCTCCCTCCAGAAATAGCAGCTTCCTGAAAGCTCTCCTACTTTGATCGGACTAAGGTGCCTTTTTTAGATTTGATCAAAGATTTATAATTGGCTCTGAAGAGCCGAAGTTCAGCCCTATTGATACTCGATCCACCTTTCAGGCACTTCAGAGGCTCCAGTTTCACTAGTTTACATTCCTCATCGAACCACTTCTGATATCTGATAACATGCTTCTTAACAAAAAACCACTGGGTTTAGTACACCCTCCCGTGGTTGCTGCTATGGTTCTATCACATATAGACTATTGCAACTCTCTGTATCTGGCCCAACCCAAGAGCCTGATTAAACAGCTGCAGCGGCTGCAAAATGTGGCCACAAGGGTAGCCACAGGCTCCCATTTTGGAGCGCACATTTCCCCCGTATTACGGAACCTGCACTGGCTCCCTGTGGCTCAAAGGGTTGAATTTAAGACCTTGTGCATTGTACACCGGGCCATTCATGCTCAGAGTGCAGAATACCTTCAAGCTAAGTTCATGCACTACTGTCCTACTCGTCACCTTCGCTCAGCCACCTCCGAACAACTGGTTCTTCAAAAGCACAACAGAGACCGGGATGGCAGCCGGGCCTTCTCTATTGCTGCAGCAGTTCTGTGGAATAATCTTCCACTCATCATAAAGAAAACTCCTAATTATCTGGAGTTTAGAAGGTGGGTTAAAACGTTCCAATTTTGAATATCATGGGGCTGTCTCCTTCTCTCCCAGCGCCATGATGCCTTCGGCGACCATGCGCTTTACAAGAACCAATAACATAACAACAAACATAAGGGGCTGGATATTAGTGACCACATTATTGAATATATTAGTGTTGACCAGTGCCCTGCTGCCTGAGGGGGGAAACTGTGTCTTCTGTGCTATATCTATCAAACCCAGCAGCTCATGTGGAAGCCAAATACACTTAGTTTCAGGTACTGTCCACCTTGGGGGGGTGCTGGAAGAAGTGCCTTCAGGTTGAATTCTGTATCGTGCCTCAAAACACTTGTGTATAGGCGCATTATAAATACCCTAATAAATAAATAAATATCATATCTGTAGATTCCATTGCTCATACCATTTTATCACAGGTGGACGATACAGAGCACACACAATATACAAACAATCTGTATTTGTGGGCCTGGATACCTAGTTGCAAAATGCCTATTGGGTTGGGATGTTAACTGAAATGAATAATAATATCTATTTCTTATTCAGCGCTACACACCCCTGGGTCTCAGAGCACTGGATTAACAGATATCCCACAGAGTGGTGTGCAATTTGTTGACCTCGGAAGGGATTTCGAACCTGCCACAGCAGGCTGCACACAAATATCTGGGGGGGGGCATTCAACTCGCTGTGCTATCTGACCAGCAAGGAGTATGATAACTGAAATCAAGTGAAGAACCTACTCTACAAGGGTCTAATGTCCTGAGTCCAATCCCTATATTAAGTACAGTGGGTCTCAGGATCTGCCCAGAGCAGTGCCCACAAAGTTGCAAACAGTCACATAAAGTTGAAGTGCTCCAGCACACTGTTTGTCTTCACCTTTCTCCTGTTGATAGCCTATATCTCTTTAGGAACCACCACTTTTTTGAGCCTATATCTTTGGCAGTTCAATGGTCTTTTTCTTTATCATTGCCAGTGTCTTTGTTTTTGTCTTGTTGTGTCAACCTTCCCTAACAATCTCCTGAAGGGTGCAATTACCTGGATAATTCTACCGGGGTAAACCCTGCACTGAATTCCTCTTACCCTAGAGGTTTCTTTGCTCCAAGTGCATGTAGGTATTCTCCCATACAAGGTATTTTCAAGTACTATTTCTTCCCACCTACCTGGGTTCTCAAAAGTTTGCAAAGCTCCAATATTTGGGCTGGTGGTCTCACTAGTGGCTAGCTCTTCTAACGGCAGTTCTCTGGCTTCTTTTCTCAAAGCCTAATCCCTGCTAGCATCTGCCTCGGGTTCTCAGCAGGCTCTTGACTATAGCCTTTTCTCTTGACCTGTCCTGTTCAAACCTGTGACCTTTTCAGCATAACTACCTCTGTTTCCAGCTTCAGGTTAGTTACCCTTTAGGCTCAGCCAGCTCATGTTTAACCTCGCAAACTCTCACTCTCTTTTTTTTCTCTCTCTGTATAACACCTCACTTCCTGGAATGGTATTGTAACATCTGCTAAAATAGTCAGCTTTTGTTTTTATACACAGTTTGATTAGTTTTGAGGGTTTTGATGTGTGGGTCTGTTTGCCCATTGCTGCCCTAATTCATGATAGGTGGCTTCTAAATGGGTCCAATTTCTCCCTGTGTTTTTCATTGTTTTCACCCGATTCGGAGCTGTTGTTCGTGATTTAATAACGAGAGACAGACTGCGTGACAAGACATACGGCTTATGTTATGACCACAATGCTGGGATCAGGCGGCACTGGCTTTTCGGGCCTCCTAATCATCTGACCAATTGTCGCTCTGCAAGAACGTAGAATGCAGTGGCTTCCATAAGTACAGGTTATTGAACTGCGTACACGTTGTAAACTTTAATGTTATTGAAGGCAAGTCCCTTTTTGTGCACACTGCAGAATAAAGACAACCCACTTGGGAAATAGGCCAGGAAATAGCGTTGCAAGGATAACAAGGTTTATTCATACAGAATATAAATATCAGCAAAGGACTGAGCGCTCTAACTCTTACAGTTACCCACATGGGCTTAAAACCCCATATGCATCATACATAGGGTACACAATTGGTGCCACTGATTGGAGGCACCCTACACATGAGCCTGCTCCATAGGGGATGCCAGGCAGTAATTGCTTGGTTCTCTCCCATCGATCTGGCTCCACGTGCGTCAGCAGCGCTCATCCTACAGTGAGGCTAAAAATCTTGGGGTCATCTTCGACCTCACACTTTCCTTCTCTCCTCACATCTCTGACGTCTCTTAGAAGTCACACTACCAGCTGCACCTCCTCAGAGGTATTCTTCCTTTCCTCTTCTTCCCCCAGAAGCTCACAGTCTCCAGAGCACTGGTTCTCTCTAAGATGGACTACTGTAACAGCCTCTTTCTAAATCTGCCTGCCTCTACTCTCCGCCCTCTACAACTCATCCAAAACAGGACTGCAAGACTTGTCCTTGTCCTCAAGCCCAGGGATCCTAACTCTCCAGGACTGAAATCTATGCACTGGCTCCCAGTAGCGGCAAGGATTAAAATCAAAACCCTCTGCTTTGTCCACGAGGCCTTCTGGGGCCTGGGTCCTCAATACCTTCAACTCTCCCTTCCTAAATAACTTCCTTCTCAAGCTCTTCGCTCATCCGCATCCAACTCCCTCAGGGTCAGTCGCTTCTCCAAGCAACGAGTTGGTGGTCGATCTCTTTCTTCTGCTAGGGCCTCCCTCTGGAACAGCCTCCTTGCCTCTCTGAAACTTGAGGAGAACATCTCTGTTTCCGGAATTACCTCAAGACCTTCCTCTTTGCTTCTGCTTTCTCTCCTCCTCTCCCCTGCTGATCTCCTGGCTCAAACTGAAACTGCACTGGTTATCTGGCTGCCCTCTGATCTCGGGCCCAGGTCCTCTCCCCGCCAGTTGCACACCTGCACTGCCCCCCTGGCAACCCTTGTACTCTGGGGCTGTTTCTGTATCCCTACAGCCCCCTACCAGTACTTGACACCTGATGTCTGCACTTACCCTTGCACTTGCCACCAGGTGGACACAGTTTTTATTTATTGTTTTTATTTATTTTCCTGTAATCCTATGTACTGCACTGCCCTCTCCTCCTTTCCCCGTGCACTTTTCCCTTACCCCCTCCCCTGCACATGCACGATAGTCACCTGGCCTAGTAAGATTATTGTCTCTGTCTTCCCTCTGTTTCCCCTCCCTTGCCTCGTCGAGCTTTGAAACACTTGTGTATAGGCGCGTTGTAAATGCCATATCATATCCTTGTGGTGAAGGTCGGGTCACATATTAAGACATTGGGCCTCATTACAAGGTTGGAAGTAGCCTTGCCAGTTTTACCAGCAAGGCTACCTCCAAACTCGCATCCGGTCCTGCACACGTGAATGGGCAATTACCGGGCTATTCCAGCCCAGATGGACACGGTAATTACCCTTTCGCGGGTGCCGGGCCCGGTACATCCCCATTCCCATTGAGCCCTCTGGGGCTCAATGGGAATGGGGAGGGTGGTAGCGCTGGTACCGTTAATAACGATACCGGTGCTACCATCATAATCAACTCGCTGGTGCTGGTACGGCCACCAGGTCAGACCTGGTGGCTGCAAGGGCACCAGTGAGCAGAACTCCTAGTACGGCGGTACGGTTGCAACGGTGCCGGTTGCAATACCGGTGCCGTTGTTGCCTTACCGCCATACTTGTAATGAGGCCTAAGCTAAACATGCTAAGGCTGGTTATTAACTCATTGTGGTAGGCACCTCGGCAGCACAGGAAGTGGTACCAAGGAAAAGGGAGGATAAAATACAGCCATGCTGACCCACACATTCAGGGTTTCATTGATACTGCAGTTCCCGCGCTCAAGGTCTCCACCCTGGGGTTTGATCTTTAATGTATGCCCCTGGTACCTCGTGTTACAATGGGTATGTGTTGTTGCTTGTAAGAAATACACCCGCGATTGCTTAGATCTTCAGTGGACACTTAATAGGGGATGGGACATGGGGGTTGCATGCTCATCGGGAAATGCAAAGGTGTGGGGGTCGAGTCAGTGGTGTGGGGCTGGCTACACCCTGACTGGGTGGTAGTTAGAGACCTAATGGCAGTTTAGTGGAGATGGATGGACGCAGCGCGGAGCCTGGTGTTGTCTCACGTTCTTGCAGGGCACATTCAGTGGAAGATATTAAATATTCGCAACACTAAAGGGACCAGGGGGAAGTGGACTTCCGTGGGAACAGAGCTCTTGCGCGGCTAATATATTATACAGAAATTGTACTTCGTGAACCTGGAACGTGAACAGCGCGAGCCTGCAGTTTATCCCTTCTGGGCCTAATACAAAATGGAGTCGAGGGCTATGGGCTTTTCTGTTGCCATGCATCTACTTCCAAGTGCTGTGGGGCCATTATACATTGCCCGATGGTGCAGATTACCCCTCCTTGTATGTTATATCACCTCATGTGGTGTTCACCCTATTTGGAAGCACCTCGGGGGGTGGGATAGGCTAATTTCCATCCCAACATTATATACCCCATTGCTGTCTTCGTGTTGCAGAGAATTTACTGATACCTATATAACATTACCCGTCCACCGATACATTGGAGCTGTGGGCTGAATAGTTTGTAGGCATGTGTTGAGATGAAGAATAGTTGATGTCTTCAAATCCCATGCATTTCTGTGTATATCAAAGTGTCAATAGATTGTGAATTGAGCAAGGCACTCATTACCAATGTATCCCTAATAGAAATCTCACTACGAATAAACTTAGCTGTAGAGATCGGAGTGACTCCTATATAGTGTGGGTGACTTGGATGTGAATCAACATGCAAAGATTTTTTCATCAGCCATAGAGGCTCATTTCATTTGAACCAAGAGGAGGGCTTGTTCATTGCGTGAGCTGGCATCAACAATCCTTCGTACAAGCAGAAATGCAAAACATGCAAACATATTTCAGCCATCCTAAGCAGACTAATGTGCTTGAGCGAGATGTTCCATTGGGGCGGAACACAAAAGCAAATTTTTAATTTGTCTATTGCTCTGTGCTCTTCTTTTGGCAGACATGGGAGGGAATGTGTGTTCATCTGTGTATTGGCTGCGAAAGGAGACAGTTGGAATTGGCAGCTTGTTCCTCTAGAAGGCTGTACTGTAGGGGAGTTGTCAAGTAACTTGAACATTTGTAATCTCAAGATGTTATCCTCCAATACCGTGGTTGGCATGATCATACCGCAAATTGAATGTACAATCGGGATTGTACTGAATGCCTTTATTGTAGCTGTGAATGCGATGGACTGGGTGAAGAGCCGTTGTCTTACCTCTGTTGACATCATCCTCACCTGCGTAGGTGCATTCAGATTCTGCCTCCTGTGGTTATTTCTTCTGGACACCCTCTTCAATGAATTGACACTGGAGTGTGTGAATACACTTAAATATTTAAATGTCACAACTGCCTTTTGGGTATTCTTTGACTATGCCATTCTCTGGTTCATGGCCTGGCTCGCTATTATCTTCTGTTTGAATATTGTCCACTACTCCAACTCACTCTTCATCAGAATTAAACAAAACATCTCCAAAATGGTTCCCTGGTTCATTCTTGGAACTGTAGTGTCTGCTTCAGGGACCAGTATTCCATTTGCCTGGACTTATTGTAACATTCACTTTCGCAACTCATCCATTGACTCATCCTGGAACTCCACCATGGAATCACCCACCACAAATATAAATGTTCTGTATCTCTTCCCCACGCTATGCCTACTCTGCTTGCCACCTTTTTCCATAATCTGCATCTCAGCTCTACTGCTCATCAAGTCTCTTTGGTTTCACACCAGAAGGATGAAGCAAAGTGCAGAATTCTTTAGGAATGCAAGCCTCCAGCCGCACTTCCATGCAATTAAAACCATATTGTCCTTCACTGTCATTTATGTCTGTTATGTTGTTGCAGCCATCCTCTGTTTACCAGGCGTTATGCCACCCAATGGGGAAGGGTACCTTGTTTTGAAAATGTCTGTCTATGTCCTTCCAACCGTGCACTCTATTGTTGTGATTAATGGAAATTCGAAACTTAAGGGTACCTTTACTAAGCTTTTTCATCCTCTAAGGTGCACTACAGTCAATGATACTCCCGAACGGAAGTTAGGATAGAAATGAAAGACAGACCAATATACCAAATTCCTTATCTTGTCCACTCCTAAATCTCTACTTTCCCAGACTTCATCTAGTCATTGTAGAATCTGTCATTGCTTCAATGGACTGGAAGTAATCCTGGCATGCTCTTCTCATTATCAAGATCCAAGTGGGTTAAGAGCCAAGTTGTAGCATGTGTTACATTTTGGCATTTAAAATTACTTTGAAAACAATTCTGTCTGCAAAACAACAGGATACACCGCTCCAGAGTGCCTTTGGCCATTCATAAGGTGACGAATTATTTCATGCACCACCACAGTCACATGCCTGACGGTCAACTGGGATCTCTGGACAGCACCATGAAACTACGACCAAAAGAAAAGGCTTTCACATCTGTAATTGTGGACCAATACCACATTACACCCTCAAACCAACAAGCTCTTTCCATCCCATTTTCTTTTCCCTATCCCTTGTGCAGTGCTCAGAAGGGTCAAATTGTGATATAAGCATGATATAAAACCCTGTAGGAAAAAAAGCAATCTAAAGAGTGGTGAATTGGTCACAGCTCATGTTAAGCAGTTTGTGGAAAAGGGTGGAATCAACAAGTGCCATGTCCAACAGAGTGGCTTGTAGTTGGGGTGTGGTTGAAAGGGTTGATATCTTGGTGTAGGCTCTCATTTAGAGCTTGTCTGTTAGTAGAAGCAAAATGACTGTGATCGGCTTGAGTTAGAGGGGAGTTGCCCTCATGAGGATCCTCCTGTATTAGGATGGAGTCTGCACTCGCAGACAACAGAGACCTCGAGGTGCTCACACCAGGCAGAATTAGACATGGCAATATTCACACAGTCTTTCTCAAATTCACCGTGTATTTTATTTTATTTCATTTAATTTGTTATTCATAAGCATTGAGAAGGCTGTGTGACACTTAGGCTTAGTTCATCAGATAAGATATACTCCTGAAATTGGAAAATGTAAAGATTTAATTCTATATTATAAACTTTCCCTCAAACGGTCCATGTGGAATTACATGAATGATTCGAGTTATACGATACTTTCTATTGTTCTTAAGCTGGGCACAGTTCTCTTTTATATCACAAGACCTCGATGGCTAGTAATTTAAAGAGAGATGGCATATGAATCAATGGACTTGCATTTTTATGAAAAATATTTCATTGTGCAGAGATGTGCTGTTTGTGGAAAGGTTTTTATGGAACTGTTTTATCTGTTCTCTGTTATTTTTTCCGATGATGTAACAATATGCAATTTTTTAATTCTTTTTCAATGTACTTATCTTAATGTGTAAATGTGACTTAACAGATGAATTAGGTTAATGTGTATTGTGAAAGATTTTAGCATACACTGTAACACAATAATAAATACAGTAAATAATTACATGAATTATGAACTTTTGTCCATGTGTCCACTGCTGATAGAATAAAGGATCTAATACTTGTTAAAAACATTCCAGCATCAATTTTGTGCCACCGAGCAGATACTTTATCGGTGGGGAAAGCAATGGCATCAAGTATCATGGTGTGGGAACTTCAATGCCATGGTGGTGTCTACTAGGCACTAGAAGGCTGGGCACGAAATATATCACACAAACAAATAGCTGAAGTAGTCGCGTGCAGGAAGGAGAGACAATGGTTTTGGAGAAGGGGGAGTTGAAGGAACCAGATTACTGTCAAAGGATGATCACATTAGTAAAGTGTCACAGAGACCTACATTTAAAGGCACCTATAAAACAGGGCTGGGAAACTATGTCCCCAAGCCATCATCTACAGTGGCAGACCATAACGCTCAGGATGGTTGGTGGAAATTACATTTAATATGTATTTATAAAGGTTGTTTATATGGAAACATAAACACCTATAGAAAAACACTTCCTCAGATTTTGACAGGGACCACGGGCGAGGCGGTTCCAATTGAAAAAAGTAATACCATTGCTTAGATTTTTTTCAGATTGTATGTGGTGTGAAGGATTTAGTATTAGGATTTAATTCTAGGGATCCTAAAATACGGGATCAAGTTCAGGGAAAGCAAGATCTCTTTGTTAATAAGGGTGTGGAGATCTATTTAGCTAAGCCCACTGTGCATTCCCTGGCCTTGGAAGAAAGACGGCAGCGGAGCAACTAAGGTTCGGTACTCGAGTCCGCGCTTGGAAACCTCTGGGTACTAAGTGCGTTAGAAATAACACACTATTATTATATTATAAGTTATTACAATTATTATTATTCAATGCAAGACTGCTGTATTTCATTAGTGTCGCAGAGGATTGCACAGGGCAGTGGCCCTTCCTGGAGTCTCAAATACCCCCAAATCAATGGGCAACACATTTGTATTAGGAGTGCTGCTCAAAAGCCCTGGAAAAGGCCTTCTAACGAAAATATTTATAAAGTGTCATGACGTCCCTAAGCGCGTTTGACATAGCAATATGTGATCAATATGGAAGTTGTAATGTGAGGTCTTTAGTCTGTCCTGGAATATAGCAGAGTTGGGAGGGAAAGCAATTGACCCCGACTGGGATTTCTTTGTATTCCAGTTTGAAATCATTTGTTTCCAAGACATTTGGAAGGGTCAGAAGTGGGTGCCTTCTCGGTGTGCCCTTTATCCTGAAACTGCCTCATACAACAAAGAAGATGCAATTGGGGTGGGAGAGTGGTGTCACATGCTTATGGTTAGGAATGAGGTGTGTGAAGAGATCAAGAGGGCAGGTGATACCCCAAAAAAAGTTTTTAGCAGTGCAATTGGTTGATAGGAGGAGACATAATAGAAACATTTTAAATATAAATGTGCATTTTCCCTCAAGAAAACCTTTTGAAGCGGATGCAAATGCTTAGAACAACTTTTGTGAGTGATATCAATGCAAAATTAACCGGTAAATTGATTGAGGAAAACGAGATGTTTAGTATTGGCGAGTTCCTGGAAGTTCCTAGCACTGCTAGCTTGAATGCGTGTCGTGTTAGAAGGTGTTTAATTTAAACTTCTTTAATGGCCATAAATTACCTGAAATAGAAAAATTGACCTTTTGATATTGATATCCCGGCAGCGAAGAATTTTCACTTGAGTACTTGATAGGTCAATTATAGATTATGCATTGATGGATAGGCACTTATGGGCACACATATTTAAATTTGTGTGTGTTAAAATGCCCCCAACGTAATCATCCTTTGCATCTGGAGGTGGATGGAAGTGAACTGGATGTAGATGTGTAGGGGAGAAAAGGCTGACTCGGACCAACTAAGCAACCCGGCCACGTCCATCCCAAAATGTAAAAACATTTTGGGATTAAAGTGGCTTGAGTTAGGCTGTTACGGTTTTCTTTGACCGTAAATCCTTTTAAAGTATTGTCTGCTTTACGAAATGTAGTCATCGTTCTACAAGGAAGACTGTTGAGGGAATGCAAGCAAAGGGCGGTTATAGGGGGGGTTCCTGGACTGTGGTTTCTCTCTGACTGTCATGCTGCAACATAAGAATTAAACTATGAGCTTCATTCCAGGAGTACCCTTATTGATAGTAGGAAGCAAATTAAGTCTGTCTATAGGAAACATTTAAAAAAACTAAAAAAACAAGCTCAAATGATTAGCCAATAGGAACGATTGGCATCATGAGTGGGTGTAATTGATATGAATGGTTTTTGGAATTTGGCAGCCAAGCATATGAACGCTCGATCTAAGTACTCTGATTCCACCACCGTCATAGAGATCTACCAAATTTATTATTCGACTGATGGTCCGGTCTGCCTAGGTGATGCTCTAATGAAATTTGAAGCTGATGTTTCAACGCTGTATTGAGAAGAAATAACTTCACATTTGACAGAAGTTAAAATGGGGAGGTGGGTGGCCCAGATGGACGTTGCTGTAATGTTTTCATTTCATGGCCAGATTGGTAGGTACTGATTTTGAAGCATGTATTTTCAACTATAATTAAATCTGACAACATACCAGATTTCTGTCTGCATGGATTGATAGTCCCAGCCTATGAAAGGGCACTCACAGAGACCCAGTCTGTTATCCACCTTCAGCCTTGTTAGACATTTTGGGTAAAACATGTACAAAGGTGTTAGCAGTGAGAATTCAAGTCTGAGCAGATTAGAATGGTATCATGTCATCATCTCGGTGAGAGGAGGGGAAGACTGGACACCTAGTGGTTTGCAAGGTAGCTTTCTGAATGCAGGGGATAACTTCTCACTTCATAAATTGGAATTACCCCTCATGTAAAACAAGGTGCTTCACTTTGGGATCGGGTAATGCAAGTATACCTGGAGGTTGGAAGGAATGGACATTTAGCGGGTACAAAAATATGATTATTTGAGAGTTACCTTCAATAAAATGCGAGTTGGGAAGTCCTAAAACAAAAATGGTTAATCTATCCATCTCTTTTAGCAGCCCTGGTGACATTTTATTTTAACTATGGGGCCCAGATGCTTACATAGTGCATGGAAATATATGCATTGAAAATAGCCTCACTTATTGCATGCGGCTGAACTATGCGGCCACATTAACTTGCAATTTATAGAGATTGTTTAGAATATATTTCTTCATGTCATAAGAGGGCTACCAAAAAGCACCCCAATATGGGCATTAAGACTGTAAACGGTGGTCTGACCAGAAGGAGTTCAAGTGAAAAGTAGATTTTTGAGATATGCGTATGAATCCCAAAAGTGCCCTTCTGTGAATGTGCATTGTCAAAGCATCCTAGCTGAAATGTTGCAATCTAAGATCAGACGGGGGCCAGAGGATGGTGGTGGACTGAGTGTAATAAACAAGATGGGGGCGACTTGCAGTCCTCTCCCCCTTCCTGAATAAGGAATAAAGATATATTCTCATGGTGGACTTTGATGTTGTTAGTGAAAAAAGATGCAGAACTAGACTCCAAGGCTATGAGAGGGATTGTAACATGAACTCCTGAGACTGTACATGAAGGGAGAAAATCCCCGGAAAGCAGGAGCCGTATCTAAAACAAGCGATGTCCCCTGGAGTTAGAAATGATCATTTCGCTTTTCATGTTAAAAATTGAAGGCTTGGTGATCCAAAAAAGATCATGGACAGAATAACGTACAAGCCATAATGTAATTGCAAACTGGAAGTCAAGGAAGATTGTTCGCTCTTTCGGGTGTCCTGGCTGAAATATGGGACCATGAGGTGACTATGGTTGAGACCACTTTTTATTAACAACAATAAATGGCCCTCATTACTAGTTTGCCGGTATTCCAAGGGTAAATTCACTGGACTACCCCAAACAGAATTACTGTTACCGTCACTTGGTCCGGCGACTCTACCACCGGATTACAAGTGGTGGTAGATGGTGTTACCATTTTTACGCCAGCAGTAATCCTGCCGATACTGTCAATTTTTTTTTTGTGGAAAATTGGAGGATTTTCCTCCAGCATAAAGCGGTAACTCCTCCACTCCAAGGCCAAACTTGGAATATGGTGGAGCAGTGAAAGTAGGGGTTATTCCGTTACTGCCACTCTTTTACAGCTCTGCCATACCCGTAAAGATTTGATTTGATTTATTTGTATGGCACACTCAACTGACTTAACCATATCGAGGTGCAGATGTTCCAATATGCAGAGAGAAAGAAGAGCTCAACTAGAGACCCAAGCAGTATCCAGGCCCTAAGGCTCCTCTAGGTAATTTTATATAAATAAGAAAATGTTTAGGGCTTAGCAAAGTTGAAGAAAGGATTTTAGTTCACTAATCTTAAGGGAAAGGCTGCTCTGTAAAATGGGACCACATACTATACATCTAGGATCTCCCCTAAAACACTGGAAGAGGGTGAAACTGTTAAGTAATTATTTGACACCTGACCAGAGTGTCCTTGTAGGTTGATATCTGCTGATTTGTTTCCACCAGATATGATAGGGCAAGACTGTTTAAACATTTGTCTATCAAACAGGGGACCTTGAAATAATTTCTGTCTCCTACGGCCAGCCAGTGAACGGAACGGCGCAATACTGAGTTGGGAGAAGGCTTACCTACTCTGAACACCAGTCGAACTGCCACATTTTGTGCTTTCTGTAACAGTTGACATTGTTTAAGCGGAATGCCTGCATTATCTAACAGTGAGTTCACTAGAGCTCCAGTTACTACTGCACGGTCATCAGGAGAAACACATGGGAGTGCTTGCCGTAGTAGATGTAATGAATAGAAAATTGCCTGCACCGTGGCCCCTACCTGACATTCACTACTCAAGTTCTCTTGCCAAATGCAGCCACGGTTTTTGATATTAGTGGCAAAGGTCAATTCTGAGCCAAGTAAACAGGGTGGATGAGGGCACCTATCAGTATCAAGGAGATTTTTAGGCCCAAACAGTGCTACTTCAGTCTTAATTGGATTGAGTTGAAGCTAATAGGAAGACATCCAGTTACTGACTTCATCCAAACACTGTTTGACCTTAATAAATGATTCCTCCACATTACCTATTTTAATGAACACCTCAGTATCATCGGCATACGAGTGGAAATTTTGCCTTATGAGTCCTCAAAATGTTCGTCAGTGGGCAAAGGTATAGATCAAATTACAGGGGAGACAAGGAGGACACCTATTGTACTCCGCAACTCTGAGGTAGAGGGTCTGAGATAAACCCACCAGATCTCTTAGAAATGATGCAAGCCATTTTATGGCTTGATCTGATACATTTTCAAATATTTTAAGGTGACCGTACAAGATACAGTGGTTCACTGCATGAAAGGCCGCAGATAAATGCAGCATAACTTGTAGTGATAGTTCTCCTTGTTCTGCGACCTGCAATAGGTCAACCCAGACAGTCAATAAAGAGGTTTCAATACCAAATTTCGGCCAAAATCCTGATTGGAGAGGGTCCAGTAGGGACTCTCTATCAACACATTCCTGTAATGGAACAGTGACTACCTTTTCTAGTATCTTGCCGGGCCATGGAAGGCCGGTCACTGGACAATAGTTCTGAAGGTTATCTGGGTGTACGTTTTGCCAATAGCCTTTTTCATCTCCACGGGTACTAAACCATGTAATAGTGATTTATTTATTAACTGCGTCATAAACAGTGATAGCTCGGATGCCAGATGTCTTGTGATGCTCGCTGGCAAGAGAAATAGTAGGTCGTTGGTGGGCTTCAATCCTTGTAATGAGGCCTGAATAGAATCCACTGATAGTGATTTAAATTCAAAAAGGTGAAACACAATAGGGGTTTCCCAAACCCACTGCAATAGAGCGTTCCATATAAGAGATAGCTACATCTGTTATCTAATGTAGGTTAGACAAAATATTTTCCAGAATAAGTTCTATTTTTTAGAAATAATTGAGAAAGGTTTTCTTGGCTGATTTTCTGCGTCCTCAATTTTCTTGAGTAAAAATTCAGATTTTGCTTTGAATATCACTACTTTGTATTGTTTCAAAGCCAATTTGACCTTGATAGCGTAGCTAGCCGTTCTATGCTTCCTCCACCAAGGTTTGGACACATTTTTACTGCTCCCTTGGCAAAAAATGTATCGCAGCTTAATGATGAATCTATAGTGGCCAACACTCTTCCAACTTCCAGTCCAGAGATTTTATCCAGCTCTTTGGCCCTATGGGATTGAAGTCTAGAAGTACTGCTATAAGGTAGTTCCTTTCTATTATGTGGGCTAAAAAAGAACATTCTTGCAGAATGGTCTGACCATGACATAGGAAGTGTATTAATCAAACTTGTTCTAGAACATCTCAACAAGAGTATATCGAGACAGTGCCCTTGAATACGAGAGGGTGACACTGCTAGTGGTTTTAAAGTGTGATTTCCAAAAATTTACCAGAATTCCTAGTGGGAGTTCCACAATATATGTGCACATAAAAAGGCAATGGAGCTTTTACTTACAGCTGAACAGGAAGACATATGCTATGCCCCAGATCTGTTTGTACGGGAAGATTTACAATTATAAGTAGAGGATATGTAAACTATATTGGGTTTGCTTGCATTAGTTATTAGGTGTAACAATTTTAGGAAATGTGGGCACCATGTTTTTTCATGGTGATTTTTGTGTGTTTTTGTTATAAATTGTATTTGGGGAAGAGCATAATTGAACGCAAAATTTCAATTCTTAATGGGGAAACGCGATTACATTCTTTAAATGATGGACTAACTTACTAGAATGTCTTGACAAACACACAGTGCTATTATTTTTAAGCAAGAGATAAGTACATGCTGAGTTCCTTTTGAAATGGTGGTAGGACAAGGCTCATATATCTGTGCTTGTGACAGTATATGACAAATGTTCATTGGATCTTGACTATTTTGGTCATATTTGGCTGGACCAAGAGCTGGCAGGTATATCCCAAATAATGAATTCCTTTTTTAACATTAAGGGACAAGTGAGGATGGAGCGCAATGAGAAACTGGACATGTTCTATAAAGATGTAGGTTTACTGTTGGACAGAGCCCATGGTTGGATCACCAGGGAAAGGGAGGTGAAGATGAATTCTCACCTGTATAATTTATGGAAGCCTGGAATGATTGACTAATTGAGGGCCGCAGTATAATGTATTGAACATGACTCTGTGGGCCAAAGAGAGTAAATGGAGTATATTTAAAGAAGGGGTGATATGGTCTTGCCTTGGATCAGGAGTGAGCAAGCAAGCAGCTCCTTGCGTGACTATTTAAAATGACTTGGACTGCAGGCGAGTTCTAGAGTAGGAACATGGAAACAGTTCCTGAATTAATGTAATCACAGACATTGCTGACAGGTTGATAGAGGCAAGCATTATATGGAAGAATGGTTATGTTTTAAAAATGTGTAAAACTTACAATCATCCAAGGTTCTCTTGGGCTTAAGAGAGGAGCAAGAAAGAGGAAGTGACATACTAGTTAAAGAAACGAAAAAGAGACCCAAATTACAGTATGCAACAGTGCATTTGTAAGCACTTTTTTGACAGGTTATTGCTTGTTTTATGTTGTAGCTCATAGAGGTGAGCATTGCATTAGGCAGGAGGCGGGGCGAAGATGGAAATGTAATAATGACCTATGAGATGTCTCTAGAACTGCGATTCCACATGCACGTTCTGTTGAGAGAAGACAATAGACATGGCCAGGTTGTAAAAGGCATTTTATTTAAGTAATAACTCGGGTGTAATTGCAAAAGATGTCTGATGGCAAAGCGGACGACCTGAACTTGAACTTGTATTTAACATGGATCCTGCAATTTGATCTCTTGTATGGCAAGTGGTGAGGACGTGGAATACTCGGGAGGATAGCTCAGGGGCAATGTGTTCGCCTTGGAAGCAAAACGACACAGAGCAACACAGGTTCGATCCCCGGGTCCGTGCTTAGAAACCTCTGGGTATTAAGCACGTAATAAATAACCAATCATATCATACCACTTTCTGGATGAGCTGGATCTGTCACAGAAGATGCCTAAGAAGTCCCATGTACACTGTGTTACCCTAGGAAAGAGGGATGGACATGGTGGCTATAAAGCCAATGTGTTGACCTCCTGCATACGATTCTAAACATATTTGCTGAGGGTTTGTATCTAGTTCACAGGCATTGCCAATGTAGGAGGATTCCTCCTCGTAGGTGTTATCACCCAGGAGTTAGGGTACCTGAATTCCCTCCAGTGGAAAACATGTTGCCTAGTGTCTCCAGAAGAGGTATTTCATTGGGGACCCTCTATCATGTCCCTTTCTAAACGGATGTAGAAAGAGTAAACGAGGTATCTGAGTCCAGACAGAGTGTGACCCCTCAAACTGTTTTTCTAGTGTAAATCCCATCACCAGGGCAAAGGTTTTTGGACTACACTGCAGGCCTTGCTTTGTCTGTAGAATAAAAATAGCAGACAGAAGTCATTTCTGCGGTCTGTGACATTTGGCTCTCCAGATGTTTTGGACTACAACTCCCATCGGCCATAGTAAACCTAATCAATCTCGAGGGCCCATAGAAACTGTGGACCAAAACAACAGGAGAGCCGCAGGTTCTAACCACCTAACCTATGTTGATAACAAAGAAAAAAAGCAGCAACTGAAGTTAGCATACAAGTGAACTACTAGGACTGAGTCCTGATCAATGGGAAGAGCAATTCCACATACGGATTAGAGAAATAAAATGTCTAACACGAGACATGGTATGGGTTGAAAAGGAGGAAAAGGAGGAATACATATCCAGAATCTGATGGGACTCGACCCCTTTTATTATTCAGATGAAATTTCAAAATATCGCTGTCTGCAAAGTTAAGGTAAGCTAACTAACGTTTGCAATAGAAATCACCTACTGCCCAATGGACAACGTGTGCCCTTCGAGGAACCATAGCATTTCTGGAAGCCACTAACAAAGCCTCCTGTCAACATGGATGTGGATCTGCCTGCATCCCACTGGAAGATACTGCACCATAGGACGTGACGATGCTTGCCTCAATCATTGGCAAAGGACTTCAGTGTGATTCTGTACATTTATTCTGGATATTTATTAAATACTGAACTAGCTTCACATGCTGTCTGGTGTAGGGGGCCTGGGTCCTCTAGACATGAGCAGGGAGTAGGAATCATTGTCTTTGTCAACCCTTTGCTTCATACCTCCAGGCAGAAAAACACTAGAAAAAATAGGGGGACGGGCAGGGTTGGACAAGGCACTCTGACATTCGGCCAATGACCGAAATCACTTTCAAGTTTTATGGTCTGTTCTCATGGACATTTGCGTGGGCCGATTATTTTACCCCATGAGTAGGCCATTTAATGCAAAAGACATAGGGGGTCATTATAAGTTTGGTGTTATCCCACTGGTTAATACGGTGGGATACCACCAAACGGGATTACCATTACCGGCACTTGGTATGTCGGAATTACTGGCATATTCCAAGTGCCAGCAATGGCAGTAAATCCCTATTCCATGGAGTCCCATCGGTCTCCATGGGGGGATAGCTGGTATTACTGGCACCGGTAATACTGGTGCCAGTAATACCAATTGTTTTTTCCCAGTAGGGCACCTGACTTACCTCCAGCACCAAGCTGGAGGTAAATCAGGCACCCCACCAGCAAACATATAGTTTGCCGATCCATAAACATGCCGGTAAACGTTATTACAGGCAAAGTAATTCCAGACTACCAAACTTCTAATGACTCCATGGTGTTGTTGTACTGCCTGCCTCGGCTACTGCGGCTGCTGCAGCCTGCAGCAACCGACCTAAACAGAGGGACGAGGTCTGAGCCCAGCACTGCAGCCCAGTTCAAGTTAAGTACACTGAAACAATGTTTCAACTTGCTGAGCCGGGCACTTCCAGCAATGCAGCATGTGCAAAGTGCAGTGTGGGTTCATGCTGATACAGAGCTTTCCACTAATGGCGCTTTCTGCGATGTCTTCCAAAAACAGAGTCCAGGGGCAGCTGCATTTAGACACAAATGGATGTGTATGTGGAGATTCTGGAATTCACACGAATAGAATGGTAATGGACTTTTAATCTTAACCTTTGTTTGAATGCTGGTGATTTTAAATTTGCATGCATTCATGTATTTTGTAAGAATTGTAAATGTTTTGTTAAAGTTCTGATCACATATGAAATTGTACAGGAGAATCTGCAGTCTGGAAAAGCAGCAACTCTAAATGAAGTCAGGCTGGCATCACGTGGGATGTGAGATTGCAAATAACATGGGCACAGTACCAGGAGAAGCCTCTAATTCACAAGCCCATAATGAAGCACCTGACATCAATTGACAGGTTTGACTATGAAGTCCCTTGAGCTGGTGGGAGAGGTAAGGGGGAGAATGAGGAGGGGTCGCTTGCAGGAATTGGAAGAGAAGGCCAGACGTGGAGACTGGATCTGGGATGGGGAGGGGTCTGGCTTGGGCAAGGGGATCGGGCTGCAAAGTGCGAGCAGAGTGGGTTCACTGACACTCTCTAAGAGGCACAGGCTGGCTGCCTGCCCTCCATGTGCCCTGTCTCTGGGGCACCAATAGCATGATTTTGCAGATTTCAAGCATTTGGAGCTTGAAAGTGAAACCAAAAATGAGCATATCTGCAGTCTGTACTGAAGAGGGTCAAAGCACCTGTTGCTGAGAGAGACTTGTATGGTTGTTTTAGGCTTTTGTGACATGCTGTCAGTGTTTGCAATGGAAGTATGGGTGCTGTTTGGGGCTAAAGAGGAGCCCCCCATAAATTATCGAAGCAATTGAATGCAGGCATCTCTCAATTTCCATTTCCTGCAGAGTGGGGGAGGCTGGGCTCAAAGAATGAAGCAGCAATTGGCTAGGATCTGGGTCTGTGTTTGATTAACCTGCTGACCATTCAATACTGTCACTGAACCTTGTTCTCTTTGCCATTAGTTGCAATGAAAACAAATGGAGCAACAATGTTGCCTAGTTTTGTTATTGCAGTCACAATTGAGCAGTACATTCAGTATTTTCTGCTCCACTTTCCTCTTGTTTCAGAAGCAAAGTAGCACAGTTAACAGACTTGTGTCTTGACTTACAAAACCACCGAAAAACGCTTTGTCAATCAGGCTTCTCATGTTTTGGATGAGTGGGCATTTTACTACGGTCTCTCATGAAACAGATGTTGTGGGGTTCCAATTCAGCCCCAGGATCAACTGCATCTAGCCACGTTGGGCCCAAGAGTAGAGAAATCTGTTTTGCAATTGAAAAAAACACTGAGGGCTGATAGACAAAGAGGAGTGTTTCATTCCCAACTGCCCCACATCCAAATTCTGTTGCAGAGCAAGAAAGAGTATGAACAAAATTAAATAGGTCCTGTGCTGAAATGATAAGGCCCAAAACCAGGGGCCTACCTTCGATTGAATGTGTCACTTTGCAAAAGTAGAAACCACTATCATAGAAGTGTGTGCAGTTCGCAGCCTAAAACAATGAACACATAGAGACCAACCTTCACTTGCCAGGGTACTGTCAATATATCCTGATAGAAAAATGATCATTGATGGCAAGATGCAATTATATTAAAGATAAAAAGAAGGCCTCATGTTTGATGTAATTGTAACATTCAAAGTGCGAGTTTTGTGGATGAAGAAAAACTGTGTTTAACCCAAAATGACATTTCCCATTAGATTCAAAGGCCCAGGCAAGCCCTGCCTTCTTCCCTTGTTATCTGAAAATCTCTTAAGTTTCTGCAGAGCCAACAAGTGCTGGACTAAGGCTTTTATGAAGTCAACAGCTGACCCCTGGCAAAAACAAAGGATTCATTTAATGGGTTGAACTCTGAACAATCCTTGAAAATAAAATCCAGGTTTGTTGTCAGTTCAGAGATACTGATCACAGGTCTGTTCCTGAGAGATTTCCCATGAGCATGGAGGATTGGGCGATAGGCTCGGCTTTTCAAGATAAGCAAACAGGTCATCCATTAGCCTTTGACTGTGCAAGAATGTTA
The DNA here is from genome assembly GCF_040938575.1 of Ambystoma mexicanum. NCBI lineage: Eukaryota > Metazoa > Chordata > Amphibia > Caudata > Ambystomatidae > Ambystoma > Ambystoma mexicanum. The sequence goes on along the minus strand of NC_090927.1, from coordinate 191,391,046 downwards.
ATGGACTTTATTACAGGCTTGGGTCAACACAGAAAGCAGATGTCCAGATCCCTTTTCAGTTTGAAGAAATGAAACTTAATGTGAAAATTGATGGCATAATATGTATGTAATTAATACAATGCCATTGGGTTATATAGAAGATCATACTTTGTTCATTTTCTCAGGAACCATGGTTCGCACGATAATGAGACACATATCACTGCAAAGCTGATAAAATAGGCCTATCTGTTAATTGAACTCTCAAAAAAATTCAACCTTGAGAATTAAATTTACAACCTAAAATATGTTTTAGCTTTCAGAAAATGTCACAAAGTCGAGATAGTAGCTTAGTGAAGTATTTATTTGTATATAAAATGTTCTGACACTGTCTTCTAGCCTTTTGAGGAAAGCACAAATAACCCTCACTTGAAACTGCAACATCGTGCGGTGACAGGATATATTTCAATAAGTCCAGCATGATGAAATGAACCCAAATATATCTATATTGTGATGCTTAACTGTTAAGTAAAAATATTTGTTATGTTAGAGTTCTTAGTGCAAAATATAAATTTATAAAAATGTAAATGCAATGATCCTCTCCGAATTTGGCCTTGGTAAACTGAAAGGACCAATTAAAGGAAAGGGGCTAACCCTTGAATAAGGTGATGGAAAATTGTTGTCCAAGCAAAACTAATGACCAATGAGCTGGCATGTCATCATTTAGACATTTTTAGGGCGTGGTGTAGGTGCTATAAGGAGACACATGACGGAAATCAGGATCTGCCTGAAAAATGAATGAGAGGGACTGACTGAAATTACCTGGATTGGAACTGCTGATATAATTACTGGAGGAAATCAGGAGAAAAGAGAGGCAAAATAGAGGGATTGAGCCAGGAGAATATCCATTACTTATGTTGGATTCTGATTGTCCCTAAATAGTATTTTACGATTGACCCTGGTATCCATCATATACCTTAGACCAGTGGTTCTAGTAACCTGCGTGCAAAGTATAAGATGTTGGGTTATATAGGGCCTCATTACGACCCAGGCAGTAAGTTACCGCCTGGGCCGTGACTTTACCACCATGGCATAAACTATGTTTACGCCATGGTGGTTGGCGGATTTACCGCCCCATTCCAACCTTGGCGGGGCGGTAAATCCCCATTTTCCCATTTTCCCTTCCCCATTCCCATTTTGCCCCATAGGGCATAATGGGAGTGGGGAAGGCGTTAATTACGCCACCGTAAATTACGGTGGCGTAATTAACTCCATGGTCCCTTAGCGCCATGGATTTTAACACCTGCTAAAAGCAGGTGTTAAAACCTCCATGGGGCTAAGGGACCTCGTACTCAGGCGGTAAGGGTCGGCACTGTTTACGCCGCCGTAAACCCCTTACCGCCTGAGTTGTAATGAGGCCCATAGTCTGTTATTTGTGCAATTCTAATCCAATTGGTGTTTTTCCACTGGTATAAAAAGTGAACTGTTGGGAAAGAAAAGCCATTATGTCACAGAGAATGTGGCGTGTCGTTCAATGTTGTGTAAATAATATATTTTCCATAATAATGAATACAAATATATTCTTTCTTTATACCGGCCCGGGGTTTGGCTTGTCATTGATTTATGGTGAGGAATTTACATGGTTCTAGATGTGTCACAGACCGAACTAGATTAAATTTAAAGGCTTATTGGTGTGGCGCTTTTGATTGGGGTGGGGAAGACTTCACTTTATTAATCGTGGTCTCATAGCTATGCGTCACAGTGTCCACCAGCAGTGGATTTTTGAAGTGACATCTTTTTTTGTTTAATAGATGGAGGCGTTTCTGAAGTTTAGTGTTCTTGAAAGAGCACCTTCAGCAGATAGGATAAAGAATGGCAGGGTATGCAGTTTCACCTCCCACTGACTATAATGTCTCGTTTTTTAATAATTCTTCCTGCCTGACTATTCCATCTTCCAAGCACTGTACATATAGGTTTAATTATTCACCAAGTTAAGGTTGCTCAGTTTATGAAACATGAAAAGATGAAGAGCTGAGTCGGCCCTGCGGGATTTGAAATGTGTGAGTGCAGTCTGCACACATATGAGAATGGGTCCATTTATTTATTTATTTATTTATACATGGAGGAACAATGCTCTTTTGCCACAAGATAAGAAATCAGATTTGACTGAAAGCAGTGAGCTTCTTACAATGGGGTGAGTTTGAGTGACATTCTGACCAGGTTGTGGAGGGGAATACATGGAACCGTCACTGTGGACAATGCCTGGTGGATATACATAGATTAAGGACAACCAACATTAGACAATTTTAAGTGCAGGTAGGTTGTACGGCCAGAGTGGAGGCAGAGGAAATGAGGGACAGAGGCAGGTTACAGGCAAAGGAAAAATGTTAGCTAGTAAAACACCAGGAAAAACAGAAAGGAAGAAGTGAGGAGCTGCATGGGAGGCTGGTGGAAGTTGTGGGAAGAAAGCATAGAGAAAAGCAACAGAATAAACAGGTAAGGATGAAGGGAGGAACACAGGGCTGGTAGCAGGTAGAGGAAGAGAGGGATATAAACATTCAAAAGGATTGCAGAAGCTTAGTAAGAGGTGTAAGTATACGCTGAACAATAAAGGGGTGATTGCTGTGCCTTGAGGGATCGCTCTAGTAACCGATGAAGGAATAGACTCAAAAGGCTTGAGTTTAGAAGGAAAAGATGCTTTGGCCCAATGACTAATTAAACTTAAAACACCGAATTCAAAATGAGGACATTTATTGCTACGCATAATTATTTCCTACTTAAAAAATTGGTATAGCTCTGCAGATAGATTAACCTCTACATCCTAGTTGTGCAGGAGCTAAGTACCTGATCCAATAACGTGACAGCTTTCCAATAGGCACGTGAATCATTTGTGATTTTGATTTTTTCATTACGTTCTCAGAGGTGAACTGTCTCACAGAACGTGAGTTTAGGGTTGTGTGACTCACCTTTGTGAGCCTGAGGGCCCGATTCTCAGCTTATGCTAAACGTAGTGTGGAAAGCCAACACTCTCTCCTCCAGTTTCCAGCACCACCGTTCTGAGGTGGGTAGAAAGATTGGAGGGGAAATATCATGCTTCAAGTGCTGCATACATACAAACATGTCTACCAGGCACTGTGTGCAATTCCTAAAAGACTTCCACTTTAGGACATTTTTCTGAGCTAGAAAAGGGGTTCTGCAGTCTTGGATTTCCTATTTTTATAAAGGCAAAAAGTGTGCAGCAGCGTTTAACGGAACCTAAAAGGTGCTGTATTTTAACTCCTCTTTTTGGCATGCTAAACAAGTTCTTTTAAAAGGAGAATCCCCCTGCAGTGTCTACCCTGTATTTCCCATGGTTCCTAAGGGAGTTATCAAGCAGTAAATCAGGCACATGCAAAAGTCGTGGCTTTGATGCCAGATCCCAACATTACCACATTATCATAATATGGTGCTTTTAAGGAAAGTGTTCATCCTTCAAAGATTAACACTTTCCTATTGGTGCATGCACCTCAAAATCGGGACCTGTGTCAATGCTGCATGACATTAGTTACACGCTGAAGTAATGGTGAGTGGCAGATTTTCTGGATATTTTTTGAGAAAGTGTTCTGAAACGTATGGTTGGGAGTCATGTAGGGCCATCCACAACATTATACAATGAAGGGTCTGCAAAGGAGGTGAAGGAACGCATGTGATGTGGGGAGCATGGAGTGGAGACAAGGGGCAGAGGATAGGAACAAACAGTGAAGAAAGTTGGGTCGTAAATCATCCCTGAGGCCTGTGGTTCTTTAATGTATGATTACATTGTTAGAAGCCTAGTGGTGCCAACTGATACATGTTCCATAATGTGTTATCATTTTGTGTATTGTTTTGCTCTCTTTTATTGCTTAGAGAGCCAATTGATTAACATGTCCGCATCCAAGACACAGGTATGACGTTCAAACATAATTGCACCTGGAGTCACATAAAGAGTTCTCAGCCTAATTTTCTTTTTCTGTATTTCTTTTTTATGTTTTTTCTACAGACAGTTCCCTGATGAAGGATCAGTAAGATCCAACATGCATTGGAAAGAATGTGACTGTCTGTTTATGGTCTTGTAATTAATTGGATGTGTATTTGAATTTAATTTGCAGACATATTTTACATATGTGACTATAAATTTGTTTACATGTTGTGGCAGTGTGGAACACACTAAATGGTCCCAGGCAGTAGCAAGGAAAGCTTTCTTAGCGCTTTGTTATTTTCTCTTATATATGTTCCACATTGTACTAATGTGGATACCGGTGTGGTCCCAATACTTGAATTTAGGATTTTGAAGACCATTACTACTGTTGCCATTACTGTAGGTTTTGAATGTGGTGCCCACTATACTGTTGTTTTTGTGAACCCAGCAGATCCCCCACATACCTCCTCCAGGATAGCCATCCGGGGAAACAGAGGGGCCCCCGGATCCTACCGACACCTGCTGGCAGCCAGGGCTGAGCAGGGGACTTCATCACAAGTCCTAACTTCAGCCAGTGCCTTCTCGCCTACTCATCTGTACACAGGTTAGGCACCTTGCAGTTTCATTTAACCTACCCACAGAATCACAGTCTGGGTGTCCTCTTTGATAGCAAACTAAAGCTTCAACAATTCATCACCACTACTGCTAATGTGACTGCAGAATCAATCTATGGAAAATAAGAAAGATGTGTCCTTTCCTCACCTACCACTCAAATAAGTCTTGCTTTCCACTATTTTATTTGGCCGTCTTGTTCACCCTACTTCTGGACCTACCACTCTACTCCTCTACTCTTTGACTACCTGAACAACATGTTAAACTTTGCTACTCAGACTCTCTACACTCTCCCATTGTCCCCTCCCACCTGTACTCATTGGGGGTCATTACGAGGTTGGAGGTAGCCATGGTGCTATTAGAGCCATGGCTACCCCCTTACTGCATATCAGGTCCGGGTTCCCTGAATGGAGAATTACCGGGCCATTCCAACCTTGGAGGACCTGGTATTTCCCCATTCAGGGAACCCATCCCCATTCCCATTCGAGCCCCCATAAGGCCCAATGGGAATGGGGACCATGCTAACTAGCATGCTGGTCCTTTAGCGGCTCCCATTAAGGGCACCTGGTAAAACCAGCCACCCTTAGCGGGACCCGCTAAAGGACCTCGTAAGGGTTTAATAGCTCTGGCACCCTTACCGGCGCCGTTAACCCCTTACCGCCAACCTCGGAATGAGGCCCATTGTCTTTAGGCAGGATGGTTTTCCATACAACACCGGTCAATCTCCATCTTCATTTTCCTTGTATTGAAATCCACTAATTGGCTGAACCTAACCCTTCCCACCCAGCAAACTCTGTCCCCTTTAACCCCAAACTCGCACCCTGTAATTGAGAACTCGACTCTACCCATCAGCACACCACTTTCACCCACACTGGGCCGTTGCTGAATAATGATGCCATGTTCATTTTAGAGGCTTAGTTCTTGGATCCCCTCTCGCAAGTATAGCCTGTTTGTGTGTCAAAGTCCTGTACTTAAGTCCTTGGTGGTCTGGGGCATGAACCACTGGATGTGGTATATTGCTGATGGCACCGGAGAGAATTGTGCGGCTTCACTTGCCGCCATGTAGTTAATGGTCTGCCGCTTCCCTCTCTTGTCGCTGCAGCTCTTCTTTCAGTGGCGGAAGGCTGGCCGCGCTGGATGCTGAGTGTTGGCTTGTACTTTTTCGAGTAAAGATTTCTGCTGACTGCTTGTGTGTTGCTGGAGGGCTTCTCTTGCTTTGGTGCTGCTTGTTTGAGTTAATACCAGGTTCGCGGACTCTACAAGAGACAGTTTGGTGAGAATGTTGTATATGAGGCTTGGCGTGAGACAAATGGGTACTGCATTACAGCATGCTGGCACAAGGATGGGGGTAAGGAACTGGGAGCCTCTCAAATACCACCGTCATCCTCAAGGTACGAACTGGCTGCCAATTTCTCATTGGTAAGCCTCCCACTCTCGCACGAGAGTGGTTCCCATCCGCTCTTGGTAATACCAGAATGCTGGCCTTGTCACATAGAGACATGTCTGTGCTTTTCATCCAAATGTTAGTTGATGGCAGGATAAATCAAATTGAAAACACACATCTACTCAACATATCAAAAAGATCGTATTACTAAGTCCACATATACAGATGCAAACTCCGACAAATAATATTGCGAAATGCCTTCCAGAGGCCGTTCATACACCGTCTAATGCTGGGGAACCATGTAACAGGAAGAAAGCCTGCTGAAAGATAACTCTGTTTTCGAAGTGGTCTGCCGCATCATCCACAATAACCTTTTGGTCCACTCACCTTGATGACAGAAGACACCTTGTGCGCAGATATAGAATTGCCTACTTTTGTGTATCTATAAAGACACCCAAAGAAGTCTTCAAGGCCCAGCATCCGCAGCATCCACACTTGGTCCCCAATACCATACAAGAGCAAATTGAAAAGTGGTTTCCATGCACAAATCACTTTCCCTTCTATTTTACATTCAGTGCCGTGAATCACCGTGCAAATGCAGATGTCGAATGAGACCATGATGGTCCCGAGCACCCTATGTCATCAGGCTGGCCCCAACGCCCGAAGCTCATGAGCTCGTCCTGGTGCCCCACACCACAATGATACTCTCAATGTCTATGCAGGAGCCCCACATGGGAGCATGTTTCCACCAAGTGACTCTTAAACATAGGAAGAAATAGCTTACAAATGAATTGATAGAATACACATCGATTGTCCACACGTTTTATAGAAGCTGGAGGCAATCACAAGTAGTTGAACAAATGAATGAAATATATGACTGGGCTATGCAAAAGAAACTCTGTCAGGACATACTTATACTGAATTCAGATCCTGAGGAGAAATATCTTTGGGAAATGAATGGGGTACCTATTTAGAAAGCATGAACAGAGAAATGTGTATGGGCTTGCAATTTTAAGTTGTGAATAAATGAATGTGTACATTTCAAGTGTTTTTTCTTTCTTTTAAAAGGGAAGAGAAGCTTGCAGGGAATACCGGTTTTCTAAGATTTAATTTCCTGTCAAAGCGCCCCCACACCCGCACCCCCACCTCCACCCTCACAACCCCTGTGTTGTGTTTACATGGTGATTTATTCTACTTCATGACATTAAGAGGGTAATTCATAGAATTCAGCGCATAAGTGGCGCACGCGGCTGGCGCACAGTGTGCGCGTGCGAATCCCTGCGCCAGCCGCGTGCGCTAAAATCCATTTCCGCGCACAGCGTATTCATGGATTCCAGCCACCAAAACCAGCCGTGGCGCACAGTGGCGCAGCGACCCTGCAGCAGCGCCAGTTACGCCCCCAAGAACGCCTCTCGCGCAGGGAAAAGCCATCAATATACCCAATCCAGCGCAAAGGGCTGCGCTAACCCTGTACCAGCACGGCAAGTGGGCTACGTGTATCACTGGGGTGCGCGGGAAGTACCTCACGCGATTGGCCCCGTGCGAGCAGGGTACGCGTATATCAGGGGTGCGCGGGAAGTACCACACGCGATTTCCGTAGGGTACGCGTATCTCAGGGGTGCGCGGGAATTTCCACACGCGATTGGGCCCGTGCGAGCAGGGTACGCGTATCTCAGGGGTGCGCAGGAAGTGCCACATGCGATTTCAGCAGGGTACGTGTATTTCAGGGGTGCGCGGGAATTTCCACACGTGATTGGGGGTACGCGTATCTCAGGGGTGCGCAGGAAGTGCCACACGCAATTTCAGCAGGGTACGTGTATTTCAGGGGTGCGTGGGAATTTCCACACGCGATTGGGGGTACGCGTATCTCAGGGGTGCGCGGGAAGTGCCACACGCGATATCCGCAGGGTACGCGTATCTCAGGGGTGCGCGGGAATTGCCACACGCGATTGGGCCCGTGCGAGCAGGGTACGCGTATCTCAGGGGTGCGCAGGAAGTGCCACACGCGATTCCATCAGGGTACGTGTATTACAGGGGTGCGCGGGGAGCACCACACGTGAATTGCACATGTGGGTCCTCCCAGGTGTTCCCTCTACACCCTCCACGGGCCCTGCAGGTGGCTCACACCACAGGGGCCTACCCTGCACATGTCCTGCAGGCACATCATCCACCATGGCCATGACCCCCAGCCAACCCACATGTCAACTTGCACTACTGCCCACCAACGCATGTCCCCCTGCACTCCCAGTCACCAGGGGCACCCTCCACCAGGCCCCACCCATGTCTCCCAGCACCCCCACCCCCCAGCAGAGCAGGGGCACCCACCACCAGGCCCCCACCCATGTCTCCCACCACCCCCACCCCCCAGCCACCAGGGGCACCCACCACCAGGCCCCCACCCATGTCTCCCACCACCCCCACCCCCAAGCAGTACAGGGGCAGCCTCCAACAGGCCCCCACCCATTTCCAACTCATGTCTCCCACCACCCCCACCCCCCAGCACTGTGGTGCACCTGCCAGCAGGCCCCCACCCATGTCCAACTCATGTTCCCCACCACCCCCACCCCCCAGCACTGTGGGGCACCAGCCAGCAGGCCCCCACCCATGTCTCCCACCACCCCCACCCCCCAGTCACCAGGGGCAGCCTCCACCAGGCCCCCACCCATGTCTCCCACCACCCCCACCCCCCAGCCACCAGGGGCAGCCTCCACCAGGCCCCCACCCATTTCCAACTCATGTCTCCCACCACCCCCACCCCCCAGCACTGTGGTGCACCTGCCAGCAGGCCCCCACCCATGTCCAACTCATGTTCCCCACCACCCCCACCCCCCAGCACTGTGGGGCACCTGCCAGCAGGCCCCCACCCATGTCTCCCACCACCCCCACCCCCCAGTCACCAGGGGCAGCCTCCACCAGGCCCCCACCCATGTCTCCCACCACCCCCACCCCCCAGCCACCAGGGGCAGCCTCCACCAGGCCCCCACCCATTTCCAACTCATGTCTCCCACCACCCCCACCCCCCAGCACTGTGGTGCATCTGCCAGCAGGCCCCCACCCATGTCCAACTCATGTTCCCCACCACCCCCACCCCCCAGCACTGTGGGGCACCTGCCAGCAGGCCCCCACCCATGTCCAACTCATGTTCCCCACCACCCCCACCCCCCAGCACTGTGGGGCACCTGCCAGCAGGCCCCCACCCATGTCCAACTCATGTTCCCCACCACCCCCATCCCCCAGCACTGTGGGGCACCTGCCAACAGGCCCCCACCCATGTCTCCCACCACCCCCACCCCCCAGTCACCAGGGGCAGCCTCCACCAGGCCCCCACCCATGTCTCCCACCACCCCCACCCCCCAGCCACCAGGGGCAGTCTCCACCAGCCCCCCATCCATGTCACCCACCACCCCCACCACCCCAGTCACCAGGGGCAGCCTCCACCAGGCCCCCACCCATGTCTCCTACCACCCCCACCCCCCAGCAGTGCAGGGGAAGCCTCCACCAGGCCCCCACCCATGTCTCACACCACCCCCACCCCCCAGCCACCAGGGGCAGCCTCCACCAGGCCCCCACCCATGTCTCCCACCACCCCCACCCCCCAGCAGTGCAGGGGCAGCCTCCACCAGGCCCCCACCCATGTCTCACACCACCCCCACCCCCCAGCAGTGCAGGGGCAGCCTCCACCAGGCCCCCACCCATGTCGACCACCACCACCACCCCAGGGTCACCAGGGGCAGCCTCCACCAGGCCCCCACCCATGTCTCCCAACACCCCCATCCCCCAGCAGTGCAGGGGCAGCCTCCACCAGGCCCCCACCCATGTCTCACACCACCCCCACCCCCCCGCAGTGCAGGGGCAGCCTCCACCAGGCCCCCACCCATGTCTCCCACCACCCTCACCCCCCAGTCACCAGGGGCAGCCTCCACCAGGCCCCCACCCATGTCTCCTACCACCCCACCCCCCAGCAGTGCAGGGGCAGCCTTCACCAGGCCCCCACCCATGTCTCACACCACCCCCACCCCCCAGCAGTGCAGGGGCAGCCTCTACCAGGCCCCTACCCATGTCTCACACCACCCCCAACCCCCAGTCAGCAGGGGCAGCCTCCACCAGGCCCCCACCCATGTCTCCCACCACCCCCACCCCCCGGCAGTGCAGGGGCACACACCACCAAGCCCCCACCCATGCCTCCCACCACCCCCACCCCCCAGCAGTGCAGGGGCAGCCTCCACCAGGCCCCCACCCATGCCTCACACCACCTCCACCCCCCAGCAGTGCAGGGGCACCCACCACAAGGCCCCCACCCATGTCTCCCACCACCCCCACCCCCCAGCAGTGCAGGGGCAGCCTCCACCAGGCCCCCACCCATGTCCCCCAGCACCCCCACCCCCCCAGCACTGTGGGGCACCTGCCAGCAGGCCCCCACCCATGTCCAACTCATGTTGCCCACCACCCCCACCCCCCAGCCACCAGGGACACCCACCACCAGGCCCCCAACCATGTCTCACACCACCCCCACCCCCCAGCAGTGCAGGGGCACCCACCACCAGGCCCCCACCCATGTCTCACACCACCCCCACCCCCAGCAGTGCAGGGGCACCCACCACCAGGCCCCCACCCATGTCTCCCACCACCCCCACCCCCCAGCAGTGCAGGGGCAGCCTCCACCAGGCCCCCACCCATGTCCCCCAGCACCCCACCCCCCAGCACTGTGGCGCACCTGCCAGCAGGCCCCCACCCATGTCCAACTCATGTTCCCCACCACCCCCACCCCCTAGCCACCAGTGGCAGCCCCCACCAGGCCCCCACCCATGTCTCCCAGCACCCCCACCCCCCAGCACTGTGGGGCACCTGCCAGCAGGCCCCCACCCATGTCTCCCACCACCCCCACCCCCCAGCCACCAGGGGCAGCCTCCACCAGGCCCTCACCCATTTCCAACTCATGTCTCCCACCACCCCCACCCCCCAGCACTGTGGTGCACCTGCCAGCAGGCCCCCACCCATGTCCAACTCATGTTCCCCACCACCCCCACCCCCCAGCACTGTGGGGCACCTGCCAGCAGGCCCCCAACCATGTCCAACTCATGTTGCCAACCACCCACACCCCCCAGCACTGTGGGGCACCTGCCAGCAGGCCCCCACCCATGTCCAACTCATGTTCCCCACCACCCCCACCCCCCAGAACTGTGGGGCACCTGCCAGCAGGCCCCCACCCATGTCTCCCACCACCCCCACCCCCCAGCCACCAGGGGCAGCCTCCACCAGGCCCCCACCCATGTCTCCCACCACCCCCACCCGCCCAGTCACCAGGGGCAGCCTCCACCAGGCCCCCACCCATGTCTCCCACCACCCCCATCCCCCAGCAGTGCAGGGGCAGCCTCCACCAGGCCACCACCCATGTCTCACACCACCCCCACCCCCCAGCCACCAGGGGCAGCCTCCACCAGGCCCCCACCCATGTCTCCCACCACCCCCACCCCCCAGCAGTGCAGGGGCAGCCTCCACCAGGCCACCACCCATTTCTCACACCACCCCACCCCCCAGCAGTGCAGGGGCAGCCTCCACCAGGCCCCCACCCATGTCTCCCACCACCCCCACACCCCAGCAGTGCAGGGGCAGCCCCCACCAGGCCCCCACCCATGTCTCACACCACCCCCACCCCCCAGCAGTGCAGGGGCAGCCTCCACCAGGCCCCCACCCATGTCTCACACCACCTCCACCCCCCAGCAGTGCAGGGGCAGCCTCCACCAGGTCCCCACCCATGTCTCCCACCGCCCCCACCCCCCAGTCACCAGGGGCAGCCTCCACCAGGCCCCCACCCATGTCTCCCACCACCCCCACCCCCCAGTAGTGCAGGGGCAGCCTCCACCAGGCCCCCACCCATGTCTCACACCATCCCCACCCCCCAGCAGTGCAGGGGCAGCCTCCACCAGGCCCCCACCCATGTCTCACACCACCCCCACCCCCCAGCAGTGCAGGGGCAGCCTCCACCAGGTCCCCACCCATGTCTCCCACCACCCCCACCCCCCAGTCACCAGGGGCAGCCTCCACCAGGCCCCCACCCATGTCTCACACCACCCCCACCCCCCAGCAGTGCAGGGGCACCCACCACCAGGCCCCCACCCATGTCTCCCACCACCCCCACCTCCCCAGCAGTGCAGGGGCAGCCTCCACCAGGCCCCACCCATGTCCCCCAGCACCCCCATCCCCCAGCACTGTGGGGCACCTGCCAGCAGGCCCCCACCCATGTCCAACTCATGTTCCCCACCACCCCCACCCCCCAGCCACCAGGGCTAGCCCCCACCAGGCCCCCACCCATGTCTCCCAGCACCCCCACCCCCAGCACTGTGGGGCACCTGCCAGCAGGCCCCCACCCATGTCTCCCACCACCCCCACCCCCCAGCCACCAGGGGCAGCCTCCACCAGGCCCTCACCCATTTCCAACTCATGTCTCCCACCACCCCCACCCCCCAGCACTGTGGTGCACCTGCCAGCAGGCCCCCACCCATGTCCAACTCATGTTCCCCACCACCCCCACCCCCCAGCACTGTGGGGCACCTGCCAGCAGGCCCCCACCCATGTCCAACTCATGTTGCCCACCACCCACACCCCCAGCACTGTGGGGCACCTGCCAGCAGGCCCCCACCCATGTCCAACTCATGTTCCCCACCACCCCCACCCCCCAGAACTGTGGGGCACCTGCCAGCAGGCCCCACCCATGTCTCGCACCACCCCCACCCCCCAGCCACCAGGGGCAGCCTCCACCAGGCCCCCACCCATGTCTCCCACCACCCCCACCCGCCCAGTCACCAGGGGCAGCCTCCACCAGGCCCCCACCCATGTCTCCCACCACCCCCATCCCCCAGCAGTGCAGGGGCAGCCTCCACCAGGCCCCCACCCATGTCTCACACCACCCCCACCCCCCAGCCACCAGGGGCAGCCTCCACCAGGCCCCCACCCATGTCTCCCACCACCCCCACCCCCCAGCAGTGCAGGGGCAGCCTCCACCAGGCCCCCACCCATGTCTCACACCACCCCCACCCCCCAGCAGTGCAGGGGCAGCCTCCACCAGGCCCCCTCCCATGTCTCCCACCACCCCCACCCCCCAGTCACCAGGGGCAGCCTCCACCAGGCCCCCACCCATGTCTCCCACCACCCCCACACCCCAGCAGTGCAGGGGCAGCCCCCACCAGGCCCCAACCCATGTCTCACACCACCCCACCCCCCAGCAGTGCAGGGGCAGCCTCCACCAGGCCCCCACCCATGTCTCACACCACCCCCACCCCCCAGCAGTGCAGGGGCAGCCTCCACCAGGCCCCCACCCATGTCTCCCACCGCCCCCACCCCCCAGTCACCAGGGGCAGCCTCCACCAGGCCCCCATCCATGTCTCCCACCACCCCCACCCCCCAGCAGTGCAGGGGCAGCCTCCACCAGGCCCCCACCCATGTCTCACACCATCCCCACCCCCCAGCAGTGCAGGGGCAGCTTCCACCAGGCCCCCACCCATGTCTCACACCACCCCCACCCCCCAGCAGTGCAGGGGCAGCCTCCACCAGGCCCCCACCCATGTCTCCCACCACCCCCACCCCCCAATCACCAGGGGCAGCCTCCAGCAGGCCCCCACCCATGTCTCCCACCACCCCCACCCCCAGCAGTGCAGGGGCAGCCTCCACCAGGCCCCCACCCATGTCTCACACCACCCCCACACCCCAGCAGTGCAGGGGCAGCCTCCACCAGGCCCCCACCCATGTCTCCCACCACCCCCACCCCCCAGCAGTGCAGGGGCACCCACCACCAGGCCCCCACCCATGTCTCCCACCACCCCCACCCCCCAGCAGTGCAGGGGCATCCTCCACCAGGCCCCCACCCATGTCCCCCAGCCCCCCCACCCCCCAGCACTGTGGGGCACCTGCCAGCAGGCCCCCACCCATGTCCAACTCATGTTCCCTACCACCCCCACCCCCCAGCACTGTGGGGCACCTCCCAGCAGGCCTCCACCCATGTCCAACTCATGTTCCCCACCCCCCACCCTCCAGCACTGTGGGGCACCTGCCAGCAGGCCCCCACCCATGTCTCCCACCACCCCCACCCCCCAGCAGTGCAGGAGCAGCCTCTACCAGGCCCCCACCCATGTCTCACACCACCCCCACCCCCCAGCCACCAGGGGCACCCACCACCAGGCCCCCACCCATGTCTCCCACCACCCCCAATCCCCAGCAGTGCAGGGGCAGCCTCCACCAGGCCCCCACCCATGTCTCCCAACACCCCCACCCCCCAGCCACCAGGGGCAGCCTCCACCAGGCCTCCACCCATGTCTCCCAGCACCCCCACCCCCCAGCACTGTGGGGCACCTGCCAGCAGGCCCCCACCCATGTCTCCCACCACCCCCACCCCCAGCCACCAGGGGCAGCCTCCACCAGGCCCCCACCCATTTCCAACTCATGTCTCCCACCACCCCCACCCCCCAGCACTGTGGTGCACCTGCCAGCAGGCCCCCACCCATGTCCAACTCATGTTCCCCACCACCCCCACCCCCCAGCACTGTGGGGCACCTGCCAGCAGGCCCTCACCCATGTCCAACTCATGTTCCCCACCACCCCCACCCCCCAGCACTGTGGGGCACCTGCCAGCAGGCCCCCACCCATGTCCAACTCATGTTCCCCACCACCCCCACCCCCCAGCACTGTGGGGCACCTGCCAGCAGGCCCCCACCCATGTCTCCCACCACCCCGACCCCCCAGCCACCAGGGGCAGCCTCCACCAGGCCCCCACCCATGTCTCCCACCACTATCACACTCCCATTCACCAGGGGCAGCCTCCACCAGGCCCCCACCCATGTCTCCCACCACACCCACCCCCCAGCAGTGCAGGGGCAGCCTCCACCAGGCCCCCACCCATGTCTCACACCACCCCCACCCCCCAGCCACCAGGGGCAGCCTCCACCAGGCCCCCACCCATGTCTCCCACCACCCCCACCCCCCAGCAGTGCAGGGGCAGCCTCCACCAGGCCCCCACCCATGTCTCACACCACCCCCAGCCCCCAGCAGTGCAGGGGCAGCCTCCACCAGGCCCTCACCCATGTTTCCCACCACCCCCACCCCCCAGTCACCAGGGGCAGCCTCCACCAGGCCCCCACCATTGTCTCCCACCACCCCCACCCCCCAGCAGTGCAGGGGCAGCCTCCACCAGGCCCTCACCCATGTTTCCCACCACCCCCACCCCCCAGTCACCAGGGGCAGCCTCCACCAGGCCCCCACCCATGTCTCCCACCACCCCCACCCCCCAGCAGTGCAGGGGCAGCCTCCACCAGGCCCCCACCCATGTCTCCCACCACCCCCACCCCCCAGCAGTGCAGGGGCACCCTCCACCAGGCCCCCACCCATGTCCCCCAGCACCCCCTCCCCCCAGCACTGTGGGGCACCTGCCAGCTGGCCCCCACCCATGTCCAACTCATGTTCTCCACCACCCCCACACCCCAGCCACCAGGGGCAGCCTCCACCAGGCCCCCACCCATGTCTCCCAGCACCCCTACCCCCCAGCACTGTGGGGCACCTGCCAGCAAGCCCCCACCCATATGCAACTCATGTTCCCCAGCCAACATGTCATCACAATCTAGATCCCTGGTCCCTATGGTCAGCCTCCAAATGCAAAACACCCACCCGAGTATTGCATCCACCCACTCATAATTTGCAATTACATCACAGAACACCAATTGCAAGTTCCGAAACAAACACATTTCCCTCACATACACCCAATGGGTGTCAGTGAATCTCAAAACACATATCATGAAATGCATGAAACCAATGAGATACCACACATTGAAGTTCACCAAAAAAAATATGTATTAAAGGAAACATAAATAGAATAAAAAATGAAGAAACAGAAACGTGAATGTACAAAAATGAAAAGAAGCATGTCCGTTAAAAAAAGCAAAACCAAAAATAAAATTCCAAAGTAATGTTGTCCAAAGTCAATGTCCACAAAACAAAATCCAATGGGAAATAAAAAAGAAAGCCATTGCTCCATGGTTAAAAAGTGAGAATAAAATACAATCCAACTACGAACTATGTACATGGGAACAAGCCAGGGTCCATTATCCCAACAAAATAAAGCAAACCTATCTAACTACACTAACTAATAAAATAAACTATATACAAAAATGTGGCCAATGTCCGAAAGGTCCAAATAAAATAAAAACAAAAATGAAACCTAACACTACCTACATAACTATGTACAAGGGCAGCGGGCTAGTTTCACGGCTCACTTGTGGATGTCCCGGGCCAGGGCATCATCGAACTCCTCCTCAATGTCCCGGAGGCGGTCCTCCTCCATGGCCCAGAGGGTCCGCAGGGCCGTCGACGTCTCCACCTCCAAACCCCTGCGGATTGCCTCGAGGCACTCGGCCCGCCTCAGGGCCTTCCGCTAGGAGTTCTCCGCCCTGACCATTGTGAGCCGTGCCTCTTCCGCCCGCTGCCGCTCCGCATCTATGGCGTGGCCCAAACTCTGCCACATGGAAGACACTCTCTGTCGTGGGTCCTCCTGCCCTCCGGCCGATGCCTGCCCCACCGATGTTGAAGGCCCCGAGCCTTCATGGCTCCCACCACGTTGCTGCTGCTGCTGTGCCTCTGCCCGTGCACTGCCTCCTGCTGCCTGCACATCCTCCGCCGGCTGGGGTGCAGTCGTTGATGTGGCCACCCCTGCTGGACGTCCGACTCCCGACTGTGGCAGGGATGCCTCCTCCACCAGCCTGGCCACACCGTCAGAGGCAGCTCCACAGGGCACCCAGGTGACTGATGGGTGGGAAGATGGCAGAGAGGACGACTGGTGCGTAGGGGGTCCAGTTGAGGAGGGGGTCGGAGCAAGCCCCATCAGACGGAGGAATCCGGCCTGGGTGACCTGTCCCAGCAGGCTGACGTGGTCAACGAGCCATTCGAGATGACTTGCAGTCTCTTCATGAAAAGACTGCAGGTCACCTCGCATGGCCCGTTGACGCAACGCCACACCAGCCAGGACAGGCTCAACCCGGACCTGGATAGCCACGTCTGCAGGCAGGGAAGGCCAGTTGACGTGAGCTCATCCCCTGCCTGAAAACGGGTCTGGACGTAGGCATCCCTGCTGGTGCAAGATGATGCAGGGACAGGATCAGGGACAGGATTGCACACAGGCACCTCCGCGGTGGCCTGTGCTGCCTCCTGTCCCTGGTCCTGCACTGCACCACTAGCACCAGTGGGATCCCCACCTCCAGACCCCGTCTCTGGTGCTTGCAAGGCCTCCTCCTCCACCAAACCCCCCACCAACCTGGATGACTCCGTGCCATCTTCCCCTGTTGGGCCCTGTGGGGTCCCAGCTGCCCCTTCTGCTGCCGAGGACTCCAACTCCAACCTCCGCCTCTTGGACCTCCCCCCGGCAGCTGCGGCCTGGGACGCGGCACCAGACTCCTCACTCCCCGACGAGATGACAACATGGGAGGGGAGCCGGGCCTTGCGTCTCCGGCTGGCGGTGGGATCCCCGCCGCTGTGCTCCACAGCACCTTCTCCGCCCTCTTCATCAGTTGACGCTGCAGACAAGGAGAAACAAAACACAGGCATCAGGGCACTGTACAATGGACACATACACACATGACAGTTGTACATGAGTGGCATTGGCAAACCTCAGACATGTCATCACAATCCCCAACACACATGTCATTACAACTCGCACACATGAGCCATACCACAGCCATATCTCAACTGCCACCACCATCCATACACATACAACAGCATGAGCAGCCAAAGGTGAGCCAGATATCACATGCAACACAGGAAGTGCACCACACATGTACACACACCACCACACTTGCATGCATGTGTACACCTCTGCCAAGTGTCGCACTGTTCAGACGGGAATCCATGTCACATCTGCCAATCAGGCTTCCACATACCGCTGTCACATGCATCCATGTTGCATCACTGTTGCACCCTTGTCAAATACACACACATGCACATGTACACAGTGCTGATACATGCAGCCGAAAACAACATACATGCGTGACATCACGGACATGTCTACTTACATACACATTCATCCAAACATGTGTGCCCACACAACTGCATTTGGCATGCAAGCCTACACACACAAGCACCATCCATGTCTCACACATTACAGCCCTCGCATGTGTCAGCCCCATGGCCCTGTACACCCCCACCCATACTCGACCCCATACAAACAGATGTGTAACCTGCACACTACTGAATAATCACCACATGCACTGCTCACAATCAGGATGCATGTACACTCACCGCTCGACTCCAGACGGGTCTGCTTCTCAAGGACCTGGACGTGCAGCGCTGGAGATATGCGTTCCAGGACCCTCATCTGTTCTTCCGACAAGTGGCCCCGGCGCCCCTTGGCATCCGCTGCCTTCAAGAGGCGCCGGGCCTTGTTCAGGGTCCTGGACCTGAAGTCCTCCCAGCGCTTCTTGACATGTTGTAAGTCGCGGACTGCAACCCCCTCCGCGTTGATGGCAGTCACAATGTCAGTCTAGATCCGAGTCCGTCCTTCCTTGTCGGCGCGGGAACCTCCGAAGAGGGCATCATACTGCCCCAGGATTTGCTCCACCAGGACACCAACTTCGGTGGCACTGAAGCTGGTGCCCCTCTACCTCTCTGGCCGGGGGTTGTCAGTGGTCCCAGATGGTGTTTGCCCTGACATGACAACCCCAGAGGCAGTAGTGGGTGGGCAACTGGGTCCTGGGGCTGGGCTGTGGAGCGATGGAATCCCAGTCGGGAGTCTTCGGTTCCAGCAGGGGAGGTCACAGCAACAGCACCCCTGGCTGATGTGCAGGCAGCAAATGGCAGGGCACGTGGACAGCAGGCAGTCAGGTAGCAGCAGATGGCAGGTGGGAGCGTGCTCAGGGCTCTGGGGGGCAGTAGTTCGGCCTTCTGGGCAGGAGCGTGGTCTTCCGTGTGCTTACGCGTGGCCAGCTTGATACGGAGTGATTTGGCACGTGAAAAATCTGCACGTCAGCGTGTAATTCGAGGAAAGGCCCTTAGCGCGTAAGCGCGTCTGCACGCATACGCATTTTCATTGGACAGAAGGCCCCTCAAGCGCAAGCGCCCCTGTGACGTGATGCGTACAGACGTGCATGGGCATTTCAGCACACGTGGAAAACTGCACGTCCGCGTGTAATACGAGGAAAGGCCCTTAGCGCGTATGCACGGCAGCACGCATATGCGATTTCATTGGACCAAAGGCCCTTAGCGCGTGAGCGCGTCTGTGACGTGACGCGCGCAGGTGTTTCCCTCATTGCACGTGATGACAGAACACACGTAGATTTCCACCAATCGCGTGTGAAAGTTCCCGGCACCCCGGAACACACGTACCCAGGCTAATCGCGTGTGGAACTTCCCGCGCACCCCGAAACACACATACCCAGGCCAGTTGCGTGTACGCTCACTCCCCTCCGATCACACGCGATGACACTCGGACCGTATCCGAATACGGGAAACCCGAATACGGAAACCCGCGCACGGCAAAAGACGTGCACAGGCGTCAACGTGTCTGCCACACGAAGGCAGGCGGAAGCGTCCCCGCGCACAGCATAAAAGTACGCGCAAACAACAAACGCTTATATACAGCTACGATGAATGCCCCATTTGTCGCTGCACTGATCGTGGGACACCGCAGGAGGAGGAGAATAGCCAGGGCACGCATTTTCGCACCACGGACAAGCCTTTTTGGGATGCCTGACGACCACGTCTATGGCAGGTATAGGTTCCCACCCCATATCATCCTAGACCTGGTCAGGGAGTGGGAAGATGACCTCACATTCCCCACCCTTTGCTCCCAAGCATTGAGCCCCTTGGAGAAGCTGCTCAATGTCCTGCATTTTTTGGCCACTGGATCATTTCAGCGGACCACTGCCATAGTGGGGGGGGGTCTCACAGGCCATGCAGTCACGCTGCCTACACCAGGTACTGGCAATCATGACAGCGCGCCCCTCAGTCCGCAGGCATATATACATGCCCAGAACACCCGCAGAAAGGCAGGCCGTTGTCCTGGATTTTTTCAGGGTGGCACACTTCCCCAAAGTGCTCGGTGCCATAGATTGCACCCATGTGGCCCTACGTCCACCTAGGGCCATTGAGCACATTTACCGAAACCGCAAGCACTGGCATTCCATCAATGTACAGGTGGTATGTGATGCAAAGGGAATCATCACCTCTGTCTATGCAAACTACCCTGGCTCCACCCATGACAGTTTCATATACAGAATGTCCGCCCTGAGCCGGCCCTGGAAGCTGGAAGCTGGGCAGCATGGCGACACATGGCTCCTAGGTCAGTACAAATGCCCTTGCACATGCATGCAAGTCACACAGACAAATATCCAAACCCTAATAATCTCAACTATTATCACCTCCCCAGGGGACAGTGCCTACCCTCTGAGCAACCACATGATGACGCCAATCCGGAACCCCACCACACCACCCCAGGTAAGATACAACGCCACCCATATTGCAACCAGGGGCATAGTGGAGCGCACATTCGGAGTGCTCAAGTCACGTTTTCCGCTCCCTTGACCGCTCTGGTGGGCAACTACTCTATGCACCACCAGTAGTGTGCAGGATCATTGTGGCAGCATGTGTCCTGCACAATGTTGCAACACGGCAGGGCGTCCCGGTGGACATGGTGGTGCCCCCACATCCCCAACCACAGGCACAGGCACTGCCCATGGGAGGGGACAGGGCACGTGGCGAGGAAGCCCGGACCCAGCTTGTGGCCACATTTTTCACCTAAACTCCCACCCCTGCGGAGTGCACACAGGCCTGGCACATACCAGGTGACAATCGATGATGACAAAGAGACAGTTAACTGTCACAACCCTACCACCCTGAGAAAGTTGCCATGGAAGTGCCACATCGTCTGCATCCCTAGCTACTTAAACACAAGCTATCCTGTGTGACCAAAAGGCTCACATATGACATATGACATGATATGGGCCATACACAAGTATTCCAAGGCGCAATGAGGCAGGGAGGGGGGAACAAGGGAACACAGAGAACGGTACTACTAGGCCAGGTGTCATTGAGATCGTGCAAGTGCAGGGGTAGGGGGAATGGGAAAAGTGCAAGGGGAAGGGTGGGGGGGAGTCCAGTACAGGGGAAGTAGCCCAAACAAATAATACATAGGTCGCCTGGAGGCAACTACAAAGGTAAGTGCTGACAAGTGCTGGGAAGGGAGGGCTGTAGGGATAGAGAGACAGTACTGCAGTGCAGGGGTTGCCAGGGAGGCAATGCAAGTGGAGAGTGGCTGGGCCAGGGACCAAGGTCGGTGAGAGTGGCCCAGTTGCAGCTCCTGTGCAGTTCCAGTGGAGAATTCTGCAAGGGAGAGGCAGACAGCAAGCAGAAGCAAAGAGGAAGGTCTTGAAGTGCTTCCAGAACTGGAGATGATTCCCCTCAAGTTCAAGTCAGGCCGGAAGTCTGTTCCAGGGGGAGGGCCCTGATGCGGAGAGAAATCTACCCCCAGCTAGTTGCTCTGAGAAGCGGATGACCCGGACATGCAAGGTGTGCATCACACACACCTGCAAAACAGGCCATGGCCATCACTGCCATGTCACTCAAACCCTCCCAAACATCAACATGACATGGCACGCAATACCCATACACCAATGCAGTAACAATAAGGTACACATTGCCATGTCCTAAATGCACAGTGGCATCGGACACTGCTGCCTGACCCGGAATCAGCTGAAATGACAGACCAACAAAATTTCCCACCCAAAATAAGTCATTTCCAAATGCATTACAACAGTCGTAGACGTAACATCACAATGAATGCCTGTATACATGCACATTATGCATTGCAAAATCAACACTGCAGCTCATGTGTGCAGTGTCCTACTCCTGCATCACACTGCTCAGCGCACAGCACAGTGAACAGCCATTGTGTGTGATGCACAACCTGAGCATCACATCTAAGTGACAGACCACGTCAAACATCAAATTAGGCATGTACTGGATCCATGATCGGTCACAGAACATGTGCTGCCGGGACACAGTGAGCACCAGAAGGCAAACAGTGTACACGTGGATATGCAAGGGTGGGAGTACATGTAGTGCATCAGAGTGCAAGTGTGTGGTTTTGCAAGGACTCCACATATGCATGTGCACTCAAGTGACCATCAGTGTTCCCTACACATCACATGTGAACATCCACCATGTGTACACCCCAGCATGTCAAACCACAACTATCCCCTCGCACCTGAAAGGAAAACACAACACATGAACAGGCATTGATCAGCAGAACACAACATGTACATAGGATACCACCATTACTATGTCAGAGTTCCCATCACACTGCAGGGCAAGGCAACTATCAACAACAACCCCCCCCCTCACAAATGACCATGACCCACTGAACAACTGCACCTGGGTCATGGAGCCTCCACACCTCAATTCCACCTGGCCACAGGATCACCTTTACCCTTCGTCACCATCTCCCACCTTGTGTGTAAAAAGATGCCTGAACCCTCAGAATCCACACTCATTTCCAAAATCACAAAATCCAAGGCATGAAAACGAACCGAACACCCTCCAGTAGATGACTTGACGTACCAGTACCTCACAAAGGCCAAGTACTACCACAATGATGCAACAACCAAGGTAGCACAGCAAAACAATGTCACGACAGGATGTGAGACATGTGTGGTACATGACATAGGATGATGCACCATGAATGGATGTGTACTGTCACAGGTCCCCTGTACAGGCGCGGGAGTGTCACGAAACAACCACCCCCACCATGTCCCGGGTGCCTGCAAGGTCAAACTCACACAGGCCCCTGAGACCCTGGCGGGGAATGAGGTTCAGGGATATGCAGTCGGGACAGGTGTTGACACACTGGATGACTGGAATGAGTGGCAGGAGAGGGGAGGAGGAATGACACATGAAACTAGGGAATGCACGAAAATGTACAACCTGCATGAACACATACACAATCCAAACAAACTTGGACATCATTGTCATGGCCTTCTGTAGTCCAGGCTCAGGAGTGGTACGAACCAACCACCCCCTCTAGGGTTTTGGCGCCTGCAAGTTCGGGGCTTACACAGGCATCCGCAACCCCAGTGGGGAAAGAGGGTCAGGGAACGTTGCTTGGATAGGCACGGGAAGCAGGAACACCGGGTAGAGGGTACAGGTTTCAAAATTGCATAGGATCACGGGTGATTAGGGAGAAAAAAACATACCAAATTGAACCACACATACATCCATGCATCAGTACACTCCCCAGCAAGCCTATGCAGAGCAGTTCGTAAGAAAAACAACAAGACACTTAGCTCTGGTTTTGAGTGCTGGCCTCCTGCCTGCGCACTCTCAGGTCCGGTTACAGGAGCACTGCAATGCTGCAAAGAGAGACTGTGGCCCTCATTACGACCCTGGCGGAAATCGAAAAACGATGGCGGAAATGCAATACCGCCATCGAATAGCGCTCGGTGCGACTATGACCCGTCACCGCAAAGTACGATGCCATTAGCGACACCGTAGTGAACGCCAACGCTAACTGCACCAAGCACGCGCGCGCGCGCCATGCCAAACCGCAAACACCACCATGGTGCAACGGTACGCCAATTCCGACCCTAGCGGACATGTACCTAACGCCATCAGGCTTGGCGGAATGGACCATTCCGCCATGGCGAGAAGTACGGCATCGCGAATCAACCGTAAACGGCCCCACTGAGTGCCTGTACACCGCTCCCTGCCCACAAAGTACAACTCCCCGTAGGTGCAATGAAGCCACAATGCAACCATTGAAATGTACAAGTCACCCATGCATGCCAACGAACAAAAGAAACACAACAGGGGCCAATGGGAGCTGCAGGGCACAGATGGCACGAATACACAAGCCATCCCAATGGACATGACCACAGTCCCCCACCAAGAAACGCACGCAAACACAGGCACCTGTGACCAGCAATATACCGAAAACCACATCATTCAACCAGTCCACCTGGCTGACCGGCATCTGTTACACAAAACCCAATCCCCCGCCCCTGAGCATGACAACATTCAAACTGGCATATTGGCAGCCCCCATCCCTGACCTCACTGGGCTTCGTAGGCAAACGCGCACAGCACAGTACCACGCAACTAAACCCCGAAGCTGGAACCCAATGCAGATCTCCTCACAATACATCGCCCCCCAAATAGGCATATGCCACATCACTTGCAAAGAAAAACGCTACACGGGCCAAATCAGAATAGACATTTATGCACATCAAAATCACCAAGCACATACAGCCATCAGGCCATGGAATCCAAAACACCAACCACCATTGTGGGCTGCTTCCGCAAGAAACGACCAGCCACTACCTGTGTGTCGCCCTGTTCCCCCATGGTACACAGAGCCACATTCACGTACGAAAAGGCAACATGGAAGCGCACAGAACCGCAGGGCCGTCCCAATGGGGAGGCACTAGTCCAGCTGAAAGGCCGAAATGTTGCTCCGAGCCACCAGTACTGCGTAAGGGCATGTGGGCCATTGGCGATCGTCCCATAAGATCGTAATGCTGCTCCACTGATTAACACGAAGCAGCAGGTGTCGGGAGTAAAATCCATCTGCAGGAGTGGCATACAGATGGCAGTGGCAAAAGGGGAGGAGATACCTGTCAACCAAAAGAAAAGAAAAAGAACAGAATGGCCATCAGAACTACATTCGAACAACTCACTTCAATGATCACACGAAATCCACAGCCATATGCATGCTAGCCCACTCCAAAGGAACATCACCACCCCAAAACCACCTGCGACTCACAACCATCTATATCGAGGTGCAAACACCATCACAAACGAGTGTCTGAGGGCGCCTCGAGACAGGGAGGGCTCAACAAGGCCAGATGGACGATGGTCCCACTATGGCAGCCCTGCATCACATAGCGTAGGGGAGGCGGATAGATCCCAAGAAGCCCTGTACATGGCAAACTCTGTACCAAATCACCTGCCCATGCATCCATCCATCATTCCCTCATCCCGGGATCAAAATGCCTGAATAATTACTCACATGACATTAGAAACATCCATTGAGTCTGTGCGTTATGCAGCCTGCTAAATCCACAGTGCCCCAGCCCGTAATTCCAGTGTTGTGAAGTAACATGTATTTGGGAACGGACGGCCTCATCGCCCACGTAGCTATTGCGCATCCCAAACTATTCATATCAATCATTGCTCCCTCGCCATGGGCCCTGTCTCAAGGACATAGAACAATAGAACGTTACATTTGCAGTCAGACCTGTGGGCATCTCCTCGCCGCTAGCTGGAAACCGAAAGCGCCGCCCTTCGAATTCCTCATTTGCAACATCACGTCGAAAAGGCATCTGTGGCCGTTTGAAATCACTAATCATCCCATCGAGTGCGGCTGTGTGTGAAAATGGCAACTGCCTTCACCCACGAATGGGACGCCCCGCCCGTCGTTGCAACTCGGTACAGTGATGCATGAGGGCCCACCGTTAACCGAGTACTACGTCCCACTGACCCCTCACAAGTCTGTTCGCGACTGCACAGATAGTACGTGAAACAATGGGACCACAGCAGAATGAACATATCAACCAATCTTACACGGCCATCGGGTACAAATACATGATTGCAATAGCAAGATGCCATTCCCCGAATTGCAGCGTTGTGCGCGGGACGTGCTCGGCCAAAGGGGAGAGCAGTTTGCACAGGTGGAATTAATCACCACAGGTGGAGGCCATACAGCCTGAAAACACATAAATTGCACAGCCAGTCCCCTCCCACAACCACACCGAAATGCTACCGGCAGGACTCGCGATGTTGGCCCTGGGGGACCTGATAGCACTGCAAGTGCTCCGACTCCAAGAAGTAGACGAACACCAACTACAACCAGCCGCACGGAGGAGGAGGAGGCCAAGGCAGGGCCAGCAAGGCCCACCAGCACAGCCACTACCACCACGCAGGCAGCCCGCAATTCAACGCCTCCGAGCACATCCGTTCAACCTCACTGATGAGCAGATCCACACCCTCTACCGTCTGGACCGGGACACCATAGCCGCCATTGTGGACATGACACAGGCTGACCTTGTCAGCATGATAGACAGCCCAACCGCCATCCCACCCCTACTGAAGGTGGTGTCTGTACTACACTTCCTGGCCACAGGCACCTACCAGCACACAGTCGGACAGTTGCATGGCATTTCTCAGCCACTGTTCTCACGGACACTATTGCTAGTGCTCGATGCCCTCCTGAAGCACGCAGACGACTACATCTCTCTACCACGCTCGGAGCTGGAAATAACCAACACAAAAGTGGGATTCCATGCACTTGCCGGCATACCGGGTTGCATTGGTGCCATCGACTGCACCCATGTTGAATTGGTCGTCCCACATGCCATGGAGGCCCAGTACCGCAACCGAAAACAATTTCATTCCCTGAATGTACAGATGGTGTGTGACTCCAACAGGATCATTACACATTGTTGTGCCCGATTCCCTGGATCAACCCATGATTCTATGGTCTTGAGGAACTCTACAATACCACGCTACATGGAACGACACGCAGGGAACAGATCCTGGCTACTCGGTGAGTCTCATTACATGCATGATGATGTGGGGTATGTGATGCGGCAATGACCTGCCAGGAAGGGGGGGGGGGGTGTGCGTACGTATCAATGGCATTCCACATCATACGTTTCTCGTCCACATACAGGTGATGCTGGATATCCACTGAAGAGATGGCTCCTCACACCAGTCCGGAACCCACGGGACCAGCATGAGGAGGACTACAACCATGCCCACTCACGTACCCGTGTAGTCATTGAACAGGCATTCGGCCTACTGAAGGGTCGTTTCCGCTGCCTCAGCAGGTCTGGCGGGGCACTCCTGTACCGCCATGAGAAGGTTGCAAAGATGGTGATGGCATGTGTCATGCTCCACAACATGTGCGTACGTAGAAATGTGCCCATGCCCCCTGACGCAGAACTGCAAGCACCTGAAGATGGTCATGATGAGGGTGGGGATGTGGCAGCACCTCATGGAGTCTGCGAGGCACCGGAGGGCCGTGACATTCGTCAGCATCTCATTGATGTATGCTTCTAGCACTCACGCCTGGTGGCTGATGCATGGACACGGGACTCGTGGCACTGCGTGTGTCTGGGACATGCACAATATGGACTGTACGCCTATGATGGCCTAGTACACAAAGTTCAATGTCCACACTTCTCATCGGTTGATCGTGCACTTTTTATGGCATATGTGATATCATGTTGAACACCCTATCGACCCGCCACCCAAGTGAGCCCAACACACCCCCTCCACCCTCCTACCTCCCCCCCCGAACACCAGTGTCCAAAGATGCTCATTGTCAGTGGGCTGTCGCTATTGCATGCCCCCTCTGCGGGTATCAGGGGCACCCCTGCCTGTGGAGCGCAGGTTCCTTCCAGATCTACGTTGGGGGCTGCCCTGGACGGAACTTGCAACGGATGATGTGTCTGCCTGCTCACGTCCATGCATGTCCCTAAGGGTTTGCGAGAGCTCAGTGAGCACACGGCGCACTGCGGCAAGTTCGGCACATACGTCTTTGGACGTCGCATGCAGTTCCCCCCTCAGGCTCTCGGTGCTACTCTCCATTTGGACTCTCAGGCTATCGGTGCTACTCTCCATTTGGACTCTCAGGCTCTCGGTGCTACTCTCAATTTGTGCCCTTAGCGTCTCTGTACCTCTCTCCATTTCTGCCCTAAGTGTCTCTGTTGATGTTTCTATGTCTGCCTTGGTGCCCCCACATTCATCGGCATGGCCCTTGAGGAGTGTGGCCATTTGCTGCTGTTGGACGATTAACTTGTCGAGGGACTGTTGCCTCTGCTGGGCCATGGCCATTTGCGGTGGTGTCACAGAGGGGCTGTTGTCCTCATGTTGCCTTGCCACAGGGCTTGTGGGGGATGGCCAGTCGTCGTCTTGTGGGTGCCCCTGCGTGGTATCCTCATGTTGTACGGGAGGGGACAGACAGGGGGATTGGGACAGGTCATGGATGGATCTGACCTCGACATCCCCGTCTTCTGTGTCGGAGCATGCTGCCATCAATGGGGTGTCACCTATGGTGCTGCTGCCACCAGAGGCAGTGCCTTCTGTGGCATCCATTGGGGGGACCTGTGGTGCTGGTGTTGTGGGCATGCTGGCTGCTGGGGTGCCTGTTGATGTTCCCTCCTCTGTGCTGCCACCTGATTTGTGCTGCTGCCGTGTCTTGATGCGTGCAGCTGAGGTGGAGGGTCTCTGGCCGTTGGTCTTGGCCCTCTTTGCAGGTGTGCTGGTAGGGGTGTCCTGTAGCTCGTCGTTCGGATCGGACCCTGTGGTGGAGTAAAGGAGGGCGAGGGTTATTGATGGGTCAGTGGGAATTGGAATGGCATTGTATCACATGCATTGGGGTGGTGCCTGAGGGTGATTTGGGTCGGGGTCTTGGGGGTGGTTTCATTTGTGTGTGGAGTGAGGGTGCAGTTGTTTGGCAGCCTGCAGTTAGGGTGTGCCTGCTGCACGTGTAGTGCGTGTTTTAGGGGTTTTTAATTAATTATGTATTTATTGTGGGTTTTAACGTGCGCTATCAGGCCGATGTGTGTGGACGTTCTCCTGGACATGTGTTTCTGTTGCACTATGGGGACACATGGTACTTCACATGAATGGACTTTGTGGATTTGGCATTGTTTTATCTGGCCCACCTACCTGAATCTTCGGATGTCTGCACTCCTTTCTCCATCCCTCCGACTCCCTCTATGCTCTCCATTCCGATGGTGGAGGCACAGATTTCTTCCCAGGGGGTCAACTTGATGGGTGATTCAGGACCTCCCCCGGTGGCTGTGGCAATGTTGCGGTTGGCAGAGAGTATGCTGCGGACGCGTATCCGCAGGTCGTCCCATCGCTTGCGGCATTGCTGTGGGGTGCGGGGTGCGGTCCCCACCGCACTTACCCGCTGTGCCACCAGAGCCCATATGGCCTTCTTGTTTGCAAGTGCCGTCCTGGTCATTTGCGTGGAGAAGACGACGGCAGCATTCTCCTGGAGGGTCTCTGTTAGCACGGTGAGTTCCTCACGGGAGAAGTGGACCTGCCGCTTGCGGTCGCACGCTTTCTTCGCTGCTTTTCCCATTATTCTTGGTTTCGCTAGGGTGGTTGGCGGGTTGGGGTGTGTTTCGGGGTAGTGATTTTAGTGGTTGTGTGGTTTTAGTGTATTTATAGGTGT
Source organism: Ambystoma mexicanum (assembly GCF_040938575.1). Taxonomy (NCBI): domain Eukaryota; kingdom Metazoa; phylum Chordata; class Amphibia; order Caudata; family Ambystomatidae; genus Ambystoma; species Ambystoma mexicanum. The sequence continues at coordinate 191,361,929 of NC_090927.1, read as the reverse complement.
ACGCCGGGATGTTTCCCGTTCCGGGCCCATGTTTTAGCTTCCGTTTCCGTATATTTCCGGCCACCGTACTTTCCGGTAGGCGCACACTGCGGTGACCGCTAAGAGGGGTGGCGGTATTGCACCTAGGGCGCCGTACGGCGGCGGTGTGGGCCGTTTTGGGGTCATTTCCGCCATCGCGGACTTTGCACTTCCGCCATGCCGTGGTGCTCGTGCCCGATGGGTCGGAATGGGCCGCACTTTGCTCCTTCGTGCAATGGCGGAAACGCTATTTACGCTGTGGCGCTCCGGTCAGTCGCTTTCCGCCAGGGTCGTAATGAGGGCCACAGTCAACAACCTGTACGTGCCAATTACACAAAAACACAACACCAAACATGCCCCATAGCAACAAACTACTCTACAAACAGACAATCTGTGGTTGATGCTTCGTACCCATATATCACATCACCCCTGTGACGGGTCATACACAGTCAATGCAGTAAGGCAGCCGCTGGTGGGTGCATGGCAAATGGAACACCAATGTGTCACAATTCACACAACATGCAATGTTCCCTGGGTAAGCAGACAGACCCATATAGCAAGCCATGACTACAGAGCAAGTTGCGTACCACCATGACCGAAACAAAGTTGGCAGTGCATTTATCATGAAGTACGTGGAAAAGACATGCACTGCACCCGAGTATGTCCCTTGCTGTATGTCCCTGTGAGCTGCCCCTTTCCATGTCTCGGAAGGCTACATGGTTGATATAAGTGGCTCAATGGACCTTGGTGTACCGGAGGGTATGTGCCACTGCCCCTGCATATGTCCCAGACAACCCTACTATCAACAGCCATCAGTCCACAAACACATCTGAGCTGCATTGTGTGCTTCAACACCAATATTCGTCTAAGCTCACCCTCAGTGCTGTGACTAAGCCTGCATGTGCAACTCGCCTGGTGCAAGCTTTGCTGTGTCGTGGCCCCCCTGTGATGCTCACCTTGCCTGGAGTTCCTTGGAACATGTCAGCAGTTCTAGGATGTGGGTCTGCAATCACTGTGCCTCTGCTTGTGCACACATGTGCATGTGGGCACCAACAAACGGGTCCAGAATTCCGTCGTCCAATGGGCCATGTCTTCTGGCAAAGGTGCTCTGGAGGCTCATCCCCCTGCAGAAAGGGCATGAAACACATGATTAATGCTTCAAAGTCATCTGTGTGTGTCTCATCAGGCATCTCATTACTTGACCATGTCAGAGAGTCACATCACAAATCACACCATCAGTCCGTCTTTCACCTCCAAAGTGTGGAACACTATCTACAGCATGAATTGCAACAAGCACATGTACAGGAAAGATATGAAACATACTACACAATGCATAGCAATCAATGTCCACATTAATCATGACACACCCCATCTAGTAAAAGCTGAACAGTGGACAATGACACCTAAATCATCCCCACTAGGGGTGTCAACACAAGTCACACAGCACCAGACATGCCACAGATATGACCAAAGCCCTTGTGTAAAATGCTGTAACACCGAACCATCCTTGCGAGCCCATGGATAAGGGAGGCAGGAGTGGCATATGTGAGTCAAGGAATCCAAGCAGCAAACACATACACAAGACAACCATGAAGGGCCCAGCTGGAACAGACAGTGGATGCCTTTAAAAGCCACAAAGCACCGCACCGTCACATGAAAGCACAATAGACTAGCAATTTTAAACTAAATCAACTATTAACTAATTACACTAACTATGGAAAACCTACATTACCTATTTAAACTAACTATCAAACAGAAACTTAACTAACTAAACTAAAAGAAAAATCAAAAATGGCCACATACGACCCGGGGGGAGGGGAGGCACCCAGGAGGGGGGAGGTACAGGGTGCTGCTCAACATCCACATGCGATGATGCTGAGCAAAAAAAAAATCCTCCATGGGCTCAACGCCTGCACATCACGACCTATGTGGGAGATAGATGGTCGTCCGAGTCTGGCTCATCCTGGAAAGGAGGACGTGGCACAGTAGCCTGGCCACACCTAGCCGCAGCTTGCTCCTCGTCGGCAGCAAGTCTGCCGGACGGGTGAGCCTGGTTCTGTGTGGCGATGTGACGTAGGTCTGCATGCAGAACCTCCCGTGATAGCACGTGTAACACGGAGTTCCTCCTGCAAGGCCTGGCTGGACAACCGCTGCACCTCCCGGCAAGCCTGTAGCTCAGCCGAGATGGTACGCTCAAGCTGTGCAAACCTCTCCTCTGCCTGCTGCCTCTGGGACATCATAAGGACACCCAGAGTGGATCTGAGGGAAGCATACTCCTCCCTCAGGGCATCCATGTGCGCCTCTGCATGAGCAGCAATTGCTTGACGCAGAGACAACATTTCAGCCTGGCATGCCCTGTCTGAGGCCGCCATGCCCAGCCTGAGCGAGCGGGCCGTGGACCGTGCCGCCTGCTGCTGGAGAAGCACCTGCCTAGCAGTGGGGAGCACAGATCGGGCCACACGCTCCATGCTCTCAGCGATGTTCTCCATTGCTGCCCCCTGCCGTTCGGAATTGGCAGTCATGTCTTGCTCCCACTCAGTATACAGCGGTTGCACGCGGCGACCGCGTTGCTGGGCTTGACCCCTGCGGGACCCAAGGACCAGGGGTCCTCGCTGTGTTGGCACCGCCCGCGGCTGCACGACTACATGCCCCCGTCGACGTGATGTCCCAGGCACATCAGTGACTGGTGTGGAGGGTGACCCTGCGTCCCGATCCACCACGGGCGGAGGAACCAAGACTGTCTGATCCCTCAGTGCAGGTGTCGCAGACAGAGGAGTGTCCACATCAGAATCACTCACCCCTGACACATGGACTTGATGCTCATCCAACTCAACATGGACGTCAGAGTCGTCATCAAGGCTGGACTCATAGGCAGCCAGAGACAAGATGGACTGTAGCACTTGGGGGTTTTCGTGGCCTACCACCCCACGAACCCCACTAGTGCCGGGTTGATGTAGTGGTAACAACCCTGTGTCTGGCATGACAACACCATCCTCCGCCTCCATTGCGTCATCACCTGAAAAATAGAGAGAAAAAGGTCACTACACATGTCAGAGGCACGCAACACACACACACACCGACAGCAAACGCATCAGGCAGACATGTGACACACAACATATAACCTGGCATGCATGCTGGGTATACTTTGAATAGCTTCTGTGATCAGACCTGTTGAAAGGTGGCAGTTTCCATGGAAGTGGGTCTATGCAGTGCAGAAAATGTGTACGCCACTCACTACCTACATGTACAAGCACTACATGGTGTGTGGCAGAAAATGTGAAGGCAGTGCAATGTCAAATTCAGACATCACGTGCATTGTGCATTCAATGTGTACCATGTCTAGAAGCCAAGCACCCCTCCACCCCGGTACCAAAGCAGGGATGCCTAGCATGGTATCAAAAGGCTGACCATACACCTGTGTATTGACAGGCAGTGTTGACTGGCATCAACAGCTTCATGTGATTCAAATTACAACACTGCAAATGATGCTGGGACAGTGGGCAGGACACATGATGGAAACTCCGGAGGCCGCCCACGTGTGAAGAAGACACAACAAGAGTTGGACAGAGTCATTGGCCATTGAACAGGCTGAGGCCTGTGAGCCACACAGATTGTCAGAGCCTAAACATGTGTGCAACGCAGGACTGAGCCACAGTTGACACAGGAAGGCTGATGAGATGGCAGGCAATGTATGTAACCAAGGACTTATATTACAGTGATCATCCAGTCAAGGACACATAGTGGCATGCATGCAATGCACATGGAGCATGAATGGGCACTCATGTCCCTGCGGGACATCTGACCCATGCACAGTACAAGTGAGATACCCTGCATCGAGTACTAAGGCTGTACCACACGGCATATGTCTGGCAGATTCTACGCTGGAAGTTAGCATCTACACAGGACACATGAACAAGAAAGTACACATTGGCAAGATTGAAGCAGACCAGTGCAAAGGTGGAACTGGAGTGCAGAGTGGCGGAGGAGGGGCAAGGGAGCATGCCTACATGGAGTCCCGCATGCAGGCAGAGGAGACATGCATGACGGTAGCATTGCATTACTTACACATCAGAACCATGTACACGTCACATGTAGCAGCAATCATGCACAGCACATCCCACAAGTGAAACACACACGTCCTCAACAAACACGCATCAACACTCACTGGACTGGGCATCAAAGTCCAGCTTCTCTCCCACTCCTTCGACCAATTCAGGTGGTATGAACTCCGCAACGAGGGCCTCATGCGGAGTGAGTTCTTCCTCCTCTGGTGCAGGCCCACCGCCAGTCACCAGAGTCAAGTTGTAATTTGAGGCACGCTTGGCCTTAGTGCTGCGCTTGATGTCATTCCAACGCTTTTTGCACTCCTGCGCCGTGCGCACCTCATGGCCGAATGAACTGACATGTTCCGCAACATGCTTCCAGTGGGTGTCACGTTGGGCAGCCGTGGTCTGACTATTGGCACCCACTAGCATGTCACGGCTGTGGCCCCGCACGTAGTCCACGAGGAAGTCCAGTTCCTGCTTACAGAAAGGCTTCTTCCTCGACGTGCAGGAGGTCGTGGCTGTGTGTGGGGTCCCAGCCTGTGCTGCAGGTGCAACCTTCCTCCTCTTGGACTGTGGCGCAGACCCTGGCTGGCTAATGCCGCCCTGACCAGTATGGCCAGTGGGTTCGGTGGATTGAGCCAAGGGAGTGGCAGGTCGAGGGATGACCAAAGGCCTGACTTGTGTCAGTGGCAGCTGGGTGCCCACTAATGGACCCTGCGCAGCAACATCAGCTGTGGCAGGGTCATTGACCGCAACGGTCCTGTTTGGCAGACTCACAACCGGGGTGCTGTTGGGTGCATCTGCCCCTGCACTTGCCAACACCCGGCTGTTCGGGGCAGCAGATGACATGACTGCCCCAGGGACACGTGTCTTGGTCTGAGCAGCCCGGCCTGCCCCTATGGTTTCCCCCCTGGCCTGTTGGAGATCTACCAAGGGCTCTTCAAGTGCCAACGCAGCCTGCGCTGGCAGACCCTGAGCCTGGGTGGCGATGTCCACAGCTGCACCTGCAGCTACCACTACCCTTGGGCCCGTGGCAGTCGATGGAACGGACTGCCGGGTCATATGGGTGCCAGTGCCAGATGCAGGAGCTGCATCCCCCGGAACCACAGGGGGTGGTGGCATGGCTGCACCGACACATGGCACAACATTGTGCTCAAGTGGCGCACCCCTGCCTCTTCCCCCTCTGTGGCTGCCCTGGACACCCTGGAGTCCCCCTACTCGCTGGTCACCACGGCCACGTCCCCGACCACGCCCGCCACGAGGAGTATGCCCAGCTGAGGCGCCCCTCACCTTTGGTAGCCTCCCAACCATGGCACAGATGTAGTAGTGCTGGCACAGATGGAGTGGTGCCAATGGGAGGTGTGCACCACAATTGACCTGGGAAATTGGGGTGAAGGGGGTGGGAAGCAAGATGTTAACAGCCCCCCTGCACCTGCAAGGCTGTATGTGACCCCGGTGATGTGGTGACAGGTCACGCAACGCTCAGGCACCCCAAAACTGCAGTAAAACCGTGCACGCAACCCTGCAGCCTACGTGCATTGATTCAACCTCCCGCAGTACGCAGGGGCACCCAGTAACACGAATAACGCGTACGCGTGGGACACGCAGGCTACTATGACATCGAAAATAGGTGCGATACACAGGGGCACCCGCAGTGGGAAAAAGAGTGTGTGCGACTCACCGTCTGACTAGCGCGATGCAGAAAAACACGCGTAGCCAATACCCCCGCCAAAAGAAGAGATACGTCCTTGATAGCTGTGAAGTTGTGATGGCGCGCGAAACAACAAGAAGCAGCAACACACGTCGGTCTCCACGAAAGGCACGTACAGCGAACTGCTGGGCCCGCTCACCTTTAACCCGTGCTGAGGGAAACGCAGGTGCGCGTCACGTCACTTACGCGCATGGGCCCTTTCCTCGTATTACATGCGGACATGCAGTTTTTCACCCGCGCTTACGCGCATGGGCCCTTTCCTCGTATTACACGCGGACGTGCAGTTTCCACGCGCGCTTACGCGCATGGGCCCTTTCCTCGTATTACACGCGGACGTGCAGTTTTTCACGTGCGCTGAAATGCCCATGCACGTCTGTACGCATCACGTCACAGGGGCGCTTGCGCTTGAGGGGCCTTCTGTCCAATGAAAATGTGTATGCGTGCAGACGCGCTTACGCGCTAAGGGCCTTTCCTCGAATTACACGCTGACGTGCAGATTTTTCACGTGCCAAATCACTCCGTATCAAGCTGGCCACGCGTAAGCACACGGAAGACCACGCTCCTGCCCAGAAGGCCTAACTACTGCCCCCCAGAGCCCCGAGCACGCTCCCACCTGCTATCTGCTGCTGCCTGACTGCCTGCTGCCCACGTGCCCTGCCATTTGCTGCCTGCACATCAGCCAGGGGTGCTGTTGCTGTGACCACCCCTGCTGGAACCGAAGACTCCCGACTGGGATTCCATCGCTCCACAGCCCAGCCCCAGGACCCAGTTGCCCACCCACTCCTGCCTCTGGGGTTGTCATGTCGGGGCAAACACCATCTGGGACCACTGACAACCCCCGGCCAGAGAGGCAGAGGGGCACCAGCTTCAGTGCCACCGAAGTTGGTGTCCTGGTGGAGCAAGTCCTGGGGCAGTATGATGCCCTCTTCGGAAGTTCCCGCGCCGACAAGGAAGGACGGACTCGGATCTGGACTGACATTGTGACTGCCATCAACGCGGAGGGGGTGGCAGTCCGCGACTTACAACATGTCAAGAAGCGCTGGGAGGACTTCAGGTCCAGTACCCTGAACAAGGCCCGGCGCCTCTTGAAGGCAGCGGATGCCAAGGGGCGCCGGGGCCACTTGTCGGAAGAACAGATGAGGGTCCTGGAACGCATATCCCCAGCGCTCCACGTCCAGGTCCTAGAGAAGCAGACCCGTCTGGAGTCGAGTGGTGAGAGTACATGCATCCTGATTGTGAGCAGTGCGTGTGGTGATTATTCAGTAGTGCGCAGGTTACACATCTGTTTGTATGGGGTCGAGTATGGGTGGGGGTGTACAGGGCCGTGGGGCTGACACATGCGAGGGCTGTAATGTGTGAGACATGGATGGTGCTTGTGTGTGTAGGCTTGCATGCCAAATGCAGTTGTGTGGGCACACATGTTTGGATGAATGTGTATGTAAGTAGACATGTCCGTGATGTCACGCATGTATGTTGTTTTCGGCTGCATGTATCAGCACTGTGTACATGTGCATGTGTGTGTATTTGACAAGAGTGCAACAGTGATGCAACATGGATGCATGTGACAGCGGTATGTGGAAGCCTGATGGGCAGATGTGACATGGATGCCCATCTGAACACTGCGACACTTGGCAGAGGTGTACACATGCATGCAAGTGTGGTGGTGTGTGTACATGTGTGGTGCACTTCCTGTGTTGCATGTGATGCCTGGCTCACCTTTGCCTGCTCATGCTTTTGTATGTGTATGCATGGTGCTGGCAGTTGCGATATGGCTGTGGTATGGCTCATGTGTGCGAGTTGAAATGACATGTGTGTTGGGGATTGTGATGACATTTCTGAGGTTTGCCAATGCCACTCATGTACAACTGTCATGTGTGTATGTGTCCATTGTACAGTGCCCTGATGCCTGTGTTTTATTTCTCCCTGTCTGCAGCGTCAACTGATGACGAGGGCGGAGAAGGTGCTGTGGAGCACAGCGGCGGGGATCCCACCGCCAGCCGGAGACGCAAGGCCCGGCTCCCCTCCCATGTTGTCATCTCGTCGGGGAGTGAGGAGTCCGGTGCTGCGTCCCAGGCTGCAGCTGCCGGGGGGAGGTCCAAGAGACAGAGGTTGGAGTTGGACTCCTCGGCAGCAGAAGGGGCAGCTGGGACCCCACAGGGCCCAACAGGGGAAGATGGCACGGAGTCATCCAGGTTGGTGGGGGGTTTGGTGGAGGAGGAGGCCGTGCAAGCACCAGAGACGGGGTCTGGAGGTGGGGATCCCACTGGTGCTAGTGGTGCAGTGCAGGACCAGGGACAGGAGGAGGCACAGGCCGCCGCAGAGGTGCCTGTGTGCAATCCTGTCCCTGATCCTGTCCCTGCATCATCTTGCACCAGCAGGGATGCCTACGTCCAGACCCGTTTTCAGGCAGGGGATGAGCTCACGTCAACTGGCCTTCCTCTGCCTGCGGACGTGGCTACCCAGGTCCGGGTTGAGCCTGTCCTGGCTGGTGTGGCGTTGCGTCAACGGGCCATGCGAGGTGACCTGTAGTCTTTTCATGAAGAGACTGCACGTCATCTCGAATGGCTCGTTGACCACGTCAGCCTGCTGGGACAGGTCACCCAGGCCGGATTCCTCCGTCTGATGGGGCTTGCTCCGACCCCCTCCTCAACTGGACCCCCTACGCGCCAGTCGTCCTCTGTGCCATCTTCCCACCCATCAGTCACCTGGGTGCCCTGTGGAGCTGCCTCTGACGGTGCAGCCAGGCTGGTGGAGGAGGCATCCCTGCCACAGTCGGGAGTCGGACGTCCAGCAGGGGTGGCCACCTCTACGACTGCACCCCAGCCGGCGGAGGATGTGCAGGCAGCAGGAGGCAGTGCACGGGCAGAGGCACAGCAGCAGCAGCAACGTGGTGGGAGCCATGAAGGCTCGGGGCCTTCAACATCGGAGGGGCAGGCATCCGCCGGAGGGCAGGAGGACCCAGGACAGAGAGTGTCTTCCGTGTGGCAGCGGTTGGGCCACGCCATAGATGCGGAGCGGCAGCAGGCGGAAGAGACACGGCTCACAATGGTCAGGGCGGAGAACTCCATGCGGAGGGCCCTGAGGCGGGCCGAGTGCCTCGAGGCAATCAGCAGGGGTTTGGAGGTGGAGACGTCGACGGCCCTGTGGACACTCGGGGCCATGGAGGAGGACCGCCTCCGGGACATTGAGGAGGAGTTCGATGATGCCCTGGCCCGGGACATCCACAAGTGAGCCGTGAAACTAGCCCGCTGCCCTTGTACATAGTTATGTAGGTAGTGTTAGGTTTCATTTTTGTTTTTATTTTATTTGGACCTTTCGGACATTGGCCACATTTTTGTATATAGTTTATTTTATTAGTTAGTGTAGTTAGATAGGTTTCCTTTATTTTGTTGGGATAATGGACCTGGCTTGTTCCCATGTACATAGTTCGCAGTTGGATTGTATTTTTTTTTCACTTTTTGACCATGGAGCAATGGCTTTCTTTTTTATTTCCCATTGGATTTTGTTTTGTGGGCATTGACTTTGGAAAACATTACTTTGGAATTTTATTTTTGGTTTTGCTTTTTTTAACGGACATGCTTCTTTTCATTTTTGTACATTCACGTTTCTGTTTCTTCATTTTTTATTCTATTTATGTTTCCTTTAATACATATTTTTTTTGGTGAACTTCAATGTGTGGTATCTCATTGGTTTCATGCATTTCATGATATGTGTTTTGAGATTCACTGACACCCATTGGGTGTATGTGAGGGAAATGTGTTTGTTTCGGAACTTGCAATTGGTGTTCTGTGATGTAATTGCAAATTATGAGTGGGTGGATACAATACTCGGGTGGGTGTTTTGCATAGGGACCAGGGATCTAGATTGTGATGACATGTTGGCTGGGGAACATGAGTTGCACATGGGTGGGGGCCTGCTGGCAGGTGCCCCACAGTGCTGGGGGCTGGGGGTGGTGGGGAACATGAGTTGGACATGGGTGGGGGCCTGCTGGCAGGTGCCCCACGGTGCTGTGGTGTGGGGGTGGTGGGGAACATGAGTTGGACATGGGTGGGGGCCTGCTGGCAGGTGCCCCACAGTGCTGGGGGGTGGGGTGGTGGGGAACATGAGTTGGACATGGGTGGGGGCCTGCTGGCAGGTGCACCACAGTGCTGGGGGGTGGGGGTGGTGGGGAACATGAGTTGGACATGGGTGGGGGCCTGCTGGCAGGTGCACCACAGTGCTGGGGGGTGGGGGTGGTGGGAGACATGAGTTGGAAATGGGTGGGGGCCTGGTGGAGGCTGCCCCTGCACTGCTGGGGGGTGGGAGTGGTGGGAGACATGGGTGGGGGCCTGGTGGTGGGTGCCCCTGGTGGCTGGGGGGTGGGGGTGGTGTGAGACATGGGTGGGGGCCTGGTAGAGGCTGCTCCTGCACTGCTGGGGGGTGGGGGTGGTGTGAGACATGGGTGGGGGCCTGGTAGAGGCTGCTCCTGCACTGCTGGGGGGTGGGGGTGGTGGGAGACATGGGTGGGGGCCTGGTGGAGGCTGCCCCTGGTGACTGGGGGGTGGGGGTGGTGGGAGACATGGGTGGGGGCCTGGTGGAGGCTGCCCCTGGTGACTGGGGGGTCGGGGTGGTGGGAGACATGGGTGGGGGCCTGGTGGAGGCTGCCCCTGGTGACTGGGGTTTGGGGGTGGTGGGAGACATGGGTGGGGGCCTGGTGGTGGGTGCCCCTGGTGGCTGGGGGGTGGGGGTGGTGTGAGACATGGGTGGGGGCCTGGTAGAGGATGCTCCTGCATCGCTGGGGGGTGGGGATGGTGGGAGACATGGTTGGGGGCCTGCTGGCAGGTGCCCCACAGTGCTGGGGGGTGGGGGTGGTGGGGAACATGAGTTGGACATGGGTGGGGGCCTGCTGGCAGGTGCCCCACAGTGCTGGGGGGTGGGGGTGGTGGGGAACATGAGTTGGACATGGGTGGGGGCCTGCTGGCAGGTGCACCACAGTGCTGGGGGGTGGGGGTGGTGGGGAACATGAGTTGGACATGGGTGGGGGCCTGCTGGCAGGTGCACCACAGTGCTGGGGGGTGGGGGTGGTGGGAGACATGAGTTGGAAATGGGTGGGGGCCTGGTGGAGGCTGCCCCTGCACTGCTGGGGGGTGGGAGTGGTGGGAGACATGGGTGGGGGCCTGGTGGTGGGTGCCCCTGGTGGCTGGGGGGTGGGGGTGGTGTGAGACATGGGTGGGGGCCTGGTAGAGGCTGCTCCTGCACTGCTGGGGGTTGGGGGTGGTGTGAGACATGGGTGGGGGCCTGGTAGAGGCTGCTCCTGCACTGCTGGGGGGTGGGGGTGGTGGGAGACATGGGTGGGGGCCTGGTGGAGGCTGCCCCTGGTGACTGGGGGGTGGGGGTGGTGGGAGACATGGGTGGGGGCCTGGTGGAGGCTGCCCCTGGTGACTGGGGGGTCGGGGTGGTGGGAGACATGGGTGGGGGCCTGGTGGAGGCTGCCCCTGGTGACTGGGGTTTGGGGGTGGTGGGAGACATGGGTGGGGGCCTGGTGGTGGGTGCCCCTGGTGGCTGGGGGGTGGGGGTGATGTGAGACATGGGTGGGGGCCTGGTAGAGGCTGCTCCTGCATCGCTGGGGGGTGGGGGTGGTGGGAGACATGGGTGGGGGCCTGCTGGCAGGTGCCCCACAGTGCTGGGGGGTGGGGGTGGTGGGGAACATGAGTTGGACATGGGTGGGGGCCTGCTGGCAGGTGCCCCACAGTGCTGGGGGGTGGGGGTGGTGGGAGACATGGGTGGGGGCCTGGTGGAGGCTGCCCCTCGTGACTGGGGGTGGGGGTGGTGGGAGACATGGGTGGGGGCCTGGTGGAGGCTGCCCCTGCACTGCTGGGGGGTGGGGGTGGTGGGAGACATGGGTGGGGGCCTGGTGGTGGGTGCCCCTGGTGGCTGGGGGGTGGGGGTGGTGTGAGACATGGGTGGGGGCCTGGTAGAGGCTGCTCCTGCACTGCTGGGGGGTGGGGGTGGTGGGAGACATGGGTGGGGGCCTGGTGGAGGCTGCCCCTGGTGGCTGGGGGGTGGGGGTGGTGGGGAACATGAGTTGGACATGGGTGGGGGCCTGCTGGCAGGTGCCCCACAGTGCTGGGGGGTGGGCGTGGTGGGGAACATGAGTTGGACATGGGTGGGGGCCTGCTGGCAGGTGCCCCACAGTGCTGGGGGGTGGGGGTGGTGGGAGACATGGGTGGGGGCCTGGTGGTGGCTGCCCCTGGTGACTGGGGGGTGGGGGTGGTGGGAGACATGGGTGGGGGCCTGGTGGAGGCTGCCCCTGCACTGCTGGGGGTGGGGGTGGTGGGAGACATGGGTGGGGGCCTGGTGGTGGGTGCCCCTGGTGGCTGGGGGGTGGGGGTGGTGGGAGAAATGGGTGGGGGCCTGGTGGAGGCTGCCCCTGCACTGCTGGGGTTGGGGTGGTGGGAGACATGGGTGGGGGCCTGGTGGAGGCTGCCCCTGCACTGCTGGGGGGTGGGGGTGGTGGGAGACATGGGTGGGGGCCTGGTGGAGGCTGCCCCTGGGGGGTGGGGGTGGTGGGAGACATGGGTGGTGCCTGGTGGAGGCTGCCCCTGGTGGCTGGGTGGTGGGGGTGCTGGGAGACATGGGCGGGGGCCTGCTGGCAGGTGCCCTGCACTGCTGGGGGGTGGGGGTGGTGGGAGACATGGGTGGGGGCCTGGTGGTGGGTGCCCCTGGTGGCTGGGGGGTGGGGGTGGTGGGAGACATGGGTGGGGGCCTGGTGGAGGCTGCCCCTGCACTGCTGGGGGGTGGGGGTGGTGGGAGACATGGGTGGGGGCCTGGTGGTGGGTGCCCCTGGTGGCTGTGGGGTGGGGGTGGTGGGAGACATGGTAGCCTGGTGGAGGCTGCCCCTGGTGGCTGGGGGGTGGGGGTGCTGGGAGACATGGGTGGGGGCCTGCTGGCAGGTGCCCCACAGTGCTGGGGGGTGGGGGTGGTGGGGAACATGAGTTGGACATGGGTGGGGGCCTGCTGGCAGGTGCCCCACAGTGCTGGGGGGTGGAGGTGGTGGGAAACATGGGTGGGGGCCTGGTGGAAGCTGCCCCTGGTGACTGGGGGGTAGGGGTGGTGGGAGACATGGGTGGGGGCCTGGTGGAGGCTGCCCCGTGCTGACTGGGGGGTGGGGGTTTTGGGAGACATGGGTGGGGGCCTGGTGGTGGGTGCCCCTTGTGGCTGGGGGGTGGGGGTGGTGTGAGACATGGGTGGGGGCCTGGTAGAGGCTGCTCCTGCACTGCTGGGGGGTAGGGGTGGTGGGAGACATGGGTGGGGGCCTGGTGGAGGCTGCCCCTGGTGACTGGGGGGTAGGGGTGGTGGGAGACATGGGTGGGGGCCTGGTGGAGGCTGCCCCTGGTGACTGGGGGGTGGGGGTGGTGGGAGACATGGGTGGGGGCCTGGTGGTGGGTGCCCCTGGTGGCTGGGGGGTGGGGGTGATGTGAGACATGGGTGGGGGCCTGGTAGAGGCTGCTCCTGCACTGCTGGGGGGTGGGGGTGGTGGGAGACATGGGTGGGGGCCTGGTGGAGGCTGCCCCTGGTGGCTGGGGGGTGGGGGTGGTGGGGAACATGAGTTGGACATGGGTGGGGGCCTGCTGGCAGGTGCCCCACAGTGCTGGGGGGTGGGGGTGGTGGGGAACATGAGTTGGACATGGGGGGGGGCCTGCTGGCAGGTGCCCCACAGTGCTGGGGGGTGGGGGTGGTGGGAGACATGGGTGGGGGCCTGGTGGAGGCTGCCCCTGGTGACTGGGGGGTGGGGGTGGTGGGAGACATGGGTGGGGGCCTGGTGGAGTTTGCCCCTGGTGACTGGGGGGTGGGGGTGGTTTGAGACATGGGTGGGGGCCTGGTGGAGGCTGCCCCTGCACTGCTGGGGGGTTGGGGTGGTGGGAGACATGGGTGGGGGCCTGGTGGTGGGTGCCCCTGGTGGCTGGGGGGTGGGGGTGGTGGGAGACATGGGTGGGGGCCTGGTGGAGGCTGCCCCTGCACTGCTGGGGGTGGGGGTGGTGGGAGACATGGGTGGGGGCCTGGTGGTGGGTGCCCCTGTCGGCTGGGGGGTGGAGGTGGTGGGAGACATGGGTGGGGGCCTGGTAGAGGCTGCTCCTGCACTGCTGGGGTGTGGGGGTGGTGGCAGACATGGGTGGGGGCCTGGTGTAGGCTGCCCCTGGTGGCTGGGGGGTGGGGGTGGTGGGGAACATGAGTTGGACATGGGTGGGGGCCTGCTGGCAGGTGCCCCACAGTGCTGGGGGGTGGGGGTGGTGGGAGACATGGGTGGGGGCCTGGTTGAGGCTGCCCCTGGTGGCTGGGGGGTGGGGGTGCTGGGAGACATGGGTGGGGGCCTGCTGACAGGTGCCCCACGGTGCTGGGGGTGGGGGTGGTGGGGAACATGAGTTGGACATGGGTGGGGGCCTTCTGGCAGGTGCCCCACAGTGCTGGGGGGTGGGGGTGGTGGGAGACATGGGTGGGGGCCGGGTGGAGGCTGCCCCTGGTGACTGGGGGGTGGGGGTGGTGGGAGACATGGGTGGGGGCCTGGTGGAGGCTGCCCCTGCACTGCTGGGGGGTGGGGGTGGTGGGAGACATGGGTGGGGGCCTGGTGGTGGGTGCCCCTGTCGGCTGGGGGGTGGGGGTGGTGGGAGACATGTGTGGGGGCCTGGTAGAGGCTGCTCCTGCACTGCTGGGGTGTGGGAGTGGTGGCAGACATGGGTGGGGGCCTGGTGGAGGCTGCCCCAGGTGGCTGGGGGGTGGGGGTGGTGGGGAACATGAGTTGGACATTGGTGGGGGCCTGCTGGCAGGTGCCCCACAGTGCTGGGGGGTGGGGGTGGTGGGAGACATGGGTGAGGGCCTGGTGGAGGCTGCCCCTGGTGGCTGTGGGGTGGGGGTGGTGGGGAACATGAGTTGGACATGGGTGGGGGCCTGCTGGCAGGTGCCCCACAGTGCTGGGCGGTGGGGGTGGTGGGGAACATGAGTTGGACATGGGTGGGGGCCTGCTGGCAGGTGCCCCACAGTGCTGGGGGGTGGGGGTGGTGGGAGACATGGGTGGGGGCCTGGTGGAGGCTGCCCCTGGTGACGGGGGGGTGGGGGTGGTGGGAGACATGGGTGGGGGCCTGGTGGAGGCTGCCCCTGGTGACTGGGGGTGGGGGTGGTGTGAGACATGGGTGGGGGCCTGGTGGAGGCTGCCCCTGCACTGCTGGGGGGTGGGGGTGGTGGGAGACATGGGTGGGGGCCTGGTGGTGGGTGCCCCTGGTGGCTGGGGGGTGGTGTTGGTGGGAGACATGGGTGGGGGCCTGGTAGAGGCTGCTCCTGCACTGCTGGGGGGTGGGGGTGGTGGGAGACATGGGTGGGGGCCTGGTGGAGGCTGCCCCTGGTGGCTGGGGGGTGGGGGTGCTGGGAGACATGGGTGGGGGCCTGCTGGCAGGTGCCCCACAGTGCTGGGTGGTGGGGGTGGTGGGGAACATGAGTTGGACATGGGTGGGGGCCTGGTGGCAGGTGCCCCACAGTGCTGGGGGTGGGGGTGATGTGAGACATGGGTGGGGGCCTGGTAGAGGCTGCTCCTGCACTGCTGGGGGGTGGGGGTGGTGGGAGACATGGGTGGGGGCCTGGTGGAGGCTGCCCCTGGTGGCTGAGGGGTGGGGGTGGTGGGGAACATGAGTTGGACATGGGTGGGGGCCTGCTGGCAGGTGCCCCACAGTGCTGGGCGGTGGGGGTGGTGGGGAACATGAGTTGGACATGGGGGGGGCCTGCTGGCAGGTGCCCCACAGTGCTGGGGGGTGGGGGTGGTGGGAGACATGGGTGGGGGCCTGGTGGAGGCTGCCCCTGGTGACTGGGGGGTGGGGGTGGTGGGAGACATGGGTGGGGGCCTGGTGGAGGTTGCCCCTGGTGACTGGGGGGTGGGGGTGGTTTGAGACATGGGTGGGGGCCTGGTGGAGGCTGCCCCTGCACTGCTGGGGGGTTGGGGTGGTGGGAGACATGGGTGGGGGCCTGGTGGTGGGTGCCCCTGGTGGCTGGGGGGTGGGGGTGGTGGGAGACATGGGTGGGGGCCTGGTGGAGGCTGCCCCTGCACTGCTGGGGGTGGGGGTGGTGGGAGACATGGGTGGGGGCCTGGTGGTGGGTGCCCCTGTCGGCTGGGGGGTGGAGGTGGTGGGAGACATGGGTGGGGGCCTGGTAGAGGCTGCTCCTGCACTGCTGGGGTGTGGGGGTGGTGGCAGACATGGGTGGGGGCCTGGTGGAGGCTGCCCCTGGTGGCTGGGGGGTGGGTGTGGTGGGGTACATGAGTTGGACATGGGTGGGGGCCTGCTGGCAGGTGCCCCACAGTGCTGGGGGGTGGGGGTGGTGGGAGACATGGGTGGGGGCCTGGTTGAGGCTGCCCCTGGTGGCTGGGGGGTGGGGGTGCTGGGAGACATGGGTGGGGGCCTGCTGACAGGTGCCCCACAGTGCTGGGGGTGGGGGTGGTGGGGAACATGAGTTGGACATGGGTGGGGGCCTTCTGGCAGGTGCCCCACAGTGCTGGGGGGTGGGGGTGGTGGGAGACATGGGTGGGGGCCTGGTGGAGGCTGCCCCTGGTGACTGGGGGGTGGGGGTGGTGGGAGACATGGGTGGGGGCCTGGTGGAGGCTGCCCCTGCACTGCTGGGGGGTGGGGGTGGTGGGAGACATGGGTGGGGGCCTGGTGGTGGGTGCCCCTGTCGGCTGGGGGGTGGGGGTGGTGGGAGACATGGGTGGGGGCCTGGTAGAGGCTGCTCCTGCACTGCTGGGGTGTGGGAGTGGTGGCAGACATGGGTGGGGGCCTGGTGGAGGCTGCCCCTGGTGGCTGGGGGGTGGGGGTGGTGGGGAACATGAGTTGGACATTGGTGGGGGCCTGCTGGCAGGTGCCCCACAGTGCTGGGGTGTGGGGGTGGTGGGAGACATGGATGAGGGCCTGGTGGAGGCTGCCCCTGGTGGCTGGGGGGTGGGGGTGCTGGGATACATGGGTGGGGGCCTGGTGGAGGCTGCCCCTGCACTGCTGGGGGGTGGGGGTGGTGGGAGACATGGGTGGGGGCCTGGTGGTGGGTGCCCCTGGTAGCTGGGGGTTGGGGGTGGTGGGAGACATGGGCGGGGGCCTGGTAGAGGCTGCTCCTGCACTGCTGGGGGGTGGGGGGGAGACATGGGTGGGGGCCTGGTGGAGGCTGCCCCTGGTGGCTGGGGGGTGGGGGTGGTGGGGAACATGAGTTGGACATGGGTGGGGGCCTGCTGGCAGGTGCCCCACAGTGCTGGGGGGTGGGGGTGGTGTGAGACATGGGTGGGGGCCTGGTGGAGGCTGCCCCTGGTGACTGGGGGTGGGTGTGGTGGGAGACATGGGTGGGGGCCTGGTGGAGGCTGCCCCTGGTGACTGGGGGTGGGGGTGGTGGGAGACATGGGTGGGGGCCTGGTGGAGGCTGCCCCTGCACTGCTGGGGGGTGGGGGTGGTGGGAGACATGGGTGGGGGCCTGGTGGTGGGTGCCCCTGGTGGCTGGGGGGTGGGGGTGGTGTGAGACATGGGTGGGGGCCTGGTAGAGGCTGCTCCTGCACTGCTGGGGTGTGGGGGTGGTGGGAGACATGGGTGGGGGCCTGGTGGAGGCTGCCCCTGGTGGCTGTGGGGTGGGGGTGGTGGGGAACATGAGTTGGACATGGGTGGGGGCCTGCTGGCAGGTGCCCCACAGTGCTGGGCGGTGGGGGTGGTGGGGAACATGAGTTGGACATGGGTGGGGGCCTGCTGGCAGGTGCCCCACAGTGCTGGGGGCTGGGGGTGGTGGGAGACATGGGTGGGGGCCTGGTGGAGGCTGCCCCTGGTGACTGGGGGGTGGGGGTGGTGGGAGACATGGGTGGGGGCCTGGTGGAGGCTGCCCCTGGTGACTGGGGGGTGGGGGTGGTGTGAGACATGGGTGGGGGCCTGGTGGAGGCTGCCCCTGCACTGCTGGGGGGTGGGGGTGGTGGGAGACATGGGTGGGGGCCTGGTGGTGGGTGCCCCTGGTGGCTGGGGGGTGCGGTTGGTGGGAGACATGGGTGGGGGCCTGGTAGAGGCTGCTCCTGCACTGCTGGGGGGTGGGGGTGGTGGGAGACATGGGTGGGGGCCTGGTGGAGGCTGCCCCTGGTGGCTGGGGGGTGGGGGTGCTGGGAGACATGGGTAGGGGCCTGCTGGCAGGTGCCCCACAGTGCTGGGGGGTGGGGGTGGTGGGGAACATGAGTTGGACATGGGTGGGGGCCTGGTGGCAGGTGCCCCACAGTGCTGGGGGTGGGGGTGGTGTGAGACATGGGTGGGGGCCTGGTAGAGGCTGCTCCTGCACTGCTGGGGGGTGGGGGTGGTGGGAGACATGGGTGGGGGCCTGGTGGAGGCTGCCCCTGGTGGCTGGGGGGTGGGGGTGGTGGGGAACATGAGTTGGACATGGGTGGGGGCCTGCTGGCAGGTGCCCCACAGTGCTGGGGGGTGGGGGTGGTGGGGAACATGAGTTGGACATGGGTGGGGGCCTGCTGGCAGGTGCCCCACAGTGCTGGGGGGGTGGGGGTGGTGGGAGACATGGGTGGGGGCCTGGTGGAGGCTGCCCCTGGTGACTGGGGGGTGGGGGTGGTGGGAGACATGGGTGGGGGCCTGGTGGAGGCTGCCCCTGCACTGCTGGGGGGTGAGGGGGTGGGAGAGATGGGTGGGGGCCTGGTGGTGGGTGCCCTTGTCGGCTGGGGGTGGGGGTGGTAGGAGACATGGGTGGGGGCCTGGTAGAGGCTGCTCCTGCACTGCTGGGGTGTGGGGGTGGTGGCAGACATGGGTGGGGGCCTGGTGGAGGCTGCCCCTGGTGGCTGGGGGGTGGAGGTGGTGGGGAACATGAGTTGGACATGGGTGGAGGCCTGCTGGCAGGTGCCCCACAGTGCTGGGGGGTGGGGGTGGTGTGAGACATGGGTGGGGGCCTGGTGGAGGCTGCCCCTGCACTGCTGGCGGGTGGGGGTGGTGGGAGACATGGGTGGGGGCCTGGTGGTGGGTGCCCCTGGTGGCTGGGGGTTGGGGGTGGTGGGAGACATGGGCGGGGCCTGCTAGAGGCTGCTCCTGCACTGCTGGGGGGTGGGAGGGGACATGGGTGGGGGCCTGCTGGAGGCTGCCCCTGGTGGCTGGGGGGTGGGGGTGGTGGGGAACATGAGTTGGACATGGGTGGGGGCCTGCTGGCAGGTGCCCCACAGTGCTGGGGGGTGGGGGTGGTGTGAGACATGGGTTGGGGCCTGGTGGAGGCTGCACCTGGTGGCTGGGGGGTGGGGGTGGTGGGAGACATGGGTGGGGGCCTGCTGGCAGGTGCCCCACAGTGCTGGGGGGTGGGGGTGCTGGGAGACATGGGTGGGGGGCTGCTGGCAGGTGCCCCACAGTGCTGGGGGGTGGGGGTGCTGGGAGACATGGGTGGAGGCCTGGTGGAGGCTACCCCTGGTGACTGGGGGGTGGGGGTGGTGGGAGACATGGGTGGGGGCCTGGTGGAGGCTGCCCCTGCACTGCTGGGGGGTGGGGGTGGTGGGAGACATGGATGGGGGCCTGGTGGTGGGTGCCCTTGGTGGCAGGGGGGTGGGGGTGGTGGGAGACATGGGTGGGGGCCTGGTGGAGGCTGCCCCTGCACTGCTGGGGGGTGGGGGTGGTGGGAGACATGGGTGGGGGCCTGGTGGAGGGTGCCCCTGGTGGCTATGGGTGCAGGGGGACATGCGTTGGTGGGCAGTAGTGCAAGTTGACATGTGGGTTGGCTGGTAGGCATGGCCATGGTGGATGGGGTGCCTGCATGACATGTGCTGGGTAGGCCCCTGTGGTGTGAGCCACCTGCAGGGGCGGTGGAGGGTGTTGAGGGAACACCTGGGAGGACCCACACGTGCAATTCATGTGTGCTGCTCCCCGCGCACCCCTGTAATACACGTACCCTGATGATATCGCGTGTGGAACTTCCCGCGCACCCCTGTAATACACGTACCCTGATGGAATTGCGTGTGGAACTTCCCGCGCACCCCTGGAATACACGTACCCTGATGGAATTGCGTGTGGAACTTCCCGCGCACCCCTGGAATACACATACCCTGCTGATGTTGCATGGGATACTTCCCCCGCACCCCGAAATACACGTACCTTGATGAGATCGCGTGTGTGACTTCCCGCGCACCCCTGTAATACACGTACCCTGATGATATCGCGTGTGGAACTTCCCGCGCACCCCTGTAATACACGTTCCCTGATGGAATTGGGTGTGGAACTTCCCCTGGAATACACGTACCCTGCTGATGTTGCGTGGGATACTTCCCCCGCACCCTGAAATACACGTACCCTGATGAGATCGCGTGTGGAACTTCCCGCGCACCCCTGGAATACACGTACCCTGCTGATGTTGCGTGGGATACTTCCCCCGCACCCCGAAATACACGTACCCTGATGAGATCGCGTGTGTGACTTCCCGCGCACCCCAGAAATACACGTACCCCGCTCAATCGCGTGTGTAACTTCCCGCGCACCCCCGAAATACACGTACCCCGCTCGATCGCGTGTGTTGCTTCCCGCGCACCCCCGCAATACACGTGCCCCGCT
Organism: Ambystoma mexicanum; assembly: GCF_040938575.1. NCBI lineage: Eukaryota > Metazoa > Chordata > Amphibia > Caudata > Ambystomatidae > Ambystoma > Ambystoma mexicanum. The sequence continues at coordinate 191,341,596 of NC_090927.1, read as the reverse complement.
CGCACAGGCCCAATTGCTGTATGTTGCCACTTTTGTGATGCGCTGGGACTCTACCACCTGCCTTCGTGTGGCGGACGTGTTTCAGCTTGTGCGTGTCTTTGGCTGTGCGTGGCTTTGCCCTATTTGATGCCATGAATACGTGTGGTTCGAGTGCGTGTGGGCGTTCCGTCTGCTTCCCTGCAGTACATCCCCAGTTACGCCCTTATTTTCGCGCGTTGTTCCCCATTCCGCGCGTTACGCCCCGTGTCCCGCCCACTTTCTGGTGTATGCGGCGAGGTTGCGCGCTTTCACTGTGCGCGTCACGCACGCCTTTCGGGATGTTGCAGTGACTTGTGCGCCTAGCACGGGTTTGGCGCACATCCCGAGGTGAACACGCGCAGGGACTTCCATGAATCGCACGGGTGCGCGTGCGCCTGTTTTTTTCCGCTTGCGCCTGCTTGCGCCTGCTTGCGCCTGCTTGCGCGAAGATTTTCGGCGCACGTTTGTTCCATGAATTGGCTCCTTAGTTTCTGTACATAAAAGCCCTTTTAGTCCTGCAGCCAAACCAGTGAAATCGGATCAAGAAGCTAGAGATACCAGGAGGCCCTTCTTTTTCTGAAACAAGCCCATTATTTTGGGAGAAAAATACCTGCCATTTCGAATGTTTGATTGTTAATGGATTTATTTTAATTCCACTGGGGCAGAACTGTGCTTTCATTTTCAGATGTCAAATGCAATTAAATGGAAAGGAAATAAACTCTGAAATGTCTCAGGGTCCCCCAGGTACAGGGGTTGAAATTGGGACGGTACTTGGCATCCAGGTCGTCATATTCTCATCAGCCCCTTTGTAACCAGGTAAGAAAGTGTCCGCAGCTCTGGACCCCTTGTGGCTTAATTCGAAATCCTATTTGGGCTCAGTCCTCCTTTCCTTCTGCAAATTGGGGTCTACGTCCCTTCGACCGCATTGGATGTAGGTCTTTTCTTCTATAGGAACATCACTTTTTATACCAGGGTGAATCACACCCATGTAACATCATTTGACATGACATGTACATATGACATGTCCTCTCCCTCGGCTCAGGAGCACTTGCATCAGCTCTTAGGCACCGCCATCACCTTGCGTCCCAATGGGGTCTCCCTCTCATCATGGCCCACCCCCCCTCCTGCCTTCCCACTTGCATTTCTTGCTCACAAGTGTGATGTTAAAGAGCAACATGTACATGATGGGATAGGACATGATAGTAACTCACATGATGATGTCAGGCCCATTGAAGACAATACTGAGGAAGCGCTTCGCCGACCTACTGAAGCCTGACCATCATAAGGGTCTGCCAAAATGTTGGGGAGAGGTGCAGGGAGTCAGCCGCCCCTTTAACAGCCTCTAATTTTGCCACTGCTTTTACGCCGGGGTCAGCGTTATAGATGGGTGTTGCTGTGCTGGTGCATAAGAAATGTCCACTAGTGCTGTTATGGTCCAGTATCGGATTTAGTTCTACAACAAACGCTAGTGATGAAGGACTTTAATGTTTCAAGAGGTTTGAGATGCAATGCCTCAATTCTAGTATGGCTCAGGAATCCTGACTCGACATGGCAGCTGTGAGCTTCTCCCCTCTCTCAGCACTGGCCATCTCTCACTGTTTGGGCAGCCTGTGCCATATGATATGATATGGCATTTGTAACGCGCCTATACACAAGGGTTTCAAGTGTTTCAAGGCGCGACGAGGCAGGGAGAGGGGAACAGGGGAAGACAGACAATGATCCTACTAGGCCAGGTGTCATTCAGATCGCGCAAGTGCAGGGGTAGGGGGAAGGGAGAAAGTGGGAGGGGAGGGGGGAAGTGCAGTACAAGGTAAGTAGAATAAAATAAATAAGGGCCAGCTGGTGGCAAGTGCAAGGTAAGTGCAGACAAGTGCTGGGAACGGGGGATGTAGGGATACAGAGACAGTCCCGCAGTGCAGGGGTTGCCAGGGAGGCAGTGCAAGTGAAGAGTGGCTGGGCCTAGGACCGAGGTCGGCGAGAGTGGCCCAGTTGCAGATTCGGTGCAGATTCAGTGAAGAATTAGCAGGGGAGAGGGAGAGAGAAAGCAGAAGCAAAGAGGAAATTTGAGGTGCTTCCGGAACCGTAGATGGTTCTCCTCAAGTTTCAGGGAGGCAGGAAGGCTGTTCCAGAGGGAGGCCCCTGCCGCGGAGAGAGATCTACCCCCAGCTCGTTGCTTCGAGAAGCGGCTGACCCTGAGGGAGTTGGAGGCGGATGAGTGAAGGGCTCGGGAAGGAAGATATTTAGGAAGAGAGAGTTGAAGGTATTTAGGCCCCAGGCCCCAGAAGGCCTTGTGGACGATGCAGAGGGTTTTGAACTTTATCCTCGCAGCCACTGGGAGCCAGTGTAGAGATTTCAGTCCATAGACAGGCTATGTTGCCGCCCATCCTCTCTATTCAGCGATGCATCCCTGTGACAGAGAATCCCTGCAGCCTGTGGGGCATCATCTTAATTCTTCTCTTCATAGGATCTTTCATAACCCCATCATGAGTTTCCCTCTGTGACCCCAGTTCAGTTCCACATTAAATGAAACCCATCTTTGGGAGTCAGTAGAATGTGTGCCGGAACATGGTAACTAAGGTTGACACTCAGTATGTTTGCAAGACCCTGGGACACAAATGAGGGGTCAGATTAAGCATATAAGTGAAGGAAATGGAGTGTGTGTTCCAGATCACTTCTGCTTTCAGCTCCATGCCTTGATACATGTTCCCAGTAACAGCCAGGCAGATTAGAAGGTGCTGCCGCCGGACCTCGGGGGTTCCAAAACCTGACAGTGGTGGCTCAGGCTCAGGGGAGGGACTCATAGGAGTGATGAGATAGGAGCTGGAGGAGGGTCCTTTAGGGAGAAGAAGGCAGAGTTAGGCTGTGCCACAGTAACCCAACCCCTTCGCCTTCCTCTTTGAGGGTTCAGGGTTCCAAGTAGGCAAATTTAAAAGGCTGGTTAACAGAGGAGATGTATAGCTTGTATCTAACGAATGAGTTTTGACATGAAATGTGTTGCTTGGAACAGGGTTGTCTATCAGTATCTGCTGTAAATAGAGTAGGGAACACTTGTCTGTGAAAATATAATGAACGGATTCAAATAGAACAGCACAGGGTCTGATTTAGGTTTGATCAGGAGGTTACAATCTGCAAGAGATTTGCAGACGGGCATAGTTGCTTTTGTTAGTTGGTTCCAGTGCAAAATGTGCGTTAGGCCAAATGAAGTTTTGGGCATTTCGCTAAATGTATGGTGTGCACCTCAGAATATTTTTGTGGGAATTCATGACAATTGCTACATATTATGCTGTACAAATGTACAACAGCAAACCGTCGATGTTATGAAAAGTCTTCTTTTTGCTCTGAAAAAAAGTCCTGCTCCACCACTGGTTTATCCGCACAGTGGATATTCTTCTGAAATCACAGCTGCCTCCCATCTACCTGCGCATCTACAGAAAGGCAGGAAGTGTGGGCTAAGGAGCTGTGCTCAGTAACATTGGCTGCTAGCAGTTAGATGTTGTTAATGTCGAGTGTTAAAGTTTAACGGGCAGTCATTCATTGCACTGTAAGTGTAAGTGTAATGTAATGGGTCTCATTACGACCCCGGCGCTAAACGATGGTGCTATTAGCACCATGGTCCATGCCGGGGTCCGCCATGGTGAATGGCGGAATTACCGCCTCAATCCAAGGTTGGCGGGGCGGTAATTCCCCATTCACCATGGGCCCTTCCCCATTCCCATTTTTGCCCCATAGGGCTCAATGGGAATGGGGAAGGCGCTAAGTACGGTGCAGCAAATTGCGGCGTTAAGGTCGGGTCCCGCAAAGGGAACTCGTAATGAGGCGTTAAGGGTTTAACGGCGCCGACACCTTTTACGGCGCCGTTAAACCCTTAACGCCAGGGTCGTAATGAGGCCCAATGTGTTGCGTAGTGCTGGTGGCCACTATGCGTCGTTTGGCAGGAGATGAGGGATCTGCGGTTGTTTTGGGGATAGAGGGAGGCGCAGATGTAAAAGCCTGTTGTCTTTGTTGTGTGCCTATGTGTGTGTGGTGACATGGAGTTGTAGAGGAACAGGTGGACACTTTTTCCCTGGTGTCCGCCCCCTCACCACAGTCGTATTGCACTAGCAGACGAAGAGCTACAATTAGAAACTCATGTATGAAGCCATGCAATATTCCTGTACCGCATCGAGTGTATGAGAGACGATATGCATGCAGGCAACTATTCAGTATGCACCCTCAAGTTGAAGCATGGGAAGGATGCTACCAGGAAAGATGCACACAGCCAAGATGCCAGAATGCAAGTATGGGTACTATTGATGTACTCAAAGTAAAGTCTGTCGACAACAGAATTATGTCATAAAGAAGATAAATGAACCTATACCAAAACGATACGAAAATAACACTGGCGATGCAACTGAAGCACTAAAGAAGAAGTAATCGTGAATATAAGAAGATAAAGCAACCTGCTGACCAATAACTGTAATGCGCTGTAACGCTAGGTAGAAGAAGCATATTGCTAAAAAGAGGTATATACGTAACGTTTAGGAAGGCCATTGGAAGGAAATGGACAATGGCCCATGTTAAGAATAAACCCTGCTACCTCAAAAAACGAGCCTAGGGTTGCAAATTAAAGAAGTGATGAAGAAGCTGTTTTCATGTGCAGAATAAGGGAGTACCTTGGCCTGGAATCAAAGAGGCTATTTCGAGAGATGGGTGCAAGGCACAGAGGGAGTCGAATGAACATGTGCATGAGACCTATTTCTGCTAAGATTAGGAGAGGCAGGGGCCAAGAGCTGGATAACCACAAAGGCAAAAGCCTATGTGAGGTGGAGGGAGCAAGTCCCTAGAGGCCAAGAGGAGCAATGACACCCAGCATATTAGAATCAAATAGCAGTAATAGAGAGGCTGAAATTGACAGAATCGTGGTTTCCTAACACGTGATGAAGAACTCAAGACAATGGCTGTTCATTAGAGCCAGATGGAGATAGTAGCATGCCCACACTCCCTTAAATGTTCCAGAACAGTGAGCAGACTACAAGGTCAACTACAAACGGTAGACCTTGGCTAAGGATCAGGTCAATGAAATGCAATGGACTAATTGGGAAAACAAGGAATGAACTGACGCAGCTCGAACACCCAGGCTTCGGTTTCACTTACGTGCTGCTAAGCAAGCCGAAAGTCCAAGGTTGGATGGGGTTGTCAACCAATCATAAGCCTGTCATGCACTGTCACATACAATGTTGCATTTATTACTCCGCTGCCATATTCTCTGCTATAATCAGTATATGACGTGTGTAGAAGTAGCTCAGGGTGTGTCCAACAGACAAGGGGCAGCCAATGAGGTATTAACACTTATAGAATTCTATAAATAGATATGTTCCCCGAATCAATCCCTCTCGGGAATAGGTTTTGAAAATGCCATGTAGGATGATGTCAGAAATGACGTATGACAAAGTATATAAACTCTGTACAAGCAAAATAAAGGTGAATATTCATGCATCTTTTTTTATAGCTGTTATATCTCCCTGCTTTCTTTCGTTGAGATTAAAGCAGTATTTTACCACCTACCTTGGATCTGTACGGGTATTTGGTCTAAGATATTTACTGATAATTCCATCTAGCATATAGAGGGTGCTTCAAAGCACTACAGCACAGAGTTTGTTGTGTTGCATAGATGCCACATGTCTTAGCACAAAGTAGAGGAGTGTATCCACAGCTGTACCACCTTACATGAATACTCAACTTTGTAGCATGCCGTTCCGAGACAAGTATATCACATTTCAAAACCACAATGGGCATGGACAAATTCAAAGGAAATTCCCAGATGCATTCACTATGCCACCATTTATGTGCCCTGCATGGCCATGAGTACTTTCCCTGTCTACTTGTTGTGCATGGGCACATTGCTTTAGTCTGCCCCCATAACTGTTGAGATCCTCCAGGCCTAACCAGGAATGCTGAATTCATCATAACATGGATCTAAATTAAGATGGGATAAGCAGGAGCTAAAAGCAGCTCCTGGGTATCGTGCATTAACCAGTGACCCGGAGCTACCACTGGGGAACCAGGAGCTAATACATAGCGTTCTCCAAATGTATTAGATGCACACATGATTGTGTCCATTATTTATGACCCATTATGCTTTAAATGTCTAGATGTGCCGTAAACGTTATTTTTAGATTGTCCAAAATGCAAAGAGTTAAATTCATTTACATGTGTTTGTTTGGCATCAGTTGGACTAGGGGCCAAAAGTAGCTCCTGGCAGCTGTTTGTGTCAAGCTAACCAGGCTCTTCTAGGCTACAAACAGGAGGTAAATAGCTCCCAGCTCACCTCAGTTTCGAAAACCCAGTTACAACAAACTACCCGAACTGCTCTTCGACAAGTACTTATAGGTGATAAGTATCTTCTTATATGTTGGACAGGTGACAGTGTCTATCCCCTGAAGCCATTGTTACTGACACCCGTTCTGCAAGTGCAGAAGCAAAGTGAGGAGAGATCCAACACAACCTGCATAAGACCTGGAATACTATTGAGAGAACATTGTGCCTACTCAAAGGTAGATTCGAGTGTCTACATGTCAGTGGGGGTCCTACCCTGAAGCTGTTGTTACTGACATCTGTTCTGCATCTGCAGACGCAAAGTAAGGAGAGATCCAACAGTTCCCACATAAAGACCAGGAATACTATTGAGAGAACATTGTGCCTACTCAAAGGTAGATTCGAGTGCCTACGTATCAGTGGTGGCGCCCGCTATACACACGCTAGAGAACAACACACAAAATAGCTTTATACTCTATCTTCCTTAACATTGCCACTTGCATGAAAATCCATGCACCCAACAATGAATCACAGTCTTCAAAGAGTTAACAACCCGAGAGGCAGGTGACATACAACATGTCTTTACTCGGGCTTTCCTTTGCTCAGTGGCATTCTGAAATGAGCATTCACACACTTCTATAAAATTCTGCAACTTTTCTTATGTTGGCATGAACTTACAACTGACCAGGTTAATGTGAAGCAGCATGTTTTTTCATGTTAGGAGCACTGTTACCATTCAACTGTTTCATACTTTGCCAAGCACGCAACCGAAACAGCCCTTCTGGATCTCAGTTTGATGATGCTAACGACCAAGGCAACCTTTCCCTCCTCTTCTTGACCTCTCCTCTGGGATTGCTGCTGACCTAAGATATATGTTGACAGCAATTGGAAGACCTTCTAAACTATTTTTCACACAACCTTTGGACTTTCCATGTTGCAAGCCTGCAGGCCATTAGCCTGCAGTGCTTGATTGACAGCATGGAGAGCCAATCAGAAAAATCTGCTTTTCTGTTTGTTTTTTCCTCTTTTAAAAATAAATAAGACAGAAGCAGATTGGTATCTGTATTTATGTGTATAAATCTGTAAAAATGGAAAACAGGGAACCTTAATAAAAAATAACAAAAACTATTTCAAAAGCGACCACAGGTTCAGTCGTACTTGTGTGCTTACACACGAGCGTTGGCTAGCACTTTTGTGGGACACTTGCTCCCTCTTTGTACAGGGACGAGGCGGCTAGGTGGTGATGGAGTATCCTGCACTGCTGTATCTATTGGGCAGCATGTGGTGGAAAGGGACTCTGCACCTTCTCTGCTTCTCTTCGGGAATACTGTGCACAGGGAAGTTGTCGCTTGTTCATTTGTTTGGCAGCACTTGATGAGTGAAAGTGATTGTCCTTCTTTAATGCCTGCATTGCAGTACACACAACACTCTCTCCCTTTCTTAGCCTATTTGTAATCTAAAGGCTAGCCTACCCTTACAGGACACAAGTATGTGGATACTCACTCGCTTTGTGAGTGCTGCTAACAGCTGACACTGTTTCTCTGTGAATTAAGTAAATGGATCTCACCCCTGTCAAGGTCAGCATGCTCCTTGGGTACATTCTGATGGACGCTGTCCACAGTGACATCCTCATAGACATGTATATACAGGGCATGCTAGTCCTCCTCCTTCAGGGCACAAGGGGTTGCCTTCATGATGATCTGTCGTGTATGCCTTCTTTGCGCTTTCTTTGGTGGCAACATCTTCGGCTGGTGCCCCCTTCGTTCAATTACGATGTTTGTATTTTTGTATTTTATTGAATCTTATATAGCGCTTTTGTCCAAAGCGCTGTACAAAGTTAAAAACAACCGTACAAAAATAATGAAGTATAAAGTAATTCAAATATCAAGTCAGAGAGCTAATAATCATGGACAGTGAAGTAGGTAGTTTTTCAAAGAGACCCGAAAGAGGGAATAGACAGTGGGCCTCATTACGAGAATTGCGGTAAAAACACAGTCATTACCGGTATGGTGGTAGTATCGCGTCAGTGTACCCTTGACGCTGCAAATAGCAGCTGATTACGAGAGCGCGAGCACGCGCGAACCCCCATGCCAGTAATGGCTGCACCGCCATGCCGCCAAAGACTGCCAACAACCCCCGATAGCGGCATCACGGAACCCGCTCATACCACCTCCGCCCAGGAGCAACCCCTTAATAACGGACTCGGCAATACCATCATGCAAATAACAGGCTCGTAATACTGGACCCGGAAGTAACGTCATCATGCCGGAACGGGAAATGCGGCGGCGGCCACCTTAAAAAACACAATCCATCGCAATCCTCCGAACACAGCACTGCTACTGAGTTGGGAGTAGGGCAAATCAACAGACAATGGGGGTCATTCTGAGGTTGGAGGTAAGGGATTACCGGCACCTGTAAGGGCACCGATGGCGGTAATCCCTTACCTCCGTATTCCGAGTTCCCTTTGCGGGTCCCTCTTTACCTCCTGCTTTTAGCAGGAGTAAATTACGGGACCCGCAAAGTGACCTTGGAGTAAATTACGGCACCGTAATTTACGGTGCCGTAATTACCTCCTTCCCATTCCCATTTAGCCCTATGGGGGCAGAAATGGGGATGGGGAAGGGCTATGGTGAATGGGGAATTACCGGTCCATCCAACCTTGGAATGGACCGGTAATTACTCCATTCACCATGCCGGTATTCCATGGAGTAAATAGCTCCATGGTTGCCAACCATGGAGCTATTTACTCCATGGTGTAGTCCTAACTCGGAATGAGGGCCAATGTCCAAGGCAACAAGGAAATCCACCCCCCGCCTGCGCAAGAAGGGGTTCTCGGACAAAGAACTAAATATGCTAGCCGACACACTGGTTGCACATGCAGAGGAAGTCTTTGCCACAGATCTGAAGCGCCCAGCACAACTGCGGAAAAAAGAAATCTGGAAGGAGATGGCAAGGAAAGTCACTGCGGTTGGCACCACCAGCCGCACAGTGAAGGATGTTAAAAAAAGGTGGGACGATCTACGTCTACGCGTCGTCTACGTGTCCGCAACATACTGTCTGCCAACCGCAGGGAGGACAAGGCAAAAGGCGGCAGGGACCACTCACCCAACAAACTGACACGGTGGGAGGAGACGTGTAGCACCACCATCAGCATGGAGTCGATAGAGGGCTTCAGAGACATGGAGGCGGGTGCGCCGTCATCGGCAGATGGAGGTGGGTGTCCCCACAAACCACAGAGAACCAAGCATGACGTTGCACAACTGACATGAAAGTGAACCAAGTCAATGCATGGCCCATCATACATACAGAACCAGATCCATGTCCAGATGGTGGCCGAAACCCTGGCACATTGATATGCATGCTGCGTGCCAATCCCATTACCAACAGACACCCAACACACAGCAAAACATCACATGTCACACATCACTCAATCCGCAACACAACGGTATGCCACATAGCACACATCAGTTCAAAAAGGAGAGTCCATGACGTATGCCAATATGTCCCCTCCCTATTGCAAGCTCCCTGTGCGTCACACCTACAAGTATTCAATGCATGAAATGTGAACTACTGAACAACATCAATTTATGCATCTTGCACATACCACCATCACTGATGCCCTGCATCTCTTGGTCCCCCACAGACACAGATGCTGACAGTGAAGGCCAGGAGCCTGCCGCACAGGCCACGGCATCCTCCAAGGGATCCAGGGCCAGTCGAGAAGTCACAGGACATCTACCTCAAGGGCAACACCATCGCCCAGACTGCAACACAGGCCAGCACCAGCAGTACAGGGCAGGGCACCGGAGAAGGAAAAATCAAGTCGACACCACCCGACGGCACAGCCACAACAGAGTTGTCCACTGCTGTAGAGGCTGAAGTTGATGGCACACAGTCTGCTGCCAACAGTTCAATTGGGGAGGTAGCTGCCTCAGCCCCCCTCAGCGATGTAGAGGGCCACGTCAGAGAAGATTTTGACATGGACGACAAACTCCATGTGGAATGTACTCGTACCCCGAGCCCCCAGCCCACCCCCCTGACCTCCACACAGGGCACACCAGTCAGCCCCACGCAAGAACAGGCCGGAGTACTGGGGAGTCCACATCTGTCGTCCCCATCAGAGGGCAGTCCAGCAGTGGCCCACCCTGCCACTGCCCCGTCCACCTCCACAGCCACCACTAACATGGAGGCCCACATGACGAGGATTGATGCCCGCCAGGATCGTGTGATAGAGCTGGTCCGGCAGTACGTGGCGGACGGGGAACTGACCCGCCGGGAAAAACGTGAGGCCAATGCAGCAAACATCCTAGCCATGAACACTAACACTTTGGTGATCCGCGACAGTCTGGCAGCAGTGACCCAGGTCCTGGGCAGGATTTTTGAGCAACTGCAGCAGCAATGACCTGCACCGACGGTTGCACAGGCAGCCACCTCTACCCCATCAAGCACACCTGCCAGCTCGGCTCCAACAAGCCCTGTGTGCCAGACCAGGCGCACGCCACACAGACATGCAGCCCCCAGAACCAAAGAGAGGCCACCACTAGCAGGGCCACCCTGCATGTGCTAACTACATCCTGAGGAAAACCATGATTGGCACATCATGTGTGGGATGTCAATGGGGGAGGGGGTATGGGGTGTTTGGGTGTTGGGGGGAGATGGGAGGGGGTATGGGGTGGTGGTGTTGGATTGAGGTGGGAAGGGGTATGGGGTGTTGGGGTGCTGTGGGGAGGGGGGAGGGAGTATGGGGTGTTGGGAGTTTTGGGGGAGGGGGGAGGGAGTATGGGGTGTTGGGGGTGTTTGGGGGAGGGGGAGGGTGTGTGTGAGGTGGAGGGTTCAAACACAATAATGTATAATTTCCAATACACCTGTTTTGTCAAAAATCATATCTTGACTAGACATTGTTCATTTTGTGTGTGTTTATTCAATTCATGACAGCGCACAGTGCCCAACTCCCCACACTCCCTGTGTCCATATGCACACGATCCCAGTGCCCAGTGTAGTACTGACACAGACCCATCAGCATTCCAGTGGTTCAGAAGAAATCATCAATCACTGATTGGCGCACATCACGCCCATCTTGTGCATCGCAAACTGGCAGGAGTGCTGCTTCTCCTCCATCCTCATCTTTATCTTCACCCGGTGCATGCAGGTTAATGTCAGGTGGCAGTGGTACGTTTCTCTGGATGCACATGTTGTGCAGCATGGCACAGATCATGGTGATCTTTCCCATCTTCTCATGCCCGTAAAGGAGTGCTCCACCAGACCTGCTGAGGCAGCGGAACCGTGCCTTCAACAGGAAGGTCTGCTCGATCACAACACGGGTAAGGGTGTGAACCCGGTTGTACTCCTCTTTCTGCTGTTCTGCGGGTTCCGTACAGGGGTAAGTAGCCACGGCTTCAAGGATTAGCCACCATCACCTGCATGGAGCACAATGAGGTATGTGTGAGTCAATATCTGTCAAGACACCTGTAGAAATCACTGTCATGGCTGCAGCTATTTGGTGTTGACATGCACATGTCCCTGGATGTATGCACACAGTTTCAATTGGTGCATATGTGTGCTGTACTATGACCTGCAGGTGTGGATTGCATTGTCCAGAAGATGCAGGGTGTTCACTTGCATGCATGCAGATGTACTCTGGATGCGGAACAATGTATTTGCACACATATTGGTGATGGACAGTACTCTGTATGTTTTCCCACTAGCAGCATTGGCACAGGTGTGAACATGATTTGTCGTCCATCGGTTGTCATTCCCATGGTGGCATGCAGTGCGACTGCGGTGGTGGGCCAGTGACAATCAGTCTATTCCCTTGGTGGGATTTCTTTGTTACCACTCATGGGTGCATGTCCTGTGTTGTGCTTTGCTGTAGTCATGTCTGTTACGCATTGTCATTGCATGTTGCTGGATTGTGTCGCAGAGGTTTTGCTCAGTTGATGTGCAGTCGACGCGTTGAGGGAAGTGGCCTGCTTGTACGTCTGGCATGTCGTCATCGGTGTGCAGCATTGGTCTTATGTATGGCATTGATGTATCATGTTCCGGTTGGGATGTTTAGGGCCACAGTATGTGCATTGTCCACTCACCCCCCAATCTCACCCAGCTAGAGTATGCATCCCCCCCAATCTCACCCAGCTGGAGTATGTATCCCCCCCAATCTCACCCAACTGGAGTATGCATCCCCCCCATCTCACCCAGCTGGAGTATGCACCCTCCCAATCTCACCCAGCTGGAGTATGCATCCCCCCAATCTCACCCAGTTGGAGTATGCATCCCCCCAATCTCACTCAGCTGGAGTATGTATACCCCCCCGCCCCCACTGCACTGCCATGGGCCTGTCGAGTCCTGGATGGCTTCTAATTCTTTTTAATGAAATGCTTCCACAAATGAATGTGTCGCCCAGCATGTCGCTCCATGTAGCGGGGTAGCAAGGAGTTCTGCAGCATCATGGAATCATGTGTGGATCCGGGAAATCGGGCACAACAATGCGTGATGATCTTGCTGGAGTCACATACCATCTGCACATTGATGGAGTGTTATTGCTTACGATTGTGGTACACCACCTCCATGGCATGAGTGACCACCAATTTTACATGGGTGCAGTCGAGGGCACAGATGCAATTGGGCATGCCTGCCACTGCATGGAAGCCAACTTTAGTGTCAGCGAGCTCCTGGGCAGTCCGTGGTAGGGATATGTGGTTGCTTGCCTGCTTCAGGAGGGCATCCAGCACTTGGGTCAGCATGCGTTTGAAGAGAGGTTGTGATATGCCATGCAGCTGGCCCACTGTGTGCTGGTAGGTGCCTGTGGCCAGGAAGTGGAGCACAGACACTACCTTCAGTAGAGGGGGGATGGCAGTGCGGATTTCTATCAGGCTGACAATGTTATCGTGTATCATGTCCACTATGGTGGTGATGGTGTCCCAGTCCAACCGTTACAGGGTGTGGATCTGCACAAGGGTTAGGTTGAATGGTCTGGCTCTGATGCGAGGGATTGGTGGCTGCCTATGTGGTACCACTGCCTGCACTGGTGGGACTTGCTGGGCCTGTCTCACCCTCCTTCTCCTCCTGCGTCTCCTCTGTGCTGCCTGTTGTTGTTGTTGCTAGTGTAGCAGTACAGGCATGTCCGCCAGCTCCAGGATTGCGACAGCAAGTGGGATCATTTTGGTGTAGGAAGGGGTGTGGTGTGTTGGTGGGCTCCTTTTGTGCTGGGACAGGCCCCTTTGCCTCCACCTGTGGTGACTGTGTGCACCTGTGGCAGTTGGGGAAAAGAAAAAACAACAGGTTGCTATTTACGGGTGATCCGCGATGCCTGTAATAACGCCATCGTCCAGGCCCTATTTACCGTCTTCGGGATGCCGGTAGGTGCATGGCCGCGTGTCTTGTGATGTCCTCCTGTTAGCGGCATCCCGGTATTGCCACCACAAAGGGCACGTGTACGCACGCATGCCAGTAAGAAGGGGCACGTAACAGGCGTGGCGGTATTGACGGGTTTGCGGCTCATAATGGCCCGGACCGGTACTCGATGCCGGTATTACCATTCCGCCTTCCTTTTTTCCTTAACTCCATGCTCGTAATGAGACCCAGTGATGGATTGAAGAGAAAGAGAAAGAATGTTCCAATGGAGAGTAGCAAGAAGCTGGAAAGAACGAAAGCGAGACTGGGCACAGGGTGGACATGGGACAGTCAGCTTAAAAAGGCAGGAAGAACGAAGAGAACGATGCGGAGTGTAAAAGGTCAGCAAAAAAGCAAGATAGTCTGGAGCTAGCCCATAAAGAGATTTAAAGACTAGACATAGAAAATTTAAGTTGGGAATGAAAAGCTAACCATCCAAGAGATGCAAGTGAAGCTGAAATGGAATCACGGTAGGAGAGTAGACAAAGTACGCAAATAGAAGAATTGTAAATGGATTTCTGAGGAGCAAGACGGGAAGAAGGGAGACCAAAGAGCATAGCAGAACAATAGAAGATTCGGGAAAAAAAAGAGTGGAAATAAGCAGTTTAGTTCCATGATAGGTGAGAGAAGAACAAACTTTGCAAATAATATACAAGTGAAAGTGGCAAGAACTGGATTTAAGGGAAATGTGATGGGTAAACGAAAGATAAGAGTCGAAATGAAGACCGAGATTACGAGCAATGGGAGAAATGGAAAGAGTTGACGTGGAAAGGAGATAGACGGTGGTGGAGAAAGTGTGTTGGCAGGGAAAAATAGGACCTCAGTCTTCCCATCAGTCAGAGTAAGGAAGTGCAATGCCATCCACGATTTAATGGCTGAGAGACAAGAGGTAATAGTGTGGTGAATTCCAGGTGTGAAAGAAGAAAAGGATAGAAAAAGCTGAACTGACTCCTGTTTCTGTGGTTCTTCCCCCTGCCCTGTTGAATGGCATAGAATACACAGAGACCATCACACAATGTGCTGCACAGCACAACTGACATTGCACATGTGTACACTCTGTGGAACAGTAGGCGGTTGCTTATTGAGGGAAGGGCCTGCTCTGATGCCCTTCCAATGCCGTTTGGGTGCCCCAGGAGTTGATCCAGTTGCCTATCCTTTTCAATCTTTGTATGGAGCTGCTGGGAGATCTGGTTGCAGGCTATGGCATACATCTCCATCAATATGCTGACACTACTGAGCTTTATATCAAGTACTGATTAAGGGTGATATATTTTGTCTTCGAGGTTGTTTGCTGGGAATCGAGTCCTGGATGGCTTCTAATTCTTTTTAATGAAATGCTTCCACAAATGAATTTCTTGATTCCTCTTGTACCAACACACAGTTTCCTATTTCTGCTTGGCTTTCTTATGTTCATATTTCTGGGACTTCATCTGAGTTTCTTCCTTCTGCTGAATCTCTTTTTCATGCTGGTCTCTCAGTTGTTTCCTATTCCTCATATCAGTGCTTTGGTGAAGGCTGCAAATGATCATTTGCTTTCCTTAAAATCTATACAATCTTTTCTCCTTCTAATTTCTGTTCCTGTAATTTTGGGAATTCTGTTTTGGTGGGGCTTCCACAGTCTCCTCTGGCTCCACTTAGGGCTGTTTTTCATGCTGCTTTGCGTATGGTTTCTGGCCCTAGATATGTTATCATGTTTCTCCAATATTGAAAAGCCTACACTGACTCCCTTTGAAAGACAGGATTTCTTTCTAATGAATCTGTATTTCTCACAATTGTTCATTCCCAGGCCGCCGAATATCTGGCAGACAAATTTGGGATTTCTGGAGGTTCTCGTGGCCTTCGGTGCCAGGAGATGATCTGGTTAGAGGCGCCCAGTTTTCACCAATCTTCCGCTATGAAGACATCTTTTTCTGGTGCTGCTGTTTCCAACAGGAATCCTCTCTTGCTAAATCTGTGCATGATTTGTTATTATTTGAAATGTAGGAAATTACTGAAGAACAGGTAAGGCTCTGTACCCAGCTATGCAAACCGAATTAGGAGTAATACAATATGTGAATTCGTACCCGTATCTGGGATTAGATATGAGTAACGATAAAGATTACAAAAATATAATTGAAAATACACAAGCAAAAGCAAAAAAACGAACAGAACTAATAGTAAAATTTGCAAAAGAAACGGCTGGATTTTCATTAGAAGGAATTATAACCCTGTCCAAACAATGCTTTTGTCTTATGATCGTATACGGCTTGATGCACTAGCAATAGTAAAACTTGATTGGCTAGACATATTAGAAGGACGATTCTGGCGTAGACTCCTTAAATTGAGTTCAAGTACATCGATACAATATATCCGACTTGAATTAGGCCTAACATCCTTAAAAAACATGCTATGGATAAAGATTGGAGAACTGCATCTCAAAATACACTCCTCCCCCCAATGCAAATTATTGGAACTACTAGATGATAGAAACAGAAGGAATGACACATTTGAAACCATCTGCGATAACATCTTCAATGTAGTTCAATGGTATCCAATCTATTACAAAAAGACGGCATATGATACTTTGAAACGGATATATACGAACAAGGTTAAATTGTGGGATTGGACTAAAAATTACGATCATCTGGAACAATTAAAGAACTATAATTTCATATCTGGAATTGTGCATAAATATCTACAAGTAGAAAGGTATTTGAAAAGATGTCCAAATCCTGCAGTAAAACAATTCCGATTGAAGTTGAGAATTAACAAACTGCCCTTGTTAACAATAATGGGGGCACATCAGAAAATCCCACGTGAGGAAAGAATATGCAGAATATGCCTAGACATTTGGAATCTCCCCAACATGTACTATTACAGTGCCCTGAATTAAGCACAGTGTATATGACATATCTAGGAGACTTGGCACACAATTATAATAATATTAAAAGTGATTCTTTTTGGACATACTGCTTGAACACTGAATTGGAAACAGTCCATATAAGACTATACCATCTGTGGATATATATTAAAAGAGAAGTTGGAAAGTAATTGATGATGTTAGAACATTATTTTAAATGCTTAACCATATGATGACTTCTAGTTCAGGTGTGCGAATTATAAAATTAGTGTATGCTATCTATCACACCTAATGATGATGTTTTAATACTAGATAAGCACGTTAAGTGAATTTAGCGATAACGATTTTAGTATTTTAATATAATGTAAGAGATAAAGGGCACAAAGTGCGCAATTTTAATAGTGCTTTGAATAGTATTTAATTTAATGTAATGACTGTAATTTTACCAATTAACAGGTGTTTTTAAGTATTGTAATTGTAATTTTGAGACTGTAATTTATGTAATGTTATAACTAAAAATGTGTACAGTTTTTTTAAAACTAAACAAATAAACAAATAAAAATAATAATAAAGTTACCCTTTTTTTAAGAACAGGTTTTGCAACGTTGATTTGTCCTTCTAAAATGTCAGGCCTTTCTGGTTTTCACATGCATGTTTATGTAGTGTGCATTGTGGATGCCTTTTGTGCAGTGCTCTGATCCATGTGTGCCTTGTTCACTCTTGAGAAAAACCTGTGATACGTGAATAGAATACACTGATGACAGTAACATGTCCCCCTTGGGGCCTCCACCAGATGTTTGCTGGCCTTATGCCTAATCACTGGGCCAATGCAACAGATGGCCCTTTCACTTGGGCTAAGGCACATTGTGGAAGGGGTCACTATACTCGTGATGTTTTCTTTATGACAAGGGGAGACACCAGAGGCATTCACCAATTGGGGGAGGGGGCACCACTCACCGTTCTCCTCTGCCCTGGCATTAAATAATATGGCACTGGTGTTCAGGAGTTCAGGAGATTTTCCCTGAAAGCATTTGGTCAGGGTCCAGAGGTACATCTTCCTTACTGAGGTACGACTAGTACATTTGTCAAACTCGCCAGGCTCTCTAAGCGGTAGTCATAGCAGAACATCCCAGGTCAAACTCAAAGGATGTGGAATGGGGTGGATTACTGGTACAGTACACGCCTTTCATTAGATACCAAATGAGAGGAGGTCTGCACGCTATATTTTTATAATAAATATAACCTTTATATTAAGAAAAGGCAAAAGAGCCTTTGTAAACCAGAGACGTCACAATGTAATAAAATAAACATCAGTAAAACAGGTATGTAAAATGCTTTGTGGTTCAGGTAAGCAGGTTCACAAGCAGCTAAGAGGGTTCAGTACTGCAAAGATGGGCAATATTTGGCAGGAGAAAGTTACCTCAGTACAAAAGTGCTCCCAAGCAACAGTTCCTGGAGTCCTGTTGGTTGGAGACCTGCAAGAGTCCAGGAAGATGAAGTGACCCAGAGATGAAGAAAACAACAAACAAAATGGCTGCCAGCAGTGTCAGAGGACCAGGGACCAACATCCTGGGACTGGGTGAACTGTTCTGCAGGATGCACTTGGCAATCTCCAGCGGCAGTTGCTGTGCACTTTGTTTAGCAACCTCATCCAATAACACAGTGATGTAGCTGGGAGCTCCAGCTCAGGAAGGATGATTAGTAGGTTTTCGGATATTCCCAGGTATGGGGTGGAGCCAGAAGAGCAGCAAGGAGACAAGGCCGAGGTGGCAGTTGCCAGTAATGCATTGTTCCCATGTCGTTGTCGGCCATAGCATCCAACTTCTGACAAGGAGGTGGGCTTGGCGAGACCCCACCGAATAGCGGACATTGAATACAGATTGAAGATAATACATCAGAGAGGAGCCAGCCACTGAAGATGGACCGGGAAAGCATGCTTTATTGATGATGGCACATGAATGGAGTCAGCACAGCCTCAGTAGCGTTACAGGTTAAGGGAGATGGAACCAGAGCACTTGCTTTGTGTCTTATGGTAAGGATTCTCAGGTCAGCTTGGCAGTGAGGGTCTTCAGAGTCCTAGCAGCGAAGAGGCACCCGCTTCTGTATTCGGCAATGCAGGCAGGGTCAGAAGCTTCATGGAAAAGAGGCATTTGGTCAGGAGCTCTGATACAGTTGTCCACATTGGATCAGGAAGGCTGCTGTGGGTTCCTTTTGGTCTTCTTTGAAGAGACAGAGCTTGGTCATCAGATTCTTTGGAAGGCCAAAAAGTGCTGATGCAGAGCTCTGGTCCTTCCTCAAGCAGTAGTCATTCCAGAGTGCAGGTTTGGAGAGTCAGCTGGAGACAAGGTCAGTAGGCAAAGGGGTCTGCTTTTATCTCCCTTGGGGACCAATGAGTAAACACTGCCCCCAATCACAGGGTAAGCATAATTCAAACAGTGGGATGGTCAGCCAATGGCAAACCACCTTTCCAAGTACACCCAGGTATTCTAAAAAAGGTCTCTCACTCAAAGAATGAATCTGCACTGTCTCAGACAGTCATCTGCAGATGCCATTCAGAACTGGTTTCCGACTGACTTCATCCCCCAGTCCTAGGACACATAGCCATTGGCCAAAGATGTCCATCTCTTTGCACACACACAAAGAGGAGCAAGGGATAGTCATATGCCCCCTCAGGTATTTGAGGCAAACAACTACAATTTACATCTTGATCAATGAAGTCGGAGCGCGCAAACAACCTGTCTAGGTAAAAAGGAGTCCACCCAGTGGAACTATTTTAAACAGGGAAAAAAAAGTGACCCCCGTCCTAGCCACATGGCTAACAGAGAACGGGTACTGTAGTTGTGATGGTGGTGCCTTCAGTTACCCTGCCTTAGGAGGTATAAAGACCTTTAAGGCAGAACTCAAACATAAAGTGCCAGACCCTCAGTAATGAATGAGATTAAGGCTGGCCTGGAGAAAAACATATCACAAACCCAGAAAAGCCAGCAAAACTTAGAAGGGATAACACATGACGTGGTTAAAAGTGGACTTTCTGCATAACTGGCACCAGTGCAATGAGCACCAGTGCAATGATGTTAAGATCAGTATACTCATTCAAAAAGACAACCATGCAACAGTGTTGTAAATTTATTTTCTTCCATGTCTTCCGATATATCTATATTCTGGACACCATTGCACCTACCCACGTTTATCATGGCCAGCACTTTCCCCTGGATCGAGTTTAGGTTCAGCTCATGGGAAGATCCATTGCCCGTTCCATGTAAATGCTTGTTAGCCTCCAGGAACTATTCGCGTACTCTTTGACAGAGGTCTTATCATTTCTTTTTTTACTCTCGTCAGTATCTCTTTTTGTTTGGCAACAGATTTTACCCCCATTAAGAACTTCTCCCATATTGCTGCCTTCATAGACAAGGTGGTGTGATAGGCATGAGACCCATACAGTTGGGGATTCACTTTGATGACATCATTCACTAGCACACCCAACTCCATTGCAGAAAATAGCCTTTTTCTCTGGCTGTGGGCCAGGTCCGCTATGCCCCGTCCAGTTTGCTTGCCCTAACACTCTGCACAATGCAGCTCCTTTTTCCTTTTTCATCCCCTTTACATGTTTCTAGCTCTGATTTCAGGTCTCTCCACAGTTTTGACTCCTTGGCACTTATGGGTTATGCACAGAAGTATGTTCTAATTGAACCCTGGCGTGTTGTTCCTTGGCCAGGGCTCCACATTCCTATTTAGTTGGTGGTACCCGGTGGCGGTGTGGCCACAGGTTCTGTTTGCTAATCAATTAACCACATTCTTCATCCTCTTACCTAAGTGCAGTGATCACTTCACTGGCGACGAGATGCTGGGAACGGAACCCGCCACCCCACGTACATATGGCCAACCGGGGTTCGTCGGTAGAGACATCTTGGCCGCAGCTTGACACCTGTGGCGTGACGGCAGACTGCTGGTGAATGACACCACCTTGCAGTCATCTACAGCATGTCATCTACAGCATGTTATTTCCAGCTTGCCATCCCTCACTGAGAGCCCCAAGGATCGGGGTGATTATCCTGGTGTGTCTCCCCTCAGCCTTGTTGATCGGTGGAGCGGACGCTCAGTGACGGCTGTACTCTGACTGTGCAGCCTTGTTGTCAGAGGAAAGGACTCTCTTAAATCAAGCGACGTGGTAGCCATTTCAGTTGCCTGGCAAAGGCTTTGATATGGCCAGTGCGTTGTGTGCAGCTTGATGGCATCTTCTTTGTCGCAGTACTGCAGCATATAGCATGGAACTTCGTTTCAGGTGGACATCTTTTTGCTTTCCAGTGATGGAATCCTGCTTTGGTGGTATGCAAGAGTGTGCACAGGGTGGAAGGAGCGAACTAGTCATTCAAATCATAAGGTAATGTGAACCCTGTGTTTGTACTCTGGCATCAAGCAGCAGAATTACCCCAGATCCCCACCAGCGTTTTTAGCATCTCCTGGTGAACCTCCAGTGCTGTGGGATTTCTGGGTCGACGCTTTTAAGGTCTACTTGAGAGCAACTGGGGGAGCAAAGTACAGTGATGATGAGAAGGAGGCAGAACTTTAAAATTGTTTGGGCACTGAAGGGCTCAGGGTCTTTAGACATGTACCAGGTGAGGAGGTGCCAATTCCTGGTGGTGGAGAAGGAGAAACAGTGGTGAGTTTATATGAAACTGCCCTCAAGAAGTTGGAGGTGCATTTTGGGAAAAGACCAAATGTGGTGCTGGAACGATATCACTTCTTTTACAGGGCGCAAGGTGTTGGGGAGTCCATTGATGCTTATGTGACAACTTTAAGTACTCTCATAGCCACTTGCAAGTTTACTGGCGTGCTGGAAAAGTACATTAGAGACCAAATTATGATGAAAACAAGTAACTCCAGGTCAGAGAGTGGTTGTGGATTGACAGGGATCCCCCTTTGGACAAAGTCATAGAGGTTGCAAGGGCTATAGAAGAGTCTTGCTCTAGTGTGCAAGTCATCACGGAGAAAAGCAGTCTTGTCTGCACAAGGAGAGTCGGTACAGGCTAAATTGACTTCCAAGAAGGGTGACGGTGACATTAAGGAAAGGACTGACAAATCAGACAGTCATGCAAACAAATATGGTAAATTGTTTTTGGCTTGTTGCTTAAGAAAATGGTGCAGGAGGTATTGGTGGGCGAGCCATCCTACCGGGCCAAGGAAAGCCTGGTCTAGGGAGTGGACTGTAAACACTATAATACCTAGAGGCATTATGCTAGAATGTGCAGGTTGAATGGTGAAAGTGGTAATCTACAGGGAAGGCAAACAGTCAGAATGATTGAGGCGGAAGGAGGCGCTGACAACGTTGTGACACCTATTAGTGGTGCAGTGGTGGGCAAGGGGTTCTGCAGCATTTTGAGGGGGTGGCCAAGAAAAGGCCATGGGACATGCTGACAGTAAATGGTGTGCAAATTGAAATGTTGGTGGAATCAGGTTCTCCTTATACTATGATCTCTCTGGAAATGTATAAAGAGAGCTATGGGAAGGAGGTGTCTGCCCTCAAAGCATCAGATATCAATCCCTGTGCGTATGGCCAAGTACCTATAAAACTGTTGGGACATGAGAGGGCCCAGATTGAATTGTAAGGGCGCAGCACTGAAGGGAAGTTGTATATGCTGCACAAAGGAGACAGTGTTTTGGGATGGGATGAGCAGGCAGCGTTGGAAATACGCCCGGGGAGGAGTGTGCCTTTGTTGTGTGTGGAGGATCAACCGGGTGGCGGCATATCAGCAGAATGCTTAAGTGGCAGGTAACCTACAGTTTTTACAGAGAAGTTGGGTATGTTGGGTGGATTTTTACACAAAATTGTACTTAATAGAGGGCCGGTGCCCAATGCCCACAAGGTCTTAAGTGTCCCAGTGTAGGCTAGGGAAGGATTAAAAGGGGAACTTCTCAAGCTAAAAGAGGCTGGGAGAAAAAATTGAGTCTTCAGAGTGTTTGTCACCAGTGGGTTTTGCGCGGGAACAGGAGAGTGGTCTGAGAATGTGCGTCGACCTTAGGGAGCTCAACGCGAGTATCTGGGTGAATTGGCGCCCTCTACTTAATGTTAATGAGCTTTTGGCGACCATGGAACAGGCAGCATGGTTTTCCATTTTTGACCTCTCCTCAGCGTATCATTAGATAAACCTGCGCGAGGAGTGTCAATCCCTCACGTCGTTTGTTACTCCATTGGGGGCATACAGAATTTGCCCATGCAATTTGGGCTGGCATCTGCGTCTATGTTTTTTCAGCTGTTGATGCTTGCACTGTTTGGGGAGGTGCCTGGAGTCAGTTAGTTCCAAGACATTGGGCCTCATTACGAGTCCGGCGGTAACCGCAGCGGTAAAACCGCCTGGTTACTGCCGGACTCGTATTACCATTCCGCCTCAGTGACTCCCGGAATTACCAGGGCATTACAGCCCCGGTGTCCCGGGAGTTACGGAGACGGAATGGTGTTAATCCCCATTCCCATTGAGTCTTATAGGACTCAATGGGAATGGGAAAGTGGAAACACCAGCACCATCTCGTGATGGTGCTGGTGTTTCCACGTCCGCCTGCAGGCGGGAGGTGTTCAATCCGCCAGGTCAGACCTGGTGGGAAGATCACCTCCCGCCTGCAGGACTCGGGATCGGGCGGTTCAGGCCTATCGCTTTCGCATCTAGAGCTCTCGGAGATGCTGAGAAGCGCTATGCCATAATTGAGAGGGAGGCCCTACATCCTGTGTATCTAGGCATTTTAGGAAATTTTTGTGGGGTATTCCGTATGTCATTAGGATGGATCACAAGCCCCTCACATATGTGCTTATATGTGCTTACTAATAAAGAGGTGGGCTCTATATCCCCAAGAATAGCAAGGTGGATGGTGGACTTGAAGTATTTTTGTTTTGTGGTGGAGTTTTTTCCGGGTTCTAGGAATGTGGTTGTGGACTGTTTTTTCTTGGTTGCCAGTTGTTGCTCTGGCAGAGGCTGTGGAATGTGATATGGGCAGCCAGGTTGCTTGTGTGCTTCTTGGTGTTGAGAAAAGTGAGTGGGAAAGAGAGTGTGCTAAGGATTCAGAATTGTCATGTATTAAGGCCGGCTGGGATAACATCAATGTCAAGGAAGAAGGGATCGTCTACATGCATATTTTGAGTGAGTTGGCGGAAAGTCCATCGGGTGTCACGAGGGGTGATAGGCTAGTTCCCCCTGTCAGTTTGAGAAGGAGGCTTGTTGAGCTGTCGCATGAGGGGCATTTAGGCAGGTCTTTGACCAAGAGATGGTTGCGCGAGTCATACTGGTGGCCAGGGATGGAGGAAGAGATGGAGTTTGCTCTAAAGGAGTGTGTAGCTTGTGCCATAAGTGATAAAAGCAGAGTTTTGTGTCCGTAACTGGTTTATCCAATAGATATTCCGGGTGAGGTGTGGTCAAAGTTGGCATTGGACATCATGGGTCCCATGGATGGTCTCAGCAGTGATTGGTGGACTATACATCATGGTGGGTAGAGGCTGCTGCATTGGAGACAGTGATGACAGAGAAGATTATTGCGTTTCTAAACATGGTGTTTGACAGGGAGGGCGTACCTGCAAGCATCGTCACAGATAACAGTGTTCTCACATCACATGAAGCTCTTTTTGAGGAATCTTGGCATCACAGGACTGCTTTATACAATCTCTCTGCAAATGGTTTGGTTGAGTGATTGAATAGGTTTGTGAAAGGGCCTATTCATTTGGCTGTGGCCAACGGGCTGTTTTTGCGTGATGAGGTGTTAGAGGCCTTGACAGCGTATAGGCACACGCCATCAGCCCTTACTGGTTGTTCCCCATTTGAATTTGTGAGGGGTAGGAAAGCAGATTCTAATTTGAGGATGGCTGCCCTTGGAGGCAGGGTTCTCATGGAGGTGAATATGTCTGAGGTGTTGGTGAGAGTACGTGCTCGCTAGGAGCGGGTGAGGTCACAACAAGCAGACATGCAGCCGACGGATGTAAAGGTTGGTGATTGTGTGCGTGAGAAGTGCCCCAGATTTGTGCCCAAGGGGGGAGCATGTTTACGTCTTCACACGTAGTGGTGAAGGTGGGGGCAAGGTATGTGGTTTTGGATGATGGGTCGAGTTGGTACAAGAGAAGAATTGTGGTGCAGAACGGTGAACCTTTGGTGCCAATTGACATGTGTGGGTCCTCTTTTGAGCCTCATTTGAGTTCCCCTGTGTGGGGCCCACGTCTAAGGTTGTGACGGAAAGAAGTGGTGTGCGTGAGGTCGTGTGCATTTCCTGCTCTTTGCAGAAAGTGCTCCGTTTTGCTCTCTGTTCATAGTGCAACTCAAACTGGGGTTAGTATACTATTGTTGTAAAGTTGTTTAGGAAAAATCATATGTATCCAACTACACAATACCTGCATCACTGCAGTTCTCTGGTTTACATCAGCCATACAGGGAGGCCTAGGCACTGATACTGTCACTCACACTCACTAAAACAATGCTCTGATTTAAATTAGTCTGATAACCATTAACCTGAGGTGGAAGTGCACCATCTCACCAATTGCCACTATGCAAAAATGGAGAACATAGTGCTTCCCATTCGCAGAGATTGTTGACATCCTTATGAAGTGCACACATCAATGTATTACACTCTAGAGCTCCCTTAAGAGTATCTCTCTGAGATTTCAAGAATGAACCGAGAACTACATGGCATTACTCATCCATCCATCTTGAAGCTCTGTCCTGAATCGTTTCCGGGTCTATGTTAAGATGTAGAAGGGGCTAGTCCCTTCATAGCACATGCTATTCTATTTAAATTAATGTGGTTGGTGAACACATAATTTGAGTGTGGATATAAATAATGAGTATTGTGATACTCTCATGATGGATAACTAGGCCCTGAAGAAATAATAGATAAATAGATATTGTGAGAATTACGAGAGATTTCAATGTATTTAATTGTGTAAAGTCAATTTTAAACAGTGATTAAGTTAATTGAATTTGAAGATATGGTGGTTTTGTAGAAGGTGAAAGTAAAGGGATTACATATGCCAATATAAATCATACAAGAAGTATATCTCATTAGGAGCCCAAAGTAAATGGTGAATTGGTTTATTGTATAATGTTATGATAGGTTGGGATATGAAAGAGGGACTCATAATCCACATGTCAGTAAACGATCCCTGCCTAGGTATGAAATTAGCTATAGAGAGCTGAGTGATTCATATGTAGCATGTGTGACTTGGATGTTAATCAACATGCAAAGATTTCTCTGTGAGCCGAAGAGCCTCATTACATTTGCATCAAGAGTAGGGCTTGTTCATCATGTGAGCTGCCAAAATAAATCCTTCACGCAAGAAGAAATCCATGACATGCAAACATATTTCAGTCATCCAAAGCAAACCAAAGTGCCAAAGGGGAATGATCTATTCAGGCGTGAATCAAAAGCAAATTTTAGATTTGTCTCTAGCTCTGTGCTCCGCATCTGACACATTAAGGGGAATGTGTCTTCATCGGCAATTGGCTGTCAAAAGGAGACCATTGCATCTGGCATCTCTCTCCTCCTGAAGATCATATATCAATGGAGTTGTCCAGCGACTTTAACTTTATGAGGCTGGAGATGGTATTGTCACATATTGTTATTGGTGTGATCATACCACAAATTGAATGTGCCTTTGGGATTATGGTAAATGCCTTTATTGTAATTGTGAATGGACTGGATAAAGAGCTGTTCTCTTCCATCTGTCAACATCCTCATCAACACCTTGAGTGTATCCAGAGTCTGTCTTCTGTGGCTATTTTATCTGTCCAATCTCTTCAAAGGATTGTCATTTGTTTGGGTAAAGACTCTTGAATATGGTTATGTCGTGGAGGTGTTTTTTGTATTATCAACTACGCCACACTTTCGTCCATTTCTTGGCTCTCTGCCCTCTTATGTGTGAAGATTGTCAATCACTCCAACCAAATTTTCATCTGCCTGAAAATAAACAGCTCCAAGATTTTGCCTTGCTGATTGCCGGATCTGTACTGGTTGCTTCAGCGGCCAGGGTTCCATTTACCTGGACGTATCATAACATAGAGGCTCAACTCGTCCAATGATTCCTCTTGCAACTCCACCATGGAACATTCTGACAGAGGATTCATTTTCTTTATCTCTTCCTCACTCTATGCTTCCTCTGCTTACTGCCTTTTTCAGTAAACTTCATCTCAGCTCTCCTGCTCATCAAGTATCTTTGGCTCCACACCGTAAGCATGCAACAAAGTGCCGAATGTTTCAGGAAACCAAGTCTCAATGTTCACTTCCATGCAAATAAAATGATATCGTCCCTCACTGTGATATATGTCTGTGACGTTGTGTTAATCATTGTCTGTACATCAGGTGTTATGTCAGCCGATAGTGATGGATTCCATTTTATAAAAGCATTAGTGGTTGCCATTCCAACTATACACTCCATTATCGTGATCCTGGGAAATTCCATGCCTAATCGTCATTTTGCTAAGATTTGTGTTCATACAACAGGCTGCAAAGTCCAGGAGACCTCCCAGAACAAGCGAAGACTGAAATTAAGTACAGCACTTCACACAATATCAGATTCCTCATCTTGGGCACTTACGACCCCTTCCAATCTTTACAGAATCTGTGGTTGGTGGAATGGACTGGTACTAAGCTTTGGAATGCTCATCTCAGTAGCAAGCTTAGAGCGGTGAACGAGCTGCGAGGTGTAATCTGTGATTCATCCACAGCTATTGGACAGCACTGGGAGTCGCAGCTGCGAACAAAACAATATCTCAAAGGTGTGCCATGTACTTAGGTATTCTAATGAGGAAGTGATTAGAGCGTGATTGAGTTGATCACCCACTTCCAGAGTGCCTTCGCCTCTTCATGCTCAGACACTGATCTTATCCACCAACCACAGTCACATGCCTGATGGTCAACCACCGGCCTTCTTGGACACCACTGCAAAGCTAAGACAGACAACAAATGCTTTAACATCTGGAATTAGCCTCCCACACTACATTAAGGCACTAAACATTCCTGTCTGTCTCATTTTCCTTTCTGCCAATCTCCCTTCATTAGTGCCCTTGAGCCGTCGAAAAAAGCAATATCAGAGTGATACACGCACCTCTAGAAAAATAAAATAAATCTAAGAAGGGATTGGTTACAAGTGATGTTAAGCAGTTTCTGGAATGAGGTGGAATTCTAGATGTCACCTCCAGTAGAATAGCTTGCGGGGAGTTTAATCAGGAGTAGGTGCATTGAAAGAACAAAGATCTGCACCATGTAATTCAGAATTCCTACTTCTAGGCTATTATCTGGATCAAACCCACTCCAATGCATTAGGTATTTCACAGCTTTTTGACCGTTCATTGGAGGGTCCAGCCCCCACCCCATAGTTCCTGGTTTTACCTCCCCCTTTATCCTGCACACCTTATACTCTATGATTTTTACACCTCCTGGCCTACAACCAGCCCTATATCTGCTGTGGCAAAATACAGTGAAATGTCCTGCGGTGAAAGGGCAACGGTGACAGTAATCCATTATCCTGGGCCTATCGCCTACCCTTTTATGGATCTAAGGGCCTTCTCCTGCCCCAGTATGTTGGTCCACCATTTGGGTTTGCAAACAGTGCCTTTATGTCCCCTGCTCAGCCCCGTCCATCATGTTATTTTTATCCTGGCTCTGGCTTTTTTTTAGGCTTGTGCAGTGCAACATTGTTTAATTCGGCCTTCTGGCCGAACAATCCCAAAAGGGATTCAGGTTTGAACAATCCCAAAAGGTGAAAAATAAAGATTGGACTCATCTGTGATCCACAGATATAGGACCACACCACTATAGGGCAGCAGCTGGGATGGCTCCCTATCCAGAAGCAGATAATTCTCGAGGCAATATCCACGTCATAGAGGGATTCCATAGCCATTAGTTCACAGCACCTTACAGCACGTGCTGTACCTTGCAACCCCCACTACAAAGTTACGCGCTCAATGCAAACACACCGTTAAGCCCCTGCGAGTTCACACACACAAGTGGAGCAACACATGCCGACATGAATGGGGAGGTAATATGTGGCACCCACTGACACTAAAAACATTCTCTACTCACCACTTAAGGAATTTCCAAGTGAAAAGTAAAAGCATACTTGTGGGAACATGGGTAACGCTCTCTGTGGAAATGCGTTGTCAGCCATGACGGTGTTGGCTTGAGTCTGGTTTTAGGATGTCGGGGTTGGAGATTTTTGTGCTATATATAATTGTAAGTTTAATGATTTATCTGTTCTGATTATTTGTATATAGGCCCCAGGGCTGGATTGCTTAGAAAGGGAAGCTGAATATTGTTATATACTTTGGTCAAAGCTAGAATGTTCGACTGGCTGAGATATGTGTATGTTGGCTTGTAAACTGGTACACAGTATTTGAATTTAGACTTGGGACGGTAGTGGTTTACGAGTTCATAATGTCGTAACTATTACTCTGCATGCAACAGGAAGTCAATGAAGTGACATAGCCTTAGCTTAGAACAGGGGATAGAATCCTCTGGCTCCCCAGATGCCTTTGACTATGAATCCCATGATCCCTCATCATTGGCAATGCTGGCTAGGGCTTATGGAAGTTGTAGTTAAAAGGTCTGGGGAGCCAAGGTTTGACACTTGCTCTAGGACAGTTTAGCAGTAAACACATTTCTATCGCTTATAATATCAGTGTGTTCAAATGTTTTACATCCAAAGCATTTGCAAATTAGACATAAGTTACAGTTAGAAATGATGCAACGAACTTGTATTTCCCCAGTAACACCAGCAATTTATGGAATCAGAGAACTGTTGCATGTCTCATCTTTACCCTGGGAATATGGTGCTGTGGGTGTTTGTGTGTTGTCATGCAATTTAAATTAAACTTGTAATAAATTGCCTCAGGAGTCTTCAGATGTTTAATTAATGAAGCAATAAGTGCCCTTTCCTCTCACCCCACTTTCAAAATGCTTCTGTGCACTTTCAAGAATGAGGGGTATAAGGGATTTATTTTAAAAAAAAGGTAGCAGGCGCTCCTCTCCGGAAAGAACATGGCATGATAACCTGTTCTGAGATGAGAGTTTGCAGCACACGCTTTTTGCTCACTGTACCTTTCACAGATGGGAAATATCCATTTGCATATCAGTCTTTGTCCCGCCCACATGGGCAGTCCAGCACCGAAATGCTATGACAATTCCTCTCTGCTGGGACAGCTGTCCTGCCCAGATCATAAAAGACGCAGCCAGAGATCTTTCCCCCTTCATCACCAAACTAATTAACCTATCCTTTGCCAACAATTGCGTCCCTAATAACCTTAAACAATCCTGCGTTCTCCCGCTCTTAAAAAAACAATCACTAGACCCAGCCATACCCACCAACTACAGGCCCATCACCACTGTACCATTCCCGCTAAAAATTCTGGACAGAGTGGCTTACCTCCAAATTCAAGAACACTTGGAATCTAACTAATTGCTTGGTATACGTCAATCTGGCTTTAGACCACAACATGGAACAGAAATTGCCCTTGTTGACCTCAAAAGTCAGATTGATGAAATCAAGGACAAAGGTAATGCTGCCATCCTACTCCTCCTAGACCTCTCAGCGGCATTCGATCTAGTTGATCACAAAATTCTGTGCAGCCACCTATCCACCGCAGCTCACTTCTCCCTGTCCGCCTCCACATGGATACAATCCTTTTTGGCGAACAGAACTATGAGGGTCTTCTCCACAACAGCGGCAGCAGACCCCATCCCCATCACATGCGGAGTCCCAAAAGGCTCCTGCGTCTCCCCCACACTCTACAATATATTTACAAAACCTCTATTCGACAAACTAGACCATCTGGGTGTCACCTACACCAACTATGCAGACGACACCCAGATATTCCTTACCATCTCAGGCAACTACAACGTGGAGGTCACCCTGATTAACGAAATCTTCTCCTTCATTCAGGCATGGATGGCTACACACGGTCTATGCCTGAATGATGAGAAGACAGAGCTTCTCCTTGTCGGCTCTCCTAGTAACTTGTCTAAGTTGAGCCCCAGCTACAACAACATCATCATCGATGGCAACACTATCCCCATTGTTAAAAGTGTAAAAGCCCTAGGCTTTTACCTTGATGCTAACACCAATCTCTCCAAACACATCAATATGACCGCCTCAGCCACTGCCTACAAAGGCAAGTTGATCAGGTCCAGCAGACCCTTCCTATCCCCTAATAGCTGCCTTACTCTTGCCAGGGCCCTCATACAGTCCAAACTGGACTATTGCAACAGCTTGTACCTAGGTGCCAACCAAACCATAATCTCCAAAATTCAAGTGCTCTAAAATAATGCACTACGAGCAGCTCTTAACATCAGAGCACATTTCCGCTTTCAGAAAGTCATGCAAGTGGCTGTCCATAAAACAAATAATAGACTTGAAAACCCTCTGCCTTACTTACAAGGCTTTAGACCACCTAGTCCCACCATATCTCACCAATACATTTACCATGAAATCCGCCACTAGAACCACCAGATCCTCCAACACATTATGCTTAACAGTACCTAGATTTTCCTTAAAAAGAGTAGGTGGCACTAGCTTCTAAGTACTCGCCTCCCAACTCTGGAACACTCTACCACTCAACATAAAAACCATTGAGTCATTTCAGCTTTTTCGGAAACATTTTATTGACTGGCTAATGACCAAAATGTAACACCCATTCCTTACTGCTAGTTATCCAAGTATACGACATACTGTTTAATCATGTTTGTAATTTGTAAAAATGGATGTATTTGAAACTGCACATATCCCATTTGGTTGGATTATGGAAATGTATATATGCCACTTTGTAACCGCTTCCTTAAGCGCCCTTCTACCTCCGGGTCTGGAGCGCTATATAAATAAAATAAACAAACATACAAACAAACCTCATGCACCAACATCTTTTGCACTGCCTTGGCCACCCCTTCTTCACTCTTCTCTCTCCCCTGTCACACCTGAGGAGGTCACTAGACATGTCCGGTCCTCTTCCAAACAGGTGGACCTCTGTCCCTCCAAAACCATCAAGGACTCTCGCACCAGCCTTGGCCGGGCTCTGCAACATCTACTCCGCCACTGGAGTTTTCCCCACGCTCTTAAGCACTCCCTTGTGCACCCTCTCCTCAAAATACCTTCTGCTGACCCTTCTGACAAACTATCGCCCGATCTCTATCACTCCCTCCCTGAGCAAACCCCTGGAGAAGTTGGCTATTTCTCAGCTTACCCTCCTCACCGAATCTGCTGGCTACTTCCATGACGACAACCAGTCTTTCTTTAGAGCATCCAGGAATCCAGAGGCACAGAAACTGTTCTTCTGAACACCCATGAAGGTCTGCTCTCAAACCGTGATTCTAACTCTCCCTCTGTCCTCATTCTACTCAACCTGTCTTCTGCTTTCGATACGGTGAACCACAACACCACAATTGCACATCTCTGTGATACCCTGGGCATCACTGATCAGGCCCTGACATGGCTAACCTCCTTTCTCTCTGACTGCCCATCCCAGGTGGAATTGGGGTCCTTTCTCTCCCCTATCACTCTCTCCATGTGCAGTGTCCCCCAGGGATTTAACCTCTCCCCCTGGTTTTTCAATGGCTACATGGTCCCCTTGGCCCATATGACAGACACCTTCATCTCCAACTTTCCGTGTTACGCGAATGACAGACAGCTTTCCTTCAGGCTACCAGGAGCTTCCTCCTCTTCCTCACTCATACCTGACTGTATGTCCGCAATTCAGTCGTGGTGTGCTGCAAACGACCTTTGTCTCAATGTCAGTAAGACAGAGATTGTCCTCATCGGGACCCCTGCTCCCACCTTCCATCTTTCTCTCCGGCCGGCCTTCTTTGACCCTGCACCTCTACATTCGAACAAGTCAAAAAATCTGGTGGTAATTTTCAACTCCACTCTCTCCTTCTCGTCTCACATCGCATCCATCTCTAAAAAGTCCTACTACCACCTGCACCTTCGCAGTGGTATCCTACCTTTTCTCACTTTCTCCCAGAAGCTTACCTTTTCCAGAGCCCTGGTCCTCTATAGAGTGGACTACTACAACAGTCTCTTTCTCAACCTTTCCTTTTCTATCCTCTGTCCTCTTCAACTCATCCAGAACAGAACCACAAGGCTTATCCTTGTCCTCAAGCACAAAGACTGCATCTCTCTGGCGCTGAAATCCCTTCACTGGCTCCCCATGGCTGCAAGGAAAAAGTTCAAGACCCTTTGCATTGTCCACAAGTCCTTCTGGGGCCTGGACCCACTCTATCTGCAGCGCTCTCTACCCAAGTACTCTCCTTCCGCTCATCTGCTCATCTGCCTCCAACACTCTGTGGGTGAGCCGCTTCTCCAAGCAGAGACTCGGGGGGGGGGGGGATCTTTATCCACTGCAGGTGACTCCCTCTGGAACAGCCTCCCAGCCTCTCTCCGTCTTGAACCGGATCTCCTTAAATTCCGGAAACTCCTCAATACTTTCCTTGTTGCTGCCTCCTTCTTTCTTCTCTCCCCTGCTAACCACCTCTTTCTGCTCTCTCGTTCTCTCTTCTCTACTTCTACTCAGTTTTGCTGACTGGCTGCCCGGTGTACCCTCAGAGCTTCACAGGTCCCACGCTTTCCTCACCAGTCTCTTGCACTTCCCCTGGATCTTGCGCTTGCCGCAGCAGTACTTCATTACTGCACTTTGGTTACAACCCTAGAGAGTGCTCTCTCTCTGCACTTAACCCATGTTCTGACGGGACAGGGCACACTTGGTCCCTCTTGCCCCCCCCATGCACTTCCTGTTCTGTGCACTGCATGATCTGATTGTACCAACACTTGTGTATAAGCGCATAATAAATAAACAATCAATTAATCACTCAATCTCTCCTCTGACCTTCCTCATAGTAAGACACTCCTCTAGAAATACCCCTCCTGATATCCATTGGTTGTTCAGATGTTCTATATTTATGACCCGAGAAACCAGGGAACTAGAAGGAATCAGGAGTAAGACTCGGACACAGGAGTTTTTCTGGTAGTTGTTATAAACATTTATTCAAAGAAAAGAAGGGTTATAGAAAGACCTATCTCACCCTATCTCTACAAGGGATTCCCTGTCCCAACAAAAACTAAATGATGTCAATGTCAAAATGTCCAAAAATAAAGGGTAATCCATCGTGTGTCAAAATCCTAACCTGACCCTTATATGCTGAATGAAAAAAAACGGGCAAAGGGATGTAGTCTTTCAACGGGCCATCTGTAGCTTTTTCTAATGTTCCAGCACAAAAGTTCCAAAAGGTGAACAGATAAACAAATAAACAAAGTTCCTCAAGGTTCTGCAATTCTGAAGGCGGGAGAGTGGGCCTCTCATCCCCTGGGTTTCCCAGTTTCCTGTAAGTTAACACTCATAGTTCTCGGGAGATACATCTCTCCCCCTGTATTCTTCAGGTACTTTCCAGTTCATAAACACACCTAGTACAAGGGCTATGATTCTTCCCGTGCGTTGCTTTTCCACAGAATGCTATTTTCCAGCTCAGGAGTTATGATTCCCCTTTCTCTTGGCTTTCACACATTCAAGAATTTAATTACTTTCACCATCTGTTATATACTTGGGTGCACGTCCCAGACTCGCAATTAATTCACCTGGGGCTTCTCCATCCAGGACTTCCTTATTTTCTTCACTTTTCTTCCCCCCCCCCACCCACCCCACTGGTTTGATCTCAGGGGATATGGCTCCATTATCCTGGATCTAACACACTAAAGAGGTTCTCTCCATGATTATGGTTTGTTTGCAATTGTGTCCGGGTCCTAGACTTGCAATCACATTGCCTGGTATACCTTTCTGCCAGGACGTTCACAATGTTGACTTTGTAATTTGGGTGTGGGTCCAAGACTTGCAACAAGTTACTGAATATACTCTCCTGCCAGGGATTTCACAATGTTCACTTTGAAATCGGGTGCAGGTCCCAGACTTGCAACAATGTGCCTGTATACTTTCCTGCCAGAGCTTTCACAATGTTCCCTTTATAATTGGGTGCAGGTGCCAGACTCGCAACAAGTCGCCTGCTATACTCTCCTTCTAGGCTTCCTCCACTCTAAATGCTTTGACTCATTCAGCCATTGGGCCTTCGACCCCCTTATATCTGCTTTACTTCGTAAACCTCTTGTTGTCCCAGCTCCCTTGCTTGGGTTGGCCCTATGACTGTCTCTGTCTTTCCTCGGTGTGCAGTATATGCCTTGAAGCACCTCAGTCTCCCATTTCCCCTCTCTGGGCTCACCGGTGTCTTGTGGCTGCTTCAGCATTCTCTGCGGTTTTCTGTTTCTCCAGCAGGCCACCTCCTTCTCCTTCTGCTGGCATTGCGTCTACTTCCTGGTACTCGCTCTGCCTTGGCCTCCTCTCCACAGCGTCTCCTGCTGCAGGCCTCTCTGTGGCGTATCTTCGGCCTCAGAGCTTCTTGTGATGGCGTCAGTAAGAAGTCTGCTGTCCCCATTTGTAGCTGGTTTCTTTGTCGTTTCCCGACCTGCATCAGGTAAAGTGGATCTTTCTCTTCCTTGCAGTGCCAGGCATTTAAATGTCCCAGCACCTATCGGATCTATCCAACCACAAGAGCACGTTGCTAGCTCTGCAGCGTTGGTGCTCTGCATTACTCCTGTGCTCTTCCTCGTCTCAGTTGTTTAACAAAAAGTATCAGAAAGAGCCCTACCATCAGTGCAAAGTGGACTGGATTTATGTAACAATATGCCATACAGGTTTGGGAAGTCAAAGTGTTGGTGTTATGCACTGATTGAAAAGGAGGATTCCATGTTCCTTCCAGTGAGTCTCCTTCAATGGCGTGAGATTTGTCTTCCCCCATATGATCCTCCCTCATGTAGCCACCCCCAGGGTCAGGATCAGGTAGTGGCTGCCCTTCCCTGGCCATATGGGAAGAGAATTTCCCCAGAGAGGGAGTGACGCGATCTCTAGATTCATCATAGGGCCCAAAATGCTCCTAATTCTTTTTACTGCAAATGTGTTTTTGCTTCATAATTCACTGTAGCAACGTTCCACCTCAATGAAATACGGATTTGTGTATGCAGTCATCACATGCAGTGATCACAGACGCACACCTGCATATGTGAAGATAATGTGTGCGATAAATACGAATGATTTTATGAATATTGATAATGCTATTCATTTTTATTAATCACAGGAAAAGCAGCAAGTCCCATGTTTGTAACTGTAATGATATCAAAGTTGCAAGCCAACATGTATAATGTAATATTTGACTCATGCCGTGCATCTGAACTGTGGGCCACAAACGTGTGCTCCAACACATGACTCATATGAACAGCTCCATGTGATGGGTTGAGCAAATGATTGATTCGAAATGAGATCATAGGCCTGCTTTAGCCTAACAGATGGCCATTTTAATTGCTATGCAGAACTCAAAGGGTGCCTCTTCTAATGGACAGGTTTTCTTTGAGGCTCTGTAATATGACAAACAGATTCAGGCCAACAGATAATAATCTCCTGGGGTCCCATGGACGGATTTCATTTTAAAACAATTAGTGTATTTGTGAACACAAGAAGTTTCCAAAGGTGGGAGAAGCTCATTACTTTAAGTCCAATTTCCAAGGCATTTTGTCCTGGGAATGTAATGGGTTCTTGATGATTAAAGGCAAAACAGGTTATACATTCCAGATGGTCAATGCGAACCTTGTGGGAGTATGTCACACGGAATCCTGTATGCAAAGCTAAAGTGAAGCAGTGAGTTCATCAGTAATTTCACCGGACAACCATTCAGCATTGTCTCAAGCCAACTCATAGCATCTTATGTTTCTGTATATGTGAATGGTCTATTCACTTCTATCATAATGAAAAAGTGTAAACCATTACAAAACATATGTAACCTATGATATATTGACCATGTTTTTAAAAACGTTGACAATAATTGGACAGTGGTTGTGAAAGGAAATCAAATATTACATTAGAAAGACAAATGCTGATTCATTTTCTTCATTTTTCAAGTACAGCAGTTAAGCTTCTCTTCAAAATCAAGATTTCTGTAATAAGTGCAATGTTCTGCGGTTAGCAGAATTATGTTTTTAAGACATTTGGGCCTTGTTATTTTCAGATGTACAGTTGTGGTGCGGCAGGCACAGTTCTCTATGAGTACAGGGTGTGTTTTTGCATTGGATCTTTTCATCATTTCCTGTTGTCCATTTAAAACTATTGAAACTCAGTCTTTGGGGTCAGTTCATAGGGAAGTTCTTTGTGTATAAGTGAAACTTCATGCAATTTGTGGGGTGGTATTTCTTAAAGGATCAGAGAATTATTGGCATTCCGTCAGTGCAGCCTTGTCAGGATTGCGAGTGAGAGGTTGAAATCATGAATAAAATGAGGTGTTTTTTCCCAGTTCCTCTCTCACTTAAACTTAGAGACGGTCTCCATTTGTCTTTGATTTTCCCTACACTGAGCCACATGTCTCACTGTTGAAAGAAGCAGCGCAGTTCCATTCATGGTGACAGATCTTCCCCTGCCCCCAGGGTCAAAGTTTCGAGTGGAAGGACATTTATCCAGGGACTATGGCTTCCAAATCATATCGGGCCCACACCAGTGGCGAAAGAGGATGAACTTCCCCCAGTTCATCGTTGTCCAGAGCCTGGACTGCCCTCTACCCTCCATTGCTGTGGCATAGATTCATTCTCCTTTTATTCCGGTAAGGAAGCTCGGATCCCTACCTACTCTCTTGTTGCAGTCAGGAGTGCCCTTTTCTCCATTTCTGCTCTGCCATTTCCACCATTCATCTGAGAAGCTGGAAGGAATTTGGATTAGTTACTATAAGAGAGGGTAGAAAGGTTGCTTATAGGTGTGATTATAGAATTTCAATGTTCTCTATACCTAATTCTTCCTATATTCTACTCCAAACATTACATCTCCAAACAGGCTATGTTGATTAATACTGCATAGCGTTGCTATTTGCATGGTCTCCAGGCACCCACGTGGCTCTTTAAGAAATGTATTTTTTAGATTTTATTGGACATTTGTATGGCGCCTATACACAAGTGTTTCCAGGCGCCACAAGACAAAATCAGGGGTTGGGGAACAAGGGAAAAAACAGCAGTAATGGTCGTACCAAGCCTTGTGACATCCTTACTGTGCAAGTGTAAAGACAAGGAAGTGCAGGGGAGGGTGGATGTAACAGGAAAGGGCTAGGAAGGGGAAGGGTGGGAGGGGATGAAGTGGAGGAGTTGGAGCCCAGGGGAATGAGCAAGTTCACGGAGAGCCACAAGGGCAAGTGCCAGGGAAAGTGGGAGATGGAGGACAAGTGCAGTGAATGTGTGGACCAGACTCAGGCTAGTCCGAGAAGGCTGCCGAAAGCAGGTGCTGGTAGCGATTCTGGGGGAGACTCGTCAAGGGGGCCAGTCCTTGGTAAAACTCATAAGGCTCAGGAACCACTTTCAGCGGCAGAGGGAAATTAGCACAGGCAGGGGAGAGGGAAGGAGGAGAAGAGGAGCAAAGTCTTGAGAAGTTTCCTGAACTTCAAAAGATCCAGCTCAAGTCTGAGGCAGGCAGGAATGCCATTCCAGATGGAGGCTCTTGCCGAGGAAAGGGATGTACCTCCCACTCTCTGCTTGGAAAAGTGTCTGACCTGCAGGGAGTTGGAGGTAGAGGACCGAAGAACTCTAGCAGGGAAGTATTTATGGAGCGAAAGCTGGATGTAGAGAGGTTCCAGGCATCAGACAGCCGTGTGGCTGGTACAACGTGTCTTCAATTTGATCCTTGCGGTCACCAGGAGCTAGTGGAGAGATTTTAGCACTGGAGAGATGCTGTCCCTGGGCTTGAGGCCAAGGATAAGTCTTGCAGCATATTCTGGATTAGTTGAAGAGGGTGAAGGGAAGAAAGAGACAGATTGAGGAAGATGCTGTTGCAGTAGTCCAGTCTCGAGAGAACCACAGCTCTGGAGATATTGAGCTTCTGGAGGAAGGGAGAATGCCTCTGAGGTGGTGAAGCTGAAAGTTGGACTTCTTGGCAAAGTCTGTGATGTGCGGGAAGAAGGAGAGAGACAAGTCAAAGATAACCCCAAGGTTTTTTGCCTCACAAGAAGGTGAGGGGAAGGGACCCAAGGAAGGTGGTCAAAGAGAGGGAGGAAAACAGGGAGCAGGAGTCCCAATGAGAAGGAGCTCTGTCTTCTGTCTTACTGGCATTGAGACATAGATCGTTAGCAGAGCACCATGCCTGAATAGCAGTCAGGCAATCAGGTATGAGAGATGAAGGAGAGGAGGTAGAAGGGAGCTTAAATGAGGGCTGAGTGTCGTCAGCATAGCACTGGAAGTGAGGCGATAAGGTGGAGATGAAATAGATCAGAGGGGCAAGGTAGATATTGAAGAGCCCTGGCGATAGGGTAGAGCCTTGAGGGACACCACAGGTAGAGAGTGAGGTGGAGGATAGGAAATGGACCAATTTCACTTGGGAGGGCGGTTTGAAAGGAAGGAGGTCAAGCACACCAGTGCCCGGTCTGTGTTGCCAAGGGTATCACAGAGATGATTTATGAGGATGTCATGAAAAGTGGGTGTGGTTAGTTAGTGGGTGAAAACGGATATAATAGAGGTTGTGCTCTTCGGTTGATGCTTGCAGAACCAGTAGAAACTAGCATTAGTGTGCATGAGCTTTCTGCGTGTGCTTGGTTGTGTGCACTGGGATGGTGTGTCCATTGAGGGAGCATCCAGTCCCTGGGTTGTTTGTCATTTGCAACTATTTGGTTTTGTGGCGTGGTTGGCGGTAGGCATGTGGTTTGCAATTTTTTGGTGTGCAGTTTTGCTGTCCCTTTTTTTGGCATGTGTTGTACATGAAAGGTATACAGATGTGGAAAAGCAGAGGGGGTGGTTAGTTTGGTATCTGTTTGGCTATGGGTGTATGGTGGTTCTATTGTTGGTTCTTTAATCTGTATTGTTCCATGTTTGCTTTGGTTCCAGAGTATAGTTTGTGGGGGTGCACATTTTTCTGCTTATCTGGGTGAGTTGAATACCCATGTTTTCTGTCGTTTTGTGAAAGTTAGGTGGTCTTCCGTTGTTCTTATTTTCTGCAGTACCAAGTTCCATATTTTTCCTATCAAACAGGAGAACGCTGTTCCTTTGAATTACCTTTTCTCTTAGTGTTTCATTTCTATTTGGACCTCATTGCTCGATCTTAGTTTTTTCCTGGTTGTTAACAGTTGATTTTAGCTTGGAGAAATTTGGTTCCTTGTCCCTGTAGTGATTTGACACAAACATGACAAACATTGTTTTTAATATTACACAAGCATTCATTCTTTCATACAAATAGCCATACTCCACATGTTATGCAGATTCCTTTCATTCAGGGGTCACCTTATTGGGAGGAGGAACTCATTTCTTAATCCATTTAAGAGTGTTTCAGCGATGGCAGGTATTCGGCTGTTTCACATGGACTCAGCGTTCCTTTGTCTGTTTCCCTTTTTGTATTTGGCTATTTTAGGCAGCGGAAGAGAACAGATCTGTGATCTTGAAGGGCTTGTGCCAAAATGGGAGAATCTGCACTCTTTAGAAATTAAAGAGGTAAACTAGATCACCAACCTCATAGTCCTTCTTGTAAGTCTTTAGGTTGAAATAGGATTTATTACTCGCTGCAGCCTTCTCTGAGTTCCTTTTGGCATGTGCGAAAGCTAACTAACATTGCAGAATTTAATTGTAATTGTCCTGAGAATTTCTTTTGCCCTGAAGAGTTTGAAACACGTGTCGGCAATGAACGACCTTAAACCAGTTGTGATTATCATAATCATAATGGTATGAGGAGAATAAATACATAATGGATACAAGATTACAAACCATTAAGGGTGAAATATAGAACAAATTAACGTAAAGTGGCTATTATAGCACTATCATTCATGACAGAATAATACCATGTCTGTTTGATTTTAATTGGAACAGGGTGCTGTCCAATTTTGTCAGAGTATTAGTCTTTTTGAAAGTGTTTCTGTGCCTGGTAATAGGCAAGCGTGGGGCATCGTCCAGTGGAAGATTCCGTGAGTAAACCGTGTTGAGTCAGTTTGCCCTCACTATCCACCTGAGGTGACATCTCATGGTCGGATTATGCCGTTAGATGACTTTGATGCCCCCCTACCCCAAACCAGGTCCTCAGGTGATATCAGGCTGCACAGTTCTCTCTGTGTTTGTGTATGTGGTATGTATTTGTGTTCCCTCAAATTAATATGTGGCAAATTGTGCTGCTACCACCCAGAGCCATTGTTCCATATCTGATGCTGCCAGCCTTACTTTTTCATAGGGTAAGGTTAGAATTGAGAATTATATTCTCGGGATGTTATTCATTCAAGTCAACCTTAACAGTAGACTTCTAGCCATGTAAAAGTATTTAACCAGTGGAAAAATAGGTACTTTCTGAAATATGTATAGTAATTTAGGAAGGGCCACCATCTTGATAAAGGAAGACCTACCCATTAGCGATGGTTAGTAATTCAAGTTTCCCCTTAATTTTAGCCCCAATAACATTCATTTTTTTTATATTATATCCTCTAAGATCTGTGATAGATTGTCTCTCGGGTGGCTGATGTAGAGCAGCATGTTGTCGGCGAATAGAACAACTATGGCAGTGATGTCATGGCATCGTATCTCGCGCTCTGAGTGAGATTCACATAGCAGGCATGCCAGTGGCTCTATCGTCTGGACAAAGAGAAGCAGGGATAGCGGACACCACCGCATGGTTCCTCTACTTAGTGTAGAGGGTTGGGATGTGGGGTTATTTGTACGGACCACGGCTTTGGGGGCGGTATAAAGCTGCTTGATTATCCTGATAGAGCCTTCTCTAGGTCGATCCGGTGTAATACCTCGAATAGGAAGTGCCATTCGACAGATATCTCTAAGTTAAGAGGCTAAGTACCAAGATAATGTTTATATCCAGCAATAAAATTATTATTTTTAGATCTATGCAATTATAGTAGACACAGTAAAGGAAAATACAGGCATTCATTGGACAATGGAAGTACAGGTAACTTGCATTCATGTTAAGTGGATATTTGGGGAATATTTGCTAACTGATAGCAAATCTAAAAACATTAGAAATGATGTATTCCTGCAACATTGTGATAGCATCTTACTAATGAGAGGTACTGGATTTTAAATATATATGAGAGACTAATTAAAAACGAAGGTTGTAATCAACAACAACACAATGATTTTGTGTGTATTAATGAACATATGCTTTGTTATTGCTTTTTGTTTTGACATTAGCTTTATGTAATATGGTATACACTGCACTTTCATATGGGATAATACATGAGGTGAAAAATGATAGTAATTTTATGTTTATATCTATCATCTATTGAACATCACTTTCACTAACATCGGAGACTTGAATTTTAATTACCCTGAGAATTTTCCTGAGAGCGACTTCTCTGCATCAGCCGTAGCCACCACTGCCGGTATATTGGGGTCCACATTGTGTACAATTGTATATAATCTGCATAGGTTATGCACAGTGGCACCAGAGGGGCACAAAATCCACCTGATCTGGGTCAACTAAGTAGGGCATGAACAGTAGTATGCAATTTGCCAGTATTTTTGCCACTTTCTCATTCTCTATTGTCAAAAGGGAGCGTGGGCTGCATGATTTACACTGTTCCTCTGGTTTATCTGGTTGCAATAATAGAATAATCATCGCCTTCTTGGTAGATTCCGGTAATAAACCCATCGTCACGGGAGGATAGCTCAGCGGCAACATGCTCACCATGGAAGCAAGACGACACAAAGCAACACAGGTTCGATCCCTGGTCCGCTTAGAAACCTCCAGGTAATTTAAGCGCGTTATAAATACGCCTCAATGCTCCCGGGCTGTGTGAGTGCTTTAAAAATGCAAAAATAAAAATAAATAAAAGCATCATACATTGCTTTCAATTATGGGGCTATGGTATCTATGCACGCCTTGTAAAACTCAGTAGAAAGGCCTCCTGTCCCTGGGGCATTTCTGTATGGTGTTTTAACTGCCTCTAAAATTTCTTCTACACTTTTCTGCAGTTCCCCATGCATTTCTTTGAGACCGCCAGTCTCCCGTGAGAGGCACATGCCCCTCGTGCAGCACTTGAATACCTCCCATACTGTAAATGTTCTGGGGCTCATTTGGTGGCAGGGAACCATTATCTATGTACCTCTTCCTAATTTGCACAGCATAGTGAAAATGGGAGGGTAAAAAGGAGGCGTACACATTTGGCAGGCAGCATTTACAATGGATTCCTGTGGAGTCTGACCAGCCGGGCATGTATACTGTATTCCATGACACTGGGACATGGTAAGATAGTGCTCTTTTCATGATTCTGCATGAGGAGACCGAGCCATTCGCCTGTGTGTTAATTATGAAGTTATTCATCTGTATAAATGACTGATGTACTGTTGAGTGATATGTGTTTTCCTGTTTCTGGGGCATTGTAATGTCATCATACTTCAACGAATGTGTAGATCGTGAAAGTGCCCTTCATTGGTTGTTGTTCTGTGTAGGTCTCAATCCAGGATTGCATTAAAGTTCCCTGCACAAATAGTCGAGAACCAGATATATTTATTCAAATGACGAGCTGTCCCCTCCAAAAAAGCTGGGTCATCTAGGTTAGGTGCGTAAACATTCATGAGGACCACACTAATTTCTGAAACCTCCCCCGCTTGCAGTGAAATGCAGCCATCATTATCAGTATTTATCAACCTAAATCTCACTGCCTTGTGTACGAATGTTGTGGCTCCTCTGGAGTCCAGTGTATATGACGAGTACTCTCTGTGCTTGCTCCAGGCTGGAGCCCTTCTATTTTCACCTGCATACAAGTGTGTTTCCTGCACCATTAGTGTGTCTATGCAATGTTCTTGGCTTATTCCAAAACCTGTCAGACATTTCTTTTGTCACTGACTCCTCTTATGGTCCAGGTCATTATGGGTGAGTGGTTTAGTCATTGCACTTCTATTGCTGTAGATGTTCTTATCACATTCCATGAACTCCACATAATTATCAACATGATACAGCCCAATTATGCACTACGTTTGGAAAGAGAATTACAAGTTCTAACTTCTAGTAACTTCTTCCTTGTAGATCCTGACCCGCCACCCCGTATTCGCCCCACATCCTTGCTGGTTCGCAAACTGACCAGCATAATCCCAAACACAAGTAATGTGACAAATCCCAGGGTATTGTCACTGCTCCCATGGGGGAGCCCCTTCTCACTGGGGGAGTGGGTGTAGCCGCTACTCGATAGTCCTCCTGGGGGTGGTACTCAGTGGGTGGATCTCATGGGGAGGGAAATCCTCCATGGGACCAGTGAGATAGGAAACCCCAACCACTTTGAACATACTGTAACGAGGAAGAGTAAGAACTACCCAGTTGGAGTCCCTCTTACTACTGACACGAAAAAGATTGGGCAGAGAGGAAAAAGTTCCCTGTGGAACCAACATATATGGTAGAAAGGGAAGAAGGACTGTATGCGAGAGCAGATCCTCACTGGAGGAACCGAGAGCGGAGGAATGGCTTACCATTAAGAGTAGGGGACACTGGCTGAGTCTTGACGAACATATGAGGTCCTGGCTGAAGAATCAGAGCTCTGGGAGCAACCAGGAGCCAGTCCATGCTATTGAGGCAGAAAGCATGAACCGAGTGATACCAAACATGGAAGCACGTCTGGGAGACGCAGAGAGAGCCTGAAAGGTGCACATAAGCCCACAGCAAGCACAGACGGTCCAGCAAAGACACCCAAGTCAGACGGTAACGCCACAAAAGGTACCTGGGTTACCGTAATGGGTGGCAGGGATCACAAAGAGCAAATGAGGCAGTTGGGAAAAGCAGGGGAAGCCCTTCTCTCTCATCCCAGTCCTTGAGGAGAAATAGAAAACGGACATATGAGAAACAGTGCCTGGCAGATTAGTGAACCAGGCCTGGCAAAAGGGACAACAAACCTGAGAGAGGGGTCTGGGACCCATTTGAAAAGTGGGGAAGCGCACAAGAAGAGTACAGAAGGGTCAAGGACACTTTGCAGTCTAAGCAAGCACGCAAACAGGGTGCTGGGCTACA
The DNA here is from genome assembly GCF_040938575.1 of Ambystoma mexicanum. Classification (NCBI taxonomy): domain Eukaryota; kingdom Metazoa; phylum Chordata; class Amphibia; order Caudata; family Ambystomatidae; genus Ambystoma; species Ambystoma mexicanum. Next base: position 191,297,061 of record NC_090927.1, on the reverse strand, counting down.
ACAGAAAACCTGTGAGAGGGGCCTGGGACCCATATGAAACAGGGGAAGCTGCACAAGAAGAGTACAGGAGGGCCAATGACCCATTACAATCTAATGAAGCATGTGAACAGAGCTGAGATTCAAAACAGGTCGGGAAAGCCCTGAGAAGGCATAAAGGGGTCAGGTGCCCACAGAAATGAGAGAAGATGGAGAGCAAATTGGGGAGGCCCAAAACGCCCTAGAAGGATCTGGGATCCAAACAAAAGTGAGCAGGATGAAGTAGTAAAAAAGGGGCAAAGCCCCATTGTTAAACACGGTCTCTGAAACAACAATCAAGTCTGGCAGGGGAGTTGTTACAACATTTGTGGACTTTGTTTTTATTTATTGTTTTATTGTGAGACACAGCTGCAGGTGAAGAAAGAGAGAACTACCGTCCAATCTGGCTTGAGTGTGAACCGAATTTGCTGTCTGATGTTTGTTTTGGGAAAGTACAACCTTTCAAAAAGGAGGACTTGCAGGTCAAGTCTGGTAGGATCTTGAACCAGACTTGATAAGACATTTGTGAGGTAAAGATATAAGGGGTGAAGGGACTCCCCCCTCTGATACTTAGGAATTGTGTTTGTCAAGATTTGATCATTAAGAACTGAACATTTTAGTTGGAGACCAGTACAGGAGAAGCCTTCTTCTGGATCCAGAAGGTCACAGTTTTCCGGTTCCATGTGTTAAAATTGCAGCAAAAATGGCTGTTTACACAAGAAATCGTGGCACAAAGGCTGTGGTTTTGCTGCCACAATACATGTAAAGGATGCGGGGGACACCCCCGCAACACCCACACCCATTATACCATTCAAGGGGAGCGGGGTACACCCCTGAAACCCTTGCTCCCATTAAATGGTATAATGGGTCTGGGAGTTGCAGGGATGTCCCCCGCATCCTTTACATGGATTGTGGGGGCAAAACCACAGCCTTTTTGCTGCGATTATTTAAAATGGTATAATGGGGTACACCTTTGCCGGGTCAAACCACGGCAAAACGATTTTTTTTTATTACTGCATACCAGATTTCCTTAGTGTCTAAGGAACTGAAATAGGTTGGGACACAAGATGGTGGATATTTTATGTTTTGACATAATCATTAATCTTTTTGTTGAGGTAAGGAAAACCCTCTTAGAAAGATAGGTTTCTTCTTTTCTTTATCCATAATAAATGTATTTGCAAACAAAGTTGTCACTTCTGTGTCAAACTCATACTTCTGCACCCTTTCAGTAAGCAAACATAACTGCAAAGTAGAGATGTATACTTTGGGTGCAGATAGATCGGCCTCCAGGCCACAGCTGCGTTTGGCGCAGGCATGTTACCCACATAATGCTGTACTGCCAGCCATATGACTTAACCTATTATAGTGGTAGATCCTTCTCAAAGTAGTCTAAATCTTTAAAGCCCATCGGGTTTCCCCTGATTCCAGACCAGACTTTATTATTTGCAAAATCCAAATGAATTGTGAACCACTGACGAATATCCTTACCCATATGAAAATCAGAAATGACATCTCTTACGACCCAATTATATCATATATCATATCATGTATCATATCAAATCATATCATATCATAGCTCCAGCATACACCTGCTGGTAATCATATCTTTTGAACCAATCGCATCAAGTCCAGATTCCAACTTATCTGGCAGGTTAAAAGTGGGCATTTTTTGATTCTCCTGAAATCTCCTAAGCAATATTTCATTGACAAATCTTCCTTCTTGAGTTAAACAAATTTTGGAGAGACCTGATTCCTTACCCTCATTGAGTTGAATATTGAAGAATATGTGTTCTCCTTTCCTTTGTAGTGTGGTTAAACTGCACAATTTATCTAGTGAGTTAACCATAGGTTCACCTTGGATCTCAGTAGAAGTCTGCCATGGATAGAATTCCAGCTTTTTTCTCTCCAAATTTCATGATCACTGGTTATTCGAAGAAAGATTTATTCTCAAAGGTTCTGGGTAAGTCTGTTCACTCTCGTCTTGTTCTTTCACATATAAGCTAGTGATGCTTGGGACTTATGTGTTCTGAGAATTAATCTTCACCTGGTCAGGATGTTTTTCAATTGAATGGCAGTCATTCAAACTAACATAGTTGGCATGTCTCTTTGTATGATCGTGCGGCACATTCCTTTCCAGAGGGCCTGCTTCACCCAATCTATCAATGGTGAAAGCCCTATTTTGATTTCTGCTTGAGTAATCCCATTTACCGGGATATCCTTTCCATCAAAATTATATAGCTTCCCAAGAACTTTTTTTTAGGATTATACAGTGACTTACCCTCTTCCTTGGTTACAGAGTTTCAAGTACTTCTAGAGATATCAAGATCATCTGAGACCCTGTTTGTATGAGAGCTAGTAAGTCACACTGTCCTTGCACTTGGATAGGTACAGAAAAACCTTTCATCATTCATCACAAACTTACATAGAATGTGTGAGATGGTTGATCATTTGGACTGCTTTTTGTTAATGGTTGAAACTTCATAAGCTTGAGCTTGGGCAGCCTCCTCAAAGGTGTTCGCCTCCAGGCCAAATTCATTTGGATTGGCCAAGGACTCTGTAAGAGTGAATACACACTTGGAAATCAATGTCGGCACAGAGCCACCCCCCTTCTGCGGGTCCCAGAACACCTCTACCACTCAGAACGTGATACGTAGAAAAACCTGGAGAGGAAGGAAAATACTTTTGTTTTCATATTTCTAGTGAAATTCTTGGCTTTAATTCCTCTTGCATCTTGTGTGTAGGTTTCTCTGCTACTCTCTTTCTTTTCATTCTAGTTCTATGTCGTACTTCTCTTGACTCAGAATCTCTGCTCTTTTGGAGGGCCCATTACATTTTGGAAAGAAGAAACACTGTGTTGGATGTCCAGACTTCTCTTCTTTTTCATATGTAATTGACACATTGTTCTCCTCTTTAAACTCGACTTTTTTTTATTATTCTCAGGTTTTATTTCCAGGAATAAAGAGGGTTCACCATTTGCATTTGCCTATTTCTAAAAGACCTTAGGGTTATTTTCTTGTAGGGGAAAAGAAGACTCCTCTAAGCCTAAGAATTTCTTTTTAGCAGCATTCCCCCGTCCACTTCTCCTTGTGCATTTTTAACTGGAAATGCTTTCTCTTGTCGTTGTCCACCTCGACCTGTTGATGCATTCTGACCAAGGTTTCTGTGGGCATTAGAATCAGAATTTCCCTGTTGGGATCAAATGATGTGACCAATGCTCGCTGTCAGCTGTTTAACTGTATAACCAGTCACTCAAATTGTAACAATTTGTCTGCACTCTCCATACTACCAGGTGATCTTTGGCCATATCTCTGTTCTTCCATGGAAGAGTAACTATCTCTCCTAGGGGAGTACTTTTGATAACTCTGATGTAACTGTTGTTAAATGTATTGCTTTTTCTCCAAACACCCTGGTACTGGGATCTATTGTCCTGGAATTTATGAGGAGGGTAACTTTCTTGATGATTGGTTCTAGGAAGTGGTGATTTGCTTCTCGCAGTTGGAACTTTCTAATTTGCATTTCCCTGGGAGACTAATCCTGGATTTTGAGCTTTTCTCACTGAAGGAAAGACATATTTATAGACTAGGATAGGCCAAGAACCTAAATACGGGGACTAATGACAATCTCAGTTTTTTTGGGGGCACTATATTGCATGCTAAGTGGAGCACCAGTCAACTGGTTCTGAACAGAGGGTTTTCCCTGTTTGTTAGGATCCTTACCAGCATCTTCGGCCCCCTTATCTCTAAGTCCAAATGAGAGATACTCTTCTCCTTGTCTTTCCTTTTCTCTTCTTTGTTTTTGGGAGTCGTTGGGTTCTGTACTTCAGTGATCTTGTAGCTTGTCTGATTATACACTCACGACTTATGGAGTCATCAAAATTATAAACTAGGGCTTGGAAAATTCTAGTTTCGAAATTTTGACTTTCAGTATCGACATGTTGAGAATTATAGGCAATTCCATCATTGTCAATTCACAAGCAAAACCTTTATACTCTTATGAGACTACATAACAGGAACCATCTAATTCTATGTGCTACTTGACACAACATCAGTGATGTCATCAACCTAACATCCTAGCAAGAACCCCCATTTTCTGTAAGATATATTTCGGGCAATGTAAGGATGCTACGTCATGTGGGCATTGCTAATATAATACTGTTGATGTATAGTCCAAGCTCACAATTCAGATCAAGAAACAGGCAGTTTGAACATAGATTGCCCCCAAGATTTGTGTAGAGAAAGTCACCACAACATTACACAATCACAGGCAGCTTGTCTACTAAAACTAAAATATTCTTTCTGCTTGAATCTCACTATTTCTCATAAACAAGCATCCATTTACAGAATCAATTATATATCTATATTAAGTTCTAAATTGAAATAGGTCTGCTAATTTGACTTTTGCTGATTATCGGCCAATATTTCAACACTCACTTTACATCACAACATTTCCACATTACACATGCGGTTACATTTACAAAAGATGCAAAATGTTGCTTTCCGCAATGACACTAACACGTGCTAGAATCAACTAACAGTTTCAGGTCTCCTGCTTTCCATGTAAATATGGTGCTGTGGGCTGCTAACATGTGGTCGAAGTTAACAAGATGCTTACAATAACTTGTATTAGAATTCTGCAGGTTTTGGGCTAGGGAAGTCATATTTTCAATTTAGAATGCACAGACGATTTTGAATCCCCCACCCAATTTGAACTATTATTATAGGACAGTAATGGCCCAAATATGCTGTAATTTCCCATTCCTTCTTAAATAACTATGGCTGACTTCTTCACGGCCTATCTTCATTAGGCCATGGTACAGGCCCTCGAACCATGATTTAAAGTGGGTTATATCTATGATAGCGCTTAGGGTACTTATTAAAAATAATGTATTAAATGCTATATTGTCAGTGTTGGGAAACATTCCCCATTTCACATAGTGGTCACAGCACAGAGAAAGAAGGTTTGTATTTATTTGAATGTAATCTCTTTTTGCTTCAAATACCATAAAATCAGGATGTAACTCACAGTAACAGACTGCAATGTTTCCATATGCACTCACATCTCACTAAGCTTTCAATATAACAGGAAGCACTGTTGCATTTCACACACAATGTTAGAATGTTTCTATTTGGAATGAGCGTCCCCTTAGTGGAAATGACCTCCCAATTCTCTAGTGACCCAGGGACTTAGGGCAATAATTACAGGGGCTTTAACTAATTACATTTGGGGAGCTTTCATACTCGCATTGAATTGATCTCTAATGGCATGGAGCAAGCAGAGACCCTCTCGGATTGGAGATGTCCAGTCAGCAGGCCCCTCCTGGTCCCTTCCTCCATTTTTCAGAAAAAGGCAGTCTGCCTCTAGGTTAAGTCAAGTTGGTTTTCACTCTTTCATGGATAAGGCCCAGTTCTTCAGATAGTATCCAGATTTAGCACTCATCTAATGGGAACAGGTGTTCTTCTTCCTGGCAGCTTTTTCAGAGTCAGAATGAGCTCTTCGTTGCTCACACTACTTTTTTAAATATGTCATGCTATGTGATTCGGCCAATATTTGCACTGGCCTGACTCCGAGTCAGACCAACCTCTTGAATACGCCTTCCCAATTTCCATTGGATGATTATAATTTATACATTTTGGACATGAGTACAGGAGGGGGACTTTTTTTACTTCTACACTGCTGAATGCCATTTTGTTTCTCTTCCATAATTCATGGCAGCACTATGCTAATTCAATGAAATAAGGAAGTCTGGGATCTGTGCTTGCAGAAGCATGCCTGTGAATGCAACATTCTTTTTGGCGTATTGCTACATAATGTTATACATGTTTCTCCTTTTAATAATTTCTGATTAACGTATACAATATGAATTTCTTGTCTTCAAAGCACCCTCAGTCTCATCTTCCTTTCTTTTAATTCCAGGATTGGGAGTAATATTTGCGTTTGCATATAGGGTCAATGGCAAATAACATGTGTTGTTTAATAAAGGGAAATAGACTTGACCGGATAGGCCCTGTTTTTCATGGATAAGACTCTTTCATGGATAAGGCCCAGTTCTTCAGATAGTATCCAGATTTAGCACTCATCTAATGGGAACAGGTGTTCTTCTTCCTGGCAGCTTTTTCAGAGTCAGAATGAGCTCTTCGTTGCTCACACTACTTTTTTAAATATGTCATGCTATGTGATTCGGCCAATATTTGCACTGGCCTGACTCCGAGTCAGACCAACCTCTTGAATACGCCTTCCCAATTTCCATTGGATGATTATAATTTATACATTTTGGACATGAGTACAGGAGGGGGACTTTTTTCACTTCTACACTGCTGAATGCCATTTTGTTTCTCTTCCATAATTCATGGCAGCACTATGCTAATTCAATGAAATAAGGAAGTCTGGGATCTGTGCTTGCAGAAGCATGCCTGTGAATGCAACATTCTTTTTGGCGTATTGCTATATAATGTTATACATGTTTCTCCTTTTAATAATTTCTGATTAACGTATACAATATGAATTTCTTGTCTTCAAAGCACCCTCAGTCTCATCTTCCTTTCTTTTAATTCCAGGATTGGGAGTAATATTTGCGTTTGCATATATGGTCAATGGCAAATAACATGTGTTGTTTAATAAAGGGAAATAGACTTGACCGGATAGGCCCTGTTTTTCAATTGGGGTCGCGTGCTTTGCACATGAGTTATCTGAACAGCTCTTTCAGAGGCTTAATTACTGACTGAGCAGACATTTTTGAAAGGCCCCACTGTCCCAGCAAAGGGTTGGTTTTTTATGAGAGGGTAGGCTGAAACAGTGCCTTATAATGGATGAATTTGCTTTTCATATCTTCTAATAAAAAAGACCATGTGATAGTCTAGATGTTAGTCTCCTGGGAAGACCACACATTTTTTTGGTATGTCAGGTTTTCTTTAAGAATATCCCCAGGAAAACTCCCAATGGTTTATTTATGTTATTTATTTATTTTTTACATTTTTATAGCGCACAAACAGCCCATAGGCATTGTGGCGCTGTTACTTGCAGGGAACTTAGTTACAGCGAAGGTACAAGTGGGTTAGGCATAAAAACAGTTTGTACATTTATACATAGTTGGTCATAGGTTAAGAATACACTTAGCAGGTTAACAGGAAATGTAGTAGACACTCATGGCGGGTGAGTGTGGTGTTAGTCATGCGAATAGCGTAGTTTTCATGGCCTTGGGGAATGCTAAGAGTGAGGGGGCTAGCTTGCTCTGAGTTGAAACTCAGGGTAACTTGTTGTCAGCACAATCGTAGGCTGACTTGAACACCAATGTTATCCCAACCAACACAAAATAATGACTATTTTTCAACATATTTGCACTATAATATATTATATAGCATCCACCATGTTAATCTAAGCTTTGTACAATTACCTGGCAGTAGTTGGAGAAATATAATATTACATTAGAAAGTCTCTGAATTAATTATTCATTTTCTTCACCTGATGTGAAGGGAAACTGCATTAGTGCTATGCAAAGAAACCCTTGAAACAATTTTCCAGAGAGCTGCGTGGATACACTCAGAGCTCAATTAAGCTACAAAATCTTTATTACGTTAATCAAAGTTAATTTGTTTGAAAACAATCCATCATTATTTTGGCTGGGCGTCACGTATTTGCATAAGTGAGCCGTTCATAACACTGGACGACATACTACAACTGATTTTTTGTTATTTTGAAAATGATTTCAGTAACACAGGCTGTGCCCACCTACAATTCTGACATATTTGGCCCTTTCACATTTTGGAGATGCATTTCAATAATTTGTACAGAATGAAGCATCATGTGTCAAATAAAAAGCTATTTAGTGTCTCATCAATATTACGAGTTTACATATTGTTGCCAGCCATATTTTACAGTGTGAAAGGCACAGTTCTCCTGTTTTTCAGCGCTATCTCTTTAGTGAAATTGTGAATATGTAAAACAACGAGTTTTGGTGGCTCTATTTTTACATTTTGGCAGTCCCCATGTCTTGTATCAGGTTTTGTCCATTTCAGTATTAACACGTATTCACTTACTTTCTCAACATAATATGTTTTAGTTGATTCAAATGTCTCACACGTGATAAAGCAGTGCAACTTTTCAGCACCTCTCACTTTGAATTCAGGCAGTCTTCATTGGCCTTTAATTCTCCCCACAGTATTATTGAGAGCCATGTCTCCCTGGCTGATTTATGGGGCCGTAGAGACTGGTTAAGGCCCTTGTTTCATATTTTTCCTAAAGAACATTCTCCTCCCTGCTAACGTTTCCAGAGTGCCTACACAAACATATTCTGAATTATCTGTCTTGTTTTACAGGCATGCTTTAAAAAAAATTGTATAATTGATTTTTTAATTAAAGTATATATTTTTATAGAACCTTGAAATTCTTTTATTTTGGAACTGTTGTACAATTGTTGTTTGGGTTGCAACGGTCAACATTCACACCACTTCAAAGAGTGTTGTAGCCTTCCCTGAGCCCACTTCCCCACAAAAGGCGAAGGAGGTATATATCTTGGCTCTGCCTGTTTTACCTACATAATTGGGATCCCATCCATCTGTCTCCAGTTTAGACTCTTTCACATACTCCTATCCCTTTCAGTAAACAAATTGTTGTGCAAAAGAAACAAAGTATTTGAATTTTGGTTAGGTCAGGTATGATGAATCGCAGGTATTTGTCCCTTCTCCCCTAGGGGAGACTCCCTTTCTGAGGCTTGGGAGGTAAGTCCACTACGCAAGACTCTCCCTAAGGGTCAAGGCTAGTGGGACCTCATAAGTACAGACTCCCCCCTTTGGGGACAATGACTCATGTTGCTGTGAGGAGCTCTCTAAGGCAACTATCAAAGCGGCAAATATTTGACTGTCTTCTATGAAGAACACTATGGCTACTTCATGTTTGTCTGAAAGCAATGTCAAAAGAAATCCATGTGGAGAAAATAAGGAAAATGTCTCTTTAAACAGAGACTTGTATTTAACATGGCTACTTCATGTATGGCTGAAGACAATGGGCCTCATTACAAGTCTGGTGGTAGCCTTGCAGGGAAAACCGGCAGGCTGCCGCCAGACCCGTAGTCATTTACCACCTCTGGAATTGCCGGAAACACCTGGGCATTACAACCCTGGTGATCCGGTAATTCCGAAGGCAGCATTCTGTTACTCCCCATTCCCATGGCTCCATGGGAATGGGAAACTTGGAAACACTGGCACCGTAATTAACAGTGCCAGTGTTTCCATTTCCGTCTGCAGGCGGGTGGCGTTACTCCCGCCCAGTCAGACCTGGTGGGTGTAACACCTCCCGCCTGCAGAACTCGTAGTTTGCCGGTCCGGAAACAATGGTGGTGGTGGGTTTACCGCCACCGTTGTTTCCTGACTGGCAAACTCATGATGAGGCCCAATATTAAAAGGAATCCATGTGGAGAAAATAAGGAAAATGTCTCTTTAAACAAAAGATTGTATTTAACTGTGACGAGTCAGATCAAATGTAGAGAAGGAGAGTGCATTTCCTCTTGTACCTTTCCCCAAAGTCTCCTATAGCTATTTTTTGCCCCAAAACATAAAGCACATGAAAATGTGGACACCCCCACTGATGAAATAGAGGAGCAAGCAGGCATGTCTGTCATGTGGAAGAAGGGGTTGGCCAGCCTCCCTGAATCTCTGATGCTCCCTCCGACAACATGAGGCAAGCATGCATGTCCCAGATGCTGCCATCAGGGATTCCTTACTCCTCCTGCTCCCATTTCCATATATCACCTTATGGCACCTGCCTTGCCCACTCGTGTCAAGAGACGCACACTCACAGACATGTCACCCACTCCCAGAATCTCTGCTGATCCCCCTCAGCAACATCAGGTGAGCGCAGCTCTGCCACAGGCTGTCCTCAGGTGTCCATAGCTTCTCCGGATGCACCTTCTTGGTGTCACGCTATAGTACGTATCTTGTTCACACATTTCAAGAAACGCACACTGACTGATGTGTCATCCACCTCGTCACATTTCTGGAGGTGGCACTAACGTTGTTCACTCACTCCAGTTAGGTGAAGCTGATGGTGCAGGTAGGTTAGATGCAACGTCATGCACGTACCCCACACCTCCCAAGTAAGAGTGGAAATATAAAATAAGAAAACTCTTTTAGTAAAGGTTTTAGGCCTTTGTTGTTTGAAGTAGAAAAGAGTTAGCTTTGACACACTTCAGGGAACTAGTTTTGCTGCTCTTAAGGGAACTTTAGGTTGCTGAATACACAGGCATATATAGCTGAACAGGGTATATATTAGAACCTTAGTTTTGTTTGTAAAGTTGAGAAAGGGTATTGCTGTTTTGAGAGTAAGCCATCATTCGAACCTGCACAATTTATTCATTTTATTAAAGGTTTTCCTTTTTACTTGGAAAGCATCAGAGAGCCAAGGCCTGGGTAGGAGGGAGGATAGGATGGTGTTTTCTGAAGCTGTGAGAACCGGCTGTTTTCACGACTAGAAACTAGATATGCAACAATTGTCTTCATTCCAGAGGATAACTACATGAAAACGCAAAGCTTTGATCGCCAGGTGCATGAGAATTCATGCAATAACACTGCCAAAGATACAATGCTAAGCTGTAAACACAACACCCCCAATGACAAGTTAGTGCCATTGCAAAGTGGTAGAATGTATTAGTGAAACCCAAATATCTGAGAAATAATGTTCTGCACACAGGGCCTTCACCATCAGGGGTGTTGCTAGGTCTGGAAAAGATCTGGGGCTACGTTAATTTTGAGACTGTCGGGACTAGGGGCTAGCTAGCCTTTTTGGTTGTAACCCCTGAGCTTCTTTTTTTTATTTTTTTTATTGATTTAGTTGAATCTCAACTTTTCAATAAACAACAACATTTTAGACAATAAAAGAATTTTTACAATATTAAAAGTAATTTTTCCTCTTTTCTTAATTACATGAGAAAAATAAAATATAAACAATAATTTTCTTCTTAGTAGTTCTATGTACAGAAATTGAAAGAAACGAGTTTGTACGTTAAAAAAAGTAAACTTCTTTCTAGTTCATATACAAAGATTAAGAAGGCAATGCATTATCATATAAACATGTATAGTAATTCAAATTGTCACTAATAACTAATAACTATCAGCTGCTATTAAAAGAACTAGATAAAGAAGAGAAGAATTGTGAAAACATTCACCACATTTATGTTATGTCTCAATTCCAATATGGTTAATAAATTTCACAATCGCTATCTGAACCTTAGTGAGACGAGTATGATAAAGCTTTGTCCATAGTTCATTAGAGGTCAATGATCTATAATGTTCAAAGTACGGTTTGAAATACAATATCCGTTTCAACGTTAAAGCAGAGCATTCCGTACATAAATGTTCCATAGTCTCTTTCTGGTTTTGAACACAGCAGAATCGACAATAGTTCTCAGCATTTGATATGAGCCTTCTTCGGGCCTGTATTTGTTTGGTGTTAGATAAATTTAGACGAAAGCGTAAATATGTTCGTCTTAGTTTGGCGTCTGGGAATTTTAGTAGGTAAGACTCGGTCCTGCCCATCTTTTTACATTCAAATGGGATTTCCTTAAATGATGTGTACCGCTTGCACTGTTCTATCGTATTAATCCAATCAGTTTCCCATATCTTAGTCTTTGCTTTAGTAGGGTTAGATACAAGGAGCTCTATTGTGATGCTTGCTGCGTCCATTACATGTTGAACAAGTTCTCTCCATGTACTTGGAAAAGAGTGATTCGATAATAGCATATACATGGCTATTTTCTTTATTAGCAACTCTGTATGTGAAGCCATGACCAGCTTTCTGTAAAGGTTTATTACACGCCAAGTATACAATCCAAACAGTGACAGCAGACCTAATTCATATCGTAATATCGGCATAGGCAAGCTATTCGGCAGACCAAGGATACTTTTCCAGTAAAAGCCTTCCATTTTAGACCAAAATTTCTCCGATCTGGGTGCTTTGGTATCAGACCCATAGAGTGTAATTGCCGTAGCCTTTTGTAAGTAAAATGTAATAGCAGCAGATAAAGTAAACTTTCCCATTTTCGCTTGTATAATCTTAGCTTGGGCAGCTGCTGTTTTCATCTTTATTTCTACATATCTAACATATGGTAGATCTGTGACATTATTGTTAACATTTATACCCAAATATGTATACTGGTCAACGACCTCAAGTGTTTTACCATTAAGGTGCCATTTAAATTTTTGTATTTTAGTCCGAGATTTCGGAAGGCAGCATAGGATCTTAGTTTTTTCAATGTTAATTTCTAAATGATTTTTGATGGCGTATTCTTGCAGAGTGGTTAGTAGTTTCTGTAATCCAACCGGAGTTTTAGATAGTAATAGCAAATCATCTGCATAGAAAAGCCACGGAAGTGGGGCAGCACCAAGTTTCGGAGGGTCTGACTGTACAGATGCAAATTCTACTCCCAAGTCAGCAATAAAAAAATTGAAGATGGTAGAGGCAAGGACACATCCTTGTTTCAGTCCACGATATGTCGGGACAGGAAGTGACAACTTGCCATCTGTTGTAAGTCTGATCTGTATGATCGTATCTGTATGTAACTGTGTTATGAAGGAAAGTAAGACATCTGGATATCCGGCAGCTGTTAACTTTTGCAACATTAGAGATCGGCTAATAGAGTCAAAAGCCGACTTGAAGTCGACAAACGCCAAGTATATTGGTTGTTTTGATTTAATAATTTGTTGTTGAATTGCTGTTATGGATATGAGGTTAATGGAAGTGCCCATTCCTGGGACAAAACCCGTCTGATGTGGGTCAAACAAAATATGATTGTTAATCCACAGGGTGAGTTGTCTCAATATAATTCGCGAGAATATTTTTGCTGGAATATCCAGTAAAGCAATCGGTCTATAACTAGAGGGTAACTGTCTATTGCCTTTTTTGAAAATAGGCACAATTATGGACTTCCTCCAGTTAGATGGAATTCGATTTATGTCACAAACTTCGCGATATATTAAGAACAATATTTGTGCACATATATCAGGGTATGTCTTCAGGGTAACATTGGAAAGGCCATCAGGGCGCGGGGCCCTCGAAGAACTCAACTTTGCTATAAAGAATTTTATATCATCTATGTCAAAAGCCAACAAATCTTTGGGCAAACTGCCATATGATGGTATGTATGGACTTTCATCTTTAGCAGCATATAATTCTAAGAAATGATTCATCCATACCAGCTCCGGGACAGCATTTATCTGTAAGGATGATTGAGATGTTAAAGATGTTCTATGCAGCAAGTGCCAGATTGCTTGAGAGTTCTTGGAAGCCACCACACAAAGAAGCATTTTGCTGTCCTGTTGTAACAAAAGAGCTTTGTGAGCCCTAATCCAATGTTGGTACTTGATTTTAAGAGTTTTTATTAATGTTAAATGATTATGTGATTTATTAATTGTAAGTTTCCTTATTTCTTTTCTTAAAAGAGTTTTTCTTGTTCTGACCTCAAGGTCATATTGATGTTTGTGACAGAAAACAGGTTTATTGCTTTTTGTTTTCACCTCAACAAATAGATGTAGTATAGATGTATAATCACAGTTTCTCGGACCGCACCTGTTTTTACCGGACCAGTGTGTTGCTAGGTTGTCATAGAAACTTTGTAATTTATCGTGATTCCAAATCAAACGATTTCATCCACTATTAATATGGATTTGTCCACTCATATTATCTGATGTTGGTAAGGTATGAGGTAGGTTCCAATACCAAGACATAATAAGCTGCTCATGGTCACTTTGATTTTGCTTCCGAATGTTGAAGCTCTTTACGCATGTAAACATGTTATGATCTACATATATATAGTCCAAAGTTGCATGTTGGGTTTGCCTTCGCCAAGTTGGCTGAGCGGGTACATCACCTTCTACTGAACCATTGAGAAGTAACATTTGCCTATCTTCCATGAATTCAACCCATCTACGTTCCGTCTCATTATACAAAGACTTTGTGTTAGACAGATCATGTAAGTTGAGATCACCCACAATAATAACAGATGTAATAGACATATCAGCCACAATCATGTCCATAGTTGCATACATTAGTTCAAAAAAAAAATATCCTCACTCTTTGCCATATGATTCCAATAAATATTCACCAGTGCCATGGTATAAAATGACACTACGATTTTGACCACTTGAATATATGGACTTGGAGTTACCCAATTTGTCAAAGTTAAACCACTAGAATTTTTGACAGCCACAAGTAGTCCCGCCATTGGTCGACCTTTTGCAGGATTTATGGGTGGATTAATAACAATCGAGTGGTTATTCCATACGGGAGGCGTGCCTAACCATGTTTCCTGTAATGCAATTATATCAAAATCATCCAATCCACTCAAAGTGTTATTAAACAGATGGCTGTGACCTCGAGTATTCCAAGATAGGAGAGATAAGGGTGTGATGGAATCAGTTCTTAATGGCTATGAGTTCTCAATACATCATTGATGTTGTGGATTCACACGGCTTTGGTAAGCTCTACTTGGTGTCTGTAAGTTATCTCTGTGGTTGGAATTTCTGGTCGAAAGTTGCAGGTTCGGTGTCAAAGTTCCTGCGAACTTATCCACTAAGCTGCTATAGTTTGCATAGGATTCATAAGTCAATGTGAAGCCCAAGCTATAGATGTCATCCTTAGCCTGCCATATAAGATTTAGAATAGCTCCTGATCGTATCCATAATCTAGCACTCGTAAGATCATTTTCATGGAGAAAGTTAACCCTATCTATGTCTGTGGTTGATACATCCTCCAAATAGATGACATCAGTTAGAATGTTCAAAACAGAGGTCCTGTTGAGATCATATCTCTGGTTTATATCGGATCTACACTGTATTATTAATGTGTGGAAAGGAGGAGGTTTTGAAAATTGCCGGCTATTTTGAATTGTTTTGGTGTTATGCTCAGAATGACTTTTAGTGTTCTCACTTTTGATGGGTGTAAGCAGATTTCTCTCCGACCCCTTAACATCTTGGAGATGTGTACCAGATTGCTTTTGTGAACCAGATATGATTGCATTGTCTTTTGATTGATTAGCAGTTCCTGGACCAGAGAAAAAGTGCGGCATTAACCTTTCCATGTCAGCAAGCCTTTTTTCCTGCATATTAGACATGTCAATGGCACACTGGTTGGGTGGCACTAGTGGTTGATTTAGAGCAAGAGTAGCCCCTTTTTCAGTAAGATCTTTGCTTGTCCGGATCTCATTTGTTTTTATTGCCTCTAGAATTTCATCCAAAGGCTCTCGGGGTGCCAAGTCAGTGACTGGAGGCAAGGTATCATTTTTGGTTTTGTTTACTTTTTTCCTACTGATGTTCACATATTTCTTGCTGATGGCAGCACTTACATCTAGAATTTGTTTATTAGGTCGAGTTAAACTTTTAATAAATGATTTGGATGCGGTGCTAGTGGGCAATGAAGGATTCTTGTGATTCTTCGTCTTTTTGACGGGTATTATGTCCTTATTTTGTTTCCGTGATGCACTAGCAGTTTTAGAAAAAATACCAAAATCCACAACTGTACCTACTGAATTTAAAGGCGTAAAGGTTGATTCTTTGATAGTGGACATACTAAAACTTGCATTATCATTCGAAGTCAGATTGTCATTTACAGTTTGAGTACAGACACAAATCATTGAAGAGTCCGAGATCTCAACATGGGAGAATCGGGGGCTCACAGATTTCAGTGAATTCAGCTCTTTTCCTTTCAATTTAGGGCTTGCCAAAGTGGCGGGTGTCAATATCAATTTTTGGCTGTCCTCAAAGGTTTTTTGCAATTTTTGATGTTGTGTAAAGAGCTTATGTAGGGTTATGTTAGTCTCTAATTGTTCTTTAGCTATAGTGTGGAGTGTGGCTGTCTGTGAGTGTAACTTCGCATCAATGTGCTCATACAATTTGAACATCGTAGTAAGGGCCAGATTCATGGCCACTAATGTGGGCTGTAATGTAGCTTCCATTACTGACTTTATCACAGGGGATTTTTTTTTATCAGAGCCTCTCAGCGGTGAATGTTCGGAAAATGAGATTGACAACGGTGAAGTGATAGGAGCTGTAGCAGGGAATAAAATAGGAGATTGTGAGAGAGAGGAATAGTGAGATACGTTGATATCCCCAGTCCCTTCTTTAGGGATTCTCGCATTCACTGGGGTGTGGTTAGGGATAGCTTCATTTTGTGATGCTGAAATGTTTTTTGTAGGACTGCTAGCCTCACTGTCAGCTAACATAATGGAACTTTTGTTTTGTGCTGAGGAATTATTCTCAGCTGAACAGTTCGTAACCAAATCAATGAGATCCGTAACCGAACTAGTGTTAGCGGTTTTTAGCGACAGTGCACTAGAACCTAGGCTTGCAGCAATCACCAATTGATCCGGTAGGATATGAATGAGACTGGGGCTAAGTGTTTCCAACAAAGGGATGGAAGTCACTAAGGCCTCCATTGTGGGTGCAGGAGTAACTCCCTTCAATGGACTACTTACATCTGTAGCAGCCACAGTTTCTATATTTGCATCGCTCACAGTTCCTGCGCTCACTGGGTAGAAGGAGCGGATATCTGAGGACACTATGGTCAAAGCTCCTCCCGCCAAACTTTTCAGTCTGGCACTATTTTGTTTCTCCTTAAGTGGCGTGTACTTTAGCCGCTGTACCAGTCTAAGGGTTTCCAATTTTGACGGCATATTAGACTTTAAAGTATATAGGTGATGCAGCATAAAATAATTATTACGTCAGACACAAGACAATAAGTTACCCCTCCAGTCCCCTCTGCACTTACTTCAAACAATAAGTCAGTGTTGGAGATATACTACCATGCACACTTTCAGCACTCACGATAATCGATCTAGGAAGCACTGCTAGTTTTAATACTTTGAATTCAACCCTATGTAAGCATAATCATAGACTGCGCTACACCACCCAAGCAAGCTTTATCTCAAGAAACCTCTTAAGATGCACTATCTAATTAGAACTAGAATACATGCTCACCGTTCTCCGTTCTCAGTTAACAGCGAACAGCGTACTTTAAAGTACTTAAGGTGCGTGCGCAGGTGCGCTGCACCGTGGGTATTTGTAGTTGCTGGGAGGGACTGTCAGGGGGCGGGTTCAACAACACCACACAAATCACTGACTCTCTAGGAATCAAAGAGAAAGGGAGACTGTGTTAGCGCGGAAACGCACGTTACCAATAAAGTGTGCTAATTCAAGCTAATCAGTGCATTAACACAGCGTGATGGCGTGATGACATTTTACGTTTAAAACAGCTTGAACAGAGCCAAAAGCAATCACCTAGGTCAGGCAACTTCTGTGTCACAGAAAAGTACGTCCTCCTCCAGAAAGCAGTCCTCTGCAGCATGCAATGTCCGTGGAACTTCAAACAAAAGTCTTCCCAGGAAACAAACGATTTTCGAACGTTTTTGCAACGTGTGCCACAGCGAACAGCGTACTTTAAAGTACTTAAAGGTGCGCGGTCAGGTGCGCTGCACCCTGGGTATTTGTAGTTGCTGGGAGGGACTGTCGGGGGCGGGTTCAATAACACCACACCAATCACTGACTCTCTAGGTTAGGCAACTTCTGTGTCACAGAAAAGTACGTCCTCCTCCAGAAAGCAGTCCTCTGCAGCATGCAATGTCCGTGGAACTTCAAACAAAAGTCTTCCCAGGAAACAAACGATTTTCTAACGTTTTTGCAACGTGTGCCACAGGGAACAGCGTACTTCTATCCAGGGCTTATTAGATGGAAGGGAGGAAATAGGAAATCTGAGTAAATGAATCCAAGATGAAAATTGAGGAGATGCTTCAGATTCTGGGCCCAGGCCTGCCAGCAACATTAGGGAATGCTCCTATCTTGGGTGTTTCAAGGTGTTCATGATCAACCTTCAGATGGGCAAATATTTCAGGGTTGAGAACCAAGTATTGCTATTCCGCTACCACTCCAGCTATCTCTCCACCTTTTGCCCCTTTCTACTCTCTTCCTTTGCCTCCTTTCTTGTTCACCCCTTCTCTCCTGCATTCTCTATCTCTCTCTGTCAATCTGTCCCTATTCCTGCCTCCCACATCCTAACAAACAGCATGTCCCAGGCTCCCTCTTCCCCCAACAAAAAGTGCATGTGCCAGGTCTCCCTATCCCTTCTTACCAAATAGCTTGGCCCTGGTCCTCCTACTGCCCCACCACCCCTCACCAAAACTCATGTCCCTGGGCCCCTTATTCCCAACCAAAGAGCATACATGACCTTGGTCACCCTACTCTCCCCCACACCACCAAAGAGCATAGCCCTGCACCCCCTACTCTTCCCCCAGCCAAACAGCATGGCCCTGGTCTATCTTTCCATCTATCCATAAAGAATTTGTATAGCACAGATTTTCACCAAAAGGTATCCTAGAGATTTCCAAAATGTCTGCAGATAGACGGAATAACTTATTAGAACAGATGACTTTTCATTCTAGCCTTGAATTGATCAAAATCTGAGATGGTCCGAAGAGAGGCCCGTAGTGAGTTCAAAAGTTTTCAGCATCGCCACAGAAAAAACACATCCACCATAGCATTCAAGACGATAGTGGGGAACAACAAGAAGATCTGAAGATGCGGAACGAAGTGACCGACTAGGGAAGAATTTTAATCTGTAACAATACACAACCTTTCCTATAGTGAGCACGATGAACCATGCACAATGACATAAAATGAATTCAGGCTTTCTCTGGGAGCCAATGAAGGTTTAGACAGGTCAATTAAATAGATTCATAATAGGGAATACCCTTGGTCAGATGAACCGCAGCGTTTTGTAACACTTGAAGCCGATTGAGCAAACAAGAAGGTTGAACTAACGGTTCCATGTCATTTCATCGTGGGATGTTTTTTCGCAGGGGGTTTTACTGCAGTTTTTTTTAATGAAAAAAACCCATCCCCTTTAATTTTTTTTATATTCCCAAACACCCACACCCAATTTATATATTTTTCTAAACCCCTGCAAAAAATTAGAGTTTTTTCGGCAAAATATTTGCAGTAAAAAACCCTGCGAAATACATCACGTGATGAAAGGACGCCGTAACGAACTAACAACATGGCGTTATAATAGTCAAGGCTGCCGTTGATGGTGGCAGCGATGACAGTGCATGAAAATGAGATGGAAAGAAGGAAATTACTGTTTCAGTTTGAAGAAACCCACACCACACGTGAAACTCATCTGGGCCTGGGGGGTGGGGGTGGCACAAGGAAGCCGAAATCTTAATGCCAGTATTTTCACTGAATTTGCTGGAACCAGAAGTCGACCTAGGGCAGATAGCCATAATTACAGAGTTCACAGAGAGGATGGGGGGGGGACCTACCACCAGAACCTCAGTTGTATCCTTGTTAAGTTTTAACCAGTTTTGGCTCATCCAATCACCCACAGCTTCCCAGCAAGATCTCAAACAGGCAGCCGTACTACCACATTCACACAGCAAAAGCTGAGTGTCAGCAGCATAAGAATACAAGCAAAAGCCATGAGAGTGGATGAGATGAGAATTGTGGCCCCCCCCTAAGTATGGTCCTGGTCTCCTTACCCCACCACAAAGCCCCATGACCCTGGTTCCCCCTACTCTTCATACCCCACAAACAACATGGACGTATTTGCACACCTGGCCCCACCAAACGGTATATATCCCATGTACCCCCACCAAATGGCATGTCCCATGTCCTCCCAAAAAACAGCAGTTGCCGGGTCCCCCTGCCCCTCAACAGAAGGCATGTCCTTGTTCACCCTATTCCCCAACTTAACAGCATGACCGTGGTCGTCCTGCTCTCCCCTACCACCAAATAGCATGTCCCTGTTCCCCCTATTCTTCTCCCCATGAAACAGAATGTCCTTTGACCCCCTACAACCCTACCACCACCAAACAGCATGGCCCTGGTTGCCCTACATCCCACCACAAAGCAGCATGGCCCTGGTCCCCTACTCTCCACACCCACCAAACAGCATGTCCCTGCTCCCCTTATTCTTCCCCCCACCAAACATCATGGCCCTGGTTCCCCTACAACCCCTCACCACCAAACAGCACAGGCATGGTCCCCTACAGCCCACCACAAAGCAGCATGGCCCTAGTCCCCCTGCTCACCACACCCTCCAAACTGCTTGCCACTGGTCCCCTTTCTCTCCACCAAATAGCATGGCCCTATTAATGGCATATCCCATGTACCCCCATCCCCCACCAAACATCATGTGCCATGCCCCCCACATCCACCAAACAGCAAATCACAAGCCCCCGTATCCCCCAACCAAATAGCATGGCCCTGGTCCCTCTACTCTTCCCCCATGAAACATCCTTGAACTGGTCCTCCTATCATCTTTCCACCACCAAAGCATGGCTCTGGTTCCCTTACTCCTCACCACAAAGCAGCATGATTCTGGTCTGCATACTCTCCACCCCCACCAAACAGCATGGCCTTGGTCTACCCTCTCTCCCCCACCACCACAAAGCATGTTCCTGCCCCCCAACTCCCCAACCAAACAGCATGGATCTATTACCCACCCTCTTCCCACCAAATGGCATGTCCCATTGTTATGGGTGAGACACCACTTCTAGCATGGGCCCCTTTAAGGGAACACTTGTGTTACAGGGAGAGGAGGAGTTAAGGAGGAAGGGGCAGTAAAGAAAAAGACGTGCTTCTGTGTCATATGTAGCCTGAATGAGATCAATGGCTCCCGGGTCAACGGAGCAGGACATGGTTGTCGGAATCATCGGACATGGGCCCCAAGGCTGCGACCACACAGCAAACTAAACCAGAGGGGGCACCTCCTGGTCGCTAGATCAGCAGGGATTACTGTTGTGCTGGGGGCACTCAGCGATGCACACACACAACTTGCTTGGTGGGCACACCGGCCAGGGTACCATTCACACAGTATTTAAGCAGTAAAGACAGGACACCAATAACGACAGAAACCAAGAGTTGCCACTAACTAGGTCTCCACTGCAGTGCCTTCATGTGCCTGCAGTGGTCCCTTTTATTAACATGGATGACGAGGCCATGACTCGTTTCCTGCCATGTCCAGCCGCCCCCAATTAAAGGGGCAATACATTACATGGGTGAGACCAACAACTGGCGACAAGGGTGAAGGAGGCCCGCACCATTCCATGGGTGAGACCAACAACTGGCGACAAGGGTGAAGGAGGCCTGTACTATTCCAGTCCTTTGCTCCTCTACTGTTTGTAGAGTCCTCCATTCCATAGCTGCCGTCCGCAGCATCCTGGTTTGCTGGCTACAGTCTGAAGCATCTGGATCACTACACCCGTAGCGTACTTATAGCTGCAGTCCACAGCATCATTCAAGCACACAGCTGCACTCCATAGTGCCTGGAGCCTGTGAACCGCAGGTAGCCGCTCCTCACTCCACGCAAGTGCCCGGAATCGGGCATTGGCTCGTTTCCCGGCGCAGTCTGTGGCTCCTTTACTGAAGTGCGATCCACACCCAGACAATACACTGTGGGAAGGGGCCTGCTTCCTGCTGTATTCCGCAGCATTATTACAAGCCTGCCCTGCCCAAACCCCACCAACGATATCTCTCATGTAACCCCACCACACCCAATTGCATGACCCTTGACCACTGCCTACCACCCCCACGGTTCCATGTGTCAAAATCACGGCAAAAATGGCCGTTTACACAAAAAATCGCAGCAAAAAGGCTGTGGTTTTGCCACCGCAATCCATATAAAGGATGCGGGGGACACTCCCACAACTCCCAGACCCATTATACCATTTAAGGGGAGCGGGGTAAACCCCCGAAACCCCTGCTCACCTTAAATGGTATAACGGGGTACACCTTTACCAGGTTAAACCACAGCATTTTTGCCGTGATTCATTGCACAGGCGACATTTTTGCCACAATGTTATCGCTGCATACCACCCTCACCACAGAGCATGTCACTTTACCCACACCCACCCACCACCAAATGGTATAGCCCATGTACCATCACCAAACAGCATGTCCCATGTACCCCCACTGAACAGCGTGTCACAGGTCCTCTCACCCCTCAACAGAAGACATGGCCCTGGTCCCCCTACTCTCTCCCCCATCAAAGAGCATGTCCCTGTCCTTCCTATTCTTCCCCACCACCAACCAGCATGGCCCTAGTCTCCCTACCATCCCCACCACCAAACAGCACGGCCCTAGGCCCCCTAACCCCCACCACAAAGCAGCATGGCCCTGGTCATCCTAATCTCCACACCCCCAATACTGCATGGCACTAGTCCCCTTTCTCCCCCCCCCCACCAAAAAGGAGGACCATATAACCCAAATGGCATATCCCATTTACTCCCATCCACCACCAAACCATGTCACATACTCCCCCACCCAAAGCATGGCCCTGGCCCCCCTATTCTTCCTTCCCACGAAACAACATGTCCTGGTTCCCCCCTACACCAAACAGCATGGCCCTATTCCCCACCAACCCCCTACCAAACAGCACAGGCCATGTCCCCCCACTCCCTACCAAACTGCATAGCATATGTCCCCATAGCCCCAAACCAAACAGCATGACCCTGACCTCCCTAGTCCCCCACCAAACAGTGTGGCTCTGGTCTCTCTATCCCCCCACAAAACAGCATGCCTCAGTTCCTCATACTTTCCCCCCACCAGACAGCACAGCACTGGTCCCCCGTCCACCCTGCCACCAACAAACAGCATGGTCCTGGTTCCCCCACCCCCAACCACAAAGTTGCATGGCCCTTGTCCTGCTACTCCCCAACCAAACAGCATGGCCCTAATCCCCCGACCAAATGATATATCCCATGTCCCCCAATCCGTAGCCAAACAACATGTCCCATGCCCCTCATCCCACCAAACGGCATGCCCCTTGGCCCCACACCAAACAGCATGTCCCTTATCCTCCCACCCACCACCAAGCTGCATGTCCCCCTACCAAATGGCATGTCCCTTGACCCACCAATCGACATGACCACCAGACTCAAGCCTTCCAAAACCCTCCAAACGGCATGCCAACTCCTCGCTCCCCATCCCAACAAACAAAAACTTACTGCGTTAGGTAAGTTGGGCAGACAGCAGGCAGGAAGGCAGGTGGGCAGCAGGCATACAGGCGGGCGGCAGGTGGGTGTAAGGCATCAGGAGCACATCAGGGAAGACCAGTACTGCAGCAGGCTGAAATGTCCTCCGGCAACAAGCCTTGTTAGCCATGTCAGCTGCAGTGCTGGCACTCTATTGGTCCAGCACCCACCCTACGTGTCTCGTAATATATACAGCCGCATACTGCATGCAATGAACCAATTGCGGCCAGTATTGTTCGCAGCAATGAAGACTTTCCTAATGGATATTGTTGCTTGCAGGACGCACTCCATTAGGAAAATCTTTAACCCTTTGTAGGGAACAAAGCCCATCATGGCAGGCCCCACTTGGCCTGTGGACCATAAGTTATGCACCCCTAATGTAAATTAAAGTATGGCCGGAGTCCTGGTCCCTACGTGTTCCAGGACAGACTTCCACTGGCCTGATTCCAGGGCCTCTTGAAGGAGTTGGAAACAGCCACTGTTTACGATGCTGTTCTGAGTTCATCAACTTCCATGGACTTAGGGATTGTCACTTCTGTGACCATCTTCATGTATTCCTCTGCTTCCTTGACATCCTCTTGTGCAACCTTGCTTTTGGCCTGCGGGTTACTGGACAGGCAGTCGGTGGCGTTGTTTTGCCCTAGCCTTCACACCAAGTTGATGCTGTACTCTTGAAGTGCGAGCAGCCATTTCTCAATTTGCGGTGGTGGATTTGCAGAGCCTCTTGTCAAGATAGGCAGTATGAGCTTGCGGTCCGTAACCACGCAGACTGGTTTCCCATAGATATACACGTGGAAATGACGACACCCCAACAATGCTGCCAGCTCCTCTTGCTCGATTTGGTAGTACCTTTGTTCTGTTGTGGAGAGGGATCTGCTGGCATAAGCAACAGTGAGCGAGGTGCCTTCTTGGTTGGCTTGCGTGAGTATGGCCCATGGGCCGAAACAGGCTGGCATCAACTATGATTTCAGTATTTTTTCTTGGGTCGAAGAATCCTTTCACAGAGCCAACTTAATATTGTGGAACGATTCCTGTTCAAGGCCGTCCATCTCCACGTTGTGGAATGTTTCGTAAGGTTGTGCAGCTTTTCAATGAAATGGCCACAGTGAGTGACCGTTCCTAGGAAGCTCCTTACTTCAGACACAGAGTCTGGCACTTTCTCCTCCTGTAGGTCACTCACCTTCGCTGGGTCACCCGACAGTCCTCCTTCTTGCAATCACCCGACAGTCCTCCTTCTTGGAAGATAAAGCCAAAGAAATCAATTTTCTCTTGAGGAACTCACATTTCCCACAGTGAAGGGTCAACCCCAGTGACTGTATTCTGGTCAGAACCTACTTGAGGCATTCCAGGTGCTTGCCATCCAACTTGGCATGGATCAGGATATCATCATTCACGTTTAGGGTTTCAGGCAGTTCTGTCATGGCCCCTCGTATGGCGTTCTGAAAGTTGCTGAAATGTAGTCTCTTGTACCTATGCAGGCCAACGTGAATTGTAAACGTGGTGATGTACTGGCTGTCTTGGTGAGGCATTAGCTGGTGGTATCCTGATCTGAGGTCGAGCTTGGAGAAAAAGGCTGTGCCTTCCAGGTCGACTACAATGTCATTCAGTGTTCGTGTTAGGTCACGTTCTCGTTTTACTGCCTTATTTGGCAGTCTTATGTCAATAGAGATGCAGACACTATTTGGCTATTTTGGCTTCTGGGCGATCACAATTGGGACCCACGAGGTGGGGCCTTCCTCTCGCTTGATGACGTCTACTTTGTCATGAAGATGGAACGGTACTCGTTGATGTTTTAACGCCACTGGCTGGACGGTGTCATCAATGTGGAGGCGGGCTGGCTCTCCTGCCATTCGACCAATGCCCATGAACACGCTGTGGAATATTTTTACTAATGCTTGCACATCTTCCAGGAATACCCCGTTGGCGAACTGAATGCATTTCAGGGCCTCTGCTGCAGCACAGCCTAGCAGGGTCTGGCTGCCCACTTTTGACACATGGAAGCATGCTCATATGGAAGTGTCACCATGTTTGCTGGGGGCCACAAAGGCACCTTCCGGTGGTAATGGGGTCCTGCTTACAAGGTGAATATGCGTACTTTTGTTGCTTGGAGTGGCGGAGCGCCTGGCAGTTTATTGTATTGCTCTTCAGCCAATAAACGGGCTGATGCCCCAGTGTCAAGCAGTACTGGGACAGTGGTGTCTAAGATAGCCATTGAGCACTAGGGCCATCGTTTTCCTTTGCCTCCCACTGTGACCACTGCCAAGATGAAGTAGATATCCTCATCGTCATCACCATTTCCTACTCCTTGCAGTACCTCTGTATCTTCGATTGACATGGTGTTTGCATTTAGCATTCCGCGATCTGGGGCAGTGCCTCTCAGTCGTTCGTTGCCACGTGATACATTGGCGGGGACTGTTGCCCTGCATAATCTTGCGAAGTGGTTCTGCTTTCCGCATCTCGCACACATGTACTCCTTTGCTGGATATTCTTTCTCGTGGGGAGGCCGTACTCACACTGCAGGCTCGGAGCAGGGGTGGATGCGTTTCGTTGCCTTCTTTGTCGCCAGGCGTTCCTTCCACCTTGGCTTTTGGGTAGACGGTTTTCCATCGTGCAGACTTCCTCTAGCTTCACCAACTTTAGTGCCAATTCTATTCTGGAAGCCCTGATGTCTGCTAGCACGTAAGCCCGCCCTAGTTCAAGAATTCTGAGTAGCGTTATTCCTGGCTTACAATTTACGGAGTAGCACCCGATTATGATCTGTAATCTCACTTCCTCTTCTTCATTTAATCTGGCACAGGTTGCTGCTAGCTGTCTCAGATGGCTGTGGTTCTTTTCCAGGCTCTCAACGCTCTTTTGCATGGCAGTGCGCATAACACATTTTTCATAGTCGTTGTTGAACATGGGACGGAAGTAGTCTGAAAGGGCTTTTACTGCTGCATCATACGAGTCATCTGCAGGGTGTAGAGTTTTAAACAGTTTGTGGACTGCTGAGCCTGCTGAGTATATCAGCGTACACTTCTTGGTCAAGTCATCCTTCTCCCCTGTAGCGACAAAGTACATTTAGCTCCCATCGTGGACCTAGGTTGGCTGGTGCTCCATGCATATCGAACTTGCAGAGTGATGTCAACGAACCTTGTTGGTGGGACGTATTCCCATGTGGCTGCGGTGCATGTGCTCCTGCATCCTCCAACATCCTGCCAGGGTGTGGAGGGCTTTGGATGAGAGGTGGTGGTTGCAGTGGCTGTCAGCGGGCGCACACGAATTCTGAAAGGAGCTGCAACCCAGTTGCTAAAAGATTTGGGACTGGTTCCCTGGGGTGTTACCCCTGTGCAGGCAGACAAGCACCTTCCGAAGAAAGCCGCGCCACTCACAGTCCTTGCAAGGCAGTGTCACTGGTTGGGAATAGGGCCAGAGGTGGATGAGCCTCCTCCTCCCCCCGAAGAATGAATGAGTGGGATCTGGTAACCTGAGGCAAGTGTGGGGCACAGCCAAGATACCAGGCTTGGCCTGGTGAGTCCAAAAATTGAGGCATGTGCTCTGCGTGCAATGGAGATCGTGCCAACTAAAATGAAGGCCTGAGGCCCCTTACCAGTAGGAGGCCAGGAGGATGAGGTGTCCGAAAAGGCAGGGAGGCTGCACACAGTGGGAGTCCTGATGCTGTGGGGCTGCGTTAGTAACGCAGGAGCACGTCCAGGACAGCCTTGTCGCAATTTGTTACGTCGCTGCGGGAGGCCAGCTTGTGCTGTGCAGCGTGGTGTGGTAATGAGACACGCGCACTGATGTGGTCTCAGCAGGTCCCTGCTCCGGTCTGCTGAAACGCGCCATGCATGGCCGCATTTATTGGCTTGCATGTTGTGACGTGCAGCATCACAGCGTTCGGTCACCTGATACCACAGTAAGGACATATTGCAACATCAGGACACAGCCATAAAATGTCAACCCAGAAAGAAAAAGTATTGTGCTAATCTCGTAGACTCAGCTGATGTTAACATTAACGTTTAAAAAACAATATGCATCTAAGTTTATCCAGCTTTGCAGGAGTGCATTGCTTTAATGTCAAAGTAATTAAAATACCACAAAATTGCAAATAAGTTTTTTTTATTATGATTGTCTATAAACTTTTCTATGAGTTACGATGAGAATGCGCTCTAGGCCTTGACAATCAGGTGAAATAGAAAATCAATTTGTGCAAAGTCCATGGGCCCCTGCTCTAGAGAAGGCACATTGGGCCTCATTAGGACCCTGGCGGAGAGGGTATTACGCCAGCGTAGTGCATGGCGTACCTCTCCGCCATACTACGAGTTCCCGTAGCGCCATGGAGGTTTTCTCCGCCTGGTTTTACCAGCCGGAGAAAACCATGGCGCTACGGGACCTCGTTGTTAATTACGCCACCGTATTTTACGGTGGCGTAATTAACTCCTTCCCCACTCCCATTATACCCTATGGGGCAAAAATGGGAATGGGGAAGGGCAGAATGGGGATTGGGGATTTACCGCTCCGCCGAGGTCGGAATGGGGCGGTAAATCCGCCAACCCCCATGGCGCTATCGGCGGCTTTCCGCCATGCTTCGCGGTGCATTTAGCACCGCGAAGTCCGCCTGGGTCGTAATGAGGCCCTGAAGCTGCAGAGCCTAGCTACGAGTATCTATCAATGTTCCCATGCTAGCATTACAGTACGCCCTCTGATTACTCCTATTCATGGGCAACTGCCCCGAATATAACCTTCTCTTTTACAATTAAGCAATGGCTTGAAGAGAACTCCATGGACAGAGAAGAAGGACTTAAATACAATCCTGGCAATACGCCTTTGTTACATCTTAACGCGCTCCCTGGAAATAGTAGTCGGCATGCTACTAGTCTGGGCAGCACTGAATTAGACTACATTGAACTGAATACATCTGAAGTAAAATAATCAATATCTCACCAAATCTGCTGTAGACACCTTCAAAGGGTGGCAATTACTTTGAAATCCAGCAAATACTTCTACCCTACATTTTGCTGTCTCAGTTGCTCTTTATTTATTTATTTATTTTATTTATTTATACATTTATAACGCGCCGCAGCTCGCGAGCATCAGGGCGCGACAAAAACACAAAAAGACAGAGGTCACAGGACTACGTAGAAAGAAAAAAGGGGAGACTCGAAGGAGTCCAAGCAGGAAAATAGCGAATTACCGGAAAAGTAATGTTTTCAGCTGCTTCCTGAATGAGGAGTGACTGCTTTGCAGTCTGAGGTTATCTGGAAGCTCGTTCCAGAGTGCTATAGCTTTAGTGGGGAAAGCTTTCCCAAGTCCAGTAGCTTTTATTCTGGTGTGGCTGACTTTAAGTAGCCCTTTTTTGGATGATCTTAGGCAACGGCTTGGTTGATACCAGTGAAATTCACTTTTGAGGTAGGATGGGGCCGTGCCGAATAGACAGCGGTGGACAAGAGTCAGCGATTTGAATTTAATACGCTCCTCTATAGCAAGCCAGTGGAGACCCATTCGGTCATGGGTGATGTGCTCGCGCCTGGATTTCCCGGTGATAGTTCTAACAGCGTTATTCTGGATTATCTGGCATTGTTTGATGCAGGAGTTGCTTGAACCAAGCATCAATGCATTCCCATAATCCAGTCGAGACAAAATCGTGGCTCTAGCGATGGTGGCGCTGTTTTTGGCATTGAGATATGGCCTAATACGACGTAGTAATCTCTGGTAATATTGGCAGTTCTTTTTGAGGTATGAGACCTGTGCGTCGGCTCCTAGTGAGGATTGCAGATATATGCCAAGTGTGTTCACTTTATTTGTGACCACGATGTTGGAGTCCTTTATAATGAATGACGAGTAGACTGGGCCTAGATTGGATAAAGCTTTCATAGATCCAAAAGTCATAAGTTCTGTTTTTGAACCATTCAGACACATCCAGTGGGCCTTCATCCAGTATTCTATAGTATTATAGATTGCTGACAGCCTATTGTTGTCTGTAGTGTGGTCTCCGCTGAGTTCTATAATCAGTTGTGTATCATCTGCAAAGTTGGTAAAGTAAATTCCCAACTGCGAGAGAAGGGCGCAGAGACTACGAATATATAGGTTAAACAGAAGAGGGGAGAAGCTGGCGCCTTGTGGAACGTCGCAGTCCACAGGTTTCTTACTGGAGGAATAACCACCCCAGGTGATTTTAGATTTTCTGTCCTCTAAGAAGGAGGATATCCACTCGATGGCTTCCTCGGAACAGTTTCCTGCTTTTCCCAGGGCCTTCCGAAGCTTTCCATGATCTAATAAATCGAAAGCCGCTGAGAGGTCTAACAGGATGAGCAAGCCGGCCTTTCCTTTATCAAGAATTTCCAGCATTTTAGTCTGAAGATCGAGTAATGCAGATTCCGTGCTGTGTGCACTTCTGAATCCTGATTGCTGGGGGTGTAGCAAGTCGTGCTTGTCTACGTACTCTTGGAGTTGGTGCATGGCTATTTTATCAAGAATCTTCAACAAAAAGTTGCAGTTCGTGATAGGTCGAAGATTGGCTGGGTTTTGCTGGTCAAGGCCAGGCTTTTTAACCAATGGTGTGACTGTTACTGTTTTTAGACTGGTGGGAACAGTCCGGTCTCTATTATTCTTTTATTACATGTATATAAAAATACAGGGCTAACTAAAACAAGTTAAAACTAGTGTTGTATATTTTGGCTGCCTTTTCTATACCACAATGTGGTGCTGCCACTGCAACCATATGCAGCCCTGTCTGCATTTTAGCCTGACATTTCACCCTCTTACTAGCATCTGCATGTGATAAATAGAGGGAACCCATACTTCCCACTCACACCCAACATGGCCGCCAAAGACTAGCTGTACTGCTGCCAACAACAGTCTATCTAGTCTATTCATGCGGCGGCCATGGTGAGACTGCTTTTGGCAACGTCCAATGCTACAAAGTCTTGCTTCTTTGATAAGTTAAGTATCCCGGGCAGTGCACCCGGGGTACTAAGAGCAATAACCCCCTTGCTTCGGGGGGCATTACTTCATCAGGTAAGGCCCTGCAGCCTTTGTTAACCCCGGGGACCTGGGACATTACCTGACTTGGTAATGCCCCACCCAGCATGGGGGTTATTGCTTAATTAAACACTGAACACAAAAGGTTTTTTGTTTTTTCATGACCGTTATAATGTATTTTACTTATAACATTACGTGCATTTGCAGCATTTACACACATACACACACGCACACAAACGCGCACACACACACACAAACTTCAACATTGCACTGAACTACACTCACAGAAACACATGTAGACTGCCACTAGTACTGTTAACACCAACAGCTCTACACCCAAACACCACCTGCAGACACACACACACACACCTGCAGACACACACACACACACACACACTCTTAGAACACTGCAAAAACACAATACACTTAAACTGCCTTACTCACGCACACAACTCCAGGACTGCATTGTAAGAGGATTCAATTCAGCACTACAGCCAAGTCAACGCCTAGTCTAGAATACTGAATGAAAACCCTTATTGATATATCTTTATGTCCAGTTCATGCGTTCTGGATGACTACCCCTATATAACACCCCTCTCTTGGAATCCCCCTGGCCCCACTGAGCCAAGAAGTAGTTCTGTTTTGCAAGTTAAAAAGGTTTATTTGATAATTTAAAATATATATATATCACACTTTATAATAAATTAATAATTGAATAGCACACTTAATCTGATATGATAAAGATCAACAACGGAGAATCTGGCACTAGCACACTTCTTATAATCACTAATGAGTTGACATGAAATGGATAAGGTAGCACACTGGTAAATAGGAACAAAAGTATAATGTGGTAGAGGATGCTTTATGTAAGCTCAGGTGGATGCAATATTCAATGAATGCAGTACAGAAAATACTCAATATGATTTCAACCAAACAATGTAATCACTTTTCTCTGGCAATCCCCTCCCCCCTTGATACAATGCAAGGAAATGGAAGGAAACACACAGTTCTCAGAAATGCAATCAACTGTAATTCAGTTCACCCCAGCAAGCTTAGACAACAGAAGTTTAAAACACAGATAGGAGTTTTGAAAACACAGGCCCAAATGCTTTGATATGTGCTAGCAATGGATGAGAAATATGCCGGAAATGCTTTTTAATTCCCTTTCAGAGGTTCAGGGTGAGTGGTATCTAGTTAATATTAGTCCAGGCTCCCTCTTGCAATGATGCAGGGATAGTTAGCAGGTTAAACGAATTTCTGGCAAATGGAAGGCAAGCAGCAGCAGTTTTTACATGTGAAGAAATTTGCAAATCGCGGTAAAATTCGCGGATGCGTCGAGCGCTATTACAATATAACCACAAGGACTATCTCTATCGTTTTGGGGTCCTAGGAAAGCCTAGGATCTCAGCTTCCAAATAAAAGTTACTGCAAGTCTCTAGCACAAACGGTTGCGGAGATATGAGCGATTGAATAAAGGTCGTTTTTCAGATTTGAAATTTTAAACGCACACTTTTTCAGCTTTAAAAATGATGGCAGGATAACACAATTGCTAAGCTGCAGTTCCACTTAGGTTAAAAATGGATTGAATTATATTATTTTAACTAGGAGATTGGTTCTGCACAGTTTTCTAGGTACTCACACTATATTCTTGAGTGAAATGGGCCTCGCCATGGATCTGGTCAGGGTTTTGGACTGGGCTCGGGTCTCTCTCTCTGGGCACAGCACTGCTTTCTCTCTGGGTACAGCACTGCTTTCTCCCTCTGGTCTGGTCTCTAGTTCTGGATAGATTGAAGTCTCTAGTTTGGCTCTCTGGAGGTTTGATGGAGGTAAAGTATGGATCTCTGGATGTTGTATGGTCCGGCAGAGCGCGTTGCAGCAAATGGAATTGAAGGTCTCTATCTGTCCTGTCTGTCTGCTTTTATGTGTTTAGAATGTGGGTGTGTTCTAGCATCACTGACCCTACCTCTCTCTCAGCTTCTAATTGGTCAAACTTCCATTTATCATTTGATTGGGGAATGAACTGTGAGTCAGAGGGATGTCATTTTATGGCTTGCAGATAGGACACTCCTCTGTCAGATTGCACACATTCTATATTTGATAATAAAAGACATATTTCACAGTTACACAGTTGCTTGAAATTACATATACATGGTGTGGCTGAATTTAGCCATGTCTCTGTCCAAATCTGCTGTTTCTAGGAGCTTGCATTCAAAAATGGCAACTTCTAGCACTTTTTCATGTGCTGAACAACATTGGATCTTCATTAAATTTTATACAACTGTTCCTCCCATATCTACCCACATACCAATGCATTTTCGTTTGTCTAGCTGAAACAGGGAGTCTGTAATATTAATAAACAATGGGGTTTTGCCCCAGAACATCACACAAATTCGAGTTTGGGCTTGAATTAAAGGTACATTTTTTAAAGTAAGGCTCTCAAAGTTATACATTTCTGTCATTTGATTACAAAGAGTTATCAGTGTTTTTGTAAACTATATATTTTACTTTCAGTTCAGTCCTCAGAGTGTTGAGGTCCGCCTCCAAGACTTGGGTGGGTCAGTCACAGATCTCTGCTGGCTGGCAGGGCTTTGTTGACATTAAACATTCAGAATTAACATATTCCTTTCAGAGGAAAGGGTCCTTTGTGTGGTCTCTGGGAAGCTCCCAGCCAGTCTGCCTTCTATCAATCAAGAGGTCATGTGAGATTCTAACTCCTGGTGTAAAGCTCTGGAGGTGAGAGGGTTTCCCAGGCTTCAGGCCTCTGGTAACAGCATGTGGCTAATTTTTAATTAAAATGCAGCCTTTGAAGTCAGCTGAGTCAAATCCCTTTGTCAGCAACTGCACTCAGTTCTCCTGTCAGAGTTTAGACCGCCAGCGCCCCCTTGAGGATTTTGTTGGTACTGCATGCAATTTTGGGATTTTCTTGGATTAATGCATTCTAAACAGGAATGGTTCTTACATGGTAGTAAATCCTTGCTTAACATTGTTTTGATGGGGCTCCTTACAGTAAAATGGTTATGTGGAACCCCACAAAAGGGTTGAATCTTTAAAGTGGTCCAATGAGTCACGATTTCAGCAACTTTTTGACATCAGTAACAGTGGATTTTGTTAACAAAGACCTTTCTTTACACTGGTGGGTGGCAAGTTAGGTAACCATTTTGGTGTGCGCACAACTGCGCAGCTCTCCTGGATTCTGGGATGAAATGATGGGCGGCGACAGCGCATCCCCATCTTTACGCACTCCAATGATTTATTTTTGTTCTGGGGTAAAATGATGGGCAGCGACAGCTTAATCCCCATATTTACCCCGTCTAATGATTCCACATGGGTCAAAACCCTCCACAAACCCCCCCGCCCGACTGCGCTTTGACTTGAGTCGAGGGCGAGTCGGTTGCAAGGGAGGTTTTGAACCCTGGCGCTGGTATGTCCACATTATCTTCTTCTTCTTCTGTAGATGGCACAGTTCAGCATCTTCTTCTCCATCCAGTACTGATCGATGGTTCTCCTCGCCGGTCCTGATGGGAATATTGGGCGGTCCACTGGGCCCATTGAATCTTCGTTCCCGGTCTCCGTATCATCCTCCTTGGCCCGTCTTCAGGTTTTCTTTCTCCTAGGACGACAAAGGAAGAGCGGCAATACCTACTCATAGACTTTTTCCACCACTGTTGAGATGGTGGGACAGCATATGCATTTCATCATGACGAAACATTACATTCTTATTTTGATAAAAAACAGTATGACTAAGAGACAGTTTCATGCAAATCACAGTATGTTAGAGACTAGATGTGGTACGTTTTATGATTGGAACTGAATTAGTCTGATACAGTACCCGCTAGGATTCCAGAGGATTCCTCCAGTTGTTGCAGAGTGTGCCTGGGATGGCAACACTTCAACTGGTTTATGTGTACCCACTTGTCTTCCCCCTCTGCCGAACCGCCTTTGGGGATGCGGATCTTGTAGGCCACAGGGGAGATCTTATCGACGATCTCAAAGGGTCCCTTCCATGTAGGCAAAAATTTGCGCTGCTTGGCCTGGTTCCTCTGGAAGTTGTATAGATAGACCCGGTCTCCCACCTGATATTCCTTCCTGGAAGTTTTCAGGTCATAATGGGTCTTCATGCTATCAGCCGATCTTTCTAGATTCCGCTGAGCATAAGCAAAAGCATGTTGGAGGTGTTTCCTTAAATTCTCTACATACTCATGAGTAGTGGAGGCATTTATCAGTGTCTGCTCTTGGGTCCTATAGAGCAAATGCTGAGGAAGCACCATCTTGCGCCCAGTCATCAATTCAAATGGTGACATTTTGGTTGCAGATGAAGGGGTAGATCTGATAGCCATTAGGACCAGAGGTAATCGGATATCCCAACTTGGCCCAGAATCTGCCACAAACTTCTTTAATATGCTCACAATGGTTCGGTTATATCTCTCTACTGCCCCCGAAGAAGCTGGCCGATAAGCAATATGCAACTTCCTTTTGACCCCCAGTATCTCCCACATCTTTGTCATTACTTCACTGGTGAAGTGGCTACCTCTGTCTGACTCAATCCTTTGAGGTAGACCAAAACGGGAAAAGATGTGGTTAATCATCAAGGCAGCTGCAGTTTCTGCCTTGCAGTTTGGGGCTGGGAGACATTCCACCCACTTGGTAAACAAGCATGTCACAGTCAACATGTACTTATTCCCCCTAGCCAAGCGAATCACAGGGCCTACAAAGTCGATCTGTAAATCTGACCATGGCAGTGTCATCCCCCGCTTTTGTAAAGGTGCCCGGTGTGTGAGGGATGTCGGCTGAAATTGTGCACACACAAGACAACCCTTCAAATATTGGTTGAGGTCCTGGCCCATGTGTGGCCAGTATGCAACCTCTCTTAAGATTTCCAGTGTTGTGTGAAACCCCCTATGACCGGCGGTGGCCGCATCATGGGCGTGACATAACATCAGGCTTCGGAATGAGGTAGGAACCACCCACTGATCGTGGCCAGCTTTGGATTTCCTTACCAACAAACCGTCTTGGATTCGGAACATTTTTGGACATTTCATCAACACTCTTAGGTCCTCTTTCCCAATGTAATCGGTATCCGTCAGGGGAAAGTTCTCAGGGTCCTCAAGGTGCTGGTAAAATTTACCAATTATTGGATCCCCCTTCTGAGCGGTAATCAAATCATCATCAGGGGTCTCCTTACTCCATTGTGCAATTGAAAGGTCGTTGTGAGCATTTGCCTGGGACCTAGTGATAGCAGTGACCTGGATTTCCCCCAACAGGGACTCAATCTCAATTAGATCCCCTTGGATGGCCCCGGTTTTGGCCAGCTGATCAGCTAAGTCATTTCCAGTTTTGTCTGGTCCCTCTACTTTGGAATGACCCTTGATCTTTTTCCAGTAGATGGTCATCCCATTCGATGTGACCAGATCATCAATGTTTTGGATCAACTTCCCATGTTTCAAGGGTTTGTTGTTAGCACATAACATGCCTCTGGTTTTCCAATTAACCAGGTGCTCCACGAACCCGTTCCGTACATAATCCGAATCTGTGATTATGACCAGTTCGTGGAGTTGATGCTGGACAGCAGTGAGGATGGCTTGATGCACAGCCATCAATTCTGCCACCTGACTACTTCGGGGACCAATTTTGTATCCGGCGGAGGGTTCTGGGGACTCATTCACCCATGCATTCCCTACGCCGGCCACTAGTTCTTTCTCCCCGTTGTTGTCAACATGGTAAGAGCATCCATCCACATACACAGTGGGCATTCCCTCACACTTGTCCTCTTCAAAGACTTTGTGTGGGGAATTAAGGTATGCCTCCATGTTGTCCTTTATTTTTAGACTTTCGTCCTCGAGACAGTTTTCTCTGGCACAATCATGCAAGTCAGCCAGACCTTGCGCGAGGGGACTCTTCTTGTTTTGGCCATATCTGACCTCCACAGGAAAGCCTTGCATTGACAGAATCCAGGAAGTAATTCGGGAATTACTCACATTTCCGGCCCGGATTCTGTCACTTTGGAGATATTGCAGAGGCTGGTGTGGAGTCTCCACTATGATGTGTTCCCCCTGGATAAACGGGCGGTAATTCTTCAATGCCCACACCGTTGCCAGGAGTGCCTTCTCACAATCGTTGAATTTTTCCTCCACAGAGGATAAAGTTTTGCTCGCATAGGAGATTACTTTATTGACCTTGTCATGCTTTTGGTATAATACTGCCGTCAAGCACGTATTAGAGAACCCTGTCTCCAGGAAGAACTCCTTGTTTCTGACAGGGTAAGCTAGGCAAGGCGCTTGTGAGAGGCTTCTTTTGAGTTGTTTTACGGCCTCGGCTTGTTCTGGACCCCATTCCCACTTGACCCCCCCCTTCAGGAGATGAATCAGGGGTCTGGTGATCTCTGCGTAGCCCTCAATGAACTTTCTGCTGTAATTAGTCAGTCCAAGGAGGCTCCTTAGTTCCCGCAGAGTTGTGGGGTCTTTCAGTTTCTGAAGTGCTTCCACTTTCTTTTCCTGGGGACAGAGACCCTGAGGAGTAATCTCATGCCCCAAGAAATTAACACGGGTTCTACACCACTGTGCTTTCTGAAAGGAAAGTTTTGCTCCGGCGGCCCTCAACTGTGTCAGAACATAACGGATCTCCGCTATGTGTTCCTCAACAGTTGAGCTTTTGATGAGGACATCATCTACATAAGCCAGGTTACCCCTTGCACCCAAGTCGGGCATGGCCTTGTGTAGAAAAATGTTGAATTCATTGCCGGAGTTGAGGTATCCGAAGGGAGTCCGGGTCCATGTGTACTGCTGGCCCCCAAAGGTAAAAGCCAGTTTGTATTGGTCCTCCCTGCTGACAGGCACGGTCCAGTATCCATTGGTCAGGTCTATTGCAGTGAATACCTGTGACCCCTGAATCTGGGCCAGCCCTTGGTCAATGTAGGGCAGAGGCCATCGGGAAGTATGGACCCGTTTGTTGAGCTCCCTAAGGTCGGCGCAGAGTCTCCACTGGCCGTTTGGCTTCAATATTCCCAGCACCGGATTATTGAAGGTGCTGTGGACTGGACGGATTATTCCCCGGGACTCAAGGTTCTTAATTATTTCAGTAAGGGACTCCATTGATGCGAGAGGCAAGCGATATTGCTTCACAAACACAGGAGTCATGCCAGGGTCCGTGGGGATTGTTGTTGTGTGGATGTCAGTGCGACCACAGTCATATGAGTCTACCGCAAAGAGATCTTGGAAATCCAAGAAAACTTGTTTCAACTTTTGCTTTTGTTCCAGAGTCACACAGGCATCAGCTAGGTTGACTCTCTCTTCCACCATCTGCCTGAAGCCTGGAAAGACTTCTGGTTTGGCTATTTCAGCGGCCTCCTCCAGCTGGGTGGAGAAGTCCCTGGTCAGAGTGCTGATTTGGACTGGAGGCTTCAGGTGGGAAAGGCAGCCCTCATGGACTTGGAAAATCACCTCATCCCTCCTGAAATCACAAGTCACAACTTCCTTACCATAGGGGCAGGAAGTGTACACCAGGAAGTTCCCCCCATGCCGGGTAAAAATCCTGTCTGGTGTTGTATGGTCCTCACTGTCACTGTCAAAACAGTCCTTGGGGATTGGTCCTAACAGTTCATTTACAAGATCAATGGAGAAATGTCGGTCATCAACCGCCATTCCAATAATGGTGCCTGCGGCTAGAGTAATACTCTTTAAGTCGCTGTTATCCACCTCTGTTGGAATGGTGTCATGTTCTATGTTGACTAATGGAGTTGGGTTTACCCCCAACCCTTGCTGTTGGAGAGAAGCATTTAGATGTATGTAAGCATCAGGGTTTTTCAACTCTTGTCCCCTTTTAACTTTCACTTCCAGGGAGAATTGTCGGGTCCTTTCTGGGATGGTGACTTCCTCTTTAACCTGAATTTCAACTGCATAAGGTAGCAATTGAGCTGACCTAAATGCTTTTTCTGGATCATCAAAGCCCATGGGATTATCCGCTAATCGGGACCAAGCTTTGAAGTTTATTAGGTCCAAACTAATGGCAAAGCGATTGAGAATGTCACTGCCTAAGTAAAAGGCGGCAGGGACGTCTCGCACGACCCAACAATTATGGACAATGCTCTTGTTGCCAATGGAGATTTTGAGCATACACCTGCTTGGCAGGAGATGTTTGGAATTAGGTGCTTCCAGGTCCATCTCCCATTTGTCTATCAGTTTGAAGGTGGGAATGGCTGGATCTTTTGGGAGTTGGCGAAACATGGCTTCGCTGATGAAGCTCTTACCGTTGTTCACACACACTCGAGCGAGAACAGAGTCCTTCCCATCATTTAACTGAACAGGGATGAACAACTGCTCTCCAATTTGCTGAATATCAGCCAGGCTCTGAGCTGATTTCACATCTTTCTGGACTATAGGAGTGGGAGTTTCAGATTGTGGATTGGTATAGAATCTCAGAGTGTTTCCTTCCAGCGTGGAATACCACTTTAGACTGGAAGGAAGGTTGATTTTCAGAAATAGAGAGGACCCCCCATCACCAGTCTGTTGTCCTACTGCTATTACTGTCACGTCTGGAATCTGGTTATTCTGGAAGTGAAATTCTACTTGGTCAGATTTTTGTTCAACCATGTGGCAGGTGCCGTTTAAACTAACATGGTTGACACTCTGTTTTAATTTTATTGGTCGGCTAGTCTGGGTCCAGAGGACCTTGTTTACACAATCTATTAGGGGTGACAACCTTCTCAGGAGGTCATTCCCTAGTAAACAAGGGGTGCCCTCCGGGGTCACAACTATGACCGGGTGTTTCAACTTATGTCGCCCAATTTTAATGTCCAAGTCTGCAGTCCCCTCAACGGGAATTTCCTTCCCGTCAAAGTTCTGCAGTTGTCCAGGAAGAGAGGTGAGAGGAATTTGGTAATCCTCTCCCCTTCCTGCATTCAGTTCATCAAAGGCCCTTCTGGACAGAAGGGTAGCTTGAGATCCAGTGTCCACCAGTGCCGAGATTGTACCCTGCCCCTGTACTTGTACCGGGGCATAATATCTTCCCTCCTTCTCCTCAAGGGGGCACAGATAATGTACATTTTTGGACAACTGGTGGGCTAACTTTCTGGTTTTGGACATCGCGAGAGAAGAATTTTGGGCAGAATTCTGTGGAGAGCCTTGGGAATCTGAAAGAAAAAGTTGGCAACTGGAGATCAGAGCCATTGTGGGCTCCCCTGGCTCCGGTTCCGGGCCGCCCCCCCCTTTTTGGAGGCAGTCACCAGGATGGGTTTGAACCAGGGGATTTTCTTGCTGTTGGTTCTGGGATGAGATGGTGGGCGGCGGTAGCTCAGTCTCCACATCTCCCCAGTCTGGATTTGCATCCCTAGGGACCCATTTTTCTTTGGGAGGAGTTCCCCCCTCTCTGAAGGAGAAGATCCTTTTCCCAGGATCCTCTGAGGATCCCTCTCCCTCAAATTGGAAGATCTGTACCTCCTCCTCAAACTGAGTCTGTTTGGGTCTTTTGTTTCTCCTACCCCCCTCTGCTCCTTAGGAGGCAGACTTTCAGGGGCAAGAGATTTTGTTTCCGGTTCCTGGGTTTCCAGGGGCTGTTTACAAGTGAGGAAGGAAGCTTCCTCCAAGGCTTTACACCCCCCTTCCCTTTGTGCCTCCTCCCTGGGAACCGGTGAGTTATCGGGGTGCTGCCCCCGTCATTGTTCTGGAGCACCAGGTCCAGAGTTGGGTGCGTTCTGCGCCGGCACGCCCATCTGAGGGTTCTGCTGAGCCCTCAGTATGTGACCCAGATCCCGCGCCATGTTTTGAACCTGGCGCTCTAACTGGGAAACCCGCTCAGGCTGATACGGGGCCCTGTTTTCTCCCCTGGGCTGATCCCGGGAAGGGTAGCTGTCCCTTCTTTGGTAGTACCCCTGGTTGGGAAGATTTGGGTACCCCTCCACCCTTGGCCTCCCCTCTCCCGGATTCAGTGGTCTGGGCTCGGGGAATTGGGGAAAGAAGGATGGATGGTTTTGGGGCTGAAAGTCGGGTGGATATCTGGGGAAAAAGTTCTGCCCAGGGTTTGGTAAATTTCTGCCCTCCTGTGGGAAGTTTGGAGGGAAGTTCCCTGGGTTAGGTGCTTGTCTGGATCCCCACCCTTGGGCTGGAGGACTCCACACATAACCCAGGATGGGTCGATTTCCCTTGTAACGTGGACTTACATAATCAGGAGAGCGAGGGACCCCATTGGTGGGGCTGCCTCCCTGGCTCCCTGTCTGTGACTGGCCCGAGGACCTTCTGGGCCTAGCATTATTAGGTGCAGGCAGGTTTTTAGGCCCCCCCATCTCCAAATCCAAAACGGGGGTGACCTTTACCTCTGCCACCTTGGCAGCAGCAGGGGTGCTGTTGGCTTTGGGGTTTTTCTGGGCATTGCTTTTATTTTCTATGGGCTTCTGCACCTCATAGATCCGGGTAGCCTGTTCAATGACCCAGTCTAAAGATCTTTTCTCATGAAAATCCCTCACGAGCTGGGTCATGATATATTTGGGCAAGGCATGGAAAAACGTATTTATAAACTCTCTACTATCTGTGCGCACCCTTCTTGTGGTCTGTGCAAAAGCACGCTTTAACTCCTGCACAAATTCTTGTGGGGCCTGATCCTCCCCACATTGCAAATTGTAGGCTGCCTTGCGAGCCTCTTGAGGATTTCTGTGAACCGAAAAATGTTTCAGGATGGCCGCCTTATAGGTGGACCATCTTAAATGATTTTGGTCCTCCAGCCCCGCAAAGAAACTGGAGTATTCCGGGGAGAAGGTCCACTTTACATATTGAATACAGCTTTGGCTGTCCTTCAAATGGAAAGTCTCCATCATTTGTTCAAACAACTCTAAGTGCTCCCAAACAGAATACTTAGCGTTCTTATGGTAAGGCGTGATGACGCTCCTGATCGCCTTAATCTGCTTTAAGGGGTCCTTAAGCAAGGCCCTTTTTGCCTTATTGGCCTTTTTGGTTCGGGTAACCCTTGTCCATTCTTCCTCGGACTCAGAGGCACTGCTCCCAGAGGTTCCCGTCTGTTCTTCCAGGTTTTCCCGGATTCTGCGAGCCTGGGAATGGCTGGCAGAATGTGGGGACCTGGTCTCCTGTGTCCTGCGCAGTTCAGAGGAGTCTTCAGATTCCTCCTTGCTGCCAGGATTTGATGGGTACCCCCTCCACTGACCTAACTGGGCAGAGGTTTTCAGGATGCCCTTAATGGGCCTACTCTCCTGGGGTTCCCTATTGAACTGTACTGTACTTGGGTGCCCATACCCGGATGCCCACCCCTCCATTCCTGAGTGGTACTGGCCTATGAGCCCCATACTCTTAGCTGCATAGTAATCTGCCATCCCTGCAGCCCTGTGCTCATGTGCGCCAGGGGACATGGGGGTGGCAGAGTCCAGGGACTGAGAGGTATGAGGGCCTCTGGTACTAGTGCTCCTGAGGTTATGCTCCGGAGTTTCCCTTTCCCAGCGAACCTCATCTCTATCCGCCCCTGCTCCCTGTTGCAATGCAAGAGCCTGCATTTGTGCTTTCAGTTCCTCTGTTAAGGCCTTACTCGACTCTATCAGTCTCTCCTGCATCGCTACCTGCTGTTGGAGCCTATCATTGTGCTGGCAGAGAGCTTCATTCTCTCTCTGTGTTTCCTGATTGGTCCTGGAGCACTGGGCCAGTCTTTGCTGCAGGAGGGTTACCTCCTGAGCTGTGTCCCTATTGGCCTGCTCCTTTCTTGCTAGAGCCTCTTCCACCCTCCTGGTGTGCTCTAACAAGTTCTGGTTTTCTTTTTGGAGGTCACCCAGCCCCTGGAGGGCCAGGTGATTTTCTTCCATTTTCCTTTTTAAATGGCAGACTTCCTGGCCTAAAGTGTCTCTTTCCTGACTGAGAGCCTGCATCTGTACCGTCAGGTTGTCCCTTTGCCGTTGAAGGGCACCAGCTTTTTGGCGCTCCTCATCAAACTCTGCCTGGGTATCCAGGTCTTTCAGAATTAGTTTGTTGCTCTCTGCCTTCTCTCTATCTAGGTGGCTTTGCAGGGTGACTACCTGCTCAGCACATGCCCTATTGAAGTCTAGCTGTTGCTCCAGCTTTTTCTGGCTTTGCAGTAGGGAGTCCAAACCTTCTTGGTGTTCCTTCTGCAAGGCCAGAAATCTGGTATCCTGTTCTGACTTTTCCTTTTGCAGCACATCCATATCCTCCTTCATTTTAGTGATGTACAGTCTGCTGTCATTTTCTGACTCCTGGCTCCTCTGCAGCCTCTGCTCAGAAGAGACCAGGTCAGATTGGACCTTCTCTAACACCATCTGTTGCCTATTTGCCAGATTTTGGCTTTCAGCGCATCTATCCTGCATGTCTCCCATATATAGGTACAGGTATGCTGCTATCCTGGCAATCTTATTGTGTTCCTCTTTGGCTTTAGGAGCCATATATAGTTCGCTCAGGGCCACATGTAATGGACCCTGATCTCTATATATATCTGACCCTGTTTCAGTGACCTGTTGTGTGATTGCCTGCAACCACGCATCCTGGCCCTGTTCGGTCCATTCACCTCTCACAAATAGCTTATGCAAGAGGTGCTCTCTGGCCATTTTCATGTCTACTAAGGTCGTCATTCTAGAGATTGGTCTCTGTCCTGACTTACAGAAGTTTGTATTTTATTTTTGCAGAACAGAACTTTTCTTGGAGTGTCCCTTTTGAGGAATGCTTCACAGCGTAATGCAGCGTGGTGATCCGACCGGATGTATGTATCCCGTCAGTTAGCACACTGTATTAAGCTGCACAAGTGGTAAATCTAACCCAACGTCTCGGCTCGAGCCCCCAATTTGTAAGAGGATTCAATTCAGCACTACAGCCAAGTCAACGCCTAGTCTAGAATACTGAATGAAAACCCTTATTGATATATCTTTATGTCCAGTTCATGCGTTCTGGATGACTACCCCTATATAACACCCCTCTCTTGGAATCCCCCTGGCCCCACTGAGCCAAGAAGTAGTTCTGTTTTGCAAGTTAAAAAGGTTTATTTGATAATTTAAAATATATATATATCACACTTTATAATAAATTAATAATTGAATAGCACACTTAATCTGATATGATAAAGATCAACAACGGAGAATCTGGCACTAGCACACTTCTTATAAT
The DNA here is from genome assembly GCF_040938575.1 of Ambystoma mexicanum. Taxonomy (NCBI): domain Eukaryota; kingdom Metazoa; phylum Chordata; class Amphibia; order Caudata; family Ambystomatidae; genus Ambystoma; species Ambystoma mexicanum. The sequence goes on along the minus strand of NC_090927.1, from coordinate 191,253,984 downwards.
CACTAATGAGTTGACATGAAATGGATAAGGTAGCACACTGGTAAATAGGAACAAAAGTATAATGTGGTAGAGGATGCTTTATGTAAGCTCAGGTGGATGCAATATTCAATGAATGCAGTACAGAAAATACTCAATATGATTTCAACCAAACAATGTAATCACTTTTCTCTGGCAATCCCCTCCCCCCCTTGATACAATGCAAGGAAATGGAAGGAAACACACAGTTCTCAGAAATGCAATCAACTGTAATTCAGTTCACCCCAGCAAGCTTAGACAACAGAAGTTTAAAACACAGATAGGAGTTTTGAAAACACAGGCCCAAATGCTTTGATATGTGCTAGCAATGGATGAGAAATATGCCGGAAATGCTTTTTAATTCCCTTTCAGAGGTTCAGGGTGAGTGGTATCTAGTTAATATTAGTCCAGGCTCCCTCTTGCAATGATGCAGGGATAGTTAGCAGGTTAAACGAATTTCTGGCAAATGGAAGGCAAGCAGCAGCAGTTTTTACATGTGAAGAAATTTGCAAATCGCGGTAAAATTCGCGGATGCGTCGAGCGCTATTACAGAGGAACCACAAGGACTATCTCTATCGTTTTGGGGTCCTAGGAAAGCCTAGGATCTCAGCTTCCAAATAAAAGTTACTGCAAGTCTCTAGCACAAACGGTTGCGGAGATATGAGCGATTGAATAAAGGTCGTTTTTCAGATTTGAAATTTTAAACGCACACTTTTTCAGCTTTAAAAATGATGGCAGGATAACACAATTGCTAAGCTGCAGTTCCACTTAGGTTAAAAATGGATTGAATTATATTATTTTAACTAGGAGATTGGTTCTGCACAGTTTTCTAGGTACTCACACTATATTCTTGAGTGAAATGGGCCTCGCCATGGATCTGGTCAGGGTTTTGGACTGGGCTTCGGTCTCTCTCTCTGGGCACAGCACTGCTTTCTCTCTGGGTACAGCACTGCTTTCTCCCTCTGGTCTGGTCTCTAGTTCTGGATAGATTGAAGTCTCTAGTTTGGCTCTCTGGAGGTTTGATGGAGGTAAAGTATGGATCTCTGGATGTTGTATGGTCCGGCAGAGCGCGTTGCAGCAAATGGAATTGAAGGTCTCTATCTGTCCTGTCTGTCTGCTTTTATGTGTTTAGAATGTGGGTGTGTTCTAGCATCACTGACCCTACCCCTCTCTCAGCTTCTAATTGGTCAAACTTCCATTTATCATTTGATTGGGGAATGAACTGTGAGTCAGAGGGATGTCATTTTATGGCTTGCAGATAGGACACTCCTCTGTCAGATTGCACACATTCTATATTTGATAATAAAAGACATATTTCACAGTTACACAGTTGCTTGAAATTACATATACATGGTGTGGCTGAATTTAGCCATGTCTCTGTCCAAATCTGCTGTTTCTAGGAGCTTGCATTCAAAAATGGCAACTTCTAGCACTTTTTCATGTGCTGAACAACATTGGATCTTCATTAAATTTTATACAACTGTTCCTCCCATATCTACCCACATACCAATGCATTTTCGTTTGTCTAGCTGAAACAGGGAGTCTGTAATATTAATAAACAATGGGGTTTTGCCCCAGAACATCACACAAATTCGAGTTTGGGCTTGAATTAAAGGTACATTTTTTAAAGTAAGGCTCTCAAAGTTATACATTTCTGTCATTTGATTACAAAGAGTTATCAGTGTTTTTGTAAACTATATATTTTACTTTCAGTTCAGTCCTCAGAGTGTTGAGGTCCGCCTCCAAGACTTGGGTGGGTCAGTCACAGATCTCTGCTGGCTGGCAGGGCTTTGTTGACATTAAACATTCAGAATTAACATATTCCTTTCAGAGGAAAGGGTCCTTTGTGTGGTCTCTGGGAAGCTCCCAGCCAGTCTGCCTTCTATCAATCAAGAGGTCATGTGAGATTCTAACTCCTGGTGTAAAGCTCTGGAGGTGAGAGGGTTTCCCAGGCTTCAGGCCTCTGGTAACAGCATGTGGCTAATTTTTAATTAAAATGCAGCCTTTGAAGTCAGCTGAGTCAAACCCCTTTGAAAATTGTAACACTAATTATTACGTTTTCCAGGGAAGATGGTAGAGCAGTTATCTGCCAGGCTGCACGGGTACATTTTTTTGCAGGGCCTACGGAGAAGTGAAACTTCATTCGCTCTCTGGCTGGGGTAGTGATAGTGCGCAGCAGCTACAGAGTGTGTTTTTTTTGTGCTGTGCTAAATGCTTTGGGAATCCGGCACCTGGTGTGACACCCCAATTACTCACACCATGGTCATGAAATCCAAACCATTTGCACCATTGCCATACAATTCCCTGGTCCTGAAAACAATATCAAGGATATGTGTAGTTAGCAGAGCAGTGCCACTCAACACTCTGCCCTATCAGCATACCAGTGCCACATTCCAGGGCCCAGATTACCAAAGCATTTAACACAGCGCAAACAAAACACACTCTGCAGCCGCCATCGCAATTAGTTTGACCTCCGTCGTATTATAGAAAAGTGAAGCGCAGATGTGCATATAGCCTGAGGCGCATGGACCCTGAGCTCAAATGAACCCTAACAGAGTGTGCGCGTGGTAATATGGAGGAAAGTGCTGGCAATCAACACAAATGGGTTGCTTTGCGCTTGGTAATAAACACAACAGTGTTAATGGTACAATGGCATTCTGCTAATAATTGTTACAGAAAGTCTACGTGCACAGAAATATTAAGTGAAATGTCGAGACTTGAATCCCTAACCTGAATGCAACTTGAGGAGAGCATCTACCATTGTGAGCCACAGTGCTGCTGTTGCTCTAACTGCGCTAATGTTCTTTATAACATATTGGCACATTTTGATATAAACACGGAAGGCATTAATGTTTTTTTACACATAGATGAGGCATTTTCCTTTTGGATTGTGGCTTGTTGTTCAACTGGACTTGTGGTTCTAGATGTAGCATTTTTGATGTAGGACTACAAGTCCCATAATGCAAAGTTGGAAAAGACGCAAGGAAATAAAAAAATTAAAAAACAACATAATAATGTCTTTTATTGTACCTTGCGTGGTGAGGATAGTGTAATGTGTGCTTTTATTTACGTGGAGAACTACTGACATTAAACAACAAATGTTGTTTCTATTGTACATGCTTCCACTACGCCAGCTCGACTGTTGGCCTGTGTGAGTTGAGCACAGGTGACAAGGCTGGACTATTATCACGTACCCTTGCAGAGGGCTGAGCAGGCGTGGTAATTAGCAGCGAGTAACGTGTGATTTGCTTTTGTTTTATTTTGTTACTGTGCATAACGCAGAGATTGTTGAGAGATGTGAAAGGGGTGGTGTACGTTTTTTACCCCTTGTTCTTTTTTCCTGTTTATTTAAGCTTATGTCTGCAACCCCTCCCCCTCACCCACTCCAGCCAGAGAGCAAATGAAGTTTCACTTCTCTGAAGGCCCTGCAAAAAAATGCACCCGTGCAGCCTGGCAGATAACTGCTCTTCCATCCTCCCTGGAAGACGTAATAATTAGTGTTACCATTTTCAAAGGGGATGTTATAACTATTATTTGCCTCCTATTATACGCTTCATTGATGTCACACCCGTCAGCATATTTGGTTCTGATTTACAAAAACATTTTTTAATGGGCAAATCCCACTAAAAAAACGGTTTGTAAATCTGGTTTAACAGCAGCTGAAAAATAAAAAAGAGTAAGCATGTCTGCAAAAGATTACCGGCATAAATTATAAACAATATTACAAGCATGTACCTTTCTCTGCAGCATGTCGCCAACACATTGCGTCTCCTCCATGCTGGCGAGAAGCATTTCAGCCGTATGTTGTGCGCCTGCACCGCAAACAGACCTCATTAATCCCGGATGGCCCAAGCGCTCCCATTCAGGTATTAGCGTGTGCGTGTTTATCATGAGCCCACACTCTAATCCAATTACCATGCATGTGCAAACATTTCTATCAAGCGCAACGCACGCCAACACTGCGCACCTCTGCATAGAGTCTTGCCCCCCCCGCCCCCCGCAGACGCTGTACATAATGCAAGGGGGCGCACAACCATGTGCTAAACACAGCACTAATGGTATTGCGCCCCCATTCTCTTTGGTAATCCGGCCCCAGAACGTTAAAATGGTGCGAATATCTGGGACTATGATGGCATCACCTAGTAAATCATATCAATACCTGACCTATGAGAGCTGGAACACCTAATGTAACTACCTGACACATTATGGTACATCTTGGGCAAGTACCTGAAGGCATGATACAAATGCCCATACAATCAGCCAAAAACTATTGGCTCTATCAACGCTCGTTATATTTATTTGCATTTGAAAGGTGAGGTACCGTGGGTGAATCACCTCAGAACCCAGCTGCGAAACCCATCGGGCTCAACCATTGCAAGTGAATTTCAGTAATACAGCTACTTCAATGAGAATTCAGGCGAGATTGGGATATTCTTGTATGATTCAGGTACTCCTGCGAGGATTTGAGATAGTTTCTAGATGGAAAGCGAGTTTGCATGCCTACAAAGGAACATGCTACTCCCTGTTTCCTTTGTTGGTTGAGTGTGGCTCCGGCAAGGAGAGGCAGGGCTGCAGGGACGTAATTTCACCAAAATGCCAGGGTTGGAGGAAGTGACATAACATGACCCTTGACCTCCGATGACAGGAAGTGATGTAATTTGACCACACCCCGAAGTTATGTCACGGGGAGCATAGAACACAACCTTTCACCCCTTGAAAAAACAGGAAGGGGCCTCACATTGCATTGTTCCTAAGTACACTATAAAAAATGTGTTTACGATATCACTGTTATGTGATATACATTCCATACAAGAATTGATCACATATTTATCATTAATATCACTGTGTATAGGCCCATATTGACAAATTACTGTGAATGCAAGCAGACGTCCAAGACCAAATGATAATGACGTGTTATTATATAGCACTTTGATTTTATTTGATTTTATTTAATTTTTGTAAGGCGCTAAATCGCGCATGGGCCTCGAAGCACACGGAAAAAGAAATACGACGGAAAAACAAGAAAGCTTAAGAGCTTTATATAGAACAAACATGCATACAATATCACCCAACCTGTGTTGGTACTCATTTATCAACTTCAGAAGAATGAAAGGCTGAGTTGGCCTTTCCGGGATTCGAACCTGCAACCTGTAGATCACACACACATCACAGCAGTGCTCACACTCAATCCACTGAGCTATCTTACCAACTATAGCTATCTTATCGGCTATAGTAAAATGAGCAATTACATTTTCGAATATTCTCAAAATCAGAAAGGAAATTACGCTCTGTAGTGGATGCCATTAAACTCGTAACTGAGATTTAACAGGTCAATTCACGGGCAGGTCTGGTGCAAAGTTGGACACGTGTCAAGCCTGCGTGGATCTACTTTTCAGGCTTCAGAGGTTGGCAAGATACATACCATTGGGAGGGTTCATAACTATGTATTAAAGAATTAGTAGCGCAGGGAAAGCAATGCACTCACATGGCATCCCGTACTCTGGGCACTCGTTACCTCATACATTCAAACAAACATCCTGAACAGCATGCCACAGAGAGAGGAAAGATAGACACATTACAACAAAGCATTAATTGTGGCACAATGAAATCAAGGGCCACTTTATGCGCTATGGTCAAACATTTCTACACTATACACAAGCTTTTAGGCACAAAGATTTTGTCAAGTGACCAAAGACACGGAGTGGAATGTCTTGTGATGATTGTAACAGACGGCAGAAAAACACATGCTATAACTGCACATTGCAAAAAGCAAAATACATAGCTCACATGTGGCGTGGCGGAGAGTGGCAGTCTTGCTACCTGTCACTCAGAGTCTGTTGTCTCTTGCTACTACAGAGGAGGTGTGCTTTGGAACCTACAAAGGTTCATTCAGTCCACAAAGCGGATGCGAAGTGGCAGAGAGTGGCAGTCTTGCTACCTGTTACTCAGAGTCTGTCGTCCCTTGCTACTACAGAGGAGGTGTGCATTGGAACCTACAAAGGATCATTCAGTCCGCAGAGCAGACGCGGAGTGGCAGAGTGGCAGTCTTGCTACCTGTTACACAGAGTCTGTCGTCCTTTGCTACTACAGAGGAGGTGTGCTTTGGAACCTACAAAGGCTCATTCAGTCCGCAGAGTGGACGCGGAGTGGCAGAGAGTTGCAGTCTTGCAGTCATGACAGGCAAGACTGCAAATACGGCCCCCGCCAACACTACTTCTACCGTTCGAAGATGAAGCATGGCGTCGTTTGAGGAATTCCCACCTTCGCCCGGAACAACCCCTGGAGACACAGCAAGTATGTGCAATCTCTAGTCATTTGAACAACAGTTCTGATGAAGGACCCTTGAGTTGCGTGACCCTTCAACATGTAAAACTACCCGCTATTGTGACATTTATTGAGCCCATTACAGATCTGACACTTTGCACCTAAGACTCCACAGAGGGGGGAAATGAAGAACATTGCTATCAAAAGTATACACCTACCCAATCCCCTGAAGAGCTAGCTAGCCCGATACCTTATACAACCCTTCCCTCCCCCGCCCATGCGCAGACCTCTGCCCACCCCGTCCTACCAGACTCACTGATATCTCCCGGAGGGGGGTTGGCGCTGGGTCTTTCGGTTCGGCCCGCGTCGGCTTTGGCGTCTGCGGCTCCTGGTGTAGGTGGAGCAGTCCTTCAAGGAGGCGGTTCGCTGCGGGATGCTTCTTCCAGTGGCGGTGGGGTGGTGGACTCTGTGGGAGGCCATGAGGAGTGGGAGAAGGGTCCATCCCCTGAAGAATCCCGTGGGTCCGGACCGCGGTGTGCTCCGGGAGGGGCTATCCTGCGGCAACACAGGCGTTGCAGAGCTTGCTGCCTATTGCCTCGCCTACTAGCTGTCTGTCAGTCAAAGCACTGATTCATGACAGACCGAAGAGTCTACACCCTACTGTGTCTATTTTCTTGGCGGAAAGTGACGAGATTGTCATTTTGGATCTCATTCAGGAAGAGGAAGATCAAAGAGACTCCTCGAACCTAAAAAAAAGACAAAGAAATCCCAGAGACAACCTACAGGGAGCTGACAGAACGCAGCTAAGTGGCAAAAAAGCAGTTAAGATCTCACTTCAGCGAGGGCATAGTCTGAAGCCCTCTAGCAATAACAAAGGCTGCCGTGCTGGTGCTTACCCAACAAGAAAAGGCGTGAAAATAGTGCAACCTCCGCTTAAACTCTTCTCGGATTTCTTTTTCAAACATTCAAAAGTCATCCAAGAAAGATACAAAGAACTCACCGACGCAGAGATGCTTGAGGCTGTGAAGGAAAGCATGCCGCCTCACAAACAGTGTAAACTTATTGCTACATCATTCAAGTCAACTTCAGAAACCCTCCAAGTGCGGGATAACCCCAAGTTGTTGACAAATAAGCCGAGATGGAAGTTTAGGACAGAAACGCCCGCTACATTAGCTCCACCAATGAGGGCTTCTGCGCCTTCTGAAAAAGAAACATTCTTGATTTATTCCCCCAAGAACCATCTTTCAACTTCACAGAATAAGAAAGATGTAGATGATCTAAATACTTTCAAATGCTCTAAAAACAAAGAACTCACAAATGATAATAAAATCTTCCAAGTCGAACCATCTCTTCTTAGGTCTCCATGCGGTGATAGCCCCCAAACAGATGAAAATAGGGCAGCCAAATCTAAGGCCTCTGAAAGTAATCCGGTCTTGCAGAATATCTTACCAATGGAAACAAAATTGGCACAAAGACAAAACGTCACAGGAGTCTGTCCAAACCCCACTAGTCAACTTGATTTAGCAGAAAAACCACTAGATCTCGTTTCAGACGTGGCTAAAGAGAGCGATAACGATAACAAAAGCCCGGAAAGACCTTTCCCCTGACCCCAACTTCACAAGACTGGAAATACGTCTGGGAAAAACCTTGACAGAAACAAAAATTAACCTGAGAAGCAAATTTAATCTTTTTGCTCAAACTCTAGCTATTATAGCTCACCGCGAAGACCTTCCATCAATTTTACGAATGCTATGCTAAGGGAGAACTTCATCCTCCCGAATAGCTTCTCCAACAAAGGCGAGATCTACATCTTACAACCCTGTTTCATCTAAAGAAACGCCAACTAAAAAAACGGGTATGTGTACATTGATGTCGGCAATAACCATTGGCCTTACACCTTTCACCAAACTATCCGATACAATAAGTGACTCTCCAAAGGATCACATGTCAATTTACGCAATGATGTTCAGCAAATTCATCTTTCTAGAAGGTTACATCATGGCTGTGGAGTTAAAAACAAAGCCCACATGTCCATATTTAGAACATCATTCTTCTTTACCTTCTACCTCACTTGAAGTAACATCGACCTCTAGGAGTAATTCCAGCATAAAGAAAATCTTCAAGTCAGAAGGCACACAAACCTTGCCTATCATAGATTTGACAGATATCTCAGCCTCAACACAAAGAAAGGGGGGAAGTGTCCCAAAAGCAGTGATGGAGAGGGACTGTGAATTTAGCAAAACCTATAGGGTCCATACTGCTATAAATTCAATTAGGGAATTGCTTGAATAATGAGTTATTTAATGTGTGTACCAAAAAGGTATGACTGAACCAATAAATTTAGGCTACTGCAGACTCAGAAAGCAATCAGGGTAGTCTCATGCTGAAAACAGTAAACATATTTAAAAAAATGTCACACCAGCACTAAACTGTTCCAGCGTAATGCAAAGCGTTATTGATTGACAGGTAGTTCTGTAACCCTACAGTATGCACTTTTCTTGGAACACCTGTTCTAGCATAATTCTCAAACCCTTGTCTTTATAATTCTATTTTTTAGAGAGTGTTCTTTCCAACGCACTCCCCTCTTTGATGATGTAGCACTGCTGTGGGACAGCTCGGGCCCAATCACCCAGACGCCCGGCACCGGTTTCCGGCCAGCACCGCGCCTGGTTACTTCTATTTATCCACAGCTCTAACCATTGGTAATTTTTGTGCCTTTTGGCTTTTAACTCTCTCTCTAAGCAATCTCGGTAGAATCTCATAAAGAGATCATCTCTTTAATATTATTTATCAAGTTCATGTCTGCTTCCCCACAGGGTCCAGTTGTTGTTTGTTATCTCGCCCTGAGGAAAGCAACTCTAATAATGTCCTGGAATCATTTGCCAGACAGGTGGCTTTTTTGCCGAAACGTGTTTAAGATGTCTACTTAATTTGCTGTTTTTGTTACTTTTGACACGTAAACGTAGGCAGACCTGTCAACAAAGTGAAGAAGATAGAGTAACCCAACCTTGCCAACCCTGAAAAAAACTTGTGTATTGGCTGAATACAAGCCAAATCTAAGAGTGTTGGCTTAGTTTTAGTTTTAGGTCATCACTTAGAATTGGCAGTTTGTTTGTTTTCTCTTAATTTTTTAAGTAAGACCACTATTTCTGTTTATGTGTTTCCAATGTTCAACTGTTTAACCAACAGAAAAGTGTATCTATTTGTTCACTAAATTATTTCTCTTAGTTATTTATGCATTTCTTGTCCATAATGTCATTTTGTAAAATAAATATGTTTACTGGTTTCAACATGAGACTACCCTGATTGCTTTCTGAGTCTGCAGTAGCCTAAATGTATTGGTTCAGTGATACCTTTTTGGTACACACATTAAATAACTCATTATTCAAGCAATTCCCTAATTGAATTTATAGCAGTATGGACTTTATTGGTTTTGCTTAGATATCTCGGCTTCACCTGCTCCAAATACACAATATGGCTATCGTAAGAAAGGAGCAATCCCTACCCTTTTGGAGCCTATTTTCCATCATTTGCAGATAGTAAAATGTAAAACAACACTACAAGCGCCTCTTGTGAAAATCCCAGCGACCCAGATTGCACCTAACGAAGCTACCAAAGAGGTTCAACTATTCCAGACAAAGACGCTAAATATCATCACCACGTCACCAAGATCGACAGAAGACATTCTTGGCAATGCAGAGATGATGAACATTAACCAACACATATGCGAGACTACGCCAAACTCTCATGCGGGTCCAAGAGAAGATTTAGAACCCCCAAAACAGGGCTACCCAACCATCGCAGTCTAGAAAAGAAGAAATTGCCTTAACAGTGTCTCCCTTCCTCACCTTAGAGGAAAAAAATCACCGCTTGATACAGAAACAAAACAAAAAGTCCCAGGACCAAAAACACCTTTCACCCAATTCTGGCAATTTAAAAAGCTCTCATCGAAATGAAGATGGTGAAAAGTCCCACAATAAAAGTCATTGTCCCTTGAACTCTGACTACAAAGGGCGCCCTGGAAATAAACAACACCACCAGTTTCGGAGCCAACTAGACAAAACCACCAAAGAGTGAAAGACAAGGCCCCCATAGGTATCCATTATAGGTCAAAAACGGATACCTACCAAAACAAGCATCCAAGTGAGAAACAGACTAGATGGATCCTCAAATTGGAACAGATTCCTGGAAATCGCGATGAAGTAGTTCTAAATAGAGGAGCGGTCGTCAAACTATTTCCCCACATTCCAAAACTACATTCAATCAAGATTTCCGACTTGAAAATAGTCGATCCCAGTCATCAACAGCAAAAGGCGATCTTACATTTATATATCACCTCATCAACAGTGAACAATCTTTTCAGAGCTGCGGCTGGAGATCTCGTAATAATGGGATACAATCTAATTGAGTCATCCAGGAAGATTAGCGGGTCCAAACTAAGTGAAAGGAAATATAACCAGAAAATGCAACATCGAGATAATTGGTCTAAACCCGACCACCGAAGACCAACTAAGAGAAATGTAAAAACCTCACAAGGTAGTCTTAACACCACACCAATTGACTATCAGAAGCCTACACTAGCAATTGCTACAGCGAGTGCTAAGGCCCCTTCAACGTCTTCCATCGCTTTGGACAAAAGAAATCCTAATCCCAGTAAGAAAACAGCAGTGGAAGCAAAATCAAACATAAGCAACCTACCACAAGGAGAAAACATCAGGTTTTTGCCTAGACTCTCAAGACAAATTCAGAATGACATCCAACCTACAACGGCAAGCTCTGAAATTGGCCTCTCATTTCAGGCCATGTGGTCATGGCTACCAAAGGCCCTGACTCTCCATCGACAGAGATAGCCACTCGAGCCCAAAGAGCACATCCTGCAAGATGATTTGCAGCCAGAAACCTACCAACAACAAATCAGGTTGTGCTCATGGAACACTCGTGGATTCCTACACTTAACAAGCCCTGGGGATATACAATTGAGTGATTACAACATTATATGCCTCCAGGAGACATGGCTCACGCACACTCCAACCCTGAATGGATACGAAATAAGTGTAGCACCAGCTAAAAAAGGCATAATAGGTCGTCCTACCTCAGGCCTATTAATGGCCGTTTGAATTGGAAGCGGCATCACCTTTGCCCAAAAGCTCAAGGATAACCAATCTATGTTGGCAGTGAAATTAAACTGGTCTACAGCCAACGGTAATGAAGAAAGGAGCGTAACCAAGGCTATCGTAATCATCAACACCTACTGGAATCCCGCCACAATTGAACCAGCAAAATTCTTGGACATGATAGAGTATGAAATTGACGCGGTTCAAGTTGACCATCAGGTTGACCACATTTTAATATGTGGCGACCTTAACGCCAACTACCAAACAAAAGGCGTTGATACCAAAACGCACATCAAGAAAACCCCCTCAGAGCAACGGGCAACCCAGTGGATGAAATTAATTAAATAAAGAGACTTTCTACACCTTGATTCAGTCTTCCCAGACCCAAATCGAATGCCTTCCTGGGAACGAGAAGGAGCTCAATCCACGATTGACCACATCTTTGTGACACGGCCACTACTTCAATCAATTAAATCCTTCGAGGTGGTAAGGATGTCTGCCAGCGATCACAATCTTTTATTAACAACTTGGTCTGCAAAAATTCCTTCGTACATGAAAATGACGCCCCACCTTGAGTCAAACATCCAAGGAACAAGGCTAAAGATGACTGGAGGTGCCATAAGAACCCTGACTGCCAATTACTACGACATAATTAATACTGAAGGCCCAGCCCTGGTAGACTACACCCCTCTACTAACCATCTACAAAGTCTTGTTGCGGAAGAAAACGTACCCAAATATACAAACAAAACTCGTCTTCGATAAGTTGGTGACTGAAAAAAGGCGCGAATTAAGGAAGACCATGAGACATGCAAAAAAACTTGATCCTATGGCAGCTACTACTGTCATAAAAGAAGCATCAAGATCCTACAAAGCATGGTTGATTGCCCACCGAATCACACTCTACCAACAGGACGCAGAAAACATCCTCAAGGGCATCAATGGCAACCATGCTAAATATTTTTGGTCTCTCCTCCGCTCAACATCAACAGGAGCCTTACCGTCCTTACAAAACGGAATAGGTGAACTGATATGGGTAGACTACTTCGAGAATCTTTTTCAATCTCCAAATAGCTGCAAAGAAGATAACAAGAGGCCTGATTCGCCATGGATACGGTTGGACAACAAGCGTATGGTTGGACAACAAAGCAGACATCTTTGACTTAATAAAGAAACTAAAAGCTTCCCGTGCCCCAGGCCCAGATGGCATTACTAATTTAGACTTGAAAACTCATCCTGAAGCCTGGGCGTCATTACTAAGTAAGATCTTTGGTCGCTGTGCTGATTCAAAAACCATCCCGCCTTCATGGAACACAGCAAATGCAGTTCCTATCTACAAAAAAGACAGCAAGGCTGACCCAGCTAACTATCGCTCAATCGCCCTCTTAGATCCGATAGGCAAAGTATTTGGATCTTTACTTTTAGGCCATTTTACATCATGGGCAAGTAATGCTCCCTGTCAAGATCACCTTCAAACAGGGTTAAAAAAGAACATGGGAATGAATGCAAACATCCTCTGTCTGAGTACATTAAAAAGCAGGGTCCTAGATGGCAGTCCAAGAAAATTCACAGCCTTTATAGATCTCACCCAGGCCTTTGACCGAGTGGATAGAACTAGACTGTGGTCAAAACTGATAGCCTGGAACTGTCCGAACGAGATACTAGCACCAATAAGAGCCCTGTACACCAACACAACAATGCAAGTACGCTTAAACCATCAAGGGACTCTTTCGGCAGAGATCATGACAGCAAGAGGAGTGAAACAGGGCTGCCTTCTGGCACCTGCCTTGTTCTGGGCATATCTAGGAGATTTTCAAGACTCTGAGAAGACAATTCGCTCCTTTCCTCCAAACATTGGTGGAGAACAGATCAGTCACTTGCTTTACGCATACAATCTGATCCTTTTAAACTACACACCAATAGGCCTCCAGCGTAAACTAAACAATTTATAGCGATACATGGTAGAAAACAACTTGGACATTAACGAAGGTAAAACCAAAATAATTATAGTAGAAAAAACTATGACAAAGAAGGAAAAGACCAACCTCTGCCTAGGTTTTGCCATAGTAGAAAGAGTAAGCGACTTTAAGTATCTGGGGGTCACTTTGGACAGTTCTGGGAAGGAAAAAGCTATTCAGGAAATCCTCTATGATAAAACGAAAAAGCTGGCTGCTCAGGGGAAAGCAATCGACATTAAGTATGGCCGATTTTCAACAATACCTGTTCAAGAATTCTACAAAAAGAAGGTAATACCATCTTTAACCTATGGTGCAGACGCTATTCCTAACCTTTGGCCTAAATTGGGAGCCAAATTCTGGAGGTCGGTTTTAGGTCTACCTCAATCAACCCCAGTGGCAACTATCAGATGGGAACTTAGCCTTTCATCGCTAAAAACATCAGTAAACTGCAACAGTCTAATGCTGTACAGGAAATGCAGACTAAAAGATACCACGCATGTTTATAAATTGATAAATCAAGAACTGTCATCTTCTAATTCCACCATGCTGACCAGATGGAAGACAGAGAACGTGGCCCTCCTAAACTCGGTGGAGAGCTGTGAAGAAGAACTCATAACTAACCCTGTAAAAGTTCTAAAAAAGATCAGAGAACTGGATTGGATAACTACATTAGAAACCGCCAACAAAAACAAACTAACGATCCACCTTCCACAGAACTTGAAAAAATTAGAAGTTCTCAAAACTACATCAATCTATTTCCAAACAGAATGGCACGCAAATTCTTCATGAGAATTCGGCTGAATCTGCTAGAAACGAAAGAAATTCTTGCCATAAGAGGATTAGCATCTACAAATACTTGTTGCTTCTGTAAACCCTCTAAGGACAAAGAAACAATACGACACTTGCTTTTGGTATGTCCGGCGACACAAGAGATTAGTTTTAAATACCTACACGGTAACTTGTCAAACTTTTCTCTCATGGATGAAGAAGTTTGCTGACAAAAACTTGTAGGAGGAGATAGAACTTCATGGCTTATCGCCACGGTAAACATTATGCAATACATTGTAAAAGTGATGTTTCCTTCAAATCCCTCGACGCCATAGCACAAATGACTAGTAAACCTCCTTGCACAGCGGCTTAATCATTAAGTGAAAAACCAAAAGTGACTAATAACGAGAGTCTACCAGATTGCTTTACTGATTTTCTTCTGGGAAAAAAAAACACGATTTGTTTTTTTCTTTTGCAAAAATCTCTTTTCTAATTGTATACAAATAAAAAATAAAAAATAAAATACATAGTTCAAAAAGGATACTTATCCTACTCTAAATGCTTTTTGGTAGTTTGTGTCTGCATTGTGAATTTGAGGTGTTTGAGTATAGACCAAATCACTCCCTGAAGTGTACCTGAAATAAACCTTTAATGAGCAATAATTGCATAGAAATCCAGAAAGACAAACTATTTGTTATTCCTATTCTTTCTTTTTTAAGGTCACTACACTTGTGGAACCCCCTATTTTTTTAAGAGGTCAGAACAACAAAGCCACAACCCAGGAGCTTCCATTTAAAACAAAAGATCTTTTTTATTTTTTTAGGAGTATCAAGGGAGACCGCACGGGTAGCAAGTGAGACATCAGGGATCACAGCTGCGACCCCTGGCAACCCCCAAATGATGTCTCTGCGGTGCTGTCCCCTTGAAGCTGCCGTTTTTTAAGGGAGATTAGGAAGCAATTTGTTTTCTTGGCAGGGAGCAGGGTGCCTTGTGTTGTGTGACGTGTTTAATTTTGTATTCAAGCCTTGTCTGTTTACATAGTGAAGCCATTTAGTTTCATAAAGCCAGTTTAGTTGGGAATGCTGTTTTCTTCTGGAAAGCTTCTTCTTTCTTTACCAGTGGAACCCTTTTGTTAGGGAAACCTTTGTTTTTTAAAATTTTATTTGAAGAAAATATCACAACTGGAAACTAAAGATGCTGTGCTGTCCATCAGGAATTTTGAGGGGAAGGGAAAGGTGGACATGAAACTAGTGTACTCCTACCTCCAATCTGAAGAGTGGAAGACACAATTGTATTAAACATCGGGGCCCCCGGATGCACGCTCAGCCCCCCAATGGTGAAGTGCTTGAGATTCACAAGTTGCCAGGTTGAAGTCCACACTTGGCATTCTGGTTGCTGGAGCACAAGCAGAAAGCTCCTATTTCATTACCGATGCCGGCCACGCAAACCAATTTCAGATAGTTTTGTTCAGATGAGGACTTGTGATATGATATTTTGAACACGTCTAGCAGAAAATGTGACTTGTGTGTGCAATTTGATTTACCCTGCTATCAAACAAATCAGATGTGAAAAACACAAAAATCTCTCTGACTTGCTACTGGTTTGCCAACAAAGGGTGACAGAACAACCACCTTCTATGACGTTTTCCACACTTTAACTAGTAGTTCAAGAAATTGATAAGGATGTAAAATTGAGTGTGGATAGACAAAGGAGTGCACTGGAGGACGTCTCTGTACTAGCTTCCACGTAGCCTTCACTTTGTGGGTTTTATGCTATGGTATCATACCCAAAGAGGTGTTTGTGGTCTGTGATGTCACTGTGGCATTTCCATGACTGATCCAGTGTCAGTGTGGCACTTTGGTCAGGGTGCATTTGTGGTCCCTCTTTTGACCTGATGGTCAGCATCACAGATAGTGGTTGCTTTGCCAGTGCATAGGAATCGGCTGCTAATGTTGCTATGATTCAGTCTCAGATTTGGTGCGACAGTGAAGAGGGACTTGCATTTTTCAAGATAGCTGCCATCCCATCCTCCTATTCCAAAATGGCTCAGATAATTTGACTCGAGATGGGAGCGCTGAGTGCCAACACTCTCTCGTAATTGGCCAAAGTTGACTCACTAGGCTGGCAGTGCCATGGACATGGTCTATATCTATCTATCTATCTATCTATCTATCTATCTATCTATCTATCTATCTATCTATCTATCTATCTATCTATCTATCTATCTATCTATCTATTTCTAGAGCGCCAAAGCCCATAGGCATCCAGGTGCTACATAAAACGAAGACAATAAGACACAAAGACCTAACAACATGGGACCAAGAAGGCAAGTAGAATAGTTTACAGTCCTTCCTAGTGAACAATCTAGTTTTCAGAGATTTTCTGAAAACAAGGTAGTCCGCTTCCTTTTGTAGAGAATCTGGGAGTTCATTCCAAGCCTGTGCAATCAGAATGGGGAATGACCGACCATTTCCCCGGGTTCTCTTGAACAAGTGGACCCTTAGTCTACAAGCACCAGAAGATCTTTTAGTTCTCACTGGTTTGGAGAACTCCAGCTTCTCCCCGAGGTATTGGGAGGTAGTTCCAAAAATACACGTATGTTCTAGCGTAAGAATCTTAAATTTGACTCTGGCTGCAACCGGGAGCCACTGAGGTTCCCTGCGAGATTTAGATACTGGGTCACTTTGTACAATATTGCACACTATGCGCACTGCATCATTTTGGAGCTTCGGAAGCTTCTCTTTGCTTTCCATGCTAGCACCTCCAGGTAGGGTGTTGCAGTAGTCGAGCCTTTGCATGATAATAGCTCACACCAATTTTTCATGATTTGTCTCCGAGACAAATGGACAAATCTGTTTTAGGACTCTGAGGTAGTAGTTAAATGTCATCACAGTATAATTGACCTGGGCGTCAGCATCGAGCATGGCCTCCATGTATGTACCACAGGCTTTAACCTTTCTAGTTACTGGTACAAGGCCTCCACCAATGCTGAAGCTGCCATATTTCTGTCCTAGACCATCATGGGTGTGTTGCGATGTGTATACCATAAGTTCAGTCAGTCCGTGCAATATCCTTTTGTGGTCAAGGAGGTTGAAGGCTGCTGACAGATCTATATACAATCAGCAGTCCAAGCCACTCCTTTCCAGTGCTGAAAACATATGGGTTTGAAGATCTAACAATGTGCTCTCGGTCCTGTGGGCACGCCGGAAACCGGACTGTTTATGATGAAGAAGGAGAACGGCTTCTATATGGGATCGCATTTGTATGGCCGCCACTTTATCAATAACCTTAAAAAGAAAGGGAGTATTGGTAATGGGCATAAGGTTAGTGGGATCCTTGGGGGTCTAGCCCTTGGTTTTTTTACAAGGGGAGTGTCAGCCCATCCTTGATGGTCGTAGGGATCAAACAATGTGCAAAGGAGGCATTTATAAATCTGCTCAAAAATGGCAAAAATAGTGCTCAAGAATATTTTTTTAAGGTAGGAAATCTCCAGGACAGCTGGTAGGATGCATGCCTTTCAGAATTTTGACAGTGGGGGATTTCTAGTAGTTTGTCTCTTTCCTCCCATGGTTTCAGAAAGTTCCAAAACATCTAGCCGGTCCAGGTCTTTCTGTATTTTGGACCGTGCTAAAATGATTTTATCGGCGAATGCTTTTTGGATTTTAACACAGTCGTCTTTTTCCAGGTTTATAGTTTGATTCAGGGCATTAGGTTTTTCCCAAGTTTTGAACAACCTAACTTTTGTTACTTGCCTTGGTGATTTGTTTGTTATAGTAGTTTTGTTTTGCCCCCTGTATATTTTCTCTCCTTTAATTTCCAAACCTTTTTATTCTTCAGTACTTTATCTTTCTGCCAATTAAGTTCAGTCTGTCTTTTCTTTTGTTTGAGCAAGATGATTTCCGGGGTAAGGCACCTCTAATGGTTGGGACATTCCCTAACACTTCTATGCTTAATCGGAGCAAACTTGTTTAAAAATTGTTCAATATGCGTGTTATAGCTCTTTACTAAAGAGTTAGGAGGATCTTTGTCCACAGTGTTTGACATCAGGCTACTCAAACATTAAACCAGGCCAATGGCCTTAACTGTTCGGTAGCAGGTATCGCACTCTGCTTAGTGATACATTGCTTTGTTTTTCTGGAGCCTTCTCTTGGACTCTCATAATCCTGATCTTCCCACGGTTTTCAGAAACCGAACTCACACTCACTCAGTACACCCGGGACACGTCACAGGAGGAAGCTGTATGTATATGCAACAGTGTGGAGGCAGCAGAGGTGGCATTAGGTCTAGACTGTACCACCAGGAGCCCAGTTGACACGCTTGGGGCTAAATTCACAGCTTTGGAACATGTTTAAAATAGACATAATTAAGGCCTTTGGGACAGATGTATGACTAAATGTCACCTGAAATGGGCTACTTGACCTGCAGACATACCCATAGCTAACATGCCACCAGATTACCTAATGTTTCTACTAGAAAGTAAGAAAACACACTCAGTACCAGTCTTGCTGGTTCTGAAATACGGAATGGAGAAAATAGGCTTTGCCCAATTCATATTTTCTGAATGTTTTTTTAATTGGAATCACATGTTTTGCCTTTTTCTTTCTACTAGTATCAATAAATGAAGCTTGCTCTGAATTTAGCGAGTGCCCCATAACATATTTTGAGTCCAGAAAAGACAATTGAGCACACAAGCTGATCCTTGATTTTCCTGTTTATGCAACACAAATAAAGTTGCTCCACTTTTCCCATGTGAAAAGTAGGACTTTGAATGGTGGAAAATAAATGTTTCTTTTTATGTCACACAGCAAAGATAATACAAACATCAGACAGCATCATTTTCTACTGAGTGCAAAAATCTTTAGGTAAAAATGCTTGGGATAAAATCCGTATGCTATAGAACATATTACGCAAGCAGCCAAACTGGCCCTAAGAACATTTGGTCAATTTTCAGCACCGGTCCAAACTTCAGATAATCGGACCTCTGAGGTGCTCTTAAAGGTGCTCTTAAAGTGATTCTTTAGACAAATTTAAAGAAGGTCTTTGCATAGAATTGATAATTACGTGGATTCCATGAAGCTAAGGGGATGTGCGGTAGTAACCCTGACCGCGCCCTTCCATCCCTTTTTCCGTTCCATATAGGGTTAGAATTAGAAGAAACTAAAATGCTAGCTACCAGAGGAGGTACAAACCATGTAACATTTTGAAGAGAGGGGAGTTTGATATTGAAAGCTTTCCCTGGAGCAGGGTCATCTGTGATATTGATTCCCCACAGCTGTAGATTGTGGAAATGTCATTAAAGAATTTAAATAATAAGTGAGTCTGATCATCATTCACCTGAGGTGGAAGTACAGCACAGTGGTTCCCATTATAAGTAGGGACAAAAACAGTCCTTATACGCATCAATGATATTGACACTAGAGTTGAATTCAGAACAGTCCTCCAAGATGCCGAGAGCAAACATATCTATGTGATATTGCCCATTCATCCATCTTGGAACTCTGTGCTTTGTAAGAGGATTCAATTCAACACTACAGCTAAGTCAATTCCTAGTCTGGGATACTGAATGGAAACCCTTATTGATATATCTTTATGTCCAGTTCATGAGTTCTGGATGACTACCCCTATATAACACCCCTCTCTTACAATCCCCCTGACCCCACTGAGCCATGAAGTAGTTCTGTTTTGAAAGTTTAAAAGTTTTATTTGAGAATTTAAACAATATAAATATATCACACTTTATAATAAATTAATATCTGATAGTACACTTAGACATAAGTATAAGGAGTAGGAAGTCGGTTCTAGGCGGTTCCAGAGATACGGACGATTAAATAAAGGTAGTTTTTTGGATTTAAAGTAAACTCAAAATGACAAGTGACAGCTATGCAGCTGCAGAATTGACAAGTGACAGTGGTGCAGCTTTACAAAATGACAAGTGACAACTTCTAGGAGGCAGTTCTGGTTAGATTAAAATAGTTTGGATTAGATTATTTTAAACTAAGAGTTTATTTCTGTCACAATCTGACCTAAGTACTCACAATATATTTTGGAAGGACTGGACCTCGTCACGGATCTGATCAATCAGGCTAGCGGCACTTCACAGCGATCAGGTCTCTGGGTCTGCGGTTCTGCACGGTCTGGTCTGGCACTGGTCTGGTCTGTCCGGATACAGCGGTCTCTGCACTGGTCCTGGCAAAAGTTCTTGGCAAGGGATTCAAGCAGCTCGCCCGGCTGTGAGTAGCTTGCAATGATTTGAGGCCTGCTGCAGAGAACTCAGCTTGTGGTTTTAGGCCTCTGATTTAGGTTCTAAAGTATAAATTCTAGGTTCTGGAGTATGTAGCTGGAGTCAGTCTGGAACTGGTATCTTCTGGATGTTGTGTGGTCCGGCAAAACGCTCCGCAGCAACTGGATTTGAATGTCTCTACCTGTCCCAGCAGTCTCTTTTTATGTGTTTTGGAAATGGGTGTGTGCCTGGGCCTAGCTAAGCCTGCCCCTCTCTACTTGTCATTGGCCCAATTCTCCCCTCTCCCATGATTGGGGGAAGGAAATGTGAGTCAGAGTGATGCTGTAGGTTTTATGGGTCAGAGGATCCTCCCCTGGTCAGTTTGCCCACAAATCTATAGTTGATTCAAATACATCCTTCCCAGATATACAATTTGTTGAAATTACATGTGCACATTATATATTCCTTATGGTCCATGCTTGTCCGCCTCTGATCTTCCTGGGGGCTTGCATTCAGAAATGGCAACATTTTGGGCTTTTTAACTCGTTTTGCAATATCGGACACTTACCCAAAATTACACACATGTGCGCAAGGAGTATGGACATTAATTGATGAAGTGTCAGATTTTTAACATGCAGACATTTGGAGTGACAACCTCTTTTCCGCTCGTAACCCCCCAGATCATACCACCGGGACCTAAAACCTCTTAAAATGTGGGCAGAAAAATCACAAGAATTATGGCATCATTTAGATAATTTTGACAAGTCCGCACCATGAGTTATACATCTTTCTTAAAATCATATTCTGGCCAACAGGGGTGTGTCTTCCCAGGTCACATGGTGGAGAAACCAGTCTATCCACTTTCTTTAAGCTCAGCCTGTCCTCAGAGGGGGCTGCCCCTCCCCGTTTCTGCCAAGAGGAAGCCACTTTTACGACGCCCCCAATATAACATTTGCCTGAGTCCAGGACAGGCCTTTGTTCAACTCCCTGTAGCTGCTCCACCCCTAATCTAATCAGAGAGGTGACAACTCCTTTTGGCAAGGGGAAGAGTGGCTGAGCAGGTTTTAACTCCTGTGGGGGTAGATGTCAGGCAGAATTGGAATCTCTTTAAGCCAGTTTTTAGCTACATGTCATTTTTTTGTTCCCAGTTTAAATCACTTACGATTTTTACATACACATTAAATAATTACTTCCTTCAAGTCATTTCAGAATATAGTTTTACATTGTATCCACCTCTTAGCAAGTCTTTCCTTGGTCTGGTTTTGTTTCATTTGTTCAGTTTTACACAAAAGTCTGGTGGTTTTAAAACGCAGGCTTTCTGATAGTGGTGAGTACTGGTAATGCAACCATTTTTGGGATTTAAGAAAATGAATTCCCCACAGTTCTGGGTTGCTTTTGGCAATCAGCATTGCCATTCCCAATGGTTTCAGGCTACTGTGTGGGTAGCCCAATGGTGGTTTTAGGCAGTGCCCTCCTGTGCTCACAACATAGGCAAAAATGGGTGGCAGCCTAGTCTTCATGCATTTCCCTGTGCATTTTCTGGGAAGTTCTGGCCATCATGATGTTTTCCATGCCAGTACTGCACAGTTTTCCTATTCTGGCGTACATGTGGGCTTTTTGGCCATCTTGGATTTTCTAAGCCCACAGCACCAAATGTTGCAGCATGATAGCTCAAACGTGGGTCAGGACACCCAACAAAGCCCCCCCCACGTGACTGCACTTTGAATTTGAGTCGATGGGGAGTCGGGTGCACAGAAGGTTTTGACCCACGCACTGGTATGTCCGCATAATCTTCTTCCAATTCTGCAAATGGCACAGTTCAGCATCTTTTCCTCCATCCGGTACTGATAAATCGGTTCTCCTTGCCGGTCCTGATGGGAATATTGGGCGGTACCCCGTGCCCCTTGGGTCTCTGCTCCCGGTCTCCGGATCGTCCTCCTTGGCCAGTCTCCAGGTTTTCTTTCTCCTAGGACGACAAAGGAAAAGCGGCAATACCTATTCATGGACCTTTCTCCCCCACCATTGATATAGTGGGGTGGCATATATATTTTAGAACTCAACAGATATGAACATGCACATTTTTTTTAAATTAAGCGACAGGAACACATAAACTTGAGAAACACAGAATTTGATAGGCTATATGTAGGATATTTTAGGGTTGATATTGAATTATTCTGGAGCGGTACCCTCTGGGATTACAGAGGACTCCTCCAGTTGCTGCAAAGTGTGCCTGGGATGGCAACACTTCAACTGGTTTATGTGGACCCACTTGTCTTCCCCCTCTGCCAAACCGCCTTTGGGGATGCGGATCTTGTAGGCCACAGGGGAGATCTTGTCTATAATATCAAAGGGTCCCTTCCATGTAGGCAAACATTTGCGCTGTCTTGCCTGGTTTCTTTGGAAGTTGTATAAATAGACCCGGTCCCCCACCTGATATTCCTTCCTGGAAGTTTTCAGGTCATAGTGGGTCTTCATACTCTCGGCTGATCTTTCTAGATTCCGCTGAGCATAGGCAAAAGCATGTTGAAGGTGTTTCCTTAAATTCTCCACATACTCATGAGTTGTGGAGGCATTTATCAACGTTTGCTCTTGGGTTCTGTAGAGCAAATGCTGGGGAAGCACCATCTTGCGTCCAGTCATCAACTCAAATGGTGACATTTTGGTTGCAGTTGAAGGGGTAGATCAGATGGCCATTAGGACCAGAGGTAATCGGATATCCCAACTTGGCCCAGAATCTGCCACAAACTTCTTTAATATGCTCACAATGGTTCGGTTATATCTCTCTAAAGCCCCAGAAGAAGCTGGCCGGTAAGCAATGTGTAACTTCCTTTTGACCCCCAGTATCTCCCACATCTTGGTCATTACTTCACTGGTGAAGTTGCTACCCCTGTCTGACTCAATCCTTTGAGGTAGACCAAAACGGGAAAAGATGTGGTTAATCATCAGGGCAGCTGCTGTTTCTGCCTTGCAGTTTGAGGCTGGGAGACATTCCACCCACTTGGTAAACAAGCATGTAACGGTCAACATGTACTTGTTTCCTCTAGACGAGCGGATTACAGGGCCTACAAAGTCGATTTGCAAATCTGACCATGGCAGTGTCATCCCCCTCTTTTGGAGGGGTGCACGGTGCGTGAGGGATGATGGCTGAAATTGTGCACACACAAGACACCCCTTCAAGTATTGGTCAAGGTCCTGCCCCATGTGTGGCCAGTATGCAACCTCTCTTAAGATTTCCAGTGTTGTGTGAAACCCCCTATGACCGGCAGTGGCCGCATCATGGGCGTGACTTAACATCAGGCTTCAGAATGAGGTAGGAACCACCCACTGATCGTGGCCAGCTTTGGATTTCCTTACCAGCAAACCGTCTTGGATTCGGAACATTTTTGGACATTTCATCAACACTCTTTCCCAATGTAATCGGTATCCGTCAGGGGAAAGTTCTCAGGGTCCTCAAGGTGTTGGTAAAACTTACCAATAATTGGATCCCCCTTCTGAGCTGTAATTAAATCAGCATCAGGGGTCTCCTTACTCCATTGTGCAGTTGAAAGATCATTGTGAGTATTTGTCTGGGACCTAGTGATAGCAGTGACCTGGATTTCCCCCAACAGGGACTCTATTTCGATTAGATCCCCTTGGATGGCCCCGGTTTTGGCCAGCTGATCAGCTAAGTCATTTCCAGTTTTGTCTGGTCCCTCTACTTTGGAATGACCCTTGATCTTTTTCCAGTAGATGGTCATCCCATTCGAGGTGACCAGATCATCAATGTTTTGGATTAACTTCCCATGTTTCAGGGGTTTGTTATCAGCGCATAACATGCCTTTGGTTTTCCAGTTGACCAGGTGCTCCACAAACCCGTTCCGTACATAATCCGAATCTGTGATTATGACCAGTTTGTGGAGTTGATGCTGGACAGCAGTGAGGATGGCCTGATGCACAGCCATCAATTCTGCCACCTGACTACTTCGGGGACCAATTTTGTATCCAGCGGAGGGTTCTGGGAACTCCTTCACCCATGCATTCCCTATGCCAGCCACCAGCTCTTTCTCCCCGTCGTTGTCAACATGGTAAGAGCATCCATCCACATAGACAGTGGGCATTCCCTCACACTTGTCTTCTTCAAAGACTTTGTGTGGGGAATTAAGGTATCCATCCATGTTGTCCTTGATTTTTAGACTTTCGTCTTCGAGACAGTTTTCTCTGGCACAATCATGCAAGTCAGCCAGACCTTGCGCGAGGGGACTCTTCTTGTTTTGGCCATATCTGACCTCCACAGGAAAGCCTTGCATTGACAGAATCCAGGAAGTAATTCGGGAATTACTCACATTTCCGGCCCGGATTCTGTCACTTTGGAGATATTGCAGAGGCTGGTGTGGAGTCTCCACTATGATGTGTTGCCCATGGATAAACGGGCAGTAATTCTTCAATGCCCACACCGTTGCCAGGAGTGCCTTCTCACAATCGTTGAATTTTTCCTCCACAGAGGATAAAGTTTTGCTCGCATAGGAGATTACTTTATTGACCTTGTCATGCTTTTGGTATAATACTGCCGTCAAGCACGTTTTAGAGAACCCTGTCTACAGGAAGAACTCCTTGTTTCTGACAGGGTAAGCTAGGCAGGGCGCTTGTGAGAGGCTTCTTTTGAGTTGTCTTACCGCCTCAGATTGTTCTGGACCCCATTCCCACTTGACCCCCCCTTCAAGAGATGAATCAGGGGTCTAGTGATCTCTGCGTAGCCTTCAATGAACTTTCTGCTGTAATTAGTCAGTCCAAGGAGGCTCCTTAGTTCCCGAAGAGTTGTGGGGTCTTTCAGTTTCTGGAGTGCTTCCACTTTCTTTTCTTGGGGACAGAGACCCTGAGGAGTAATCTCATGCCCCAAGAAATTAACACGGGTTCTACACCACTGTGCTTTCTGAAAGGAAAGTTTTGCTCCGGCGGCCCTCAACTGTGTCAGAACATAATGGATCTCCGCTATGTGTTCCTCCACAGATGAACTTTTGATGAGGACATCACCTACATAAGCCAGGTTACCCCTCGCACCCAGTTCGGGCATGGCCTTATGTAGGAAAATGTTGAATTCATTGCCGGAGTTGAGGTATCCAAAGGGAGTCCGGGTCCAGGTGTACTGCTGGCCCCCAAAGGTAAAAGCCAGTTTGTATTGGTCCTCCCTACTGACAGGCATGGTCCAGTATCCATTGGTCAGGTCTATTGCAGTGAATACTTGTGACCCTTGAATCTGGGCCAGCCCTTGGTCAATGTAGGGCACTGGCCATCGGGAAGTATGGACCCATTTGTTGAGCTCCCTAAGGTCGGCGCAGAGTCTCCACTGGCCATTTGACTTCAATATTCCCAGCACCGGATTATTGAAAGTGCTGTGGACTGGACGGATTATTCCCCGGGACTCTAGGTTCTTAATTATTTCAGTAAGGGACTCCATGGATGCGAGAGGCAAGCGATATTGCTTCACAAACACTGGAGTCATTCCAGGGTCCGTGAGAATTGTTGTGGTGTGGATGTCGGTGCGACCACAGTCATATGAGTCTACCGCAAAGAGATCTTGGAAATCCAAGAAAACTTGTTTCAACTTTTGCTTCTGCTCCAGAGTCACGCAGGCATCAGCCAGGTTGACTCTCTCTTCCACCATCTGCCTGAAGCCTTGGAAGACTTCTGGTTTGGCTATCTCAGCAGCCTCCTCCAGCTGGGTGGAGAAGTCCCTGGTCAGAGTGCTGATTTGTACTGGAGGCTTCAGGTGGGAAAGGCAGCCCTCATGGACCTGGAAAATCACCTCATCCCTCCTGAAGTCACAAGTCACATCTTCCTTACCATAAGGGCAAGAAGTGTACACCAGGAAGTTCCCCCCATGCCGGGTAAAAATCCTGTCTGGTGTTGTATTGTCATCACTGTCACTGTCAAAACAGTCCTTGGGGTTTGGTCCTAACAGTTCATTTCTTAAATCAATGGAAAAATGTCGGTCATCAACCACCATTCCAATAATGGTGCCTGCGGCTAGATTAATACTCTTTAAGTCGCTGTTATCCACCTCTATTAGAATGGTGTCATGTTCTATGTTGACTAATGGAGTTGGGTTTATCCCCAACCCTTGCTGTTGGAGAGAAGCGTTTAGATGTATGTAAGCATCAGGGTTTTTCAAATGTTGTCCTCTTTTAACTTTCACTTCCAGGGAGAATTGTCGGGTCCTTTCTGGGATGGTGACTTCCTCTTTGATCTGAATTTCAACTGCATAAGGTAGCAATTGAGCTGACCTAAATGCTTTTTATGGATCATCAAAGCCCATGGGATTATCCGCTAAACGGGACCAAGCTTTGAAGTTTATTAGGTCCAAACTAATGGCAAAGCGATTGAGAATGTCACTGCCTAAGTAAAAGGCGGCAGTGACGTCTCGCACGACCCAACAATTATGGACTATGCTCTTGTTGCCAATGGAGATTTTGAGCATACACCTGCTTGGCAGGAGATGTTTATAATTATGTGCTTCCAGGTCCATTTCCCATTTGTCTATCAGTTTGAATGTGGGAATGGCTGGATCTTTTGGGAGTTGGCGGAACATGGCTTCGCTGATGAAGCTCTTACCGTTGTTCACACACACTCGAGCGAGAACAGAGTCCTTCCCATCATTTAACTGGACAGGGATGAACAACTGCTCTCCAATTTGCTGAATATCAGCCAGGCTCTGAGCTGATTTCACATCTTTCTGGACTATAGGAGTGGGAGTTTCTGATTGTGGATTAGTAAAGAATTTCAGGGTGTTTCCTTCCAGTGTGGAATACCACCTTAAACTGGAAGGAAGGTTGATTTTCAGAAATAGAGAGGACCCCCCATCACCAGTCTGTTGTCCTACTGCTATTACTGTCACGTCTGGAGTTTGGTTGTTCTGGAAGTGAAATTCTACTTGGTCAGATTTTTGTTCAACCATGTGGCAGGTGCCTTTTAAACTAACATGGTTGACACTCTGTTTTAATTTTATTGGTCAGCTAGTCTGGGTCCAGAGGACCTTGTTTACACAATCTATTAGGGGTGACAACCTTTTCAGGAGGTCATTCCCTAGTAAACAAGGGGTGCCCTCTGGAGTCACTACTATGACCGGGTGTTTCACCTTGTGTCGCCCAATTTTAATGTCCAAGTCTGCTGTTCCCTCAACGGGAATTTCCTTCCCGTCAAAGTTCTGCAGTTGTCCAGGAAGAAAGGTGAGAGGAATTCGGTAATTCTCCCCCCTTCCTGCATTTAGTTCCTCAAAGGCCCTTTTGGACAGAAGGGTAGCTTGGGATCCAGTGTCCACCAGTGCCAAAATTGTACCCTGCCCCTGTACTTGTACCGGGGCATAGTATCTTCCCTCCTTCTCCTCAAGGGGGCACAGATAATGCACATTTTTGGACAACTGGTGGGCTAACTTTCTGGTTTTGTACATTGCTAGAGAAGAGATTTGGGCAGAATTCTGTGGAGAGTCTTGGGAATCTGAAAGAAAAAGTTGGCAACTGGAGATCAGAGCCATTGTGGGTTCCCCTGGTTCCGGTTCTGGGCCGCCCCCCCCTTTTTGGAGGCAGTCACCAGGATGGGTTTGAACCAGGGGATTTTGGTATTGTCGGTTCTGGGATGAGATGAGGGGCGGCGGTAGCTCAGTCTCCACATCTCCCCAGTCTGAACTGGCCTCCCTTGGGACCCATTTTTCCTTGGGAGCAGTTCCCCCGTCTCTGAAGGAAAAGTTCCTTTCCCCAGGATCCTCTGAGGATCCCTCTCCCTCAAATTTGAAGATCTGTACCTCCTCCACAAAGTGGGTCTGTTTGGGTCCTTTGTTTCTCCTACCCCCCCCTCTGCTCCTTGGGAGGCAGGCTTTCAGGGGCAGGAGATTTTGTTTCCGGTTCGTGGCTTTCCAGGGGCTGTTTACAAGTTTGGAAGGAAGCTTCCTCCAAGGCTTTACACCCCCCTTCCCCTTGTGCCTCCTCCCTGGGAACCAGTGGGTTATCGGGGTGCTGCCCCCGTCATTGTTCTGGAGCACCAGGTCCCGAGTTTGGGGCATTCTGCGGTGGCATGCTCAGCTGAGGGTTCTGTTGAGCCCTCAGTATGTGACCCAGATCTCGTGCCATATTTTGGTCCTGGCGCTCAAGTTGTGAAACCCGCTCAGGCTGATACGGGGCTCTATTTTCTCCCCTGGGCTGATCCCGGGAAGGGTAGCTATCCCTTCTCTGGTAGTACCCCTGGTTGGGAAGATTTTGGTACCCCTCCACCCTTGGCCTCCCCTCTCCCGGATTAGGTTGTCTGGGCTCAGGGAATTGGGGAAAGAAGGATGGATGATTTTGGGGCTGGAAATTGGGTGGATACCTGGGGAAAAAGTTCTGCCCAGGATTTGGAAAATTTCTGCCCTCCTTGGGGAAGTTAGGAGGGAAGTTCCCCGGGTCAGGTGCTTGGCTGGATTCCTCCCCCTTGGGCTGGAGGAGTCCACACATAACCCAGGATTGGTCGGTTTCCCTTGTAGCGGGGACTTACATAGTCAGGGGAGCGGGGGACCCCATTTGTGGGACTACCTCCTCGACTCCCTATCAGTGACTGGCCCGAGGGCCTTCTGGGCTGTGAATTATTTGGTGCAGGCAGGTTTTTAGGCCCCCCCCATCTCCAAATCTAAAACGGGGGCAACCTTTACCTCTGCCACCTTGGCAGCAGCAGGGGTGCTGTTGGTTTTGGGGTTTTTCGGCGCGTTATTTTTATTTTCGATAGGCTTCTGCACCTCATAGATCCGGGTAGCCTGTTCAATGACCCAGTCTAAAGATCTTTTCTCATGAAAATCTCTCAAGAGCTGGGTCATTATATATTTAGGGAGAGCATGGAAAAATGTATTGTCAAACTCTTTGCTGTCTGTGCGCACCCTTCTGGTGGTCTGCGCAAAAGCACGCTTTAATTCTTGCACAAACTCTTGTGGGGCCTGATCCTCCCCACATTGCAAATCGTAGGCTGCCTTGCGAGCCTCTTGAGGATTTCTGTGAACAGAAAAATGTTTCAACATGGCCGTCTTATAGGTGGACCATCTTAAATGATTTTGGTCCTCCAGCCCCGCAAAGAAACTGGAGTATTCTGGGGAGAATGTCCATTTGACGTACTGGATGCAGCTACTGCTGTCCTTCAAATGGAAAGTCTCCATCATTTGCTCATAGAGCTCCAAGTGTTCCCAAATGGAATACTTGGCGTTCTTATGATAAGGCGTGATGACACTCCTTATTGCCTTTATTTGCTTCAATGGGTCCTTAAGCAAGGGCCATTTTGCCTTATTGGCCTTTTTGGTTTGGGTAACCCTGGTCCATTCATCCTCTGACTCAGAGGCACTTCTCCCAGAGGTTCCTGTCTGATCTTCCAGGTTTTCCCGGATTCTGCGAGCCTGGGAATGGCTGGCAGAATGTGGGGACCTGGTCTCCTGTGTCCTGCGCCGTTCAGAGGAGTCTTCAGATTCCTCCTTGCTGCCAGGATTTGATGGGTAGCCCCCCCACTGACCTAACTGGGCAGGAGTTTTCAGGATGCCCTTAATGGGCCTACTCTCCTGGGGTTCCCCACTAAATTGCACTGTGCTTGGGTGCCCATACCCGGATGCCCGCCCCTCCATTCCTGGGAGGTACTGGCCTATGAGCCCCATACTTCTGGTTGGATAGTAATCTGCCATCCCTGTGGCCCGGTGCTCATGTGCGCAAGAGGACATGGGGGTGGCAGAGTCCAGGGACTGAGAGATATGAAGGCCTCTGGTACTAGGGCTCCTGAGGTTATGCTCAGGAGTCTCCCTCTCCCAGCGAACCTGGTCTATATCCGCCCCTGCTCCCTGTTGCAATGCAAGAGCCTGCGCTTTCAGTTCCTCAGTTAAGGCCTTACTAGACTCTATCAGTCTCTCCTGCATCGCTACCTGTTGTTGGAGCCTATCATTGTGCTGACAGAGAGCCTCATTTTCTCTCTGTGCCTCCTGATTGGTTCTGGAGTACTGGGCCAGTCTTTGCTGCAGGAGGGTTACCTCCTGAGTCCCTTCCCTACTGTCCTGCTCCTTTCTTGCCAGAGCATCCTCCACCCTCCTGGTGTGCTCTAACAAGTTCTGGTGTTCTTTTTGGAGGTCACCCAGTCCCTGGAGGGCCAGTTGATTTTCTTCCATTTTCCTTTTTAAATGGCAGACTTCCTGGCCTAAGGTGTCCCTTTCCTGACTAAGAGTCTGCATCTGTGCCGCCAGGTCGTCCCTTTGCCTTTGGAAGGCACCAGCTCTCTGGCGCTCCTGATCAAACTTTGCCTGGGTATCCAGGTCTTTCAGAATCAATTTATTGCTTTCTGCCTTTTCCCTATCTAGGTGGCTTTGCAGGGTGACTACCTGCTCAGCACATACCCTATTGAAATCTAATTGTTGCTCCAGCTTTTTCTGGCTCTGTAGTAGGGAGTCCAAACCTTCTTGGTACTCCTTTTGCAAGGCCAGAAATCTGGTATCCTGGTCAGCCTTTTCCTGTTGCAGGACGTCCATATCCTCTTTTATTTTAATGATATACTGCCTACTATCATTTTCTAACTCCTGGCTCCTCTGCAGCCTCTGCTCAGAAGAGACCAGGTCAGATTGGACCTTCTCTAACGCCATCTGTCGCTTATTTGCTAGATCTTGGCTTTCAGTACATTTATCCTGCATGTCTCCCATATATAGGTACAGGTATGCCGCTATCCTGGCAATCTTATTGTGTTCATCTTTGGCTTTAGGAGCCATATATAGTTCACTCAGGGCCACATGTAATGGACCCTGATCTCTCCATGTGTCAGACCCTGTTTCAGTGACCTGTTGCGCGATGGCCTGCAACCAGACCGTTTGGTCCTGGTGAGTCCACTCACCTCTCACAAATAGCTTATGTAAGAGGTGCTCCCTCGCTATTTTCATGTCTACCAAGGTTGTCATTCTAGAGATTGATCTCTGTCCTGACTTACAGAAATTAGTATTTTATTTTTGCAAAACAGACCTTTTCCTTAGAGTGTCCCTTTGAAGAGTGCTTTACAGCGTAAAACAGCGTGGTGATCCGACCGGATGTATGTATCCCGTCAGTTAGCACACTGTATTAAGCTGCACAAGTGATAGATCTAACCCAGACGTCCGGCTCGAGCCCTCAATTTGTAAGAGGATTCAATTCAACACTACAGCTAAGTCAATGCCTAGTCTGGGATACTGAATGGAAACCCTTATTGATATATCTTTATGTCCAGTTCATGAGTTCTGGATGACTACCCCTCTATAACGCCCCTCTCTTAGAATCCCCCTGACCCCACTGAGCCAAGAAGTAGTTCTGTTTTGCAAGTTTAAAAGGTTTATTTGAGAATTTAAACAATATATATATATCACACTTTATAATATCTGATAGTACACTTAGACATATGATGTTGATCAACAATGGGTAATCTGGCACTAGCAAACTTCTTTACAATCAATGAGGAGTTAGTACAGGATGGATAAAGTAGCAAAACTACTTTTATGATTTCAAGGGAAAAGCAATGAGGAATAAAATGCAGTACAGAAATACTTGATATGATTTTAGCAAAAGATAAAATAATCACTTTTTCTGTGGCAATTCACCCCCCTCCCCTATGCAATGTAAGACATGGAAGTAGATGGAAAGAGGAGCACACAGTTCTCAGGAATGCAATCAAATACAATACGTAATTCAGTTCCCCCTAGCAAGCTTAGACCACAGATAGAAGTTTGAAACACAGGCCCAAAATGCTTTTAAAAGGTGATGGCAATGAAGTGAGAAATATGCTGAAAATGGTTTTAATTCCCTTTAGGAGGTTCGGGGGAGTGGTAGCTACTTGGGATAAGTTCAGGCTCACTTTAGCAATGATTCAGAGATGGTGATTAAGAGGCAAACAAATTTTTAGCAAGGAAAGAAATGACTGCTGATGGTTACACATGGCTGGATTTTTAATCAAATCGCAAATCGCGGTAAAATTCGCGAGTGCGTGAATCATGATTGCGGAAAAAGTATAAGGAGTAGGAAGTCGGTTCTAGGCGGTTCCAGAGATACGGACGATTAAATAAAGGTAGTTTTTTGGATTTAAAGTAAACTCAAAATGACAAGTGACAGCTATGCAGCTGCAGAATTGACAAGTGACAGTGGTGCAGCTTTACAAAATGACAAGTGACAACTTCTAGGAGGCAGTTCTGGTTAGATTAAAATAGTTTGGATTAGATTATTTTAAACTAAGAGCTTATTTCTGTCACAATCTGACCTAAGTACTCACAATATATTTTGGAAGGACTGGACCTCGTCACGGATCTGATCAATCAGGCTAGCGGCACTTCACAGCGATCTGGTCTCTGGGTCTGCGGTTCTGCACGGTCTGGTCTGGTCTGGTCTGGCACTGGTCTGGTCTGTCCGGATACAGCGGTCTCTGCATGGCTCCTGGATCTCTGCACGGTCCTGGCAAAAGTTCTTGGCAAGGGATTCAAGCAGCTCGCCCGGCTGTGAGTAGCTTGCAATGATTTGAGGCCTGCTGCAGTTAACTCAGCTTGTGGTTTTAGGCCTGTGATTTAGGTTCTAAAGTATAAGTTCTAGGTTCTGGAGTATGTAGCTGGAGTCAGTCTGGAACTGGTATCTTCTGGATGTTGTGTGGTCCGGCAAAACGCTCCGCAGCAACTGGATTTGAATGTCTCTACCTGTCCCAGCAGTCTCTTTTTATGTGTTTTGGAAATGGGTGTGTGCCTGGGCCTAGCTAAGCATGCCCCTCTCTACTTGTCATTGGCCCAATTCTCCCCTCTCCCATGATTGGGGGAAGGAAATGTGAGTCAGAGTGATGCTGTAGGTTTTATGGGTCAGAGGATCCTCCCCTGGTCAGTTTGCCCACAAATCTATATTTGATTCAAATACATCCTTCCCAGATATACAATTTGTTGAAATTACATGTGCACATTATATATTCCTTATGGTCCATGCTTGTCCGCCTCTGATCTTCCTGGGGGCTTGCATTCAGAAATGGCAACATTTTGCACTTTTTAACTGATTTTGCAATATCGGACACTTACCCAAAATTACACACATGTGCGCAAGGAGTATGGACATTAATTGATGAAGTGTCAGATTTTTAACATGCAGACATTTGGAGTGACAACCTCTTTTCCGCTCGTAACCCCCCAGATCATACCACCGGGTCCTAAAACCTCTTAAAATGTGGGCAGAAAAATCACAAGAATTATGGTATCATTTAGATAATTTTGACAAATCCGCACCATGAGTTATACATCTTTCTTAAAATCATATTCTGGCCAACAGGGGTGTGTCTTCCCAGGTCACATGCTGGAGAAACCAGTCTATCCACTTTCTTTAAGCTCAGCCTGTCCTCAGAGGGGGATGCCCCTCCCCGTTTCTGCCAAGAGGAAGCCACTTTTATGACGCCCCCAATATAACATTTGCCTGAGTCCAGGACAGGCCTTTGTTCAACTCCCTGTAGCTGCTCCACCCCTAATCTAATCAGAGAGGTGACAACTCCTTTTGGCAAGGGGAAGAGTGGCTGAGCAGGTTTTAACTCCTGTCGGGGTAGATGTCAGGCAGAATTGGAATCTCTTTAAGCCAGTTTTTAGCTGCATGTCATTTTTTTGTTCCCAGTTTAAATCACTTACGATTTTTACATACACATTAAATAATTACTTCCTTCAAGTCATTTCAGAATATAGTTTTACATTGTATCCACCTCTTAGCAAGTCTTTCCTTGGTCTGGTTTTGTTTCATTTGTTCAGTTTTACACAAAAGTGTGGTGGTTTGAAAACGCCGGCTTTCTGATAGTGGTGAGTACTGGTAATGCAACCTTTTTTGGGATTTAAGAAAATGAATTCCCCACAGTTCTGGGTTGCTTTTGGCAATCAGCATTGCCATTCCCAATGGTTTCAGGCTACTGTGTGGGTAGCCCAATGGTGGTTTTAGGCAGTGCCCTCCTGTGCTCACAACATAGGCAAAAATGGGTGGCAGCCTATTCTTCCTGCATTTCCCTGTGCATTTTCTGGGAAGTTCTGGCCATCATGATGTTTCCCATGCCAGTACTGCACAGTTTTCCTATTCTGGCGTACATGTGGGCTTTTTGGCCATCTTGGATTTTCTAAGCCCACAGCACCAAATGTTGCAGCATGATAGCTCAAACGTGGGTCAGGACACCCAACAGCTTATACGTATCAATGGTATAGACACTAGAGTTGAATTCCGAACAGACCTCCAAGATGACGAGAACAAACATCTATGTGACATTGCCCATTCATCCATCTTGGAACTCTGTGCTGAATCGTTCCCGGGACTTTGCTGAGGTGCATAAGGGTTTGATCAGTGTCCAGCCCATGAGCTTCAGAGCCAATCTCTGCTGGGATAGGTTGAATTTAAACAAGTACCTCGGCTGTGATCCATGTGTCAGAAAAAGAACTGTGACTGGGTATGAGCCTAGATAAAGAGATCCGAGTGACTCCTTTATATTGTGCGAGATGTGAATGTGGATCCAACTGCAAAGGCTTCTCTGCGGGCTGAAGAGCTTCATGGCGTGTGCATAATGAGGCAGGATCGGTCATCGCGTGAGCTGAAAAGAAAAAACTCCCTACAGGAAGATAGATTTTGAAATTCATAACATGCAAATTTATTTCAGCCATCTAAGGAAGACCAATTTGCTAAAGTGAGGTGTTCCATTCAGGTGTGACCCATGCAAATTTTCAATTTGTCTGTAACTCTGCTCTCCTCTTCAGGCACATAAAGGGGAAATGTGTGTTCATCTGCGAATTGAATGTCAACAGGAGGCCTTTGAAGTTAGCAGCTCAGTTTTCCTGAAGACTCTCTAACAGTGGAATTGTGAAGTGACTCAAAGTTTCGGAAGTGGAAGATGTTATCGCCACAACTTGTGTTGGGTGCGATCATACCAGCAATTGAATGTGCAATCGGGATTGTAGTGAATACCATTATCATAGTTGTGAATGGGATGGACTGGGTGAAGAGCCATTCTCTCACCTCTGCCGACATCATCCTCACCAGTTTAAGTGTTTCCAGGTTTTGTCTTCTGTGGCTATTTTTTCTGGATAGCCTCTTCTATGGACTGTCGCTTGCTTGGACAAATACTGTTGTATATTTTAACATCGCAATCGTCCTTTGGATATTCTTCGACTACACCACTCTCTGGTTCGTCGCCTGGCTCTGTGTCTTCTTATGTTTGAAGATTGCCCACTACTCCAACCGACTCTTCATACATCTGAAAATAAACATCCCCAAACTGGTCCCCTGGCTCATTCTTGGATCCGTACTATTTGCTTCACTGACCAGTATTCCATTTGCCTGGATGTCTTATAACGCAGATGTTCACAACTCATCGGATGTCTCCTCCCGGAACTCCACCATGGAGGCCTCAATCATAAATGTACATTTTCTGTATCTCCTCCTGACTCTATTCATACTCTACTCACCACCTTTTTCTATAATATGCATCTCAGCTCTCCTGCTAGTCAAGTCTCTCTGCTCTCACACCATAAACATGGGGCGAAGTGGCGAAGGTTTCAGGAATCCCCGCCTCAATGCGCACTTCTATGCAATTAAAATCATCATATCTTCCAGCTTGATCTATGTCTCTTATGTTATCTCAGCAATCCTCGGCTTACCAGGTGTATTACCACCCGATAGTGATGGGTACCTGGTTCTGAACGCGTTAGTGTGTCTCCTTCCAACCGTGCACTCCATCACCGTGATCCTGGGAAATTCCAAACTTAAAGGTTTCTTTGCTAAGATCTTCCATTCTCCCATCATGTAAAGTGCACTACAGTCAACGACACTTCCTAGAACAAGCGAGGAGTAAAAATAAGGAAACCCTGAAAGAATGAAGATCTGGATCCTGTGAATGACTAAAGCTGGGGTAAAGTTGCACCATCTGCCACTGCCCTATTAGGCTTTAATCAGCACTGGCAGACATCTAGAGGTGCCCACACATCCTCAGCTCCAATTCCCGGGACTGACCTAGACATGTCTAAAGGCCTTCACTCTCTCTCTCATTTCCAGGATGCGTTTTATTTTTCATGTTTCATGAACTTTTATGCAGCGAAAAAGTTGTGTATTCTTTGTATGGGAAATACTTCGCAAATTGAAAAGGGTGTTGCTTTGTAAAAGCTTTCACATGCGTAATAAACTTTCGAAAACGGCTTCATGGCATTGCATGGAATTGTTCATTTTTTAAAAGATCTAAAACCTGTGTGCATCACAGATGAAACAATCAAAATACAGAATAAAAAGATTATGTTCTCATTAATATAATGCCACCGGGCAATGTAGACACCAGACCTTTTTTGTTAATACAAAATGCCAGCAGCAGATCCTTTATTTCTGGGGAAAGTAATCAGTTAATGGAGGTGAAAGCTGTAAGTGGGATGTTATGAGAACCACATCCGCACCACAGTGGTCACCTCTGTGCACTAGAACTCTAAGGAGACAGATCTTTAACTGGGGAGTTGTCACCACACATGTCTATTAAGAACAACAAAGTTTTATTTCTAAAACTGCGAAATTGGAGGTAGCCTTCAAAGCTCTAGGTGCGCTACCTGAGAGATGTCTATGCTTGGTTTGATGAGAAAACAAGAGGAATTCCCTCTTTAAATGTTTGCTGTAGCCTGGATTGTTGGACTGAGTGGGAGAGGATGACCTCAGTGCATGATCGGGAACACAGCACTTGCCTTTGAGAATGAGGAACAGGGCACTTTGATGATGTTTAAATCCATGACTCAGCATAAATCCCTTGAACCTGACTCTGCAAGTCCCCAAGAGTCGATGGAGGGTATTTAAAGGGATTTATGTTTCTGCATCAACTTCACTCAAACTGCTGTACATCCTGCGGACTACACCTCCCAAATTAGAAAAGCGTTGCTGCTCCCGAATGTGGCTCTGTGCCACATTCCGCCACCGGTTCCTGCCTGTCACTTGTATGTTGCCGTTTCTTGACTGTCACTTGTATGCTGCTGGTTCCTTCCTGTCACTTGTATGTTGCTGATTCTTGACTGTCACTTTTATGCCGCTGGTTCCTGCCTGTCACGTGTATGTCACCGGTTCCGGCCTGTTACTTGTATGCCACCGGTTCCTAACTGTCACTTGTATGCCGCCGGTACCTGCCTGTCACTTGTATGCTGCAGTTCCTGACTGTCAGTTGCATGCCACCAGTTCCTGACTGTCAATTGCATGTCGCTGGTTCCTGCCATGCTAGCACCTCCAGGTAGGGTGTTGCAGTAGTCGAGCCTTTCCATGATAATAGCTCACACCAATTTTTCACAATTTGTCTTCGAGACAAATGGACAAATCTGTCTTAGGACTCTGAGGTAGTAGTTAAATGTCTTCATAGAATAATTGACCTGGGCGTCAGCATTGAGCGTGGCCTCCATGTATGTACCACAGGCTTTAACCTTTCTAGTTACAGGTACAAGGCCTCCACCAATGCTGAAGCTGCCATATTTCTGTCCTAGACCATCATGGGTGTGTTTCGATCCATATACCATAAAATTCAGTTTTACTAGCATTTAAACAAAGCCAGTTTAAAGACATCCAGCCTTTGATGAGTAAATACATTTCGTTTAGTTTTTCCTGGTCTACCGCATGGTCCTCAGTGAGTTCGGGAGATAGCTGGAAATCATCTGCATAATTTGCAAAAAAGACCCCCAGCTTCTCAATTTCTTCACACAGTGGCTGGTTAAAAATGTTAAAAAGGGATGGGGATAAACAGGCCCGCGGTGGCACATCACACATAATTGGTTCGGAGTCTGAGGAGGCCTGTGCCCAGTGGACTCTGAAATGATTCCATCCAAGACACAGTTTCCTGTGAGAAGCCACCGATGTCAGTCAGTCTGTGCAACATCCTTTTGTGGTCAAGGAGGTTGAAGGCTGCTGATAGATCTAATAAAATCAGCAGTCCCGAGCCACTCTTTTCCAGTGCTGGAAACACATGGGTTTGAAGATCCAACAATGAGCTCTCGATCCTGTGGGCACGCCGGAAACCGGGCTGTTTATGATGAAGAAGGCCAATGGCTTATACATAGGACTGCATTTGTATGGCGGCCACTTTATCAATAACCTTAAGAAGAAAGGGAGTATTGGTAATGGGCCTAAGGTTTGTGGGATCCTTGGGGGTGTCCAGCTCTTGTTTTTTTACAAGGGAAGTGGCAGCCACATCCTTGATGGTCATACGGATCAAACAATGTGCAATGGGGGCATTTATAAATCTGCTCAAAAATGGCTTAAATAGATCATAATGCTCAAGAATAATTTTGTAAGGTAGAAAATCTCCAGGACAGCTGGTAGGATGCATGTCTTTCTGAATTTTGAGAACCTCGTTTTCTATGAACTTGCATAAGGGAAAAAACTGTGGGGGATTTTTAGTAGTTTGTCTCTTTCCTCCCATGGTTTCATAAAGTTCCAAAACATCTAGCCGGTCCAGGTCTTTCTGTATTCTGGACCGTGCTAAGCTGATTTTATCGGAAATCGCTTTTTGGAACTTAACACAGTCGTCTTTTTCCAGGTTTATAGTTTGGTTCAGGGCCTTAGGTTTTTCCCAAGTTTTAAACAACCTAAAAAGCTTTTTAGTTAGTTACTTGCCTTAGTGATTTGTTTGTTATAGTAGTTTTGTTTTGCCTCCTGTATCTTGAGTTTATATTCCCTATCCCTTAATTTCCAAACCTCTTTATTCTTCAGTACTTTATCTTTGTGCCAACTATTTTCAGCCTGCCTTTTCTTTTGTTTGAGCAAGATGACTTCCGGGGTAAACCGCTTCTAATAGTTAGGGCATTCCCTAACACTTCTAAGTTTAATCAGAGCAAACTTGTTTAAAAATTGTTCAATATGCATGTTATAGTTCCTTACTAAAGAGTCAGGAGTATCTTTGTCCACAGTGTTTGACATCAGTCTACTCAAACATTTGTCCAGCTCAACGGCCTTAACTGTTCGGTAGTAGGTAGGGTCCCTTGCACTCTCCCACTCCACTTAGTGATACATTGCTGCGTTTTTCTGAAGCCTTCTCTTGGACTCTCACAACCCTGATCTTCCCACGGTTTTGAGAAACAGATCTCACACTCACTCAGTAAACCCGGGACACGACACAGGAAGAAGCTGTATGTACAGGGTGGAGGCAGCAGAGGTGTCATTATGTCTAGACTGTACCACCAAGAGCCCTGTTAACATGCTTCGGGCTAAATTCACAGTTTTGGAACATGTTTAAAATAGACATAATGGAGTTCTTTGGGACAGAAGTATGACATTGGCCGCGATTCATAGAATAAAATAGCACTGAAAAATGGGTGCTTGCGTGCCAAACACGAGCAAGCGCTTGTTTGTTGATTCGTGGAACACATTGTGCGTGGCTTACTGGAGACTTGCGCTGAATCCACGTGGATCCAACACATCACTGCGACAACACAAATGCCTTCTAGCTCAGTCACCTAAAAAGGGGGCGGAACACGTGGAATGGAGAACAACAAGTGTAAATGTGGGTGTTACGTGGGAAGTACCACAGTAAAATACTTGCAATGCCCACATGCGCACTAACAACATGTATTCATGGAATTGAACAGGGCTCTCCGGCGCGTGGAAAAAGACGCGCAAATCCTGTAACACAACCGCAACTCGAAAGCTGGCGTAGGCGTCACTGCACACTAAAAACAATGCATAAAAAGTGCATGCAAAAGCCAACGCGCATACACAGCTATGATGAATGTACCATTTTTCGCAGCCATGATCGTGGGACACCGCAAGAGGAGGAGGATAGCCAGGGCATGCATTTTTTTACCCAGGACCAGCCTTTATGGGATGCCTGATGACCAGGTCCATGGAAGGTATAGGTTTCCACCTCATATCATATAAGACCTGGTCACGGCTTAGGAGGATGAACGCACATCGCCCACCTGTGCTCCCAAGCACTGAGCCCCTTGGAAAAGGTGCTCAATGTACTGCATTCTTTGACCGCTGGGTCATTTCAGTGGACAATTGCCTTTCATAGGCCATGCAGTCATGCTGCCTACACTCAGTTTGCAGGCACATATATATGCACAGAACACCCCCAGAAAGGCAGGCTGTGGTCCAGGAGTTTTACGGGGTGACGCACTTTCCTAAAGTGTTGGTGCCATCGATTGCACCCAAGTGGCCCTCCGTTCACCTAGGGCCACAAAGCACATCTATCACAATTGCAAGCACTGGCATTCCATCAACGTGCTGTCATGATCCCAGTAAATGAGCACAGTTCCCATTCAGGCATACACGGGCGAAGCAAGGGACATCACATCAGTCAGCAGGTCAACAGTGGGAACAAGCCTGCCACAAATGGCATTTGTACCCTTCATAGCATGTGCACCCATATGCTCTCATAGTGATTGAAGTGTTTTTTATACACTAAACATGGCCGCTGCTAGGTCCATTGATAAGTTACAGCACATTCTATACCTATTGTAGAGGGAGCTACTTAAGCCCGCATCTTCCAAAGGTATTTCTTCTACAGCTTTCTGAGAACCTGCAAAACAAAAGGTATTTCATTAACAAACAAACTTATAAATAAGAAATACCTTATTCAAGAAAATTGCCACAAGATGTGAGACACCAACATCATGGAAGAGTGCTATTATTGTTCCAGTGTTTAAAAAAGGCGACAGACTAAATCCGGCACACTATCGCCCGATTGCGCTTCTCGACGTTTTAAGCAAGGTTTATGCTACCATGTTAAAAGATACATTTCTAAAATGGTCCCAACAAAATCACTTTATTGACCAAAGACAAAGTGGCTTTGTGAAAGGAGTTGGATGCAGCCTGAATCTATTCATTGTTAATACCCTGAAAATGGAGGCTATACGAACTGGGACCAAGATTTACTTGGCAGTAATTGACCTATCACAAGCCTTCGATAGTATAGATAGGGAAATACTATGGGCAAAACTTGAAAAAACAATGTGTCCTCCAAGCCTTCTTGCCGCAGTAAAAGATCTGCACACTGAGACAAATGTCAGAATACGACTTGATTGCCAAGGGAAATTGTCAACACCAATCCTGACTTTTCGAGGTGTAAAACAAGGATGTCCACTTGCCGCCATTATTTTCAACTTCTTTCTTCATGATATTGACCAAACAATTAACGGAGAGGGATCATTTTCACCAAAAGTTAACGGGTCACATGTGAGTCATCTACTTTATGCAGATGACTTAATTTTGTTAGACCTAACTCCAATTGGTCTACAACGGAAATTAACAGCATTGGTACGTTATGTTGAAAAAAATGAACTATGCATAAATGCTGCAAAATCGGAAATCCTTGTATTAAGAGATCTGCGTGGTCAAAAAACCATCACGCAATCCACCTTTAAATGGCATATAGGAAAAATACAACTTCACTCTATCACTGATACCAAATACCTAGGTATGAGGATTAGTTCCAGTTTGAACGACGCTCCATGGGTCGAACAAACAAAACTGAAGAGCCGACAACTGACTACACAGGCTATGGTTTTACATAAAAAATATGGCCGGTATTCCATGCTTCCAGTTATATCTTTTTTCAAACAAAAAGCTATCCCAGCCTTAATTTATGGGGCAGAATGTGCTTTTGGCTGTTCATCCGATTTGTGGAACTCGATCGAAAACATCTTTTGGACTAAAGTCTTTGGTTTACCTAGAAGTACTCCCTCTGCATGTATACGGTATGAGCTGAGTTTAACATCTATCAATGCAAGAGTGACCTGGAATACATTGACCTTGTTTCGTAAAATGTCTCTTAAAGATCTCACCTTGCAGTTTAGAATTCTTTCAAATCCAGGAGAAAACAACAAAAACTCTGTACTGTATTTATGGGTGCAACGATGTAGAAACGTGCTTACAGAACTAGACACAGACCTCGAAACACTACATAATAATCCTGATCATGTCAAAAACAAACTATGGAGATGTGATTGGTGTGAGACTTGTGATCTTAGACGCACCTATAAACTTATGCAAGATGCTCCTGGTGAAAAACGAGCGTTAAACGAGATACATATTCCTTGGAAACAATTTCCTGATGAAAGGAAAAGAAGACTTTATATGATGTTTCGTCTCAATATCTTTAAAACTCGCGAAAGAACTAACCATTGGGCAAAAAATGAGTTGCATTCCGATCTTTGTCGATTGTGTAACGAAACGAAAGAAACTTTACAACATCTTGTTCTATTCTGTGTGGGTCTCACTGAAGATAGAACTCGTCAATTTGGAAGTATCACGTCGGAAAGATCGACTTATCGTGTAAAAGACTGGTGGCAACTAATGTTCGATGCAACTGATCAAAGACTAATTTTGGCGCTAACTTTTTTCTTGGAAGCAATGGCCTCACGACTTGAATATCTTGAGGATGTAAGAACAAACAACTTAGAAACTTTGATCATGCCTTGTGACTAATCACTGCTCCAAGTTTATGCTCCTGTGGTCGTATTTGATGTATGAAGTTTGGATCGATCGATTGTGAAGTTTTGTAATCCGCTTGCGTTTGTCTGATGGTTTCTACTTTCCTTTTCTGTTTTTAAAGGTTTATTATAAACCATATAAAAAAAAAAAGAAAAAAAAAAAAAAGAAAGAAGAAGTTTAAATGAGTTACATACCAGAAGTTTCTTCGAGTTTTCTCTGCTTAGTGATTACCGTGCTCTTCCCTGAAGGCTGCAATTACTCCATATAGACGAGCTTACATTTGTTAAACGTTTCTTCATTCTGAGTAACGCGCAGCGATTCCGCAGCCATTAACCTTTTCCGAAATTCCAGAACCTGCAAGATTAAGGGAAAATATTAGAAAGAGAGATCTCTCCAACGTAGGTACTATTCAAAATCTAGCAAACTATACTATTTTCACCAAATACTTACCCACGACAACTCTAGGAAAGCAAGGACATCATAAAGACAAGAGTATATTGAACACTGCAGCCTTCCAAGTTAAAAGTACTTCATTCCGTAGAATGGATGGAGAGCTCCACAAAACATAAACACAGGTGAGAAGGGAGGGATTACCAAAGGCACACTGCTCTACAGTAATTTCTGAGAAAATAGATATTATAGTAGTTCTATTGTTATTATTGTCATTCACACAGAAAAGGAATCCTAAAAGTGCCCAAGTAACAGATCAACTTGCTGAGAAGGCATTACGTTCCCGAGGAAAGCGTTACAGAACGCGAAGCCAGTCCTTAAAATACTCCACCTGAGCATAATGGGGACACGGGAATTGACAATTTATCCAAGCTTTTGGGAGAGTTAAGGGCATGCAGCTAGGTCTGAAACCAACTCTCTTAGAAGAGAGTTGGTGGTTAACAGAGAGCACACTGAAGAATTGGGTCGCCAATTGCTTCAGTCCCAAGCAGGGCAAGCACCACTTCCTAGTGGGGTTTCACAAGGTCACCTTACCGCTCCCAGAACTCCTCTACAAGTAGTTATACCCAGGCACATTTCACAAGCAGCCCCAGAGAGATTTACAGGGGACCCAAGGCGTTTTGCAGTTTTTATGAACCAATGTAATTTACCCTTTCTATGTAGACCTGGGGTATTTCCTTCAGATCAGGCCAAGGTGGCATTTGTGTTGTCATATCTGGGTGGACATGTTGCAGAATGGTCCATACCCTTAGTTAATGGAGATGATCCATTACTGAGGAATTTTCCTGGTTTTCGGCAGGAGTTAGAGAAACGTTTTGCTCATCCTGCTCAGGGACAAGCCTTAGATATGAGCTGCTCTCTCTACGCCAAGGTAACCAAGAATTGTTGGTTAAATAGCCTCCTCTAATCGATTAATGGCAGAGACCAATTGGCCTAAGGAGAAGAGAACCACACTGTTTTATCAAGGATTGAGAGGAGAACTCAAAGATATTTTAGCACAAGCAGTGAATCCTCCTACAGGTTGTGCTGAATTTATAGACCTTACAATACAGTTGGATCACCGTTTCCAGAACTGGCACTTTGATCGGGCAAGATCAGATGCTAGACCACTTTATTTTTGTTCAAAAGACTCTGGAACTTGTCCAATGACTGAAAGTCATCCTGAGCCAATGCAGTAAGGAGGTGTTCAGGGTCCCATATCTAAGGAAGAAAGAGACAAACGAAGACAGCAGAACTTATGTCTCCATTGTGGTTCAGCAGGTCAACATTTGCGAAACTGTCCAGTGAAACCACCATGGAAACCAGTGGGAGCAGTAGACAAGGTGGACAGGAAATTCACAGAAAATGAACAGCCGGAAAACTCCAACGCCCGACAAGTGTAGAGGGCGAATTGTCGAACCAGAAGAAGAAAATTCAGATCTTTCATTTGACCTTCAACCTTACAAGCTATATGCTCTGGAAGCATATGTGGACAGTGTTGTGATTGGAAACTACATGGATTAGGAACTAGCAGGCAATATGGGCATTGGTGTGCACCCAAAGGCTGTGGTAGAAAATGTCACTGCAGTAGATGGTACTCAACTAATATCCGGACCAGTGACAAAGTGTACTGAAGTTTGCACCTTGCTTTGCCAGGAGGGACATCAGGAAAATATCTCGTTTGACCTAATTAGTGCTCCACAGTTTAAAGTGATTTTTGGAATTCCATGGCTAGA
The DNA here is from genome assembly GCF_040938575.1 of Ambystoma mexicanum. Classification (NCBI taxonomy): domain Eukaryota; kingdom Metazoa; phylum Chordata; class Amphibia; order Caudata; family Ambystomatidae; genus Ambystoma; species Ambystoma mexicanum. The sequence continues at coordinate 191,209,075 of NC_090927.1, read as the reverse complement.
GAAACTGTTAAGCTCACCTGATATCCCCGGGGGCATCTAGAAGGCTCTGAGATCTGGAACCCTGGATGCGTAGTTGCCCAGTGCTGAATAATGAATCTGCAATTACAGAAGGGAGGATTGGTGGTAACTGTCTCTAATGGGTGAATCTCCCACCTCCCTCTGACCGATTCCCTTCCCACCGGGTTCCTTTCTCACCTTAGTTATTTGTAGGGTACGCTATCCGTCCTGCGTTTCTTGTGCAGGGGCGCTTGACGTTTGTTGGTGAGCTGCCCGAGTTGCATCACTGGTGCAGTACGCCTTCCTTGGGCCCAGGCCTGCTCTGACCCCGAATCTGCTGGTAGGCAGGTAATTTTGTTAATTGTAAGTCTTTGTTCTGTTTATGGTGGGAATTCGTTAATGTCTTTATCTCCTTCTTTTCGGGTGCGAAGGTCTTGATGCTGGCGTGCTGATGGAGAGGCATGTTTCTAGGTAAGAGAAAGCGCGGAGCGCCGCGCCTTTATTGTCTTTTGAAGCTAACCTGTGTTTTCCTCTTCTTCTCCTCACAGGCTGCTGTGGTGCAGTGAGAAGATGAGAGCGCGATAAAAAACAGCCCCCGGAATCCGTTAAGGTATTACAGCGCTGTGCGGTTGTTTAATATTGAAAGCGAACCTGAATATATCTCTTTTCCTTTGCAGATGTTGCTGTGATGCTCCGGATGGAAGCGTGACATAGCGCGATGCAATTAATTTAAGACTAATGGAATTTCGATGTTTTGGAAGCGCGCATTCTAATATTGTTTTTCCCTTTCTCGTTATGGCAGGTCGCAATGTTCGAACAGCAGCTGTGGTAGCGGTTCGCCGGAAGTCCTTAAACTAGTACTCACAGGTGAGTGATGTTTCTTCTTCTCTCGGTTTCCACAGATTTCTTCTTCTCTCGGTTTGGACATGGTGAGCGTCACGCTGCTGGTTGCAGAATAACACGAAGCATGTTCTGCATGTTCTGCAGTCAGGGTGTGGTTTATATATCCCAGGTAAAGTAGTACCAGGGAAAGTAGTTCCAGGCCTGCCACACCCAAAACACTACAACGCATGGCTTGGTTCTTAGAACTAGACTGTGTGGGTGCTTTCATGTTGGAGTTAAAGGCCCATGTACATAAATGGGACCTAGTTTGAACAGCCCTTCCTTCCTACATATAAGCCCTTTTGCAGTGGTTTTAAGGCCCTCATGGTTCTGGTCGGAGCCTGCTTGTGGCAAAACTTGTGCCCCCTCACTGTGGTCATGACAGAAACATAATCCACAGATTGATTGGCGTGCCAAAACCTTAGTTTTTACTGAGGAATGCAGGTATTCCTGCTATGTAAACGATGGCACCTTTAAAGAAGTTCCAGTGACTTTATGTGAAAATCCCACCTTAGGGTTGCTAGAAACCCTTGCGCCGGAATATCAAGATTTTCAAGAAGTATTCGAGGAAGAACAGGCTAACGTGTTGCCTCCTCATCGGCCATATGATTGTCAAATTGATATGATCCCTGGTTCAAAAACCCCATGCAGCAGAATGTATGCCCTAAACGAACAAGAAAATATTCATTTGAAGACCTATTTGGATAATTACCTTGCTAATGGTTTTATTCGGCCCACTAAGTCCCCCATGGCATCTCCTCTGTTTTTCATGGCCAAGAAAGAAGGGCACCTTCGTACTTGTATAGACTACTGTGCCCTCAACCAGATCACAATCAAGAACCGGTACCCCCTTCCACTCATTCCAGTGTTATTGGATAAAGTTAAGGATGCTAACATTTTTACTAAACTAGACCTTAGAGGAGCTAACCACCTGGTGAGAATCAAAAAAGGAGATGAATGGAAGACTGCTTTCCGCACAAAATACAGATTGTACGAGTACCAAGTCATGCACTTTGGCTTATGCAACGCCCCAGCAGCTTTCCAGAAATGTATGAATGATGTTTCATGTGAATTGCTAGATAACTTGACGACATTCTCATTTATTAACTCGGTCCAAGAACACATAACCTATGTAAGAGCGGTACTCCAGAAACTGCGACAACACAAGCTCTTTGTCAAACTAGAGAAATGCTCCTTTCATGCGACCTCAGTGGAGTTTTTGGGATTCATCCTGTCACCTATGAGAATCCAAATGGATAACCAAAAAGTTGGCGCAGTTCTAAATTGGCCTTCCCCTACATCAGTGAAAGCAGTTTTTTAGGATTTGCAAATGTTTACAGATGCTTTGTTGCAGGATTTTCATAACTAGTCCACCCAATAACTTTGTTATTGTGAAAGCACAAGACATTCTCCTGGACCAAGGTACCAGAAGAGGCTTTCCAGACATTGAAAGAAAAATTTACTTTTTTGGCCTCCAGGGGGTGCACGGATGAGCTCTTCCTCCATGTGAGCTCTGCCTCTGTGGTCCGTAAAGTTTTCTTGAGCCCCCACTTCTGGACCCCCTGGCAGAAAAGTGAGTCAGAGCTGCATGAAAGCGCCCCCCCACACTACAAAAAACACGGAGAAAATCAGGATGAAATTCCTAGAGAAATCATCGTGTGTACACGAAGGCCCAGGAACTGTAGCTGAACGAAAAGTGCACCCGATGTGGGCGCACATTGTAGCCTGAAGAACAATCACAACATCTCGTAATCGAACTCTGGCACCTCACTGGGGAGCTCTGGGAAGTCCGTTCTCATGGCCCGTTCTACGTAATTGAAGCACAGAAGGAGACAGCTTCTGCAGAAAAGGAGGTAGGTGCGGTGCGCTGGGGAGCTGCGGTGTCCCGGAGATTGTGGAGGCGAACCCTGCAAAGACCCCTATCCCCGCGCCGCTCCACCTGCGCTGAGTGGCCCGCTTGGTGCGTCCTCCAGCCTTGGTGGGTTACGGCTTTGGAACGCCCGAAAGACTGCAAGCACCAGTCATTTGCTGGCCCACCTGTTATAACGAGGGGATGCACGGGGGACGTCCTATGAGCATGGCTGACCCCGGGCGGACCCCGCGGCTCTGGCTGCGCTGTGCCGCGCTCCCTGAGCAGACCTGACGAGCCATACAAAGTACCCACTACCTGAAGAGCACATTGGGCGGCAACATAATTCCGTTGTTATAGCCGGCGGCCCTATCCTACCCAACAAGGAATACAGCAAGTGGCTGTCGCCTGCCCTCCCTAGTTGCTTGTGCTCCCTAGACTGGTGTTAAAGAACTCACGAGGACTACGAATTCATCGCAAGCACTGCATCTTGGACAAGGCCACTTGGAGAATTGGAGAAGGGCTTCTAATTTTATCGTTTCACATGAGGAACGGATTGCATCATATTGAACGTTATGCACTGCAAGGAATATGGGATCATCTGCCCAGTATAGGAGCTCGATTCTGTAGGTGGAGTTGTGCACCACTGATGCCCTGACAGGCCTCACTGTCCTGGACACAAGCAGGCCCCCGCTTCCTCACATCGGCAAGGGGAAGATAAGAAATAAGAAACAAAGTCCCCTATTCCACAAATGAAAACATTGCTATAATTGCTCTTAGCCGGACACTGCCTTTATGGTATCTGATTAGCTGAACTACGACACAGAACTACAGGTCTGTCAGGGAGATACTGCGGACTTTGCCCAAGATAACAGAGGAGGGTTGGTGAAGAAGGGATTCCCTTTCTATAGCCTGGAGTTCCCTATTACTGCAGCTGGACTCGCCTGGGTGGGGTATCAGTGTGGAGCCCCGTGGCTCCCCAGCCTCTGTCATCATCCTAAAAGTCTGAGTGGTCTCCGCTTCTGGACCCTCCTTCCTGGAATCAATCTGGAGGCGTCCGACCTCACCCGTCCTGAGACGAGGTAACACAAATTCATAAAACCTCACGAGTGGGACCCCGCGATCCCCTGCACACGGCAGTACAATGGGCAACAAGGGCAGCCCACAGGAGACCGACTCTTTGTCTTACGACTCAAAGGCATTCCCGATTCGCAACAGACACCCCACACCACCCATATACAATTGTCCTGACCACAGCACGTATGCCCCACGGCACCCCGGGACCCTTGGTGACACTGTTGGAAATCCCTCGCAATCAGGCCCTGACGTGCACCCACTGAGACGTGGCGAACGTCCACAAGAGATCTATTGTTGTTCTACCTCGACGAACTGACCCAGGGATGATTACTCGATTCTTTGCTGCCATTGACCGCATGAAACATGGGGAAGGCAGCGCCCCCCGCCTTCTAAAGATGCGCATCCACCAAACTCCATACTTGAAGAAAAACGACAGTCTGAGTCCACCAGTGCCTTTGTGTATTCCCCAGAACATTAACTCTCAAGTCCAACGAACCTCGTGCACATGAACATTAAAGAGAGGCTTGCACGTTATATGTTTTCCCCGCACAAAACTGGCAACGATCCCCTCCCCGACGTTGAGATGGCATCTTCTGGTCCTGAAGCTGCTGCAACTAAAGCTGATGTTGCCGACCTGCTATCCAAAATGAAGAGTATGCGGGCTGATATCAGTGGGAGGATAGACAAAATAACTCACAGGATTGATAAAATGGAGGAAAGGTTGGAGGAGGTGGAGCACAATTAGACATCCTTGTCCACACTGGAAACACAACAGATTTGCGGACATTGAAATGAGGGAAGAAGAATTTTGCCTGAAAGTCAATGACCTCGAAAACCACAAACGACCCAATAGCATTTGCATTTTTGGTGTTCCCGAAAGGGAGGGGGAAACAGAGCCAGATTTAAAAAGAACTTTACATACGCTCCTAAAGCTACAGTTCGAGGATGACTCTGTGAATGAGCCCAAGCTCGACCGCATCCATGGCACAGGTGGCTCAGCGGCAGGCTCTAGAACGATACTGGCCCGATTCCACAATTATTCAGATAAAGCCAGAGTCCTCGAAAAAGGCCAGAAGCGGTACGCAGATTCTCATGGACGCAGCAAGTTTATCCATCTATCAGGACCTCTCCTCTCTTACCTTGGCCATGAGAAGGAAATGCCTCCCACTCACCAAATTCCTAAAAGAGAAGGCGATACGGTACAGGTGGGGAATACCCCTTATCGCTGACTTTTGAATGGGAGGGAAAGACAATACGGCTGAAAACAGAAAAGGACATTAGCAATTGCATAACAGACCTAGTCAGAGAGCAAGAAGGAGGATCGCTCCCTGAAGACAGAAGAAACAGAGACAGAGAATGGAGGGACCTAGACGCAGAAATATCCCTGGTTCGCGGAAGTTCAGGAAGATGAACGCCTCTCCAGACATGGAACATTGAACTGTTTGTTACAAAATGGAGATGTTGTGGAGATCTCGACCCAGAAGGACAATTCATAGTTCTCCCTCAGATCAAGGGCTCCTTCCTTGAATTCGAACACGATAAAGCGATGAACAGGAATGATAACAATGTGAAACAGTAAGATTATTATGGGACCGAAGGTGGTGTGAACCTGGTGGGAGGGCTAGGGGTGTCAAGAGGGGCTCATTTTTATTAAAAGTGTTATGTTGTTAAAGGACCAAAAGTGGTACAGTCTTCACTGGTGGTCCGAAGCTAACTGGGTGAGGTTAACTCGGCTGGATCGGATGCTGCAATGGGGGGTCAGTGGGAGGGGGAAGGAGGGAGAGGGAACAGGTCAAGGTGGGTAATTGCACTGGTACATGCAGAGTCATACTCCTGAGGTTGAAAGTTCATTGGATACGGCCTATAGAAGAACACCTGAATAGCGACAATGTCTATGACAGCTGATAGCTTGGCAGGCAAATCTGGATTCATCAAAGCTGGCACCCTAAATGTTAAGGGACTTAACTCCCCCACTAAAAGATTGTTGGTTTCTCTGGAATTTAACAGGGCCAACCTAGACATACTATTTTTACAAGAGACCAGATACATACGCGGAGAGGAACGCAAGGTCTTGTATGCCAAAATGGGATATGAATACTGGGGGTCGGGCCCCTTGCGAAAAGCAGCAGTGGGCATTTTGGTCCGGAAAGGTCTACAGTTTGAAATCATGAAGAAGTGGTCAGATGTTGGGGGTAGAGCCATCGTCCTGGTAGGAAGATTACACAACACTACTCTCACTTTAGCATCCCTTTATGCGCCGAACACGGGACAACCCCACTTTCTGCAGCAAGATTATGCTTGAGGCCGAAGGTGAGGTCATTCTAGGAGGCGATTTTAACATGTGAGCAGATCCCGCACTTGATAGACAAGCCGGCAATTCAGCCTCTAATGAGCCAACTGATGGGGGTCGCACTGAGGTGATCAAAATGATGGGCTTGTATGGGTTACATGATATCTGGCGCCAGGTCCATCCCCACCGTACTGGCTACACATTTTACTCCGCCCCACATTCCACATTTACGAGGATAGATTACCTGTATCTCACCCTAGGTTTAAAGGAAGCAGCATCTGCCTCAGAGATTTCGCCGATCTCCTTGTCGGACTATGATATGGTCACCGCTGATATCAGCCTCCTGGCCCTTCCGCACAGAAACTCAAAATGGCGGTGTAATGAGTCACTGTGGAAGGACCAAGTCTTTCATGAACAGCTAGCGAAAGAGATTTCTGAGTACTTTGAATGAAATGATACAGGGGAGGTAGCCAAAAACACGGTCTGGGAGGCCGGGAAAGCAACATGGAGAGGCATACTGATTACAGAGGGAGCAGACAAAAAAAGAGAGAGGGCCCTAATAGAGAATAGGCTTAGAAAAGAGATTGCGCAGTTGGATCTCCAGGCCCAATCCGGCGATGGTGAAAGGGGTGATAGAATAGCTGAAGCGGTCCAAAAGAGGGAGGAACAACGGCATCTGGAGGAGGGACTAGTCATTCACAAGCTCTAATTCCTCAAGCAAAAACACTATGAAAAAGGGGACAAGGCTGATGCACTATTAGCCGCTAGACTGAGAGGTGAGAGGACAGCGAGCTGAGCTGTGGGTCGCAACTATAGAAAATGAAAATGACTCCCCACCTACAGACCCTAAAGGTATCCCCAAGGCCTTTGCGGACTTTGCGAGCACCTCTACAAGTCTGAGTTTGTGCAGGGTGAGACAGACATTGAACAATATATGGAAGGGATAAACATGCCAAAACTCCCACTAGATAAAGTTGAATCATTAGAGTCTCCGATAACACCTGAGGAGGTTGAGAATGCAATAAAATGGCTACCCTTGGGGAAAGCCCCTGGGAATGATGGGTACACCGCAGGGTTTTACAAGACCTTCCTTGGTCCCCTCCTCCCCTTTATGGTCGACCTAGTTAAATACATTCTGCAAACGGGAATGGCACCAGAATCCTTCTCGCAGGCCCTCATCTCTGTTATTCCCAAAGGTGGTAAAGACCCCAAACAGTGTGCATCCTATAGACCCATTTCCCTATTCAACATCGACGCTAAAATCTACACGCGTGTATTGGCAGCGAGATTAGAAACCCATATCCCAGCATTGATACATCCCCACCAAGTCGGATTCATCCTGGGTTTACAGGGGGCTGACACCACCCGTAGACCCTACACTTAATACATGAAGCACGGAAAATGTCGAATGTTCCCTCGCTACTGTCCATAGATGCTGAGAAAGCCTACGACAGAGTGGAATGGGAATTCCTTGAAACACTACTGCGCAAAACAGGACTCGGACCGACTCTCAGAAGAAGGATTAAAGCAGTGTACACATTGCCCCAGGCGTCAGTGATGGTAAACTCTCAATACTCCAGATGGTGCACCCTCGAAAGAGGCACAAGACAGGGGTGCCCCCTCTCAGCGATATTATTTGCTCTCTCGCTGGAACCACTTTCCCAAAAGCTTAGAGCTGATGACTTGGTGGAAGGCCTGAGGGTCTACGGCAGAGAATATAAACTAGCCCTCTATGCAGACAATATTTTACTCCACATTCAAATCCCCTTAACTTCCGTGCCCCGTGCTATACAGCTTATTGAGACCTATGGCTCTTTATCAGGGTTTAAAATAAAGTGGTCCAAATCTATTCTGTTTCCCCTGCACGAGCTCATCTCTGTTATTCCCAAAGGTGGAAAAGACCCCAAACAGTGTGCATCCTATAGACACATTTCCCTATTCTACATCGACGCTAAAATCTACACACGAGTATTGGCAGCGAGATTAGAAACCCATATCCCAATATTGATACATCCCCACCAAGTCGGATTCATCCTGGGTTGACAGGGGGCTGACACCACCCGTAGACCCTACACTTAATATATGAAGCACGAAAAATGTCGACTGTTCCCTCGCTACTGTCCATAGATGCTGAGAAAGCCTTTGACAGAGTGGAATGGGAATTCCTTGAAACACTACTGCGCAAAACAGGACTCGGACCGACTCTCAGAAGAAGGATTAAAGCGCTGTACACATCGCCTCAGGCGTCAGTTATGGTAAACTCTCAATGCTCCAGATGGAGCACCCTCGAAAGAAGCACAAGACAGGGGTGCCCCCTCTCGGCGATATTATTTGCTCTCTCGCTGGAACCACTTGCCCAAAAGCTTAGAGCTGACGACTTGGTGGAAGGCCTGAGGGTCCACGGCAGAGAATATAAACTAACCCTCTATGCAGACGATATTTTACTCCACATTCAAATCCCCTTAACCTCTGTGTCCCGTGCTATACAGCTTATTGAGACCTATGGCTCTTTATCAGGGTTTAAAATAAACTGGTCCAAATCTATTCTGTTTCCCCTGCACAAGCTCAGCTCCAAGTCCTCCGGGAAACTCTCAAGTTTAGACCTAGTGATGGGGGGCTCAACGTTGCGCTATTTAGGGATCAGTCTAACAAGGAACGTTAATGATATGTATGAGGCCAACATCCCGCAACTCCTCTTAGCTTTCCACGCTGACCTGGTGAAATGTGTACCCCTCACAATTTCTTGGATGGGGCGGTTGAACGCTATCAAAATGGTGTGTCTCCCTCGCTTCTTATATCCTTTCCAGGTCCTCCCCCTGAAAGTCCCAGACACATTTTTTAAGGAAATGAAAAGTGGCATGCTACGCTTCCTGTGGGAGGGAAAGAAACCAAGAATATCATATGAAGTCCTAATACTCCCAAAGGATAAAGGTGGGGTAGGCCTCCCTGATCTAAAACTATATTATCAAGCGGTCCAATTGCAGGTACTGATCCCCCACTTAAGGGATAGGAAAGATCTACAGTGGGTCCACCTGGCTAATGATAATTTGACCCCGGCCACGTTATCGGAATGTTGGTCCCCCAGTCCAAACTCTTGCGAAGACTCTGAGATCATCCCATACTTGGCACTATCTGGGAAATATGGAGGGAGGGAACAGAAATGGTAGTCACAACGTGGCCATCTCCCTTAAGCCACATATGGGCTCTGGGGATTCGAGAAGAGATACCCGAGGACTCAAAATATCAGTCATGGTTTGATGCAGGTCTGGAAAGGGTTGAACAGCTATGGAAAGGAGGGGTATTCCTGATGGTCCCAGAACTCGAGGAGGCACTCTACTTGAACCCAATCTCGGTCTTCCTTTATTTACGGCTCAAAGGTGTGATGTCTAGAAAAGATTGGAAAATGAAAATACAAAGGGAACTGACACCATTTGAGAAACTTGATACGATTACCGAAACCAAGGGCTTGATTACACACATGTACCGAGCGCTCTTAGACACTGGCTCCAGTTCAATCATGAAAATCAAACACAGGCGGGAGTAGGATTTTGGTAGAGAATTTGACCAACACATATGGATGCGTATATGCAAAACACCTGCACAGGTATCAATAGCCACACAATATAAATTACATGCTATTAAACTACTGCATAGATGGCAATATGATCCCTATAGGCTATCTAAAATGTTCCAAACCACTAGTCTTATGTGCTAGAGGGAATGTGGTAATAAAGCCACCGACTGGCACATGTGGTGGGAATGTCCCCGGGTACAGGTGTACTGGAGCGAAGTCTTGGGGTGGATAAAGCAGGCTGACGGAATCACTAGGGAGGCAACTCCACTTTTTGTATTGTTTGGCCTAGAGGAGGATAAGGAAGGGGTGCTGAGAGTTGGTGGACTTGCGGCCCCCCTACTGCTTGCGACGTGAGCCTGCCTAGTGATTAGGTGGAAGGAATGGCATCCCCCCTCGAAAAAAGAGTGGATTGGAGTGGCTACAAACATATGGACAATGGAAAGAATTACTGCCGCCCTCCATGGAAAGTCTGCCCAACACGAAACACTGTGGAACGACTTTGCAAATGCATTCGTTAATGAACTTGTAAGACATCCCACATGAATGTAATAACGGTTGTTGATGAGACTCGTACCTTCCTTTGGTGAATTTATAATAGGATGCTCCCAGCAATCTGTGCAATGCCAGGCTAATAGTAATGAGACCCTCTGTAATGTAGTACATGTCAAATAAGAAGGCAAGAAGGCCCTATGTAACATACAGATGAATGCATGATAACTTGTTCTGAATGTGCAAATGACCTGCCGGGGTGGGAGGAGGGAGGAACGGGCTGGGAGTTTCAACTACCCATGACGGTATGGTAGTCTTTGAGAACAATGTGAATCTAAATTTGGTTAAGTAGTTGTAACTTGATGCCAATGCTGATTATATGCTGTGTTCTCTGTATTTTGTAAGAAAATCAATAAAATCAAATTTGAAAAAAAAAGAAAAATGTACCTTTGTTTCCATTTTAAGACACCCACAACCCGAGCTACCATTTGTAGTGGAAACTGATGCGTCCACTGCAGCAATGGGAGCTGTATTATCCCAGAAATATAGCGAAACCGGACAACTGCATCAAGTGGCCTTCTGGTCCAAGAGGTTTTCATTAGCCAAATTAAATTACAGCATCACAGATAAGGAATTGCTAGCAATCAAACACGTTCAAAGAATGGAGACACCATTTGTTAGGGGCCAGGCATACTGCCACAGTTTTCACAGATCACCGGAACCTGCAATATTTACGCCACGCAATGGCTCAGTCATCCCGACAACTCCGTTGGGCGTTATTTTTCGTGGAATACAATTTTGTTATCACTTATCGTCCAGGGGTACGTAAGGGCAAAGCGGATGCCTTGTCAAGGATTGGAGAGAGAGAAGAAATCCAAAGTAGAACAGATCCTGTAAACATAATTCCAGAAGAGAAGGTGTCACTGGATCTTCAGAAGAAGACTTGAAGGCACAAATTCTACTTAACATGACCACTTCAGAATTAGCGGCTTGAGAGTCAAGAGGACCTCAGTTTTGCCTTCGAGAAGGTTTACCTTATTTCCAGAGTCGGCTTTACCTACCCAATCAGGAGTTACAAAAGAATGTTGTAGCAGATTACCATGGAGCCACATTGGAAGGTCAGCCTGGAACCGCTAAGACTACGACCAAAATCAAAAGGCATTTCTGGTGGCCAACATGGTGCAAGGATATCATAGATTTATTTCAAACTTGTGACATTTGTGCTCAAAACAAAAGCTTAAAGCAGAGACCAGCAGGACTGCTTCAACCGTTACCCGTCCCACCAGCAGCATGGCATACCATTTCTATGGACTTTATTACGGAGCTGCCCCCTTGTTCGGGGTATAACACAATCCTTGTAGTGGTGGACTTATTTTCCAAAATGGCACATTTCATTGCCCTTAAAGGGCTTCCTTCTTCCTCAGTCTTAGCAAAGCTGTTCCTGGAACAAATTGTACGTCTTCATGGATTTCCATCTACAGTGATCTCTGATAGATGGAGTCAAATTGTATCCCAATTCTGGAGAAAATGTTTCGAGTTGGCTAAAATTGAAGTGCGTCTATCTACCAGTCAGCATCCACAAACTGACGCTCAAACAGAGAGAACCAATCAGACTCTTGAGCAATACCTTCGATGTCTTCTCCACCAGATAGATTGTTCCTGGGTGGATGTCCTTTGGATCGCAGAGTATGCTTATAATAACTCTGAACACACTTCTAAAGATTATACTCCTTTCTACATACTTAACGGGCCACATCCTCGGACCGCCACCTTTGGTCCCACAGAATCCTTAGATGCTAGCAGTACAGAGTCTTCATGATAACATTGCCAGAGTACAAGAAGAGGTCCTACGACATTTGACTACAGCAAAGGAAAACCAAAAGAAATGTGCAGATAGACTTTGAAGGCATGGTTGTCTTCTAAATACCTTGGGCCTTATTCTGGGTTTGGAGCTAACCATGAAGTAATTAGCTCCATGGTTGCCTCCGAAACCGTCCCAAATCCTGCATGGTGAATGGAGTAATTACTGGTCCATTCCAGGGTTGGAGGGACCGGTAATTCCCCATTCATCTTTTGCTCTTCCCCATTCCCATTTCTGCCCCATAGGGCTCATTGGGAATGGGGAAGGAGGTAATTACGGCACCGTAAATTACGGCACCGTAATTACCTCCGAAGTACCTTTGCGGATCCCGTGCTTTACTCCTGCTAAAAGCAGGAGGTAAGGAAGGACCCGCAAACGGACCTAGGAATACGGAGGTAAAGGATTACCGGCATCAGCACCCTTACCGGTGCCGGTAATTCCCTACCTCCAACCTCGGAATGACCCCCATTGCACTTAAAGGCCCACGTAAATTCCAAACTACGTTTCTGGGCCAATTTCCGGTGGAAACCACGTCAATCCTGTTGCAGTAAGATTAAATTTGCGATCCCACATGCAAATTCATTCGGTATTCCATGTTTTTTTGATAAAGACAACAAACCTAGGGACCACATTACAACCACCACCAAAACCCCTAATCATAGAAGGTGAACCAGAATTCATAGTAAAAGATTCCAAGATTGTCAAAAAGAAATTATTCTACCTTGTAGATTGGAAAGGATTTGGTCCACAGGACAGGACTTGGGAACCTAGCTCAAACATTCATGCTCCCAAATTACTTCAGAAGTGTCATCAAAACCACCCTACTAAGCCAGGACCGGAGGGTTCATCCTTGGGAGAGGTCTTGGTGGGGAAAACTGTCATGATCCCAGTAAATTAGCATAGTTCCCATTCAGGCATACAGGAGAAGCAAGGGACATCACATGAGTCAGCAGGTCAACAGTGGATACAAGTCTGGCACAAATGGCATTTGTACCATTCATAGCATGTGCACCCATAGGCTCTCATGGAGCTTACAGTGGTTTTCATACACTAAACATAGCCGCCGCTAGGTCCATTGATAACTTACAGCACATTCTATACTTATTGCTGAGGGAGCTACTTAAGCCCCGTATCCGCTGGAGCGCTCGCTTCGCATTTGCTCTGCTGACAGTGCGTAACTCTACTGGCGCCTCTCCTAACACAACCTGCCAAAGGAGAAAAACAGAGACATTCGTTTTCACAGGAAAAAAAACAACAGAATTCCATAGTTATTGAAAATACTTATCGAACCCAAGTTATTCCGAAGCGTTTCTTCAGTCAGCTGTTTTTGTTCGTAGCCGCAGCATCTTCTGTCAGAAGTTTCCCTCACAGCCGCAGCATCTTCTTCGCATGAGTCTTTGTTTGCAATCGCAGTACCTTCATTCAGAAGTTTCCTCAGCAGACTCTGCATCTTCCAAAGGTATTTCTTCTTAGAGTTTCCGAGAATCTGCAAAACAAAAGGTATTTCATTAACGAACAAACTTAATAGAAATAAGAAAGAAGAAGTTTAAATCAGTTACGTGCCTGAAGTTTCTTCAAGTTTTCTCTGCTCAGTTATTACCGTGCGCTTCCCTGAAGGATGCAATTACTCTGTATAGACAAACTTACATTGTTAAATGTTTCTTCATTCTGAGTAATGTCGCAGCCATTCCGCCGCCATTAACCTTTCCGAAAATCAAGAACCTGCAAGATTAAGGGAAAATATTAGAGAGATCTCTCCAATTTAGGTACTATTCAAAATCTAATGAACTATAATATTTTCATGAAATACTTACCCAAGACCACTCTAGAAAAGGAAGGACATTATAAAGAGAAGAGTCTATTGAACACAGCAGCCTTACAAGTTAAAAGTTCTTCATTCCAACGTGCCCCTGTAGAGTACAGGATGGAGAGCTCCACAAAACATAAACACAGGTGAAAAGGGAGGGATTACCAAAGGCACACTGCTATTCAGTAATTTTCCAGAAAATAGATATTATAGTAGTTCTAATGTTATTATTTTCATTTACACAGAAAAGGAATCCTAAAAGTGCCCAAGTGACAGATCCACTGGCTGAGAAGGCATTATGCTCCTGAGGAATCCAGGTAAGCATTACACGTGCAGGTCGTATGTGATGGCAAGAGAATAATTACCTCAGTATATGCCAAAAATCCAGGGTCCACCTATGATAGTTTCATATTCAGAATGTCACCCCTACACTGGGCCCTGCAAACTGGGAGGCATGGCAACAGATGGCTCATTGGTGAGTACAAATGGCCCTGCAAAAGCATGCATGTCTCACACAGACAAAACCACACCACTGACAACCCATCTCACCTCCACAGGGAACAGTGCCTACCTTCTGAGCACCTACATGATGATGCCAATATGGAACTTCACCACACCACCCCAGGTAAGATACAACGCAGACCATATTGAAACTAGGGGCATAGTGTAGCGCACACTCTGGTGGTGAGCTATTATATGCACCACGAGTATTCTGCAGGATCATCATGGCAGCATTTGTCCTGCACAACATTGCAACACGGCGTGGTGTACCGGTGGACATGGTGGTGCCCCCACATCTCCAACCACATGCACGGCAGCTGTGCATGGGGGGATATGGACATGTGATGAGGCTAGCCGTACCCAGCTTGTGGAACAATTTTTACCTAAAATCCAACCCCTGCGGAGTGCACACAGCCCTGGTACATTCCAGGTGACAATCGATGATGACAAAGGGACAATCATCTGTCCCAACCTTAGCACCCTGAGAATGTGTCCTTGGAAGTGCTACATTGTGTGCATCCATTAGTACTAAAAGTATCTCAATTAGTTGTGCACAAAAGGTACACATAGAAGATGGAGTATGCCACTAACACCATGCGAAAGTACACATCTAAATGCCGGTATGACACCTAAACTCTCCCACATTTCAATTCACCTGGTTGACACACCATGCCATGGCATGCAATTTCCAAACTGAGAAATAAATGGCCAACACATAACACCACTGTCACAAAGCGCCCAACAATCAACGGAACAAGTACAGAATTAACTCACTCTCACTCATCAATGTAATAATGTACACAGAAACATCAATTGGCCAGTACAACATACCAGAGACACAGGAACCAAGAGTTAATCCGTCTGACCGTGGCCATACATAATAGCACATGTGCCTCAATGTGTCGTGACTTGCACATGCCACCCTAGGAAATTTGTGTGGCACTGCTAACCAAAGGGTGCAGGGAAGTGCATACTGCAGGAAGGCTAACAATAATGGAGATAGTCAAGCCAATACATGAAGATGGAACATGAACAAAGGATGGATCTCAATGTACAAACAAAAAGGGATGCTAAAAATGCACTGGACAAACAATCATGAATCCCACTGGGGGTGTATACACAAGTCGAACTTGAGACTGCCCACAGCTAGAATGGAAGCCCAATGCCACTGTGTAAGTTACTTTTACATGCTGCACTCCTTGCAAGCCCATGGAAAGGGAAAGCAGGAGTGGCATATGTGTCTGGACCCTAAAGCACAAACAAGGAGGGTAACAACACGAGACAGGCCTGCATGGGTCCAGCTGGAATCTACAGTGGATGCCCTCGGCTGCAACACAAAGCAACACACTGTCACATAAATTCACAATAGACAAAAAAATAGTAAGAAATAATCAAAAATGCCCATGGGGGACTCTGGGTTGGGGGAGAGGAGCACCCTGGAGGGTGGAGGTGCAGGGTGCACTTCAACACCCACCTGTATGGATATTATTTAAAAAAACCTCCATGGGTTAATGGGCCGCACGGCTAGCAGGATCGGGAGACCTGTCACTGCTGTCACCACCCTCTGGTTTTGCATTGGAATGTGGTAGTGGTAAGGGAGGATCAGCATGTATAGCCATGGTCTGGTCCTCTATGGCAGTGGCCATGCGGGACTGAGATGCTTGCATCTGCAACATGATGGCTCAGAGGTCTCCATGCAACACCTCACGGGATGCACGCAGTTCCTCCGTGATGGTACGAGTCATCATTTGCATCTGCTGTTCAGACTGTCTACTGCTGGATGCCTTGAGTGCAGTTAGAGTAATCCTGAGGGACCTATACTCTGACCTCAGGGCTTCCCTGCAGGCACGACCCTCTGCAGCCACGGATGCGTGCTGAGCCCTCAGTTCTGCCCTTAGGCTCCTGTTGCTGCCCACCATGTGCAGCCTGTGTGAGCAACATGTGGTCTGCAATGCCTGCAGCTGGTGCTCCACCTGTCTTGCTGGGGGTATCACGGAATTGGCAAGCCTATCCATGCCCTGAGCCAAAATCTCATATGAAGCAGCCTGTTGTTGTGCAACAGCATACATGGACTGCTCCCACACAGTATTGCCAGCTAACATATGCCACCGCGATGGCGGAACCCACGCCTGCCTGGCCAAGGGTACCTGGCCCTTGATGTGATGATGCCATCTGTGGCTGCTGGACTGCATCCCTCCCTTGATCAGCTGCCCCAGGAACAGGAGTCAATACTGTGGAGCATGACCCTGCAACCGTAGCACCAGTGGATCTTCATGGGCTACCACACCACGTCCTCCACTGGTGGTTGGCCATGGTCCAGTATCCTGTTCGTCCTCCACCTCCTTCTCTGCATCCAGTGCCTCATCACCTGCACAAGGACAAAAGAAATACATGAAGAGCCATGTAAATAGCATAGCCCACACACATAGGCATCACAATGTCGTCATGCAACACATGAACCTACCATGTCACAAACTCCTGCACGCACGCTGTGTAAATGCAAGTGAAGAGTAGCATGAAAGCAGCCATGGGTGTTTGGGTGGGCTAAATACAACATGTAGTGCTTGGTGCAAAGCACCTGCTACACACATCAGCACCTGACTGGCATAGTTCATACCCCAGCATCACAGATGCAAAGCCACATATGCCACACAGCATAGCCATGCCTGAATTGTAATACTGTAGGACATGGAACTTGCTGACTACTGTCCCAGAGCCATGTACAATGGATGTGACATGACATGACATGTAAATCACAAACTCAATAAACACAAGTGTCACACAGTGCTACGATGCAAGGGTGGTGGAATAGAGTGAAGCCAGACACACCCATCCCATGAGGCCAGGTCCCATTGACATTATGTGAGTGAATAGGCATGGTGAAGGTGAGACCTGGGGTTGGAAGTGGGAGTGGGCAGTGGAGTACATGGGAATGGCATACCATTGAAATACAAGTACATAACCAGAAATGAAAATGTGGCGAGCTGGTGGAAGTGTATATGTAGACATCAGGTGTCATTTGCTGCTAGAGGCTTGTAGGGATACAGCAAACAGCCACTGAGTGTGGGGGATGGCAGGGAGGCAGTGCATGGGTACAACTGGTGGCTCAGCGGCCCGTGTTGGAGATCAGAGTGTGGGCAGGTGACTAGTGCATTCTCTCAGTCATCCAGGACTCCAGCAGGGGAGAGGAGGTAGAGAAAGCACACCACACGAGGAAGCATCAGAAGTGCCTCCGGCCCCGTGAAGGTTCACCTTCAGTTCCATTAAGGCAGGCCCAGGCAAAGATAGACATTAACCACCAAATAATTACTATGAGAAGTAACTGACCCTGAGGGAGTAGGAAAGGGATGATAAAACACCATAAGTAGGAAGCAAATTGGGAAGATGGAGTTGAAGGAACTGCGGCACCAGGACCGATAAGGCCCTCTGGCCAATGCACAGCAATTGGAAATGGACAATCGTAGCCACTGGGAGCCAGTGCCATCATCACAGTCCTAGGGAGATACAATACCTGGCACCAAGACAAAAGGACAATCCCCACAGTCCAGGTCAGGATGAGTTGCAGAGGGAAGAGAGTAGAGGCACAGAAATCTTGGTAGAGGCTGTTGCAGTACCCCACCATAGGTATGACAAGTCCTCTGGAGACAGTGTGCTACTGGGGGAATGAGAGGACAGGAAGAAAACTCCTGACGAAGTGCCGCTGGCAGGGTGACCTCTCAGAGACGTCACAGATGTGCAGAGAGAAGTGTGGCGTGCAAGATTATCACAGGCTACCCACCATCACAGGTTGGAGCAGGAAGAGGGCCAAGAGATCCTGGACAGAGTGACATGGAAGGAGTGAGCAGGTGTGGTGATGGGTTTTGTCATGGTGTGCAGCACATTGTGCGTATGCAGTCTGCAGGACAAGCACGTGTCAGTCCACCATGACATGGTTCACCCATTGCAGTCATGCAAATGCAGCCAGAACTGCCAGACAATCATCACACTTCATCCAAGCAACATGCACAAGTCATGGACACACAGGCATCTCCTCATGTTGAGTGAGTTCTTCGTCCTCTCGTGGTGACCCACCTCCAGTCACCAGAGTAGAGGCGTAATTGGCAGACATCTTTTCTTTGGCTCGGCGCCGGAAGTCATACCAACGCTTCATTGCATCAGAAGTTGAGCGCCTCTTATGGCCCAAGGCGTTACTAAAATTCGGCGACACACTGCCAGTGGGCCACACACTGGGCAGGAGTATGTGTGCTCCCTCCCTGCACAAGCATGTCATGTTCGTGTTCCTACATGTAGACCAAGAGGACCTAGAGCTCCTAATCACTAAAGCTCCTCTTCCTCGACATGTGGGTCTCCTGTGCCGTGCCGTGGGATTGAGCCTGTTTGCCTACTGCACGCTTTGCCTTCTTGCGAGGTCGTGCAGACCCCGAGTGGCTGGCCCACTTGGGTCAGTAGGGGTTGGAGCACTGATGGCCTGGGCTGTGGCATCACACACTGATGGTGTGACAGTAGGTGCTCCTGCAGCTGGCTGTACCTGGGTGCTGGTGCCACAATGCTGCACAGATGTCCCTTCCCCTTTGATGCACGGATAGCATCTGCCCCTGTGTCTCCATGGACCAGGGTGGGGAGCAACACAGGCCTGGCTGGGTGACCTGCAGCTACCTGACCCTGGCGGGTGTGTACAGCAGGTGACACTGCTGCATCTCGACCCTGGTGCCAGTGCCAGGACGCTGCACAGCATGTCCCTTCCACTTCGATGCACGGATAGCATCTGCCCCTGTGTCTCCATGGACCGGGGTGGGGTGACCTGGAGGCTGGGTGGTGGTTGCTACAGCTGCCCCTGCAGCATCCTGAACCTGTTGGATGGGGGGCCTAGCTCTCCCTGCATGGGCCTGGACACCTCCGTCACCTTGGCCACCTCGGCCACCTAAGCCATCTCTGCCACCTCCGCCCCCTTGTCCATCTCCACAGCCCGAGCCACCTTTGGCTCCCTTCCCACTAGTTACCCTCCCAGTCATGGCACAGATGGATTGGTGCAATGGGAGGTGCAGCTATCGATTGTCCTGGGCAATTTGAGTGAGGTGGCAGTGTATGTGATGTCAAACATACTAGTGTGCCCCAGCAAGTTCAATGTAACACCTGGGGAAAAAATAAGTGGGCTGCGTAATGCACAGGCACCTCAAATATGAAAAATATGTGTACTCAACCCCTCTGCAGCCTATATGTAAAGGAAAAACCTAACGCAATACACTGTGACACCCAGCAACATAAACAATACATACCCAAAGGACATGTACGCTACAGTGATGTTAAATAAGGGGTTACGCGAGAGACAGGGTCACCCACAGAATGCAAAATGCGTGTGCAGCTCACTGTCAGCCTCAAAAGTACACGTGCATTTGCACGGAGGCAATCCCCACCAAAAAAAGAGGCTCGTATGCAGTGAAGAGATCGCGTGGAAACGAAGTCCACACGTCTGTCCGCTATAACTCGGCAAGGGTGTGAAGCTCTCCTACGCACTACTTTATCCCGATCCTGAACGCCACGCCCAATGTCCAGCACATGTCACTTAACTTAAGTGCGTAGGCCCTTTCCTCTAAATCCACGCTAATGTGCTGTTTCCGTACGTGTGGAGTCACTCTATTTCCGGCTGGACACACGAGTAACACGGAAGATCCACGCTCCTGCATACTAGTCAATTTACCTGCCTCCAAGTGCCCCGAGCTGCCTCCTACGAGCCATCTGCTGCTGCCTGCCCACTCGGTGTGCCTGCTGCCCACGTGCCCTGCAATTTTGGTGCCTGCTGTACAGCCATTGCCAGAGCTCCTGTCATTGGCCCTGTGACCACATCTGCTGATCCAGAAGACTCCCGACGTGCCAGACCACTGCTCCACAGCCCAGCACCAGGACCACCTTGCCCACCCACACCTGCGTCGGGGGTTGCCATGTCTGAAGAATCATCATCGGAGGCAAGTGGCAACTCCCCGGCAGCGACGCGGAGGGCTGTCAGCTTCTCAGCCATGGAAGTTGACATCCAGGTGGAGCAAGTTCTGGTTCATTATGATGCCCTCTTCCACGGAGCATCGCTAGTCGGCAAGGTGCCATCAATGCGGAGGGGGTAGCACCCCGCGACTACATCCATGTTCACAAGTGCTGGGAGGACTTCAAAGCAAGGACCCGCAAGAAGGCCCGGCGCTTCCTCAAGGCTGGCATGCACCAAGAGAGGTGCCAGGGCCGCCAGGGCCGGTTGACCACTGACAACAGTCAGGTTCTGGAGCGGTTCTACCTGGTGTTGTACTCCCAGGTCATGGATTTGGAACTCCGTCTGGAGTCGACTAGTAAGTGTCCATTGTGCTTGTCCACTATAGAACCTGTGCATGTTGATGTATGGTTGGAGTGTTTCGCTTTGGCCTTATATCTGTTATGTCTCTTGTACAGATGTATGTGTGCATTTCCCAGACAGTGCAGCATTTGAGTCCATTCAAGCATGTGTGCCAACAACAGTGTTTGTGTAGCAATGTGTGATGCGCGGCAGCATGTAATGACATGCACATGGTTGGTTTCATGTGTCTGGACTTGACCATGTGAGAGGTGTCACACATGTATGCTTTTGGCAACATCATGGACATGCATGGTGCATATGTGCATGTGTCTGAAGAGTGAGTGTGACTGGCCAACACTCCGGGATGGATGCCACTTGAGCATTAGATTGTGTGATTGACTCATGCTGAAAAATTGACCTCTAGTGCACTGGGACATGATAGCTCCATGGCCTGCTTCATGACTATGATCAGCTGATGTATGTGAATGAGATGTGTATTTCCCGTGATGCATGTGAGGCGAATGCACAATTTTCAGGTGCTGACAGTGATTTATCCAAGGATGTGATTGTCTGTTGAGAATGCCAGACATGATTGTGCATGTGTGTTGATTGCAATAACCTGTGTGTTGTGGATGGTGATGATTGTTGTGACCATTGACAGTGCCACTCATATACATTTGCTTTGTGCAAAACAGACATATGTTCAGTACCCTGATGTTTGTGTTCTATGCTATGTCTCTCTATCCACAGCGACGATGGAAGAAGAGGGTGGAGAAGGCGCTGTGGAGCACAGCAGCGGGGATGCCTTCACCAGGTGCAGACGCAAGGCCCAGTCACGCTCCCAGGAAATGTCATCTTCGGGGAGCAAGGAAACTGGTGCTGCGTCCGATGCAATAGCCGCAGCTGCTGAGGGGAGGCCAGAGAGGGAGAAGTTGGTCGTGGGCTCCTCGGCAGTGGGAGGTACAGGTGAGGTAGCACGGGGGCAATCCGATGTGGAGGACGGTGGGGAGGCATTCAGGTTAGCGGAGGGGGAGGGGGAGGAGAAGGCTGCATCAGCCCAGCCCACAGGGCCTGGCAGGGGTGATGATGTAGGTGTGACTGGTGCAGTCTCTGGGACTGCAACTGCATCAGTATGCACCTGTGGGCATGCCTCAGGCGGGACCCATCCGCAGGTAGCAGATGTTTCCATGCAAACGGAAACACCAATACCTGTGGATGTCGCCATTCGGAACAGGGTGGAACCTGTGCTAGCCGGTGTCATGAGGCGGACAGGCACCATCCGTGATGATGTGCAGGCTTCCAATCAGGGGCTTGCACATCATCACAATGACGTCTGCCATCTCTTGAACTGGCTAGCACATTTCCTCTTCTCACAATGGGTGCATGGGCTGGCCACTTATGTGACCCCATCCTCGCCTTCCTCCTCTGTGTGCCAGTCATCCTCCCTGCCGTCTTCTGGCGCAGATACCACCAGGACCCCCTGTGCACCTGTCCCAACCCCGGCAGCCAGTCTGGTGGCGATCCCATCCCTGCCAGAGTTGGGAGACAAAGTTGGATCAGCCGAGGTGGTCACCACGCAGATCCAGCCGGTCACAGGAGCTGTGGTAATGGAGGAGGCGCAGGCACCAAGGAGTAGGGCACATGTCCTCGAGGTGCAGAAACCGGGCTATTTGGCGGCAGCAGGCTCAGAGTAGGAGGCTACAGGCCTCGGGGCTTTCAATGGCAGAGAAGCCGGTATCTGCCATCGGGCAGGAGGCAAACGTGGACCTTACAACAAGGATGTCTTCCGTGTTGGAGCGTTTGGGCCAGCAGATCGGGGCAGAGTGGCAGCGGGCACGGGAGGCTAGACTCACCATGGCCAGGGTGGAGATTGCACTGCGTCGGACAGAGAGGCGGGCTGAGGTCCACGAGGAGACTTGCAGGGAGTTTGAGAGGAGCATGTTGGAGTCCCTGCAAGCCCTTGAGGGGGAAGCGGAGGCCTGCCTAGGGGAAGTGGACACAGTGTTCGATGATGCTCTGGCAGAGACTATGAGGGAGTATGGTGAGAAGGACTAGGTTGGTGCCATTGTACATAGTTATTTAGGTGTGTTTTATTTGGTTTTCCCTTTTTTTTGGAGTTTTTGGAATGTGCTTAACTTTTTGTATATGGGTATTTTTGGTGATGACTTTTTGTGCAGTGTTTTGAAAATGTTTTTTTTATTCATTTGGGACAATGGACCTGTACTACATTTACATAGTTGGATTTTTTTTTTTTCATTTGTGTTACCCATGTTGTAATGGATCTCTTTTTGATTATCATTTGGATATTCATATTCATTTAGGACATGAACCTCATTTTGGAATGACAGTGGTTCTTTCATTTAGAGATGATTACTTTTTGTTTATTTTCATGTTTTATTTATTTATTTCATGTAGATGTGTATGATTTCAATACTGGTTCTTAATATATTTTCAGAACTTTTATCAAAGTGGCGTTTGGTTGCCCATTTTTTTTAAACATTTGTCGCTTCATTACTTTGTTCTGTGTCCATTATGATGACCTATGTTGTTCATGTGTGTGCACACATGTCGGCATAAATCATGTTTGACATTCATTTACATGGGGCATGGTCTGGTGTGCATTGAAGTGTATGTGTGTTTGGGTGTAGTTCGAGCGTGCCCCGTGTGTTGCCATTTGATTTCACATGTGTAGCTTGAATGTGTATTGGGTCTCTGTGTGTTTGTGGGGGTGGTGTGTTGGGTGAGTGATGTGAGTGTGATGTGTTTACTATTTTGGCACCAAATTCCGTTGATGCAGTGTTCTTTTGAGCTTCACCAGCATGTGAAATCACTCGTGTGTTTAGGGGGTTATTGGTTCAGGTGATGTGTGCTCACTGATGCTCATGCCATGACACGACATTGCAATGTTGGTTATTGTGACACATATCTAGGGTGCTTTGTGTTCTGTCACAGTGTGAGTATTTATACATGTGGTTTCCTGCCTGCAGGTTGCTATCAAAGGTGTTGGGGGGGCATGAGGCGGGGCCTGCCTGCGGGTTGCCGTCACGGGTGATGGGGGATCCCATGTGGTGTCGGCTGCCTGCAGGGTGTGCTCACAGGTGATGGGGTGTCCCATATGGTGTGGCCTGCCTGTGGGGTGTGGACATGGGTGATGGCGGTCCCATGTGGTGTGGGCTGCCTGCAGGGTGTGGTCACGGGTGATGGGGGTTGGGGGGTCCCATGTGGTGTGGGCTGCCTGCGGGGTGTGGTCACAGGTGATGGGGGATCCCATGTGGTGTGGGCTGCCTGCGGGGTGTGGTCACGGGTGATGGGGGCCCATGTGCTGTGGGCTGCCTGCCGGGTGTGGTCACAGGTGATGGGGGCTGGGCAGGGTCCCATGTGGTGTGGGCTGCCTGCAGGGTGTGGTCACAGGTGATGGGGGATCCCATGTGGTGTGGGCTGCCTGCGGGTTGTTGTCACGGGTGATGGGGGCCCCATGTGGTGTGGGCTGTCTGTGGGGTGTGGTCACGGGTAATGAGGGCTGGACGGGGTCCCATGTGGTGTGGGATGCCTGCAGAGTGTGGTCATGGGTGATGGGGGTCCCATGTGGTGTGGGCTACCTGCAGGGGTTTGTCACGGGTGATGGGGGTCCCATGTGTTGTGGGCTGCCTGCAGGGTGTGGTCATGGGTGATGGGGTTTGAGGGTCCCATGTGGAGTGGGCTGCCTGCGGGGTGTGGTCACGGGTGATGGGGGTCCCATGTGGTGTGGGCTGCCTGCGGGGTGTGGTCACAGGTGATGGGGTCCCATGTTTTGTGGGCTGTTAGTAGGGTGCGGTCACGGGTGATGGGGATGGGGGATACCATGTGGTGTGGGCAGCCTGCAGGGTGTGGTCACGGGTGATGGGGGTCCCATGTGGTGTGGGCTGCCCGCAGGGTGTGGTCACGGGTGATGGGGGCTGGGGGAACCCCATGTGGTGTGGGCTGCCTGCGTGGTGTGGTCACAGGTGATGGGGGTCCCATGTGGTGTGGCCTCCCTGCAGGATGTGTTCACAGGTGATGGGGCTGGGGGGATCCCATGTGTGTGGGCTGTCTGCAGGGTGTGGTCACAGGTGATGGGGTCCCATGTGGTGTGGACTGCCTGTGGGGTGTGTTCACAGGTGATGGGGGTCCCATGTGGTGTGGCCTGCCTGCAGGATGTGTTCACAGGTGATGGGGCTGGGGGGATCCCATGTGTGTGGGCTGTCTGCAGGGTGTGGTCACAGGTGATGGGGTCCCATGTGGTGTGGACTGCCTGTGGGGTGTGTTCACAGGTGATGGGGGCTGGTGTGTGGCTATCCTGTCAGGAGGGATCAGCTTCCAATGGAATTGTGCATGTCTCGCGGGGTACGCGCAGAGTTTCCGTGCGATTTGGCTGGGGTGCGGATGGAGTAATCGTGTGGGGACTCATCACATACCCCGGATGCACCCCAAGCAAGCTGCCTGGAAACTTATTGCATAGCCTGGATGCACCCCAGCCGAATCGCATGAAAACTCATTGCGTACCACGGATGCACCACAGCCAAATTGCATGGAAACTCATTGCGTGCCCCGGATGCACCCCAGCTAAATCGCGTGGAAACTCATCACGTACCCCGGACGCACCCCAGCCAAATCGTGTGGAAACTCATTGCGTACCCCGGATGCACCACAGCCAAATTGCATGGAAACTCATTGCGTGCCCCGGATGCACCCCAGCTAAATCACGTGGAAACTCATCACGTACCCCGGACGCACCCCAGCCAAATCGTGTGGAAACTCATTGCGTACCCCGGACGCACCCCAACCAAATCATGTGGAAACTCATTGCATGCCCCAGATGCACCACAGCCAACTAGCGTGGAAACTCATTGCGTACCCCGGACGCACCCCAGCCAAATCGCATGGAAACTCATTGCGTACCCTGGACGCATCCCAGCCAAATCCTGTAGAAACTCATTGCGTACCCCGGACGCATGCCAGCCGAATCGCGTGGAAACTCAGCGTGTACCCCGGATGCACCAAAGCCAAATCGTGTGGAAACTCATCACGTACCCCAGACGCTCCCCAGCCAAATCGTGTGGAAACTCATTGCGTACCCCGGACGCACCCCAACCAAATCATGTGGAAACTCATTGCGTGCCCCAGATGCACCACAGCCAACTAGCGTGGAAACTCATTGCGTACCCTGGACGCACCCCAGCCAAATCGCATGGAAACTCATTGCGTACCCTGGACGCATCCCAGCCAAATCCTGTAGAAACTCATTGCGTACCCCGGACGCATGCCAGCCGAATCGCGTGGAAACTCAGCGTGTACCCCGGATGCACCAAAGCCAAATCGTGTGGAAACTCAGCATGTACCCTGAACGCAGCCCAGCCAAACCACGTCAAAACTCAGCACGTACCCCAGACGCACTGCAGCCAAATTGTGTGGAAACTCAGCGCATTACCCCAGACGCACCGCAGGCAAATCGCGTGGAAACTCAGCATGTACCCTGGACAGACCTCAGCCGAATCACATAGAAACTCATTGCATAGCCCGGACACACCACAGCCGATTTGCGTGGAAATTCATTGGGTACCCCGGACGCACCCCAGCCAAATCATGTGGAAACTCATTGCATACAATTGGGTGGAAACTCAGCATGTACCCCGTTCGTAACATGTTTTCACGAGATTTGGCTGGGAGGGAGGGCTGTATGCTGGACCAGGGATGACGCTAGGTCTTGCGCTGTGTTAGGCATTTCGCTGGCTTTTTACTGCGCCTGGGGATGTTCCTTGCGCCACGGCTAGTGATGCCTCGGGAAATCCATGAATACACGTGCCGCGCAATTGTTTCTTTGCGCCATGGCTGGCGCACGGGTGGCGCGCGCGCCTTCTTGGCATGCAGCGCTTGCGCCTTTTCTGCGCTGGATTCCATGAATTGGGCCCTAAATGTCAGTTGAAATGGGCTACTTGACCTGCAGACATACCCATAGCTAACATGCCACCAGATTACCTAATGTTAGTACTGGAAAGTAAGAAAACACACTCAGTAGTACCAGTCTTGCTGCTTTTGTAATACGGAATGGAGCAAACAGGCTTTGCCCAATTCATATTTCCTGAATGTTTTTTTTATTGGAATCACATTTTTTGCCTTTTTCATTCTACTAGTATGAATAAACGAAGCTTGCTCTAAATTTAGCGAGTGCCCCATAACATATTTTGAGTCCAGAAAAGACAATTGAGCACACAAGCTGATCCTTGATTTTCCTGTTTATGCAACACAAATAAAGTTGTTCCACTTTTCCCATGTGAAAAGTAGGACTTTGAATAGTGGAAAATATATGTTTCATTTTATGTCACACAGCAAAGATAGCACAAACAACAGACTGCAACATTCTTTAAAGAGTGCAAAAATCTTTAGGTAAAAATTCTTGGAATAAAATCTGTATGCTATAACAGCAAAACTGGCCTTAAGGGTATTTGGTCCATTTTCAGCACTGGTCCAAACCTCAGATAATTTGACCTCTGAAGTGCTTTTAAAGTGATTGTTTAGACACATTTAAAAAAGGTCTTTGCATAGAATTGATAATTACGTGGATGCTATGAAGCTAAGGAGATGTGCAGTAGTGACCCTGCCCACCTCATTCCAACCCCTTTTCCTTTCCTTATATGGTTAGAATTAGAAGAAACTAAAATGCTAGCTACGAGAGGAGGTACAAACCAAATAACAGTGGGGTTTGATATTGAAAGCTTTCCTTGGAGCAGGGTCGTCAATGATATAGCTGCCCCACATAGATTTGGGGACTGTAGACTGTGGAAATGTCATTAAAGAATGTAAATAATAAGTGAGTCTGATCATCATTCACCTGAGGTGGAAGTACAGCACAGTGGTTCCCATTATAAGTAGGGACAAAAACAGTCCTTATACGCATCAATGATATTGACACTAGAGTTGAATTCAGAACAGTCCTCCAAGATGCCGAGAGCAAACATATCTATGTGACATTGCCCATTCATCCATCTTGGAACTCTGTGCTGAATCGTTCCCAGGACTTTGTTGAGGTGCATAAGGGTTTGAAAAGTGTCCAGCCCATGAGCTTCAGAGCCAATCTCAGATGGGATAGGTTGGAATTTAAACAAGTACCTCGGCTGCGATCCATGGGTCAGAAAAAGAACTGTGACTGGGGATGAGCCTAGATAAAGAGATCCGAGTGACTCCTTTATATTGTGCAAGATGTGGATCCAACTGCAAAGATTTCTCTGCGGGGGAAGAGCTTCATGGCGTGTGCATAATGAGGCGGGATCGGTCATCGCGTGAGCTGAAAAGAAAAAAATCCTTACAGGAAGAGATATTTTGAAATTCATAACATGCAAATGTATTTCAGCCAGCCAAGGAAGACTAATTTGTTAAAGTGAGGTGTTCCATTCAGGTGTGACCGATGCAAATTTTCAATTTGTCTGTAACTCCGCTCTCCTCTTCAGGCACATAAAGGGGAAATGTGTGTTCATCTGTGAATTGAATGTCAACAGGAGGCCTTTGAAGTTAGCAGCTCAGTTTTCCTGAAGACTCTCTAACAGTGGAATTGTGAAGTGACTCAAAGTTTCGGAAGTGGAAGATGTTATTGCCACAACTTGTGTTGGGTGCGATCATACCAGCAATTGAATGTGCAATCGGGATTGTCGTGAATGCCGTTATCATAGTTGTGAATGGGATGGACTGGGTGAAGAGCCGTTCTCTCACCTCTGCCAACATCATCCTCACCAGCTTAAGTGTTTCCAGGTTCTGTCTTCTGTGGCTATTATTTCTGGCCAGCCTCTTCTATGGACTGTCGCTTGCTTGGACAAATACTGTTGTATATTATAACATCTCAATCGTCCATTGGGTATTCTTGGAATACACCACTCTCTGGTTCGTCGCCTGGTTCTGTTTCTTCTTATGTTTGAAGATTGTCCATAACGCCAACCGATTCTTCATACATCTGAAAATAAACATCCCCAAACTGGTGCCCTGGGTCATTCTTGGATCCGTACTATTTGCTTCACTGACCAGTATTCCATTTGCCTGGATGTATTATAACGCAGATGTTCACAACTCATCGGATGTCTCCTCCCGGAACTCCACCATGGAGGCCTCAATCATAAATGTACATTTTCTGTATCTCCTCCTGACTCTATTCATACTCTACTCACCACCTTTTTCTATAATATGCATCTCAGCTCTCCTGCTAGTCAAGTCTCTCTGCTCTCACACCATAAACATGGGGCGAAGTGGCGAAGGTTTCAGGAATCCCCGCCTCAATGCGCACTTCTATGCAATTAAAATCATCATATCTTCCAGCTTGATCTATGTCTCTTATGTTATCTCAGCAATCCTCGGCTTACCAGGTGTATTACCACCCGATAGTGATGGGTACCTGGTTCTGAACGCGTTAGTGTGTCTCCTTCCAACCGTGCACTCCATCACTGTGATCCTGGGAAATTCCAAACTTAAAGGTTTCTTTGCTAAGATCTTCCATTCTCCCATCATGTAAAGTGCACTACAGTCAAGAACACTTCCTAGAACAAGCGAGGAGTAAAAAGATGGGCACCCTGAAAGAATGAACAGCTAGATGCTGTGAATGACTAGAGTTGGGGTAAAGTTGCACCATCTGCCACTCCTCTATTAGGCTTTAATCAGCACTGGCAGACATCTAGAGGTGCCCACACATTCTCAGCGGTTGTATACAAATTGTTTGTTTCTGAATTGATCGCGAGAGAATTGCCCTTGGGAGAATTGACTGAATTTTAAAGGTCAATTCAGACATATATGCGGGGGGCAACCCCCCACCCAATCCAAAAACCCCTGCAACCCCTACCCAATAATATTATACCAATTTAATTACCGACCATATACATATATATCTATATAATATATATAGATATATATATATACGGTCAATTGTAGGGACGTCATTTTAGGGGTCGCCAGAGTTTGCAACTGCGATCTCTGAGGTCTCCCTTGAGACCTCTGTGGTCTCCCTTGCGACCTCTAAAAAAAACCTAAAAAATAAAAGATTTTCTTTTTTTTTTGTAATGCAAGCTCCCGCGCTCTGGCCAGCACCATGTGGTTCTTTACTTCTGGAGTGGCAGGCTTTCTTGTTCAGGCCCCTTAAAAAAAGAAGAAAAATAAGAACAGGAGTGCCACAAGTCTAACACTTTCAGCACTGACCCTAAATAAGAAAGAATAGGAATACCAAATATTGTGTCTTTCTGGAATTCTATACAATAATTGCTAGACTCATTAAAAGGTTTATTTCAGGCACACTTCAGGGGGTGAGTCACTGATTTAGTCTGTTCTTAAACGACTCAACTCAGCCTTTCATCCTTCTGAGGTCGATAAATGAGTACCAACACAGTTTGGGTGATACTGGGTGTATATTTTTTCCATATAAAGCGCTTAAGCGTAAGTGCTATATAATAACGCATCATTATCATTTGGCCATGGATGTCTGCTTGGATTCAGAGTAATTTGGTAATTTGGGCCTATACACACTGATCTTACCAATACATATGACGATCAATTCTTGTATGAAATGTACATCACATTTTTGTGATATCGTAACCATATTTTTCGTAGTGTACAATGCTATGTGATGCCACTTCCCGGTTTGTCAACGGGTGAAAGGTCCTGTTCCATCGCTTCCCACGATATCACTTCGGGATGGGATCAAATTATATCACTTCTTGTGATGTCATCAGGGGGTCAAGGGTCGTGTGATGTCACTTCCGCTACCCCTGGCATTTTGATGAAATGACGTCCCTGGTCAATTGTGTAAAAGGTCATTTAGGACCTTTTAAATTCGGTCACTTCGG
Source organism: Ambystoma mexicanum (assembly GCF_040938575.1). Classification (NCBI taxonomy): domain Eukaryota; kingdom Metazoa; phylum Chordata; class Amphibia; order Caudata; family Ambystomatidae; genus Ambystoma; species Ambystoma mexicanum. The sequence goes on along the minus strand of NC_090927.1, from coordinate 191,178,599 downwards.
GCAAACAATCAATTCTTCTCTATCAATTCGGGTAATACCTTCTCAGCTCCAGTTCCCAGGACAGACTTAGACATGTCTAGAGGCCTTCACGCTCTCATTTCCAGTATGCATTTTCTTTATTTCTCATGTGTCTTGAACTTTTATGCAGCGAAAAAGTGGTGTGTTCTTTGTATAGGAAATGCTTCGCAAATTGAAAAATGTATTGCTTTGTAAAAGCTTTCACATGCGTAATAAACTTTCGAAAACGGCTTCATGGCATTGGATGGAATTGTTTATTTTTTTAAAAAGATCTAAAACCTGTGTGTATCACAGATGAAACAATCAAAATACAGAATAAAAAGATTATGTTCGCATTAATATAATGCCACCGGGCAATGTAGACACCAGACCTTTTTTGTTAATACAAAATGCCAGCAGCAGATCCTTTATTTCTGGGGAAAGTAATCAGTTTATGGAGGTGAAAGCTGTAAGTGGGATGTTATGAGAACCACATCCGCACCACAGTGGTCACTTCTGTGCACTAGAACTCTAAGGAGACAGATCTTTAACTGGGGAGTTGTCACCACACATGTCTATTAAGAACAACAAAGGTTCTTTTTTTTTTAAACTTCGAAATTGGAGGTAGTCTTCAAAGCTCTTGGTGCGCTGCCTGAGAGAGCTCTATGGTTGGATTGCTGGGAAAACAATTCCCTCTTAAAAAGTTTGCTGTAGCCTGGAATGTTGGACTGAGTGGGAGAGGATGACCTCAGTACATGAACGGAACACAACACTTGCCTTTGAGAATGAGGAACAGGGCACTTTGATGATGTATACATCCATGACTCAGCATACATCCCTTGAACCTGACTATGCAGGTCCCTGAGAGTCGATGGAGGGTATTTAAAGGGATCTATGTTTCTGCATCAACTTCACTCAAACTGCTGTACATCCTGCGGACTACACCTCCCAAATTAGATCAATGTTGCTGCTGTTGGGAAGAGAGGACCATCGTCCCAGGACCCCAGCTCTTTTCGATGAGGCAGAGGCCTGGAAGTGTGCAGTCGGGACCCGGGAAGGGGACAGGTGGAGGTGGGTGGCATAGTGTTGGGAGGATGGGGGATGCTTTTGTTCTGGCGTAATCAAACGCCATTTTTTGATAGAAGCAGCCATTTGGAATCGAGGCCTAGGCTTGCGCTGCAGCCAGGGCCGCAGGCATGAGACACACACATAGAAATAAGTGCATGCATGCAAGAAGAGGTTGTAGCCTGGGCACCGGTGAGAAAGGCCTGTGCTGCGGAGATTCATAGACCCTGCATTGTCTCATGTTGCCCGTATACTTATCTCAGAAAGAATGTGCCCTGCAAGACCAGGAGGGGATTAAGATCTCTCTGCGAAAAGCCATCCCACGAGAAGGAGTGCACTGGCCTCCGACCTTCCCCGTCCCAGTTCTAAGTAATAGTGTCCAGATGCCCCCGTCCCAAGACCACTAGCATTCCAAGATACAAGTCAATCCCCCAATCGATCAGTAAAGATCAAAAAGCAGGGACCTCTCGCCTTCATCATGGGTTGCGTGATTCATGCTACAGGGTGCCAGGAGGGACAAAATAACAAACCTAAAATGAGGGTGGGAAGCTTTGGATGGGCACCGACGTGTCTGCAATTGAGCTGTAGTGTGTTAGATGTAATGACCACAAAGTATCCTCTTGGCCATTGTTTGCAGTACCAGGTACAGAGTAGGTTAGAGATAGAGCATGAATTGTTTTTCTTTGCAGAATCACCAATTAAATTGTAGCGCAAGGAGGCACCCAAGTGGAAGAAGATGGACAGACGGGGCTGGGAGCAATGGCCTGGCATCAGAAGCATATGTATATGGTCTCACAACCAGCCATTTCAATTTGTACAGCATGTAATTTACATCACTGATGATGCTTTGTGCCTTTATAAAGTGCTGTTTGTACTAATTTGGCAAGAACGTTCTCTGGCAGCAGAGTACTTTGCTGGTGCATTTCCATGTGTGTGGAAATACTACTTTGTTCTCCTCGGAAGAGGTGTGCTGGATCTTTTTTCCCCGAGTGGGTTGTATTTTTTTCTGGTGTGAGTGTTGAGGGGTTTCTCTACATTTTGGTGATCCTGACATGATCCCAGGGAACCTCACGAGGACAAAGGCTTCCAAGCCACATCTCTGGAGGGGCCACGCCCACCTGCAGAGACCAGTCTCAAGCACAACCCACAGTAGTGTACAGGAGCCATTTTTACAGAATTCATGTCTGCTTTTTGGAGCGGGCGCAGCTCCTAGGAGAGTGCAGGCCATTATTGGGACCCCGTGATGGAGGAGCACGGGTGCCCACTCAGATGTAAATACACCTCTTGCAAGCAACAACAACAGGGGCTAGAGCGAGTGGGGAGATGGGGTATGTATGTGTGATGGGAGAGGGTGAAGCGCCACATGGTGAGTTTCTTTTTGTATTTTTATTCTTATTCTTATTCTTATTCTTATTGAGGAGATAAAGAGGAGGAAAACAGGAGTGTGGGATCCTTTCCGAGTAAGGGGAGAAGGTGGCGCTATTTTCCATTGTGATAAGAATACAAAAGTAGGGGATCTGTATAATTAGAGAGCTCGGATTCCTGTGCCCGATATATTTTGGGTGGGGGAAGGAGGCAGAGTAGTGGTTGTTGTTTTAACCTACTATTTTAGTTTATTGTTTTAGTGTATTGAATTATTATTGTGAATTCAGTGGAGGCAGAGGGAGGGCCTGTGGTAGTATTGCAAGTGTGAGGAGTAAGAAGTGTGGAAGTGTGCACAGTGGGGTGGGGGAGGAGTGAACAGGGTGTGACTGGGAGGTGGTGATGGAGGTCTGATAGTGACAGTTATATTAACAGTGTGTGTGTGACGCGTAGCTAGAAGCTTCTTTTTGAATACATACTTTTCAAAATGGGGGTGATAACTAATGGAGTACATGTATAGTGTGTTGCCATTGCACATGGATAAGATAGAGAAGTACCACAAGCAGTGGATGGTAGAGACCCAAGGGGGATGCCCGCCCCTGGCCAGAGCAGGGCACTAATAACAGAGAGATATTAGAGCACATGACCATGTTCCTAACTGCTAAGTATAAAGGTAAATAACTGCAGAAGTGAAAAGAGATTTTAGACTTGTGGAAAATGATGGAGGATATAGAGGACACTGCCGGGTGTGTGCCACGGCACCAAGATAGTGCCCCCTCAAATATAATAAACACAACAGCACCAAAGGAAGTGCCGCAGCCTGCGCATAGAGAGGGACTTAATCCACTAACTGCCCGCCCAGCCACAGGATACACCTACCCAACATATGTGTCCCCACCTGCCACCACCCCAACCCCATATTGACCAAACGCACACAGCACTGCACAGCAGTAGAACAAATCACAGAAAGAGTTAGAGGAGGCATGAGAGGCGACACAGGCGAATTTGGCCCGTTTAGGGGCAATAAAAGAAGGGGAGAGTAAACCGGGGTGTGGGTTGGACGAGTGGAGGGCCGGAGATATTTTTTTTATACTGTGTAGCACTGCTTTTCAGGATGTGCGTGTTGAGAAGCACGGTAGTGGAGATCGAGGGGCGGAATGCGCAAGTTATGGGACAGTGAGGTCGGACAGGCAGGCACATCAAGAGGGGCAAGAGGAGGGATGGGACAGCATTGAAGAATTTGAGGACAAAGGAGGGGAGGCACAAGGGAGAGTAGAAAGCTTGTGGGGTGAACAATTAAGGAGCAGATTTGGATGAGTAGCAGTGACAAGGAAAAAGGGAAGTGACGGACGTAAGGCAAGGCGAGGAGTGGGCACGCAACTGCCGATATTGTATAAGGAACCGGTAAGAGCGCATTATGTGCCGTGGGCACAGATGGATAAGAATAAATTGATGAAAGCGCTCCCGCCCCTAAGTCCCGGGGCTGGGATGTGGATATATGAGTTTGAGACACAGACTGCAGGAATACCTTTGGCAGCAGGAGATATGAAAAGCGTACTCATTGCAATTGTGGGGGACCAGGCTGGGGAAGTGTTGATAAAGGCAGGGTATCCCGGGGTGAAGTTATATGATGATGCTCACGATGGGGCCCCCTTCAATAATATTAGAGCACAGGCATGGGACGCCCTGTGGCGGGCGTACCCTGACACACCAGACTTGCACTCCATAATGCAGTATACCATGGGGATGATGAAGATGCTGCTCAGTACATTTTAAAGGTGCAGGAGATGTGGAAAGTGGAGACGGGTGAACAGTGGGACCAGTCAGTTCCCCTTTTCCATTTTGTCATCATGAGGGGATTGCCCAAGGAAGTTCAGAAAGCGCTCAACAATATATTTGGCATAGAGGTTAAAGGGTGGGCCGAGATTCCGACTATAATCATACACCATTGTAAAAGGATTAAAGAACAAGCTAAGGAAACGGCTCATAGGTTGCAGGTGGAGGAAGCAAAACTGGCACTGAAGAAGCTAGCTAAAATAGCAGTAGAAAAGGTGGTGGCGGCAAACACTGAGACAAATACAGCCGAGCAGGCTGCAGCCCACGCAGATGTAAGGATAGCAGCATTTTGGCCAGGTGGAGGACAGGGGCGTGGGGTGGTGGACCCCGCATCAGTATCCCAAATGGCAACAAGGAGGTCAGCAGCGGGGAAGAGGAGGGTTTGAAGAGGTCAGAGGGAGTAGAGCGGGGTTAGGTGGAATGGGACTCAGGAGTGCTGTGGGACCATCTCAGGGTTGGAGTTGAGGGAAGTGGGGACACTTTGCAAGAGAGTGTAGGACCAGGCAGGGAGCGGGGTGCAACCCATGTAACCAGCACAGCCCACCCTCGCACCACAACTGCCATTTTCCTTCCGACCCCCAAGGTTCACCTCAATACCGAATGAAATACACCAGGCTTACACCCAGTTGCCTCCAAACACCCCACACCTCCAGGCACAAGCTTCGCCTAATACACAACCACAAGTAGCCCAGCAGAACACTATGCACAGTGGCAAAATGCTCACGTCCAATGCAGTGCCAAATGGAATGGTAATACCTTATCGGGGGGTCAGTTACATGGGGGAAACCCTTTTATGTTACCAGGTACCAATACATACCCTGATTAGGACAGCACAAAGAAAGCTCTTGCGTGCCCCGTCCTGTCCATGACCACCCACCCTTACGAGGAACCCTTGGTGGGTGCTGAGATAGGTAATAAGCAATTCATCTTTATAGTTGACACAGGTGCCACTAAACCCAGAGATTCTCTACCAGCTGTCACAGCGGTTTCTCTACACAGAAGAGAAGGTATGTGCGCCCTTACTGTATTCAGAGGCCTCCCCGACAAATGTGCTGGCACAGGATTTGTTGAGCAAATTGAACATGACCATCTCCTTCATGGACAGTGGGGCGGCATGTGCCACCCCAGGCACGTGCACCCTAAGGGCCATCTTCATCATAAAAGCCAGAGTAGGGGAGGTAGTGCTTTGCAGCATCCCCGTGGACCTGGACATGTTTGTGTACAGGATAACTGTATTGCTCAATGTGTTGGCGGGTACCATCAGACATCATCTTCTGACCCATGGTGACCCCAGGTCTTGTGGCAGGAACAATACTTTCTCCAGATTTACAGGACCTGGTTGTGTCTGCTAAAAGGATTGTTGTTGTGGGCACAGACTCTGATGGATTTGAGTGGTGTACTGTATTGTGTATTGACCCAACGATGCCCCTCAAAGAAGTGACAGATACAGAATTCTTTAATGACAGGGTTGACGATGGAGAAATTGTGTTAGCAATCTCTATTCCTTGTAACATTATGATGCAATATCAGAAGGTACAGTGCTCCTTGATGGCCCTTGTCACCCTGTCCCCTTTCACTGAGAGTGACTTAGAGCAAGTACCAGAAAGGTTATGGGCAACTAACGCCCATGATGTAGGGCTCTTGCAGGGGCTGTCACTGGTCTGAATAACACTCAAGCCAGGTGCAGTGTTGCCCCGGGCTAAACAGTACCCACTGTTCAAAGAGACGGAGGAGGGCATATGGGACACAATTGTGGCATTACTAAATCAGGGAATAATAGTGCCCTCTATCTCTCCATGCAACACAGCAATTTATCTGATTTAAAAGTTAAAAGTGGGGGGGGATTGGGGATGATCCAGGACCTTCCTCCTCGAAATGACATTGTCCAGGCAGAATTTTCTGCAGTTCCAAATCCTGCAATGATACTATGCATTATCCCCAAGAAGGTGACCATCTTCACTGTGGTAGATTATAAAATCACTTTTTTCTCCATACCCTTGCACCCAGGTACGCAGTACATTACTGTGTTCACACGTGCGGGAATGCGTTTCGAGCACACAATATTGCCCCAAGGGTACTGTGAGTCCCCCAGTATCTTCAACAGAATATTGCATACAGACTTCTGAAACATTCAAGTGCCCAGTACCATTATTCAGTACATTGATGATTTGCCGGTACGTAGTGACAGTGAGCAGCAGTGCCAAAAGGACTCTATCACCCTCCTGCAGCTGCTGGCATACAAGGGGTACAAAGTAGACAAGGCAAAGTTGTAATATTGCCTCCAAGAAGTACTGTATTTGGGTCATCTGATATCTGTCCATGGGAAGAAAAGTATACCTGATCGCTCCGCCTCAGTGTGCAGCACTCCCGAGGCCAAGACTATCAAGGAGATGCAGACATTTCTAGGGTTGTGTAATTCCTGCAGAGCATGGATTCTAGATCACACTGCATACACAAGGCCGCTGAGACAGACCATGAGATTGTATGGACAGAAGACATGCTTGCCAGTTTCGCTGACTTGAAGGAGGTCATTTACACTGCCCCAGTGCTAGCTACACCTAATTATACACAATCATTTTATCTGTTTTCCCATTCCAATGGCCAGCTCATGACTGCAGTGCTCACACCAAAGAGCACAATGGGTCACAAGCCATTGGCCTATGACAGAAGAGTGCTAGATTATGTGATGCAAGGCCAGTTCCCATGTGAACAAGCTCTTGCTGCGACTGCATTTGCAATTGAGAAAAGCTCCACAATTGTCATTGGGTGTTCCGTAACACTGTACATGGAACACGCAGAGTTTGCCATCTTGGAACACTCCAAATCCACCCTGACTATGCAGCGGGCATCCGCGTATGAGATCATCCTGTCCAGCACGAACATTGATATAGTGAGGTGTAACATTGTCAATCCCGCCTCTTTTCTAACAGAACCCGTGCACAGAGGAAGACCTTGTGGAGCACGACTGTGTGACATTTGACGGACGACATCCCAAATCAAGGGACAGCCCACTCGAGGGGCAAGGTGCTTTTTGTTGATGGGTCATCAATAATCAACTGGGGAACAGGTTTGAGGCATACTGGATTGGCAGTGGTCCATCTAGTAGATGGAATCTATGAGGTATTGGTACAGAAAATACAGCCCATGCACTATTTTGCCCAAGCAGCAGAACTAATAGCGCTTATTCAGGTGCTTCTAGCATCTCAAGAGTGCCGTGGCACCATTCAGTCTGATTCGGCTTACGTCACCACTATGGTGCACGCAGGCCTTGCACAATGGAAGTGAAGAGGTTTTCGGAGAGCCGACAGGTCTCCGGTACAGCATGCTGCACAGCTGGATAAATTGATCAAAGCACTGTCCCAGCCTTCTCTAACGGTGGTAAAATGCGCCGCCCATATTAACAACACAGATGAGGTCTCACTGGGTAACGCTGCCACAGATGCGGCGGCCAAGCAAGCAGCGTATTTACGGGTGTAGAGGGTATCCAGGCATTGCATCGAATACATAGTTTCGAATGCAAAAGCATTGAAATAAAATGCATCAAAAAAATGCATTTTTTTGTAGGTAAAGGTTTCTTTTTTTACTTTATTGGATTTTAAGGGGTAAAAAAACAGGGATTGGCGGGGGATCCCCACCATTAATTTTTTTGTTTTAAAAATGCATTTTTTCGATGCATTTTCTTTCAATGGCTTTGCATTCGATGCAATCACTAGGAACCGTGTAGAGTGTTTCTGAGTACCCAGTGTTAGTGCAGAGCAGGGAACAACTGCCAGACTTCTACAATTCCTTACCGATTGCACAACTAATTGATTTGCAGAGACATGCCCCCGAGGAGGAAAAAGATTTATGGATGAAAAGGGAATGTAAGCAGTCCCGCACAGATCTATTGTCGTGACAGTAAACATCGGGTTAAGCAGTTAAGTCACACAAATTACTGCTGATCACATTCAACCAGCTGCACCACCCTTCCCATGTGTCAAAACAACATATTGCTGCAGATATACAGGAGGACTGCTTTGTCCCCAATTTGCAGGAGGAAATTACTAAAATGGTCATCAACTGTACTACTTGTCAAACTTACAGTACAGGTCTCACGTTGAAAATAATTGGAGGAACACTGCCCCACCCTACTGGGCCATTCGGCGAGTAACATATTGATTATGCGGATATGGGCGAAAGGTGCAACAGATCATGCTGCTTGATAGTTGTTGTGTGTCATTTCTCATGGTGGGTGGAGGATGGTCCTTGTGCACACCCTGATGCAAAATGGGCGGCCACATTTTTGGTCAGAGAGGTTTTCCCTCAATGGGGCATGTGCAAAGTTTTAAGGTCTGACAACAGCACATACTTTTTCAATATACTCTTGAAAAAGAACACTGCATTATTGGGCATTAAACATCAGATGTGTACAATTTACCACCCCCAGTCCAACAAGACTGTGGAGAGGATAAATGGTCTTCTAAAAAACAAGTTGTCCCAGCTTTGCACCACCTTGAAGAAAAATGTAGTGAACTGCTTACCTCTCGCTCTATTTAGCCTGCTTACGTAGCCCTGTTAGGATCATCACTTAAAACCACACGAGGTGGTAATGGGGCTGTGTCTGTTTTAAGGGATGAATTTCATAGCTACTTGTGTGCCCTAACCAAAGCTATAAAATGTATCTCCCAACAGATTGCGCTGCCACGGACTGAAGGGATGACCAGCGCTGCATCTGATACTCCACCCACATCACCTCCTCTCCAGCTTTTCCCTCGTGACCATGTCTTCGTAAAGAACTTTGTCCCCTGGTAGAACAAGCCTAGATATAACAACCCCTTTGAGGTTGTATATGCTACTCCTCTTGTAGTAAAAGTTAGTGAATTATGGTACTTGGTGCATTTTTCTGATGTTTGCAAGGCACCCCAGGCCACACTCCCCACCCAAACTCAGTAAAGTACTAAACAGTACTTGTTACGTGCCTGCCCATAAAAACTCTTCCCCTGGTAAAAATTATAGACATTAATTATAAATGAGATGGAGCTCAGGTTTCCAGGTTATACTTTCAAAGGTGGCAAATAGCAACCAACTTTCATAAAAACCGACAACAAATGTATTAAGTTTAAACAAATGGTGAAAAATTATTAAATCACTTGTACATTCAATTGCACGTATGTGCTAATAACAAAGTAAATGAAGAAGAAAGAATTCTATAGGAATACATCAAAACCAATGAATGAGTCTATTTACAGAAAGAAAATGGGTTATGCAGAGCATATTCTCGTTGCATATATTCATCAATTAATTGACATATAAGGTTGTTTTTAGTCTCTGTTAAAGTCCAGAGCTTTTAAAGTATCAACATGTTTCTATTCTTAGAAATTAAATACTGAACATTCATCAGGAAGGAGGGTAGGAGTAGATCAGATTCCTATTTCAGAAAATACTACTGGAGAGGGAGTTAAAACAAGTAAAACCTTTTGGGTTAACAGAAACAGAGGGTACGCTGTGAATAGCTTGTGTACTCCATCTCGGTTCAATAATAGAACTTATAACCTGATACATTAGGTCCGATTACCTTGATCAGTTCATGTGGGGGCGAACAACTTCAGTGTGGTTGTAGGAGGGCTTAATAGTAGTCCCATGTTGCAAACTGCAAGAAAAGCGAACAATAGGCTTTTCAATCGCATATTTAGTGCTGCTGCATAGCAAGTGCGTGTTTGAGTTCCTTCTGGCCTCTCCTTTTCAGCACCAGTGCCGAGGAACCAGCGCCGGCTGATTACAACACTGCATCAGAGCCATTTAGAAATGTATCAACTCTGTAGGAATTCAGCTCCCTCCACAATTGTTTTAAAGGTAACAACTGCTTCATCAAAACTTGTGCTTCCTTATTACTAGGCGCACTACAGCGATGCCAATAACTTTTAGTAAACTTATACAGCCCCTAACTTGGACAACCACTGGGTGTGCAGCCAGCAGGCATTCCTGCACCTCCCGCCATCATGGAGGGGCATCTGCTCGCTGGCCACCCTACACTCCGCATTCCTGGTGGACCCTGAAGAACATTTGATAGTGGGACCAGGTCACCCCCAACATCTGCACCAGTGTCCAACATCCTCACCACAGTGCCAAGGCAGAAGCCCATATTATGTATACTACCAGAAAAGGAGAAAAAAGATGAATTGCGGAGAAGGAGAAGGTCGAACTATCTATCGCAAGACTCTTCGGAATTGCTGAAAGAAATACCAGATCAATATCTACAGCAAAAAAGAAAAATGTTTTGCCTCATTACTGTTACCAGGAGTGCAGAATAGCGGGAATGCCAATTGACTGCAAATTGTGCGGCACAAAGTCAATGACACTGAACATGGCCTCAATATGATCAAGATGGAAATGCTCACAATCCGGCTGATGACGTTGCAGAATCGTTACGTGTTGACCCTCCTCATGCCATGGAGGGAGGGTTCCACAAGAAGAATGGCAATTCATGTTGCACCTACATACTGCATAATGACGCAGAGAATGTGTCCCCCACCAACACAATAGGGGCCCTGCACGTCCTCTGCACTCACATGCAAACAGAAGCTGGAATATAAGAGACTGATTGGTACAATAACCTTTTTTCGTGTGCACCGTTCTGGCTGGGTGCCATCGTGAAGATGCTGGTTCCTTTGATTGCGATTATGTTGGTGATATTCTGCACCTGCCAACCGGGACTTCAATTCTGTGCTAAAGCACTGCCTAGCAGTGCAATGATGATGGTTTCCATTGGGGTACAGGAGGCACCTGACCCCGAGAACTATGCAAAACAATGGGTATATTTAACAGGGGATGGAAGATGTATATGCATGACATGTACCTCCCAGCAATATGCACAGGCAGGAAAACGTTTACAATCCATATGTAAGGCATGGGCACCAAAAGAAGGGTCAGCTCCATACTTGGAAGCTGAAAGATTGGAAAGGGAAAGAAGGGGTAAGAAGGACGAGGGACCCGCCTGGGAGTTTGTTAATGTAGTATTAACAAAAGGGGTGAATGCTGTGAAGCGGGACTATCGTCCCAGGCCCCCCCAGCGCTTTTGGATGAGGCAGAGGCCTGGAAGTGTGCAGTAGGGACCCAGGCAGGGGAGAGGGAGGTGGGGGTGGTGGCAAGGGCCATAGTGTGGGTTGGATGGGAGATTGGATGGGGGACGCCATGTTTTGATAGTAGCGCCCATATTGGAATCAAGGACTAGGCTTGGGCTGCAGCCAGAGCCGCACGCCTCAGACACACACATAGAAATAAGTATGTGCATGCGAGAAGAGGTTGTAGCCTGGGCACCAGTGAGACAGGCCAGAGCTGCAGAGATTCATAAACCTTCCATTGGCTCATGTTGCCTGTATTCATATCCTAGAAGGAATGTGCCCTGCAAGGCCACGAGGGGGTTGCTATCTCTCTGTGAAAAACAATCCCACGGGAAGGAGGGCACGGCCTCTGACCTTCCCCAGTCTCAGTTCTAAGTAATAGCATCCAGAGGCCTCTGTCCAAGACCCCTAGCATTACAAGGTAATAGTCAAGCCCAGGCCACCGATCATAAAACTGTTGAACCCCCGCAATCGATCAGAAAAGATCAGAAAGCACGGACCACTCACATTCATCATGGGTCGCATGATTTTTGATGTGAGGTGCCGGGAGGGGCAAAATAACACATCTAAAATTCAAGTGGGGAGCTTTGAATGGGCGCCGACGTGTCTGGAATTGAGCTGTAGTCTGTTAGATGAAATGACCTCGAAGTAACCTCTTGTCTGCAGTACCAGGTGCAGAGTAGGTTAGAGATATGATATGATATGATATGGCATTTGTAGCACACCTATACACAAGTGTTTCAAGGTGTGATGAGGCAAGGGAGGGGGTACAGAGGGAGGACAGAGACAACGATCTTACTAAGCCAAGTGACATTGAGATTGTGCAAGTGCAGGGGAGGGCGGGAGTGGAAAAGTGCCAGGGGAAAGGAGAGTGGGGCAGTGCTGTACAAGGGATCGAAATCAATTACAAGATGTGTGGCCAGCAGGTGGTAGGTGCAAGGGTAAGTGCAGACAGCAGGTGTCCAAAAGTGTAGGTAGGGGGACTGTAGGGTTACAGATACAGACCCTGGTGCAAGGGTTGCCGGTAGACAGTGCGGGTGTGCAAATGGGTTGGTAGGGACCAGGGCCTGAAATCAGAGGGTAGCCAGGTGACCAGTGCAGCATATGACAGGAAATCAGCAGGGGGGAGCAAGAGAGAAGGCAGAAGCAAAGAGGAAGGTCTTGAGGTGCTTCCAGAACCGGAGATGGTTCTCAAGTTTCAGAGAGGCAGAGAGGCTGTTCGAGAGGGAGGCCCCAGCTGAAGAAAGAGATCTACCCGTTGCTTGGAGAAGCCACTGACCCTGAGAGAGTTGGAGGTGGAGGAGCGTAGAGCTCGAGTAAGAAGGTATTTACGTAGAGAGAGTTGGAGGCATTGAGGACCCAGGCCCCAGAAGGCTGTGTGGACAATGCAGAGGGTCTTGAACTTAATCCTTGCAGCCACTGGAACCCAATGAGATTTCAGTACTGGAGAGATACGATCCCTGGGCTTGAGGCCTAGGACAAGTTTTGCAGTTCTGTTCTGGATGCATTCCAGAGGGCGGAGAGTAGAAGCAGTTAGAAAGAGGCTGTAGCAGTAGTCCAGCCTAGTGAGAACCAGAGATCTAGAGACAGTGAGCTTAAGGAAGAAGGAGAGGAAAGGAAGAATACCTCTGAGGAGGTGCAGTTGGTAGTTTGACTTCTTAGAGACTTCAGAGATGTGAGGAGAAAAGGAGAGTGTAGAGGTGAAGATGACCCAAGGTTCTTAGCATCACAGGTGGGAGTAGGAAGAGGGCCAAAGGAGTCCGGCCAGAGAGTGACAGGAAAGGAGGGTGCAGGTGTGCCGATGAGGAGAATCTCCATCTTACTGGCATTAAGGCAGAGATTGTTGGCGGCACACCACTCCTGGATAGCAGACAGTCAGTCAGACATGAGAGAAGGTGAAGAGGTGGCAGAGGGGAGCCTGAAAACGAGCTGACTGTCATCCGCATAGCACTGAAAGTTGGAGCAGAGAGCGGCAATGCTGTGGGCGAGAGGTGCCAGGTATTGGTTGAACAGCCAGGGAGAGAGGTTAGACCCCCGGGGAACAACACAGGTAGAGAGTGAGATAGAGGAAAGGAAGGACCCAAGTTGGACCTGGGAGGGTCGATCAAAGAGGAACAAGGTCAGCCAGGCCAGGGACTGATCGGTGATGCCCAGGTTATCACAGAGACGATTCAGCAGGATGGCATGAATTGATTTTCTTTGTGTAATCACCAATTCAGTAGTAGCTTTATGCCTGATGATGCACAAGGAGGCACCCATGTGGAGGAAAATTGACAGACAGGGCTGGGACCAATAGCCTGGCATCCCTTATGGAGCAGGTAGCCTATGTATAGGGTCTTGCCAACCAGCCATTTGGATTTGTATAGTATGTAATTTTCGTCGCCGTGTGCCTTTGTAAAGTGCTGTTTGTACTAGTTTGGCCAGAACATTCTGTGGCAGCACAGTACTGGCATATTTCTATTTTTGTTTAAATAAAACTTTGTTCTCCTTGCAAGAGGTGTGCTGGGCCTTTTTCCCTAGTGGGTTGCAATGTTTTCTGGTGTGAACATTGAGGGGTTACTCTACACTGATCCCGAATATGGCTGTGTGCCACATTCACCCACAGGTTGCTGACTCTCACTTGCATGCCACCGGTTCCTAACTGTCACTTGTATGCTTCTGGTTCCTGTCACTTACATGCGGCTGGTTCCTGACTGTCACTTGCATGTTGCCAGTTCCTGCCTGTCACTTGGATGCTGTTCCTTTTCTTTTCAGCTGCCCCATGCCCTGAATCCACAATGCTTAGCCGGTTGTACTACTTGTGGGGTGGATGAACTACTTGTGGGGTTGATGAACCCACATACAATACTTTCACTCCCCGCAGCTCCAAGCTCCACACTCCTGCCTTCGACCCTCCCTCTGGACTCTTTTACCGTTGATTAGTGTCACTGATTCATGTTGTAAGCATAGCAGTTCCTCCTCCCAAATACCTTGTCTCCTTCCTGCACACCTTCCTTGCTTTTAATGCTACGCCACCTGGCACTGCAGGGTCCATTGCTCTGAACTTACCTGCTCCGCAAAGTAATGCCCATCTCCCTCACTGCCACTGTTATCAATTGCCTTGTGTCGTGGACTGAGACGCACAGTTCACTGATAATCAATAATCTGGTTTTTGCTCCAGAGTCGAAAACAGTGCCTGCACCAGCGGTTCATGAAGAAATCAGTGGTACACCTACAACACCGAATTTAAAGAAGGAAGGGTAAGACCTTGCTTGAAGCAGGAAAGTATTAGTCTTAAAAATACCTTCTTTTGTGACCAATTAAAGTGTCCAGGCTGCAGGTGAGTTGTTGGGTAGGAACTGGCACAACAATTCTGAATCAATGTTATCGATGGAAATGGAATTGGTAACAGAGCAAAAGAAGCAAATACCACATAGACTAGTAGCTATGGCTTTTTTAAAGAATGTGTGAAACGTAAAATCACCCATCGAGATTTTCGCTGAAGAAATTGGTAAGAGAAGCATGCAATGGGTGGGAAGTGGGGTGACAATGGAAAAGCAGCGCTGAACCGCAGGTCTCTGTAATTGCACAAGTAGGTTCTATTGCTAGAAACAAAGAGACTCCTCCGGGATGCAGTGGACCAGTCTTCCTCGAGAAATTGTGGCACAAACTCCAAAGGTCGCCCAGAGCGCAAAGCAGGTGACCTTAACTTGAACTCTGCAATTAAGATGGATACCTCAACAGAGGTGAGACACCATCTCTTATGTGGGAGTTAGTGAGAAGACAGCTGGTGCTGGGCCATGAGATGTCTAGGAGATCCACCGTACAAGATGGGTACAATAGGTAAGACATAAAGAAAACTGTGGCTTTAACAGCCAGTGTTTTGGCCGCCTGTGCACAAATGGGCAAGATCTTGTTCAGGGTTTTTCTGGATTTGGGAGGTCTTGATGAAGAAAGAGAATGTTCCCAAATTACTGCCAGAGGCAGGTGTCATCCATCAGCTAACCCACGTTCACGGCAGTGGAAATAATGTTCCTCCCGAAGAGGCTCCTTTAATGGGGGATTCCTGTATTATGTGGATTTCTAAAGGGTTATGGGATGGTATGTCCAACCATGAAATGAGGTATCTGAAGTAGAATGGAGTAATGAACCCTGAAAATGCTTCTCTGGGTTAACCTCGGGAGGATAGCTCAGCGGCAACATGCTTGCCTTGGAACCAAGACGACACAGAGCAAGGCAGGT
This sequence comes from Ambystoma mexicanum, assembly GCF_040938575.1. Taxonomy (NCBI): domain Eukaryota; kingdom Metazoa; phylum Chordata; class Amphibia; order Caudata; family Ambystomatidae; genus Ambystoma; species Ambystoma mexicanum. The sequence goes on along the minus strand of NC_090927.1, from coordinate 191,163,018 downwards.
TCGATCCCCGAAGCTTAGAAACCTCTGGGTATTAAGCGCATTATAAATAACCAATCATATCATATCATAACCCTCAAAACCAGGTACTCCTGCAGAGAGTTGTGAGCCATGCTGTGCTCTTTCGACTCCTCTCCTAGTAGGTATCAAGCATTCGAAGAAGGCAGTCATTTCCCTGTGTTGACAGCTCATAATAAAAGCCCAATGGAACAAAAGCAGCAAATGACGATAACATGCAAGATAGCCACTTGGCCTGCTGCTTCAAGCACATGAAATGAACAATAGGATCAGAGGAAAAAAAGCTTTACTGGAAGTCAGGGTCCTTACGAACAGATTTGGATGAAAAAGCAGGAACAGATATCGTAGACTGATGGGGTTGGGACTCCAACAATTTTTACTCTGAGATCACATTTTAAGGTCTATAATGTTAAAGAGACTGGTGGAAGGATAGCCAAAGTTTGAAATAGAAATCACTTACTGCCCATTGGATGATGTGTAAACCTCTCTGAACGGGAACATTTGCGAGGACCACTACAAAGGAGTCCTACTAGCATGGAAGCGGGTCAGCCTGCACCCTGTGGAAGACACTCTACCAAAGCAGGATGCCATGCTCACCTGTACTATGAGCTGCTGTTGACCTGCTACCTGTTAGAGATTCCAAAGTCATTGTCAAGAAATCTTCCATTGGATCAGACGGTATGATTCTAACTTACATATCATCACTCTTTGATCTAATGGAGTGTGGTATGCTGCCCTAACAGTTTAGCCGTATGTATGCATGAATGTAGGCATGGAACAAAGGGGATTCACCTACAGGGAGGGCACAGGTGTAGCAGAAGAAAAGGGAGGTGTAGGGGAAGCAGTGGATGCAGGAAACTCCAGAGCGAAAAAACAGGGTTGAGTGGAGGGGTCAGCAATTATTGAGATGATCTTTAACAAATAGAGCCTATTTCCAAAGACAAGGTGAATAGGAAGAAAAGTCCTGTTTCCTGGAGTGTTCCCTCCTGCAGTTCATTGTTTCCAGCAGGCCAATGTTGTGGCTTCTGGTGGTGCATTGGCCTCTGAAGATGCTGATTTTCTCTGGCAAGTAAAGTGGAATTACGGTTGTGACAGCTTTCTAAGTGATGCAGGAAGTCTTGAACATCATGTGTGTTTGAAGGAATAGTCAGAGAATCTCCTTGAGGATGAGGGTTTTGTTTGTTTGTTTGTTTATTATTGGTAATGCGCGAACATACCCTAAGGTAACAGGGCGCAGCTTTTACATGGATATGCGAAGCTTGGTTACAGCAATCAAATATATTCATAAACACAATGAAAGTAAAAACACAGGGTAATGTACATATATACAAGTAAGCACAGTTGGTTACAGAGTGTGCAGCAGGTATGGGTAGTGGGGCAGGTTAAGCACCAGCGTGAGTTTGAGGCTTGCTTTTCAACCATGAAACTACCTTCGATTGGAAGCTTTGAAAAGGCAGGTCACTTCTGAGAGTAGGCGGTAGTGAGTTCCACAACTTAGCTGCTTGCACTGTTTTGAGGGCACACTATATTCGTCCTTTGATGGGGCGTACTGCAGCATTCTAGATGGCTTCCAGAAGGGCCACTGTGGTATCTGGGACTCCTGAGGGTAGGTCATTGCCACCATCCAGTTTGTACAACTTTTCTGACACTTGGGGCACGGATGAAAGGCTTGACTTTATGGAGGTGTGCAAGCTAGTATCATGTTGCTTGTTTCTTCTTCTCGGCAAAACGTGTTTTGAATGAGAGGTCACAGTTATAGTAAAGCCTAACAGATTTTGCACTGGGTGATACTGTTGTCTGACTTTTGAGTCTGCTCCTCTTTCTGGTCAAACAATGTTGAAGGTGCTATCTTCCTGGCTGCAGAGATGGGTTAATCCCCCATTCCTGTAAACAACTAACAGGAGGCTGGTTATCAGGAGATTGAGTACAGGTGAGTTTGGGCTCCACCACTAGATACAAGGACAACAGTTTCACTGACCCCTGCACCCCTGAATCAAGATCACTTTATTCGCTGATGGGGAGCACAGCATCATCTGTCTCAAACCATACCATTTTCGGTCCAAAAAAAACTCAACAAAAGGGCACACACAAGGACACACATAAGGGCACACACACAAGCACGCACACAAAGGCACACGGACAAGCTCTGCCTCTCCTTCCTGCAATCAAACTCAATCTGCAATGGAAAGAGGAAGTTGCTTTCCGCCTAACAACTCACCCGAATCCCTAGGCGAGTATCCAAATTGCATGAGAATATCACAACATCACTTGAATCCTTGTGTGAGTACCCACATTTGCCCAGGGGATCAGATTCACCTGCAGGCTAACACAAATGCACCAAAATCCAGATTTTGAGACGACAGGGATTTGTGGGCGAGTTCTGGAGTGATTTGCCCAGGCGTTCTCACCTTTCAAATTAAATAAATATATCAAGTATTGAAAAATCAATTGACTGATATATGGGCCTTTGTGTCACACTTCAAGGCACTTACACCATTTGCTGGCTATTTCCATCAAATATGCCCAGGGAGTACCATAATTTCTTCAGGTAGAGAAAGAATATTCTCTAGCTCTCAATATGCCAGCCTATTGCTATGACAAACCAGGTGATCTCATCAGACAGCCTTTGTGACAGGGTCAGGGACTTGACCCTGTGAAGAGAGAAAGGGGCTCTCTCTCAACCTGGGGGTTGAGGAGTAGGGGCTACCAGGGTTTTCACCAGAGCTAGTCCTGCCACAGAGGCAGGGTGTGGGAGTTGGGAGGCCACCAGTCCCTGTACATTCTACTTGTGCGTACCACTGTTTCCCTGCCTATGCCTGTTCTGCACAGTTCTGTCCAGTTTCATTCTTTTCCCACGGGACCTCAATAGCCAGCGTGTGAAAAACAGGCAGACAACGTGACCAGGAGAGAGAGTGCAGAATCCACTCAATGAGGGAGCCCAACTAGGCTGAAACATGTGTCTGGTGTAGCTGATGGTACTCTTGTTCAGAGGTGAAGTGCCTAGCATTTCGGTGCTGGACTTCCTTTGTGAGTGGGAGCTGAGTGATATGCAAATGGATATATTTCTGCTCTGTGAAGGTTCAGTAAGCAAAAACCTGGTTGTAGACATTCCTGAGTAGAAGACATTCTATAAAACAGGTTATTTGAACCATGTTCTTTTCTAATAAGATGGGCTCCGACACGCCTGCTATGTCCCACCACATGCAGAGGTGCTCAGCTCAGACTTGAGAACGGATTCATCGAGAACCTCCTCTCTCCATTCAGGCTCAAGTCATGTGTATATGCTCCGCTCCCTGTGGGAATGCTGATCAAAGTAAGGGTGATTGCTCTTCCCCGTGGGAGTACTTTAGAAAATGTGTTTGGTCCCTCTTCCCTGTGGTAGTGCATTAGAAAGTGTGTGTGCTGCTGCTACCCTGTGGGAGTGTGGCAAACATTAGCTATGGGCCTCATTACGAGGTGGGTGGACTGGGTTTACGCCCTATTACGAGGTTCCCTTGCGGGATCCGCTCAGGACTTCTGGTCAGACCAGACGTCCTTTGTGGGTCCCGCAAGGGGACCAGGGAGCTAATAACGTGCCTGTTATTAACGGGCCCGTTATTAGCTCCATCCCCATTCCCATTGAGCCATATGTGGGGCTCAAAACGGAATGGGTATGGGTTTTTTGAATGAGGAATTACTGGGTCCTCCAAGGTTGGAATGACCCGGTAATTCCTCATTCAGGGAACCCGGACCCGGACGCGATTTTGGAGACAGCCATGGCGCTAATAGCACCATGGCTACCTCCAAACTCGTAATGAGGCCCTATGTCTCCCTCAAGCCTTCCCTTAGGAGTGTAGTTGTATTTTTGTATTTGTATTTCTTTATTGAGGTTAACAGGTGTTTCGAACAAAGCACTAAGCAGTCAATAGGGCAATCCTGACTCAGGTGCTATAGTTTAGGAGTGGAGATATGAATATAAATGAATGGTGGATGATCAGGTGTAGATGATCCTTATACAAGGGACAGAAGAAGCAAATCAGACAGTAGCCCAAGGAGACTATGGGCCTCATTCCGAGTGGAGCGGTAAGGGATAACGGGCACAGGTAAGGAGACCGGTGCCGGTAATCCTTTACCGCCCTACGAGTTCCCTTAGCCTGGTTTTACCAGGCGTTATGGACGGGACCTGCTAAGGGAAATCAGAGCCAATAACGGTACCGCAAATTGCGGTACCGTTATTAACTACTTCCCCCTTCCCATTGAGCCCTATGGGGGCTCAAATGGGAATGGGGAATGGTTTGGTGACTGGGGACTTACCGGTCCCGCCAAGGTCGGACTGGACCAGTAAGTCCCCATCTCACCAAACCGGACACGGTACCGGTATGGGAGGTAGTAATGGCGCAAATAGCGCCATGACTACCACCATACTCGGAATGAGGCCCTATGTAAGAAGTATTCACGACTGAGGCGGTGGAATTTGAGTTCAGATTTAAAGGAGGAAGCATTGGTATTTGTTTTTTACACGGGCAGGAAGTTAGTTCCAACACATTGGAGCTAGAAGAGGGAAGGAGCGGAAGCAAGTGTGGGCACAAAGGGGGTGAGGATAGATAGGTTGGAGAGATAGATAGAGCAGATGGTGCTTTGAGCGAAGCAGCGAGAGATAGTGTTAGCTGTCTAGGGGGGTGCAAGCCTATGTATAGATGTTTAAACTAACAGTTGTACATTTAATGAGGGGCCAGCTCCTCAAGGAAAGCCATCCAGCATGGAATCAATGTTTGGAGCTGGAAGGAGAGCGCGTACGATTGCAGGCGGTGCAAGTAGAGAAGTTCAGTACTTTGTCAAGTGGGGAAGAGGGAGTATAATGGGGGAGCTAAGGAATAAGAGGATGCAGAAACCCAAGTGACTGAGTACCAATGTCCGTAGGAGGGGTTAGTGGAGTCGAAAGAAGGTGGATTTTCCCAATGTTAAGCAGATTAATCCAATCTGCAAGGGAGGTTTGGGTGATGAAGTGGTGAAGGTTAAGGTCGCTGTGAAAAAGGACCCCATCGTTGTGTGCCTTGGAGGAGGAGGAGGAGAGTAAGGCAGGTGGGAAGGAGATAGGAGCGGGAATAAGAGAGGGTAGAGAGGAGGCAGAACGCTTGATTACTTCAGTCTTTGAGGAGTTGAGCATGAGGGAGACAAATCTGATGCAGGTGTGAATAGCAACTAGAAGGTCAGGCAGATCGGTTGGGGCAGAAAGGAGGGAAGGAGAAGATTTTACTGTACAAAAGAGATAGTCAGCTGGCTGAGAGAGGAGGAGTAAAGGGTGGCTAGCAGGAGGCAAAGTACAGGGTATTTGGGTACGCTGACAGGGAGAGGGTTAGAATCAGAAGTTGCATTATTCCAGGAAAAAAGGAACGACTACTTAGAAAGGTTAGAAGCTGCCTGAAAACCCAGGTCACCGAGAGTTAGAAGAAGAGATGAGTGGTGGGCAGAGGCCAGAAAGTTTTAGACATGCACAAGGGCAGAGTCAATAGAGCCGGCTGAAAAATCCTGATTGTAAAGGATAATGAAGATCATAAGAAATAAGGAAGGCTCAGATTCTCTTGAAACTAAGATGTTTGAGGATTTCGGAGTAGCGGGAAAGGAGAGACAAAGCAGTAGTTGGCAAGGTTGTTAGGATGATCCAAAGGCTTCTTCAAGATTGGTACGATGGTTCCCACATTAAATCAGGATGGAATAGTTACAAAGGCGAGAGAGAGCTTGAAGGGGAGTGAGAGATTTGAGCAGGTAAAAGGCAAAAGGTGTTTAATGGTTGGAGGGTCAAATGGGTCAGCCGGGCGCAGGAGGAGTTGGTGGCACTAAGGATGGCTGCCAAGTCAACAAGAGAGGTAGGGTGAAAGGAGCAAACAGAGGAGGTAGTGAAGCTAGGTGGAAGGAGTGAGACAGAAGCAGGAGGAGGGTGGAATAGGAGTGTGGTTAGAATGGTGTAAATATTTTCAATATTTAAGGAGGTGAAGTGGGCTAAGTTGTTGACAGAAGGGGACGAAGAGAAGAAGAGACTTCATGAGGGTGGATGGAAGAAATAAAGTTTGTACTGTGGGGAAGTATTTGTGGGGCTGGGTAAAAGGAGCTCAGTTTACTATTGTAATGTCTGCAGTTTTAGCAGAGTCAAGAGCTGTAGTGAAGGAGTGGAGGGTGCTCTTGTATGTGTGGAGGAAATAGGGGGTCTGGTCCACACGCAAACTCTAGAGGTGGCATTGCATATCATTTTTAAGGAGGTTATAGAAGGTTGAAGATAGGAGGAAAATTGGGTGAAGATGACAGAGGGACTGTAATGGTCAGAGGTGGGAGTAGAGTGCTGAGTTAATGTAAGGAAACATCTTATCAGTGGAAGAGGCCTGTGGAGGGGTGAGCGAGAGGAGGGAACATCCAACTTTGGCTAGGTAAGAAGGCAGAGTGTCTGGTTTGAATTTGTGTTTAGAGATAGTAGAGGGTGGATGGGGAGAAAGTGAAGGAGGACTACCTATGCAGCTGTGAAGGGTAGAGTGATCAGAAGGGGAGGGTTCAAAGATGAGGTTAGATTAGGGGATTGCGGAAGATAGACGAAGACATGGTCAAGAGAGATTCCCTAAGAGTGGAAATGTAGAATGTAAAGTGAAATAAGGGAGTAGTATACAGCAAAAAGTCAGTTAGATTTGGTGGGTGGAAGAGATATTAGGAAGACATTTTGTCTCCCATGGGTGCAATGGGGACTTCAGTGGGAATTGGTCTGTGGAGATGGTCAATGTCAAAGAAGAAGGAATTGAGAGGACCAGGGGGCCTGTAGATCAGGAGAATGGTGAGTGATTTGGGTGGGGGTAGTTGAGAGAGCAGTGAATTCGAATTACAGTGGTAAGAAGTGGATGGTTAGAAGTGGGGAAGATGGGTGAGCTTTATTGAACATCACACTATCCCTGCCACTTCATTTGGTACATTAAACATCTCAGGGGCAGTGTGTAGAGCAGCAGGGATAACAGAGTGCAGAGGAGTGTTCTATGTTTCAGTGATTCTCACAGCTGCTAGAAGGGAGTCGAAGTGAGCAATGATGAAGGGGGTTTTGTTGCAAAATGATTAGGCATTCCAGAGTAAAATTAAGCAATGTGAGTATCAGTGGGGTAACAAGATGACTATAAGGAAGTTGTGGAGGATGGATGAGATTGAAGAAGGTAGGTTGGCCATGATGCCTTTTTGGGGATGGGCATCAGTGAGGGATCGGGAAGGAGGTGTTCGAGGACAGTGAGGTGGAGTCTAGGGGGATAAAAGGTCAAAGGGGGAAAAAAGTCCCATGCATTGTAGGAGTGTGTCCACTTCCATGCAGGAGTGCATTAGAAATTGTGTTTGCACCCTCGCCCCTCCGGGAATGTGTTAGAAATGGTTTGTGAGCCTCTTCCCTGTGGGAATGCCATACAAATTGCGTTTGCACCCCCTTAATTGCAGGAGTGCATAAAAAACTGTGTGCACCCTCCCCTCCTTTTGTGCAGGAGCAAGTTGGACCTTGTGTGCAAAGGCTCTTCCTTGGAGGATGGCAAACATTAGGTGTGCAACCCGTGCCCTGTCTGAGTGTAGTAATAATTCTGTGTGTTTTCTCTCCCTGCAAGAATGAAAAATAAATTGTGCTTGTGGCCCCTTCCGCGCATGAGTGCACTGGCAATCATGTGTTGCTCCCTCTACCTATGAGTGTAGCATCAGTTAGTTGTGTGAGTGATTTAGTCAGTTCACTGGGTATGATGGTATGTCCAAGCAGGGACATTTTTGCATTTTTGTCTGTGCTGCATTCTGATTGTAGCGATACTAATGTAGAGATACAAGCTTGTTACTTCACAGTAAGGGACATCAACAAAATATTTATAATCCTCACCACAGCAGTCACCTTCATTCACCATCACCACTACAGTTTCATTTTATCTTCAGATTCGGAGTATCCACGATGAGAACAGCAGCCACCATCCTACTCAATTGCTCTGTCTGACTTGCCTTCCACTGACACAGAGGTCATTCTCTGACTCACTAATGAGTGGCTGCTGAGTTTGAGAAGACTGTTGCTGTGCCTGTAATAGCATCCGCACCTTACCATTGTCTGTTGGCATTTTGTGCACTTTTATTTTGATGAATATCCCTTAATCGACAGGTAGCACAAAGAGACTTCTCCTGATGTTAGACACAATTGCTCCAGCAGCACTGAAAACACATTCCGATTATACAGTAGCTGGGAGGCAACACAGACAAATGATGCTGGCCACACAGACCGCTTGGAGAAGCAATATTGCAATGAGTGATTGTTATTTACATAACTGGCATATGTCGCTCAAATATGCATCCACCATCTGTGCAGCAGTGCGCCAACCCCAACCGGATGTTCTTTACTCTGGCCACGGCATGTGGAAGGATGTAGAATCATGAAATTCGTCTCACAGAGGGGTGTGTGTGTAAAAGAGAGAGAGAGACAGAGAGAGAGAGAGAGAGAGAGAGACAGTGAGAGAGAGAGAGACAGAGAGAGAGAGAGAGAGAGAGAGAGAGAGAGAGACCCGGAGATTGAGATACAGAGAGAGAGAGAGAGAGCGAGAGAGAGCGAGAGAAAGAGAGAGAGAGAGAGAGAGAGAGAGAGAGAGAGAGAGAAAGGAGGGGGCAGGCACTGTTGTAAACCCTGAGTGTTGTGAAGGGAAAAGGGACCTTGTCCCTTTAAGGGAAAACGAAAGGAGAAGAGGGACAGGGGGAGGGGTGGGAGGAGCGGAGGCGGGAAGGAGTAAAACGGGAGTTAATATAAGATTAAAGAAGAGTGAAGACATACCCAGAGTCCGCGTCTTTATTTGGGCCCAAGTACACCCACAACAACTGGCGACGAGCAGAGAAGAACCCGCCTTTGAGGAGGAGAAGGAAGAGCGTGGAGTGCAGCTAGAGTCACGGAGGGACTCAACGCCGCTGGCGAGAGGCAACACAGCACTGCCGGTGAGGCGGTCCGGCAGCCCAGTCCAGATGGGAAGCGGAGGAGAGGAGGAGCGCGGAGAGCAGCCGGAGTCACAGAGGGACCCGGCGCCCCAGCAAGAAGCAGTGCAGCAGTGCCGGTGTGGAGGCCCGGCAGCCCAGCCCAGAGAAAGAGCCAAGGAGTGCGCCACCCACCAGTGCAGAAGGAAGACTGCCGGAGGACCGCAGCACATCGGGGGAGGAGGCGAGGAGCCCAGGAGTGTACCATCCGCCAAGAAGGCAGAAGATGCTGCCGTGCCCTAAAGGAGGCCCAAGCACACAGAAAGGTATGCAGCGCATCGCCGCTGAAGAAGCGGGAGATCCAGAAGGCTCGCAAGCAGGCAGAAGGAGACACCCCACAATTACGGAGATGGGAGGGCCCGGCACATGCGGAAAGTGGCACAAGATAGACACTATAGCCATAAACATAAGCCACTTGAAAGAGAGGAAACAAGGGCAAGTATCAGTCATAACCATAAGCCACTCGAAAGTGAGGAAACAAAGGCAAGCATCAGTCATAGCCACAAGTCACCTGAAAGTGAGGAAACAAAGGCATCAGTCATAGTTATAAGCCACTTGAAAGCGAGGAAACAAGGGCAAGCATCAGTCATATTCATAAGCCACTTGAAAGCGAGGAAACAAGGGCAAGTATCAGACACAGCGATAAGCCACTTGAAAACGAGGAAACAAAGGCAAGCATCAGTCATAGCCATAAGCCACTCGAAAGCAAGGAAACAAAGGCAAGCATCAATCATAGCCACAAGCCACTTGAAACGAGGAAACAAGGGCAAGCATCAGACATACCGAGAAACTACGTGAAAGCACAAACATCAATACAGCGACAAAACACGTGAAAATGAAGACTTTGGCAGTGGTGCCACGACCACGCCCAAGCACCATCGACCATGTCATAGTCAGGAAGCGCAGCAGTAGACACCACGGCACCCGCAACACCGGGTGATAACTCCCACCAACCCCGTATCATTCCTACGCTGCCCGAACCCATTCCCACTAGAGCCCCAGGAAAATCAAGGCCAAAGATGGCAGGAGTGGATGGACGAATTTGAAGAATTCATGAGGGCAGTAGGAAACCAGGACGCACCGAACAAACGAGACACCTTCACAAACTTGGTTGAGAAAGACATAAAGAGCGTCATCAAGACCATCCCGCAAGCAGAGAGGACGACATATCCAAAACTCATCGAAGCCATCAACAGTTCCCTAGTAGTCGTTCCAAATAGAGACTATGAACGCTATATTTTCAACCAGTGCACTCAGATGCCCCAGGAAACAGTAGTTCATACTACGCCTCCAGAGTAAAATCACATATTGCGACTTCGCCAACTTTAATGACAATGAAGCCATCCGCCTAAGAGTTATTGAGGGATGCCTGTCTTCAATATTCCGCAAACATTTGCTAAAGAAGCCGCTACCCCTGAAGGAGATAGCTGAGCTAGCCAGAGTATATGAAAGGGTAGACATCCAGGCTGCCCACATGGAGAACCCAAAGAAGACAGGTTCCATAGCGGCCATCACCAGTAGTCAACCAGGTCACCAACCCGGCAACACGTACAGACAGGACCAGTGGAACCCCACGAGACAAAGACCACCAGAAAGGCAATGCTATCGATGCAGCTTTGAATTCCCACACAAAGGTCAGTGCCCCGCAGTAGGCCAAATGTGCATGAGGTGTGGTCAAGAAAATCACTTCCAGAGCATGTGCCGGGAGAAAACCACCCCGCTGCCAGTATACCGGCCACCGAACCAACAAATGCCAACGAGGCGCTTTGAACCGCCGAGATCTTTCAACCCACGACCGTACCCTGAACGGAGAACACCAAGACAATGAACCCCAGAACCATGACCAACTCGGGGTTCATCAGAGCAGTAGAGAACCTGCAAGTAGAACCAGCAAACGAAACCTACGCCAGCCAAGAACAAATATACCACATGCAATCTTATCCTGACGAAGAACTCAGGAGAGAGAATGCCACCAGGGACCCATACGAGAACCCTCCCCTTGAAGAACAACCACCAGAACCGGAACAATACGCAGAGTATGATCGATACAGCAGGACGTACGTCTGCCTCATCTCTGACTCCTCAGACAACAGCACTGCACGCCGGGTGACAGTTCACATAGGAGGGACGGATACCCTGTTCCTGGTATGCACGGGAGACACCGTCAACATCATGAGTCACCAAACCTACGAAAACTTAGCTGTCAAGTTCCCGCTACAATCATCACATGCCCATATCTTCCAATGGGGCGCAGCACAACCTTTGACCTCCAAAGGACAATTCATGTGTGACCTCATACACAGAGGAAGAAGCGTCCAGAAGGCAATACATGTCATCCACATCCCGGCGACAGGAAGGTGCCTCCTCAGCAACAAAACAGCCGTCGCTTTAAACCTCATCGATATCCACTATGACCAATCAGAAGAAATCCAAGGGCTCCCAACCAACCCCCAATACATACATGCCATAGACCAGAAGCCCCTAGGCATTGAGACACTAAAAACCGCCTATCCTGGCCTGTTCGAAGGAGTGGGCATGCTGAAGGACAATGTAATCAAACTGCACATCGACCCGTCGGTACGACCAGTGCCACAACATCCCAGATGGATAGGGTTTTATCTACAAGCCAAAGTCACCCACGAACTGCAGATGCTACTAAAAAACGACTTCATAGAGAGAGGGGCGGAACCCACACCATGGCTGTCTCCACTAGTAGTCATCCCCAAAGCAGACGGACGCCTTCACCTCATGAGGATCCCCAATACGGCCATTCAACGGGAAAGACATCAAGGACCAAAAATAGAAGATATGCTGATAAAACTTAACCTAGTCACTAACTTCTCAATCCTAGACCTTAACCAATGTTACCACCAGCTAGTCATAGATCCCGAATCAAGGCCCATCACAACCTTCACTACCCACAAGGGTTTGTTCCGCTACAAACGGGTGAACTTCGGCATATCATCCGCTGCCGAGATCTTTCAGGAAACATTTCGCAGGTTAATCAGTCCGGTCACCAACGCATTCAATTATAGTAAGGATATCCTCATCTTCGGAGTCACACAAGACCAGCACGCCGAGGCTGCACACCAAGTCTGTCACATCCTCCAAGACGCTGGACTTACACACAACAGCCAGAAATGTGAGATCAATACTCACACCCTATGTTTCTTCGGCCACATTTTCTTGGACCAGGGCATTAAAGCTGATCCAGACAAAATCAGTGCCATAACAAACCTATCCAGCCCGAGGGACGTGTCCAAACTCTGCTCATTTCTGGGCATGGCAGGGTACTGCGCACGCTACCTTCCACAATACGCCAATGCTCACATGCCCGCTATGACAACTGCTGAAGAAGGATCAAACATTCACGTGGTCCGACCAATGCCTACAAGCATTCTCATCCATAAAACGGGAACTGGCAACCAACTGCCAGATGGCAAACTTCAACCCACGATGGGGCACAGAAATCACAGTAGACGCCATTCCGGTATGGCTAGGTGCAATACTGGCCCAAACTGACCGGCAGCACGATGCCACAACCCGCATCGTAGCATATGCCAGCCGCGCATTGAACACCTCCGAGCAAGCTTACTCGCAGGCAGAGCGCGAGAGTCTGGCCGCCGTGTGGGCATGCGAAAAATTTCACCATTTCATCATTGGACACAACTACACCCCGTCACGCTAATAACGGACCACCAGGCCCTATTGGCTCTCTTTGGCAACCCAAAAATTAAGATGCCGCCACGCATCGAGCGATGGGGCATTCGCCTCCAGGAATATGACTAAACCATCATTCACAAACCTGGGGGCGACGCCAATCCTGCAGAATACCTGTCGCAATGAACTAGCCACAACAAGCAAAGGCACCTTACTCAGAGGGAACCGCCTCGTAGCACACAAGAGCCTAAGGAAACCCCTGGTCATGATTGCACACAAAGGTCATCGAGGCGTGGCCAACACGAAAAAGATATTACGGAACCATGTGTGGTTTCCCCACCTGGACATGATCATGGACGACATATTGAGACACTGCAGCCCATGCCAAATAAATGCAGCCAGCCCACCACCATGACAAAAGCAGATAGTCCCCTCCTGGAGGGACCATGGCAATGCTTGGCACTTGACTTTTACGGCCCACTGGAAGAGGGCGGTTACCTCTTGGTGGCCATCGATGAGGACTCCTGATTCCCACTGGTGAAACATGTACAGTCCACAGCCCTTCATCACGTAGTGGGTAAGGTAGACGAGCTGTTTAGCGAATGGGGCATCCCAAACACAGTGAAAACTGACAACGGGTCCCCATTCCAGGGCCAAGAGTTCAAGAAATTTGTGGCACACCTAGGGTTCCACCACCAGAGGATTACATCACTATGGCCCCAGGCCAACGGAATGGTGGAACGCTTCATGGCGAACATCAAGCGCACATGCCAGAGAGCGGCAACAGACCAGGCCTAGATGCCTCAAGCCATCTCGCAGATGCTACGAAGCTATCAACACACCCCACATGAGGCGACCGGCTGCACCCTGGCTGAACTCATGATCAAGTACAAACCCTGATCCCGGCTGCCCCAACTTGAGGACTACACGCCCGAAGAAGACGATGAAATAAGACAGCGAGAAGCGGAGAAAAGACAAAAGGCCAAGGAATGGGCTGACAGGAAACAGAAAGCCATAGAACCACTTATTCCTGTTGGATAGACGGTGCTAGTCCGGTAGGCCCTGCACTGGAAAACTGACGTGACACACCGGCCCGAGCCGATGATAGTAACTGAAGTAAATGGGCCCATGATTACCCTGATAGGGGACCAGGGCGAAATAACCAGAAATGCATCATTGCTCGGCAGGATGTTCCAGGAGGATCCGACCGAGGACATGCCCCTAGAGGATGAGGATCCCGAGAACCCAAAGGCTCCCCCATGTCAGCATGACGAAAGAAGCGACCAGGCTGAACGGCTCCACAGGACAGCCCAAAGGCCCACCCGTCTCATCGTAGAAATGTAGTGCGTGGACTTACTCGATAAGCAAGGGGTGAGGGGTGTTGTGAAGGGAAAAGGGACCTGGCCCTTTTAAGGGAAAATGAAAGGAGAAGAGGGACAGGGGGAGGGGTGGGAGGAGGGGAGGCGGGAAGGAGGAAAACAGGAGTTAATGTAAGATTAAAGGAGAGTCAAGACGTACCCAGAGTCCGTGTCTTTATTTGGGCTCAAGTACGCCCACAACACTGAGACAGTTCTAAGCAAATGTTCCTGCAAACACCTCTGATGTACAATCTTTTAGGTTTCGACAGGGTCAAGGTGTTTTCCTACTCCCCACAGTCTGGAAAGCAGCCACTTTCACCTTAAACTTGGGCTAAAAAAAGATGCCAAAAGATATTCAATGTTTGCTTTCATGTGTTTTATGTCTGGGTCATCACTAAAGATTGACAGCAATTGTCTCACCAGTTGGCCAATGTATGAATCGCCTGTGTGTTCATGTTCCATTGCTTTTTTGAACCTGCTCATTTACAAAAAATATTTCAATGGAAGTACCTTAATAAGTGAAAGAGAGCAGTGGCTCACACAATGTACGGCTTCTCAAAGAGCAGAAAATGCGCATGAGCTGCCACTGAGATGGTGTGAAGAAGACCCATCCAGTGTTCGACTGTCGATAGCTGTAGTCACTTACAGCACTTCTTTGCCCACCCAAGAGGATGAACATATGCCAGGCTGAATTTCAAGGCATCGGCACAGACACTTTCAGCTGGTGATGTGGGGGTGTGCGTTGTAACTGCAACACTGGCAAAATATTTGTATCACAATGCATTGAATGGCAGAATTGAGTGAAAATCTTGCGCGCCACAAGCTTAGAGCACCTCCCTCATCTGGGGTCACAATGCGGGGCAGTATTAGCATGCTGCTGATTGTTCACAGATTCCTGAGGGGTTGTTTCTATGTATGCTGTTCACAGTCATGCGTATGATGTAGCTTCCGATAGCCAAGCATAGCTGTGGTACCCATGATTTGTTTTTATACACCAGTTGCAATCACAAAAGGACTTATTTCTTTGGGTGAATCTTAACAATAATTGTTGGTATTGATTGTGCAGTTTTATTGGTTGTCTGCTGAGGGTTTATACTTTATCTTGATTGCTTGAGCTAGACAAGATATGATCCCAAAAGTGAATACGCCCAATCGCGACAAACCAGTAGAATAGTAGGTAAGGCTTAGTGAGAGCCAGAACAAAACAAATGGTCTTGATGCAAGTCTTGTGGTTGACAAGTAGAGACTGATTTATTAAGGTCAAAAATGTTTCAAAACTCAAAATTGAAGTCAAAAGGTGTTTCAGAACTCCCTGGCTGCCCACAGGACACTGCTTTCTTGTCACTGGTGGCGAGATGCAGCTTTTGATCCTTAACAAAATAATTCCAGATTGAAGCCATGTGCTGAGAGCCTAGAGTAGCAGCAATCAGTGCCATGGCTGTGTGGCAGAGACTGCTGGAGAGGAAGCCTGGCGATTCCCAGAGTGGACAGGTGCCATGTGATCCTCTGATGGTTTGGTTGGTGCTGCCCTTTTGCTTGATGGCCATCTCCCTCACTGACACTTTGGGGTCTAATAATTCCAGATTGAAGCCATGTGCTGAGAGCCTAGAGTAGCAGCAATCAGTGCCATGGCTGTGTGGCAGAGACTGCTGGAGAGGAAGCCTGGCGATTCCCAGAGTGGACAGGTGCCAGGTGATGCTCTGATGGTTTGGTTGGTGCTGCCCTTTTGCTTGATGGCCATCTCCCTCACTGACACTTTGGGGTCTAATATTAGGTGTCGCAAAGAGTGTGTATATAAGAAGCATGATTAGTGAAATACCCACTCTCTGAATGCCTGCAGGAGGTGTGATGGCAAGTGCCATTTCAGAGTGTGATTGCTTCGCCATCAGTACCTCTGGTTTACTGCTGAAGGTAGGGTAGGATCTAGTATCAGTATTCCCAGGGATCTCTCGCTGCCTTGTGACAATATGGGGCCATAGTCAATGTCACCATCATTATCCTCACCAATTCAAAGTCACCATCCTTGCCGTCATCGGATTCATAAAAGATTAAAAGAGGTGAAGGGGTATTCAGTCAGTGTGCCAGCCTGAGAACCATCCTGCATCGCTAATGTGAGCGATTGCCCATGGCACGCTGCCCCTGACATACTGCTGCGAGCTGCCACTCTGAACCCTCCTAAATATGGATGTCCCCTTCCACAAAAGATTCAGTGGGTAGGGGCACCTCCTTTCATACCTCAACAGACCACTTCAAAACTTGGACTTGCACTCTGGTCTGTTGCAAACTGTGATGATGGAATACACTCTCACTTCAGCCAGACTCAGATATGATATGATATGATAGGTTATTTATAACGTGCTTAATACCGACCCGGGGATTGAACCTGTGGTGCTCTGTGTGTTGTCTTGCTTCCAAGGTGAGCACGTTGCCGCTGAGCTATCCTCCTGAGATGTTAGAGAAGGTGGGCTCTGTGGGGAAGGTAGTGAATTCACAGGCATAGCAAAGCCAGTGATGCCAACAAAATCACTAGCAGCCACCTCAACCCGTGCTTCAATGCTTTACCTGTTTGTAGCTGAGATTGACACATCTCCAACAATTGCAGCAGCAGGTTTTTTTGGTGTAAATTGTGCAAACGTTCCATGCCTTATTCAGCCCCTCCTACATCCCATGTTCAAAACGTTTGGCTTAACCCATCCTTATTCTACCGAGTAGTTTGAGCCCCTTCATGTGGCGAGGCTTGTAATTTTTTCACTGAAAGAGGTTGGATACCATTTCCAGGAGGAAGATGAGGGCAGAATGCATGAGGCCCTGGATGTCGGGCAAAAAACATATGGTACCCAATTTGGACCCAAAGTTAGCCATCTCCTTCTCCCGGTAAGAGAAAAATATCTCAAAAGGCACCAATAAGGCATGTGCTAGGTTGACTTACTAAATACTGTGGGTCCAGTGTTGAAGTTATTGGATATAGCAGGGGAAGCACATGTGACGGATGAGCCTCTAAACCAAGAAGTCATTTCAGGCTGGACACAGCGTGCCTCATGCTTGATTGGGGATACTAATGTCTCTATACAACAAGAATGGAGAAAAGGGGTTTTAATGAAAATCAACCTCAAACTTGTCTGGATGGCAGAAGCCTCATCTCTGGACGACTCAGACGAGGTCCTCTTTGGAGACAGATCTGTTAAGAACATAGGGAAAATTGTGTCCACCTTTGACACGCTGGAAAGGACTCAATCTTCCCCCAAAAAGTGATTTCAGCCCAAAGATTCCACTCCAGCCAGCCCCTCTACAGATTTCCCATCTGGCCGAACACAGGACTTCACGCGAGGCAATTACAGACCCCTGAAACAAGACCTTTGTAATTGTAATTGGTTATTTATAACGTACTTATTACCAAGAGGTTTCTAGGGGATCGAACCTGTGTTGCTCTGCATTGTCTTGCTTTCAAGGGGAGCGCGTTGCCCCTAAGCTATCAACCAATGGCTTCACAATGCGCAGGGTTTTCTGCAACAAACAAGAGGCAGAAATACATTCTTTTACCAGAAGTGTCAATGTGGGAGAGGTGCTAAGCGAGAAATCACTCGGTCACCTGTAAGCATCCCTCCAGTTCCTTTGGCTCACATTCCAGTGAGATGGCCAATGCAGTTTTTCTTCAGCAATTGGTTAAGGGTATCAAGGGATTCCTGGATTTTGGATACAGTCAGGAGGTACCACATACAATCTCTGGAAGAACCCTGCCAAAGTTATATTCCACCTCCCTTCTGCATGGGGTCGGATATGGTAATAGGGGATTCACTTGGAAATAAGTCAGTTATTGAGGATGAAAGCTATAGAGGTTGCCTTTCCAAGTTCAGGCAACTCAGCAACATATTTCTGGTGAGGAAAAAGGCTGTTCATTTTGTCCAGTATTCAACCTCTCAATCATTTTGTTCTCTATCGTCATTTCAAGATGGAGATGATTGCATTGTTGAGAGATATGCTAAGGCCCTTGGTGATTGGTTAGCTCAACTAGACCTCCCGGATGCTTACCTGACTATCCCAATTGCTCCCGAACACAGAAGATGGCCCTCATTAGGACCCTGGTGCTAAATGTTTAACGCCGCTGTAAAAGGCTGACGCGCCGTTAAACACTTAGCGCCTTACTACAAGGTCCCTTTGCAGGACCCGACCTGAACGGCTGGTCTAGACCAGCCGTTAAAGTAGGGACCCACAAAGGGACCTTGGTGCTAATTACAGTACCGCCATTTGCGGTACCGTACTTAGCGCCTTCCCCATTCTCATAGAGCCCTATGGGGCGAAAATGGGAATGGGGAAGGGCCATGGTTCAATGGGGAATTACCGCCCCGCCAACCTTGGAATGGGGTGGTAATTCCCCATTGAACCATGGCGGACCGTTACAACACCGGCACCAACCATGGTGCTAATAGCGCCATGGTTTAGCGCCGGTGTTGTAATGAGATGTTTTTGTTTCCTGTGGAACTGGCACCTGTTTCAATTCACCTCCCTGCCTTTTGGCCTATCCTCACCACCATGGTGTTTTTCTAAATCGTTATGCCCAGTAGCAGGTTATCTACTGCTTTGTGGTACAAGGTTGCTTATTTATTTACACAATATTTTGACCATGGCACCATCTCAGAAGCTACTTGGTCAGCAACTTCAGCTAACAGTCAATCTATTAACGACTTTGAGTTGTCTTGTCAACTGGCCAAGTTCGAGACTCATCCAGGTCAGAAACTTCAGTTTATGGGATTTATGATAGACTGTGTTTCCTATACTCTTCGAGCAAAAGCATCCGACATCAAGCGAGAGCTACGGCACGCAGTGAGGGCAAGTGGCCGGCCGTTACTACAGATTTCTCAGATTGTGGTTTTATTAGCAGCTTCCATTCAGGCAATTTTTCCAGCCCCTCTTCACTACACGCCCTTGCAGAAAAGAAAGAATCACAGAATGTAGGGAAACACATACTCCTCCTCCTGGGTGATGCTTGCTTCAGAGGCGTGCAGTGAGTTGCAATGGTGGCTCCATCAGCTAGAGGCATGGAATGGCAGGGCCACTTTCAGTACTGCCCCGAGTCTTGTTTTAGAGTCAGATGCCAGCCTCACTGGAGGTTGGTGGTCTCTTAAGGAGTCTGCCATGCACATCAATTGTCTAGAGATGCTTGCCGGCTCCTTTGCAGTAGTTTTGCAAAACACAAGTGGCATTGTACCATCACTCTGGGAATGGACGGCCGATCGGCTGTTTGATTCAACAACAAGCAGTATCCCGTTGTTTCCATGACGTAAATTATTTTGATATTTGTAAATGTATTTGTGGGGTAATGCGTAAAGGGGGGTGGGGCTTAGGGTATAGATGGTGCTGATGGAGGAGTGTGGTGTGGGCGTTCGGATCCCCCTGAAAAAGAAACTGAAGTAACACCAATGGGATTGTAGACTGATGTTCTCGTCCCTGGTGGGATCCCACAGACTGGCAGTTGTCGACGGCGGTGTTTCACTCTCTACCAAGAATATGAGGACCTTTTCAGGCAGATCTCTTCTCCTCCGGTCTCAACACTCAGTTACTGATGTTTTTCAGTTGATAACTAGACCCGAAAGCACGGGACGGATACCTTTTTCTGCATCTTTGGGACAGAGTTGTCATGTGCGCTTTCCCCCCTTTGTCTTTGATTCCCAGAGTGTTACATCACGTTATAACACACAGGGTAGATGTGGTTGTGCCCATGCAGGCCTGGTACCCCACAGCATTGCACTTTCTGGTAGATGTCCCTTGATTACTTGCAAAGAATCCCAACATCCTGCAGGGTCCCGACAGGGACTGTCTTCCGCTGGTTCAGGATGGCTCCCTTTGTCTGGTTGCCTGGCCGATCTCAGGGATTGTTGGGCAACACTCAGCATTTATGCCCCGGCTGCGGCGCTTGTCACACGTTCCTCGGCCGCAAGCACCCTGCGCTCCTATAACTCAGCCTGGGCAACCCAGGTTCATTGGTGTTACCGGGAAGTTCATAATCCCTGTCATGCACCCATCACGATTTAGTGGAAGGTTTACCGGTGGGTGAACATCCTTTGATCTGTAGGCGTCCGGATGGTAAATCCCCCGATTCCACGTTCTTTCCGTTTGCCGTATGAACTTGCTACTTACTCTTTGACTCCAGCCAACACTCACTTGTCCCTCAAGCAGCTTTCCATGAAACTGGTTACCCTAATGTGCCTGGTGGCATTTAGGTGAGTGGCTGATGGTCACGCCATTGAGATTAAAGGTTGAGTGTTCATGACTTCTGGTGTTTGTTTGTTTGTTTGTTTTTATTATTTATAATGCACGAGGGTACCCGGAGGTATCAGGGCGCAGCATTTACAAGAATTTTCTAGGCTTAGTTACATCATCATAACATATACATAAACGTGGGACAATAAAGTAAACCAAAGTTATATACAAAGCAGCAGTGAGGTAACGAGTCAAGCATTATATACAAGTAGACATGTAGGCACATATGGTTAAGCTGTGTGCAGGTATTGCGGCATTTATATGTCCTAGTGGGCCTCTGATTGCATCCATGAAACTACCTTGGAGCGGAAGTTTTGGTAAGGCAGGTCCATTCTGATGTTTGCAGGCAAGGAGTTCCACAACTTGGCAGCTTTTACCGGGAAGCTATTTCCCCCTATGGTGGCACATTTGTAGGTGTGAACGGTTAGGCAGTCTCTGTATGCCGTTCTTACGGGTCTTAAGGAAGATTGTCTGTGAAATCTATTGACTAGGTAGGTTGGGGCAGCATTATTGATCGCTTTATGGGTGAGTGATGCCGTTTTTAAGAGGATTTTGTCATTAGTAGAGAGCCATTTGTTCTGTTGGCTGAGTCCTGTTATGTGTTCTCTTCTAGAGATGCCCAGAGCTGCTCTAAGAGCGTTGTTCTGGAGAATTTGTATCTTACTGGTAGTGGCCTTGGATGATCCCAGGTAGAGGGCATTGCAGTAGTCAAGACGGGACAATATGAGGGCTCTAGCAAGCGTAAGGCAGCTATTATCCGAAAGAAATGGTTTGGCTGCGCGGATTAGTTTGCATGTGTATGCCGTGGATGATGCTAAGGAGCTCACTTGTCTTTTAAAGGAGAAGTTAGAATCCAGGTAGAAACCCAGTGTTTTGACCTCCTGTCCGACTGTGATGTTATTTCCATCAATCATGAAGGAATTGTATGCCGGGCCCAGTTTCTTTAGGCTGGAGGTGGTGCCTAGGATGATAAGCTCTGTTTTCTCATCATTCAGGCATAGTCCATGTGTGGCCATCCATGCCTGGATGATGATGTATACTCTATTTAGCAAGGCCAAATCCTTTTCATAATCTCCAGAAAGTGGAAGGAGGATCTGGGTATCATCTGCATAGTTAGTGTAGGTGATACCGAGATGATCCAGATCATCAAAAAGGGGCTTGGTAAATATATTATACAGAGTGGGGGAGACACAGGAGCCCTGTGGTACACCACAGGTGATGGGTATGGGATCTGCTGCAGCAGTAGGAGAGAAGACCCTCATGGTTCTGCCGTTGAGGAATGATGTGATCCAGGTGATAGCCTCCGTGGAGAAGTGTGCTGATGAGTGGAGGTGTGAGCATAAGACAGAGTGATTGACCAGATCGAATGCTGCAGATAAGTCGAGGAGTAGGAGTAGGGCAGCTTGTCCATTGTCTCTGAGTGTGTCGATCTGAGCTTTTAGGTCGATGAGCGTGGTTTCAGTCCCATGTTGGGGGCGGAACCCTGATTGTCTGGATCCTAATAGTTGGTGATCTTCCAGGTGCTTCTGTATTTGTATATAGGCGACATTATCCAGAATTTTCAGAAGGAAAGGGACGGTTGTTATGGGTCGGTAGTTGGTAGATGTGGCTGGGTCAAGTGTAGGTTTTTTTAGTAATGGTCGTACCCAAGATTGTTTTAGATTGGTGGGAATAGAGCCGCTGGCGAAGGAGGCGTTAATCAGTTTCGTAATGAAAGGGGAGAGTTCGCGGGCAGCATCTTTGATGAGCTGTGCTGGGTGTGCCCTTGTATTCATACTGTCATACTAAAACTACACCTAAAATAATTGATTTGCCTGTTTTTCCAAACAATCCTCTGTTGTGTATACTTCAATGCCTAAAATGTTATGAACAGGCAACGATTGGCTTGTGGAAATCCGCTGGGGTGTAGTTTCTCTCCTTCCAAACACCTTTTACTGCTGTGTCATCACCACAACCTACCAGCGCTTTGAGGTCATACCAATGATATATAAGGTGCTCTATGTTATGTTATGTTACTTTGCATTTATATAGCGCCTTATGTACCATTGGTATGGTCTGAAGGCGCTGCGTAACATAACATAACATAACTGCGGCTAGTTGGGCTAAAAGAGTTGTGGGGGAGACTCGGGTCAGTGCAGAATTATTTGGGGCACAGTCTGTTAGGGGTGCCATCATCTGCAGTGCCTTTTGGGCAGGCGCTAGGCTGGAGGATATCCTCAGGTCAGCCGAATGGGCCAAGGCATCCCAGTTTTACACTTTTTATTGCAAACCAATTGTGCGCACTTCAGCATGTGTGCTTTCACGGCTCTGAAATGTGCACAACAGGAGACTCCATGTCCTGCCTTAGAATACCAATTAGACACAGGATTCGACGGATACTCGTGATTCTATTAATGGCACGGAAGTGAGTATTATCCCTCCCTGGAGCCCACCCTGTGCCTGCGCTGTCATCCTTTTCTCGTTGCTTGGATTCCGGTGATCAGTACTGGCAGGCATGTGATTAAATAGGATCCTTGGATCGGGCATGTTGCCCTCTTGTGTGTTCGGTCACAGGTGGTCTACTGCAGTGCTGTTGATGTGGACTGGGGGGTTTATGATGTAAGGTGGACTCCGGTTGGAGGAGAAAGAAGGAGACGCGTGTCCTAATCGATGCTGGGAGCAGTAGGTTTTGTTTTCTGATCTTCTGTAAATAATGTGTCTTGCTGCTGTAAAAATAAACAGGACAAGAGAGTGCATAAGACTCGCCTCTGTGCCATTCATTGAATCACCACTGTCCATACTACACCTGCCACACATAGGTCGAACATGTACCCACATTTGAAAGTAGCTTAAGCTCACCTTGCCAGTGCTGTACCTACTTCTGTTTGTGGGCAGAGTTTGCAGTCTCCATGCGTTTGTGTTGTAATATGCATATGTATGGGCTCGCGCATAGGCACGCTGGTGGAATGTTGATGCACGTTCAGCAATCAACATTCCACAGTGGCCGTTGAGCGAGGGGAGCCGGAGCTTGTGGCTGTGGGGTCTCGCCAATAAAGAAAGTTAAATATAATTACCTGTGTGGATAGATTTTGTCATTGGCGACGAGGATTGGGATCTTGACGAGACCCTGTCCCACGCGTGTGCGGATCAGCTGCGTGGCTCCCCATCGGCTTGGGCGCAGTCGGCGTGGACGGTGGCCGACTGGCGCTGGATCGGTTGCAGCGGCTTCTGCGGGCTTGAACCGGCGCAGGGCCGGGCGGGAAGTTGCCTTGTGCAGGAGCGGAGGGCGAGGAGCTGTGGGCTGCTGCCGGCCCGCTGCGGAGTCTGCGTGTGCCCCAGTGAGGAGCGGAGGGCGAGGAGCTGTTGGCTGCTGCCGGCTCGCCGCAGGTGCCTGGATTTGTTGAGGAGCCGGGCGGGCGGCCGTTCGGTGGAGGAGCGGAGGCCGTGGCTTTCGGTTTCCCTGGTCACGGAGGAGTGGCGAGGAGCAGTTTGCTGCTGTCGACTCGCTGCGGAGTCTGCGTGTGCCCCAGGGGAGGAGCGGAGGGCGAAGAGCGGTTGGCTGCTGCCAGCTCGCCGCCGGTGCCTGGATTGGTTCGGGAGCCGGGCGGGCGGTTGTTCGGCGGAGGAGCAGAGGCCGTAGCTTTCGGTTCTCCAAGTAGCGGTGGAGGCTGTGTGTGCCCCTGCTCCAGGTGGATCGGCCTGTATGCGGCAGTTGGCTCCGCCCCCGACAGCGTGTTTACGCTATCCGGCTTAGCGTGGGCTGAGTCCAACGAGGAGGGGCTGGGGGGACGCCCGTGCTGCTCTGCGCTGCCTGCGGTCGCTCCAAGGAAGCAGGAGGGGCTGCGGGGGCAGTGCGCAGAGTGTCTCCACAGCTGCAGAGCCACAGTTCAGAAGTAAGGTGGTTATGAAGGGGTGTTGCTGGTAAGGTTGGAGCACCCTGTTCCATTGGGCCCTGACAAGTAAAGGCTACAGCTTGTCTGGGGCTGGGATTGTTTGTACACATCGTGGGAACATCATTGGTTGTGACTCACCCGGTGCCAGGTCCTGGCTGTACTGCACATGCGTGGGGGTGCACGCTCAACAAGGCTACAAGGGAAGATATGCATGTGCGGTCACCTTGGTTGGTGTGGTGACCACTGACTTGAAGTGAAAGAGAGGAAATTCGTTGGATTAGAGGGGGGCACGCAAAAGAATAGTTTTGTGTCGATTACTTTGGTGGGCACAAGGTCTTGGGCAGTAAATTTTGGCCATGTTGCATACAGCTGCTAGGCCTCCACCAGCATTTTTGCCTAACCCAGGAGAGCCGGTTGCGCCTTGGGAGCAGTGGGTAGATGCCTTTAAGGTATATTTGCGGGCTGCGGGTGGGGCAAAGTTCAACGACAATGAAAAGGAGGCTGCTTTGCTTAATTGTATTGGTACTGAAGGCTTGAGAGTTTTTCGTCACCTGCCTGGAGAGAATGTAATGGTTCAAGGGGGAGGCGAAGGGGAAATGGTTGTAAGTGCCTATGAGACGGCTTTGAAGAAACTGCAAGTACGGTTTGGAAAAAGAGTTAATGTGGTTTTAGAGCGTTATAAGTTTTTCTCTAGGGCACAAGGTGCTGCGGAAAGTATAGACTCATACGTTACTGCCTTACGTGCGCTCATGGCTACATGTGGGTTCCCGGGTAATGGAGAGGAACATATAAGGGATCAGATTATGATGAAAACGTCAAATCAAAAAATTAGAGAGAGATTGTGGATTGAGAACGATCCTTCTCTTGATAAGGTTTTAGAGATTGCTAGAGCAATTGAAGCCTCCAAGGCGAGTGTACAAATTGTTACTGAAAGGGAGGGAAATAGGGAAACTGTGCATGCGGTAGTGGCAAGGAGCAAGAAGGGTTTGGACAAAGGGGTTGTACAAGGGAACAGAGCACCTAAAGGTAAAGAGGTGTGCAAAAATTGTGGGTGGTCAAGTCACACAGTGGATGCGAAATCATGTCCAGCTAGCAATGTAGAGTGTAGGAAATGTAAACGGATGGGCCATTTTGCACGAATGTGTAAAGGGCAAGTGGTCGCAAATGTAATTGCAGAAGAGTTTACTACGGGGCTGGAGGGTGCATCAGGTGGCGGTCCCAAACAGAGTGTCATATTACATGTGGAGGGTGAGGGGCGGAAGGGTCCATGGGTGTCGGTGTTGGTGGACCAGCACCCTGTGGATATGCTGGTAGACTCTGGGTCACCTTATACCCTGGTGTCTCCGGAAGTGTATCAAGAGGTTTTGGGTAAGCCGATATCTACGCTGTTGGCACCAGAAGTTCCATTGATCTACTGGGATATAATTGGTCAAATTTTTCATTCAAAGGAAGGCAGACCTTAGGTAAATTGTATGTGGCTAAAAAAGGGACAAGTGTGTTGGGTTGGGATGAGCAGGCTGCACTAAAGATACAAATTCATCCAGGTGAAAAAGAACCGGTTCTCAGTGTCAGGGAGGGAATGGAAGAGAAGGATGTAAGAGTTACCCCTACAGTGCTTATGAGTGAGTTTCCTGAAGTATTTTCGGACATTCTGGGTAAGCTTAGGGGCTTTACGCATCGCATTGTGTTGAAGAAGGGTGCAGTGCCTAAAGTTTACAAGGTGAGGGGGGTGCCAGTTTCAGTGAGGGAGGCATTTAAGGAGGAATTGGCTAAGTTGCAGACGGCAGGAATAATAGAACCCATTGAGGCTTCGGAATGGTTATTTCCGGTGGTTTTAGTGAAGAAGAGTGATGGCAGCATTAGAATGTGTGTGGATCTGCGGGAATTAAATGCCAGCATATGGGTGGATCGGCATCCTTTGCCTAATATTAATGAGTTGCTATTGACGTTGGGTGAAGCTAAATATTTTTCAACATTTGATTTGTCAACGGCGTATCACCAAATTGACCTGCATGTTGAATCCAGACCTCTTACGTCATTTGTGACTCCGTTTGGTGCGTTCAGATTTTGTCGAATGCCTTTTGGTTTGGCTTCGGCTTCGGCAGTATTTCAGAGGCTGATGCATCAGTTGTTTGAAGGGGTGGTGGGTGTCAGCTACTTTCAAGATGACATTTTGTTTGGGGCAGCAGCAGGGAACAACATGATGCGAGGGTGAGGAAGGTCATGCAGATTCTTAAAGAAAAAGGTCTTACTGTAAAATTAACAAAGTGTCAAGTGGGGGTGGAGGAGGTCACATATTTGGGACACACGTTGAGTTCACAAGGCGTAAGTCCAAAAAGGGAGTTGGTACAAGTGTTGAGGGATACGCCAGCTCCGGTTAATAAGGATCAGCTGAGGGCTTTTCTGGGTCTTGCAGAGTATTATGTTAAATTTGTGTCAAATTATGCTGAAAAGACAGTGGCCATGAGAGCTCTCATGAGAAAGTGTGTAAGATTTGTATGGTCTGCGGAGTGTGCGGCAGAATTCGAGTTGGTTAAGAGGGATGTGGAGAAGGCTACCTGTCTGAAATCATTTGACCCAAAAAATAGAACTGCGTTGACGGTGGATGCTAGTGAGGTGGGCCTAGGGGCAGCCCTAGAGCAATACATTAATGGTGAATGGGTCCCGGTGGCTTTTGCTTCAAGGACATTGAGAGATGTGGAAACCAGGTACTCTGTAATTGAGAAAGAGACTTTGGCAGTGCTGTGGGCTTCGAAACATTTTAGGACATTTGTGTGGGGCATACCCTATGTAGTGAGAACAGACCATAAACCGTTGGTACAGGTGTTTTCTTCCAAGGGAGTCATGGCAGTATCCCCGAGGATTGCGAGGTGGTCAGTACAGTTGCAAGATTATAATTTTTCCTTGCAGTACTTTCCGGGGAAGTTTAATGTTGTTGCGGATTGTTTGTCCCGTTTGCCAGGGGTAGAAGAGGACAGTGAAGGGGGAGTAGTGAAGGAGGATGATTTGCAGGAGTGTCAGGTTGCATCGGTTACGTCTGCAGTGGAGAAGTCGGTGTGGGATCAGGAGTCTGAGGATGATATTGAGTTAAAGTGGATTAGGGAAGGTCTGGTGAAGGGTTGGCACACCGTGAAGGAAAGGCTGGAAGGGAAAGGATATGCCCAGGTTCTCCAGGAATTAGCAGAAGGTCCCTGGGGTGTGTCGAGGGGCAGCAGATTGATACCCCCGATAAGTTTGAGGGGAAAAATGGTGGAATTGGCACATGAAGGTCATTTGGGCCGATCCTTGACCAAAAGGAGATTGAGAGAGGAGTATTGGTGGCCGTCAATGGACAAGGATGTGGAACGAGTGGTGAAAGAGTGTCAAGCGTGTTCTATTAGTGATAAGAGCAAGGTACTGCATCCACAACCAGTTCATCCTGTTGAGGTTCCAGAGCAGGTATGGTCGAAATTGGCTTTGGATATTATGGGTCCGTTTGACTGTTTAGAGCCTGAGTCCAAGTATATGTTAGTGTTGGTGGATTACACATCCAGGTGGATTGAGGTGGCGGCGTGTTCAGATGTTACGACCAATACCGTAATTGATCTTCTGAGAAAAGTATTTGACCGTGAGGGTTTACCGGCAAGTTTAGTTACGGATAATGGTGTGCAATTCACTTCTAGAGCCATGAGAGAATTCTTGGAAAACCATGCCATTTCTCATTATAGGACAGCTCTGTATAATCCTTCGGCAAATGGTCTGGTTGAAAGGGCCAATGGCACTATTAAGTCAGCCATACAATTGGCTTTGGCCAATGGTTTGAATTGGCAAGAGGTTGTGTCACAATACCTGGCTGCATATCGGAGAACACCTACCATGCTGACGGGTAGATCTCCATTTGAATTAATGAGGGGCAGGAAGGCAGGCACAATGTTGAGAACCTTGGCTATGGGGGGCGGTGGTCCATGCGATATGGATTTGCGAGAAATCCATCGCAGCATTTTAGAGCGGCAGCAGATTATGGGGTCCTCACAAATGAGTAGGAAGGAGTTGAACGTAAAGCCTGGGGATCAGGTGTACATAAAGAATCCTAGGCTAGTTCATAAAGGATACAGCACTTTTATGCCCTTAAGGAAGGTTGTTAAAGTTGGAAAAGGGTATGTGCACTTGGAGGATGGATCTGTGTGGAGTAAGAGGCGAGTGGTGGTGGATGGATGCAGACGTGTGGTCAGGGAAGGTGTGGAATATGAGGAGGAATCACAAGAAAATGCACTGGATTATAATCCTGTGGTTTCGCAACCCTTCGGGGGTGAACAGCAAGAGGGTGTACCACGTCCAGGTCCTGTTGATCCACAGGTCAATGTGGAATTTCAGTCTGCTATGGATCTGCAACATAATGAAGTTCAACAAAGGGGTCGTGTGGGTAGGAGCTGTGGACGACCCATAAGATTTAGGGATTATGTTTGTTAAGAGTGAAGCACATTTAATATTACCCATGCTACTTGTATGGATAAAGCTTTAAAGTAAGTTGGAATATCACATGTCATGTGCTGTTGTTTTTTTTTTTCCATGTTCGAAAAAAAAAAAAAGAAATGGTGTTGGGTGACAACATTTTTATCCAAGGGAAGAGGATATGTTGTAATATGCATATGTATGGGCTCGCGCATAGGCACGCTGGTGGAATGTTGATGCACGTTCAGCAATCAACATTCCACAGTGGCCGTTGAGCGAGGGGAGCCGGAGCTTGTGGCTGTGGGGTCTCGCCAATAAAGAAAGTTAAATATAATTACCTGTGTGGATAGATTTTGTCAGTTTGCTGTGCCTTTATATGTATGCGTTTACTGGTCTGTTCATGCTGTATCTGTACTTATTTGTGCGTTATGCTTTCACCAACGTTCCATGATGTCTATACCGCTTTCTGAGATTGTAATTGGTTATTTATAACGCACTTGATACCCAGAGGTTTCTAAGCGCGGACCTGGGGATGGAACCTGTGTTGCTCCGTTGTCTGGCTTCCAAGACGAGCACGTTGCCTCTGAGCTATCCTCCCAGAGATGGGCTTGCACATACTCTGGCCATGCTGAAGGGAAGCTTCCAGTAGCCAGGCCTATGGTTTACCTTTTTGATTTGTGAGGCATGTGTGCACTCACCATGCCCATGCTGCACCTTTGGGTGTGGGAAGCTTGCACTGGACACACCCATGCCGTCCTTGTCTTATTTATGGCGTCACTATATGCTAGACAATTACGCTAGTGGGGGTGGGGGGATAGTGCTTGCCATGCCCATGTGCTTCAGGTGCCTCTTAGGTTTACAACGGAAGCCTGTACTGTTGCTGTCCATGTTGTACCCAGCCTGTGTGTGTGTGCGTGTGTGCGTGCATGGACGCGCATGTGTGCGTGCGCGTGCGCGCAGATGCATGCTGTGTACAGGGTTAAATGGAGTTGAGGGGATCTGGCATAATGTAATTTTGTGCATACTGATGTCTGTCAGTCAATTCTGGACTTGGGCATGCTTGTATTTGCATTTGATTTGTATATAGTACAACCCTATCTAGGCGCTGTAATTGTCACTCAGAGTGATATACAAGAGAAGGAGTAGAGTTACAATATGTGGCATGGGGTGTTCCGCCCTAGACGAGGGAAGGTATGTAGAAATGCAAGGAGCATCGGCAGGGTTTCCTAGGAGAATTAATTTGTACTTTTTAGATTGTGCAACAGGTGGTGCTTGACATCCAGGCGTGGATGATGGATTTACAGTGTTTGAGTCGATGGATGTTGCTGATGCAATTGATTTTTAGGTAACGCTGCATGTCATTTGTGTGTTGGTGTATCTAGATGTCGACGTGTGTGAGGAGTTCCCATAAAGGTCCCATGTAGATGTTTTAATATTTCTCTAATAACTGGATGTGACCTTAACATTGAGTTGCAGGGACCTTCACAGTTGACGATGAGCGCCCATCAAAAATTGGTTCTGCATAAGCCAAGAGCAAGAGAGTCCCACCAAAAGAGACACCTTAACTTTTGGTATCTTGCCCACACCAAATGTAGATGCGACAGGGCTTTTTTTAAGAGGCCCCTTCTAGGATCAAAGTTCGAATATCCAGGCGGGATTACCGACGTATGCATACCACCTCATTGCATCTGGAATGAATGATGGGCCAGTGGTTAGATGTAGAATTGAGTGGATCGCTGCTCCTGTGCTGGGATCAAGTTGGGCTCTGGAAGGGGGGAGGCTTGTTTACGCCTTGTGTACCGGATTAGTAGCTGCTAAACTTTGGAAGTCCATGCCTGTAGCTCTAAGAGCAGAGCCGTCATTCTGGACTTTTAGAAAAAATGTGAAAACTTGGCTCTTTGCACATAAGCGGTAATGTCGCGCCTGACTCATAATTGTATTCACCCTGTCGTGAATTGTTTCCTTCCATTTGTACCACCGCTGCAATGAACTGTCTTCTCCATTCTGCAACAATATTGTAACTTTCAAGGAATGCGCCCAGATACCCTTGGGTTAGGTGCGCTTTACAAATGAACAAATGAATAAATAGATAAATGGATGGAGCGGGAGATCTGCGTGACCAGGCTAGGGATCAATGGCAGGATCATCATGCAAAAGAATTCTCCAGGAGCCGAAGAACTCCGTCCCATTTGCATCATCATGAGGAGGGCTCGTCACCTTCTGAACCATTAAAAACACTTTTTAAAGAAACAGGCCGATGAGAATTTGAAATTCATAACATGCAAAGATTATTCAGCCATCCAAAGAGCCACCTGGCACTGATGCCTTTAAGAGTGTGTTGTGCCGTTCATGCACAAGTAATGCAAATGTTCAATTGCTCCGCAAACGATGTGCTCTTGTTGTGGCATGCAGAGTAGGAGCCTGTGTCCATCAGTGAGTCAGGTACAATGTATGAAATTGAACATGTTATCTTCCCATATGGCTTTTGATGTGCTCACAGCACCAATCGTATTCATATGTGAGACCTGGATTGCATAAAAGGCCTTTATCACAGCTGTGAATGGGATGCACTGGATCAAGAACTGCCACCTCACCAGTGTGACCATATACACATTATTATTTGTATTGGTAACATCTTCAAGTAATTGCTTCTGTAGTTTGTAAGGTTGGTTTTATTGTAAATTACTCCACCACTCTATATTTACGTTAAAGTGAAAATCTCAAAAATAATGCCATTGCTGTTTCCAGGGTGTGCATTTGCTGCTCTTCACCGGTGTATAAGCGCTATAGAAATAAACAATCAATCAATCAATCAATCAATCAATATCCCATTTGCAGGGACATTGCTCAAAGTACCAGTTGACAAAGGATCTGATGCCTTCTGCCTGAAGCCCTCTATGGCAGCTGCTAGCACACATATGCATGCTCAGTATCAGACTAAGCCCACCGAGCGTGCTGCCTCTGCGAACATTTTGCATCTCAGCTCCCCTGCTGGTCAAGTCTCTTTGGCTGCACACCATACAGATGGGGAACAATGAAACATGTTTCAGGAATGCAAGTCCCAACACCACCTTCCATGCCATTAATCTGGTCTAGAGTGCCCTTCACATGGATGTATGTTTATTATGTTGGCTGTGCCATTTTCTGCTCACCTGGTGTCATTTTACCTGATAATCAATAAAAGGATGAAAGTCCTAGTTTTGTACTTTTGTCAGTCCCTTCCAATTTGTGTTTTTCTTTTTTTGTGTCCTGTATATACAGATCTGTTTGATCACTGCGACTAAATAAATGCTGAATGCAAAAATACTGATTTAATTTTTTTTTGATTAGTGCAGTTATGTGTGGGCGAACCCCCCCGAAACCCCCCAAACGCCCCAAATATAACTGCACCAATTTTCGAAATAAAAACGGAGTCATTTTGGCATTTGGTATTTTTGCACTCGCGGTAACCGAGTGAAAACGTTTATACCGAGTCAAGCCAATTCAGGTCTCATTCTGGCTGGACATATGTAATTTATATGTGGCACTTTGGGGACGCATATGGACTCCAAATGTGATGACTGCTGCCAAGGTTCCCCTTCGTATGCTTCAACCAGAACCCTGACCTACACATTTTTACTGCTTTTGGTTGGTGGCGGATAAATGTAATATAGTGGTTGCATGAGTTTGAGACAATTTATCTGACTGGAAACGGTTTATTCAGAGTTTTCCGAAATGGAGGCTCTAGTGCGGGAAATCCGGCACCTAAGCAACTATGCTTTTATGGATTGGATCGAGGCCAGAATGACCATGTTGGATCAATTTCATTAGATGAATTCTGACCAGGAATGTGTGGGGTTACCTAGTAGTGATTGTAGGATCTGTTTGTCTGGGATTCCTCTGGCATTCACATCCTCTGAGTTTTCCCAGGAGAATGGCAGTCAATGTTTGTACGCACATTGGCTATCCCCCAAAGGTCTGAATTGTGCAGGTTATGTATGAAGGATCAGTGGCTAGCGATGCATTGTACATTCTGGTTTGGCATAGAATCTGACACTCTGTACGGGGTAACTTTGTCAACTTCTGAGATTTGATCCAGACGAATCCAAGAGAGACTGACCCAAGAACGCCCCTGGGAGCTCTGTATCAGGATATTTCAGGCCCTCTGAAAATCTGATCTCCTACCTGCACACCTTTCCGGGGTTCCTCTTCCTGATCAGTGGTAACGGACAGGACTGGACACATCAGAGACTCCTGTGGATATCCTACTACTCGTACATATTAACACCATGGAGCAAAAAAGGGCTCCCTCCAAAAACACGTGCTGCAGTGTTGTGCCTAACCATTCCTTGTGGTAAAGGATTTTTCTCCCATCTATGCACTGATGCTTGTGCTGGCATGGTCAGTGGGATCCCAAAGTTCTGTGCAGCCCCAGTCGCTGGGTTCTGTTCAACCCGAGCCTGCTGCGATTGCTCAGAGCCTGGGGCATAAGGCGGGGTCAGGGATTGCATCTGCTGAGGTCCCATAATAAAATACTGTGGCCTGTCACAACAATCTCGTGACACTTGTCCTAACCTTCCACACAACCAACACTGAATCCCATAAAACCCTCCATAATTATTTCCCATTGGCCCATTAAACCGAGGACCAATTTCTCCAAACCCGCCAAATGACCCACTTCCCCTGCCCCTCGTAAACCCTCTCATTGGCCTTGGATTGGGAGCATACCTGTTCATCCACCCCTGTGTCATACCCAATTCACCTGTTGTCCCAATTGCTCCTGTTGTCCTTCCATAGAGTTCGTAATTACTGCCCCTTACAAATAAATCTTTGCCAATTTCTTCTGAACAAGCTCAGCCTCTGCTTCTTGTGCCTGTTCTATACTCTCATTTTCTTTTTCTTGCATCCTTTTACAAAAATGCACACAGTGTTTTCTTGAATTTCTGGCCAACTCTTGGCCTCCATTTCTCCCACTTTATCTAAATCATGCTGGTCTTCCTCGGGCAGTCCTTTCTCTGCCCTCCACATCTCCTGAATTAACCGGATGTGTGCGGCAGGATCATCATCCAATTTCATTGTTTTCGTTAAGATCAAAGTTATATCTCGCATATCAGGATACATCATTTGCAGGGGCCCCCACACCTTTGCCATATAATTATTAAAAGCTTCTTAATTGTGGGTATTTGTATCTAACTGAACTCCTGTAAACCCCACTGTTTTCCGAAGCTCATCTGACTGCTTGCCCTTTAGAGCCGCAAATTGGCTTTTCATATCCCTTATGGCCAACATGACACTGGCGGTATGTTTCTCCAATGCATAAGTCCACTTCCCTGCCCCTGCAGTGAGCAAACAGAGTGTCTTCATCAAGTTTTCCCCGGTCCATGTGTGACCCCAGGACATAATATGCCCTTCCTTGACCTGTCTGGAGTAACAGAAACTGAGTTACACCTGTTCTCATTGGGGTTTCCCCCATCTCTCCCCTACTACCTGCTACAGCCATGCGAGTACCCAGGCTCGTCTAATGGTGTGCTCTCTATTGCTACTACTGGAGCGGGAGATAGGGTGGCTACACCCTGCTATCCCTGCTCAACATCCGATTCCCATTCCTCTTCATCCCATATTCCCGTTATCACATCCCCCAACACTTTTACAGGAACGGACGCATATTTAGCACTACTGTAGTGTGCCAATTCCCATCCTCCCTGCTCAAGCCCTCTTCGACAATTTTAACACAATGGGCCTTTGTGCCTTTTTCATACATCCTACATAGCTCTAAGATATTTAACCGCTTCTCTAGTTTCAAGTCCTTTTGCCCTGTAGTCAAAAAGGTATGCAGGTTCTCCAATATTCCTGTATTATAGGCTCTCTCAGTTGAAGAATTGATAATTTTACCCTTACTTTCCCATGACCATTCCCTGTGGTATTTTAGAATCTTTGGCTTATAGCCAGGAAGTTCCTGGTACAAATGATTCAATGGAG
Organism: Ambystoma mexicanum; assembly: GCF_040938575.1. NCBI lineage: Eukaryota > Metazoa > Chordata > Amphibia > Caudata > Ambystomatidae > Ambystoma > Ambystoma mexicanum. Next base: position 191,128,487 of record NC_090927.1, on the reverse strand, counting down.
TCTCCATACTCCAACCCAAGTTATCCAAAATTATTTCACAAAAACAATACTGACCCAAAGCCGTGGCACAAAAAATGTCCACCCAAAGAATTTCCCTTTTTACCCCATACCCAGTTTCTTAGTCATTCTCCACAATCACACACCGTACTCATTTACACCATAATTACCTTGCTCAGCTACTTGCTTCAATTCTACTTCTTACTCTTACACAAAAGACAGCATTTTATCAAAAAACACTCACCGGCCAATATCTCTGATATATCTCCTTCACTCGAACATAGAAGGAGCGCCATGCTTTTCACTAATGCACAGCTGTTCTTGCTCTCTTCATCACTAGTACGGCCTTCTCTACTACAAAACCGTCTTTCCCTGACTACAGGAAGTTTCCCCTTCACTACTTTGACTAACCAAGAAAATCGAGGCGAGGGATCCTCTTAAACAGCCATTACAGAATAGGAATGTCAACGGCATACTCTGGAAGGTATCCACAGTTGGACTTGCCATAAGGGTCCACCCCACCTCCAGGTGAGGGCTACAGCCAACCAGACAAGCAAACGAAAGCGTATCAAGACAAACCTCACAATGGGCGTGCTGGGTAGATCCCACCTCACACCTCTAAAATAACAAACTAGCTAAAAAATATATACAAGCTACTTACAACATAGAACAATTCACTTACTCCTTCAAAGCATCCACTCTTTCAATCCCTACAACCTCGACTAACTTCACACTCACATATTCCAATTCTACCCTTACCAAACCCCATAAATCAAAGGAAACAAGTATCTTTTACCCCTATTTACCTTCTTGCTTTACCCCTCAAAAGTACACTCATGTGATCCGAAGTGCTCAGATGTGGTGCTCCATGAAATCATCCTGCATGGCTGGACCACAGCACCATGCCTCAGGGGAACAGACGGACCTTAAACCAATATGGATCCACAAACCTCTCTTTTTCACCGTGCATGGAAGACTGCTGTTCACAGAGAGGCACTGAAGCCAAGTTGTGCAGACAGCAGATCCCCATCATCTCAGAAACACTAGGGTACCATCGTGGACACAAAATCTGTGGGGGCGGACCCCTAATTACTTTAACCCAAGGCGGGTCCACCACCTGAGGAACAAGGGCACATTTTGTACGCAAACCAAGTTTATTCTACAGTCATCCAGGGAGCAGTTAGTTGAAGCCACAGAGTCAAACTAACTCATGTCTCACTGAACTACATAAGTTGACACATTATATACAATTTTGCAACAGTCAAAACTCTCCCATATATTTTATTACAATCTACTCCCCACATGTGATTGGACTAACCCTCTTCAAAGAAATCCCATCTTTCTCCAATTCCATCATCATTATCAATAACTTTATTCGATCATTAGGGCATGAAAGTACATCCTATTGCATACAAAGAAAGAAATAATAATTTACATATTTTCAAAGTACAGTGAAAACAGTTACAATGCACCAAGGCCCAGCCCTTTGATCTATAATTTTGGGACCCCTCTAACTTCTCTTCAAATCAACCTGGTTTGATTTCTCGAGTGGGGTTACCAGATGTCCTTGACCAAAGGGGCACTGCATTGGCACCAGAGAGCACAGAGGGGTTTGATCTAATTCCAAGGGGGCAGACATTGTTTTATGCAGAGTTGGATCTAACTTTGATCATACTGTTTTGCGGGGGCGACATTGCATATCAAAGCCCAACATCCCATATGCTATTCTCTGCTCCCTGAAGTTAATCTGAATATGGTCAGAGCTACTCTCCCCGGGGGGTGGAGCCTAATAAAATTTGCCATGTCCTCACGATTAACAATATGCTCAACCAATGGGTGCTTTTGTTAATAAGTGCTTCCCTTGTTTCTAGGTGAACAGGGGCAAGCTTGGGGACATTTGGCAGGAATACAAGCCCTCTCCTCTTCCTGTCTGACATACCCTTTCCATTATGTGATCTGCGGAGCCATGGACGGGCATGGTGAGGGTCGTAGTTTGGTTCTGCATGATCTTCTCGCTTGCTAGTTTGCAAGCTATTGGTTCGGCACTAGAAGCACCATCTGCCCACTTTCTGGGCATCGGGGGGGGGGGGGGACATTGCGCTACATGGGACGATGATATGGAGGTGAGGACTATGGGGCCGTGGTGGATACTAGCCTGACGCTCCATCTCTTTCAGTATATTATTACTACCTGTCCTCTTTGTTCATTTCCCATTAGGCCCTAGACTGGCCACTTTGATACTGGTCATGTGGTTGGTATTATCTGAATGTATTGCTACCAGTGATTTTGAACCCCCTAGGGCATCATCCGATCTTATTTGCATCTCCTCCCTTCTCTCCCCACCTGTCAGCATCTAGGAGGGCCAAGAATAACCTCTTTCTTTCTGCTAGCTCTGTTAGGACAAGACTGCACATACACCCACCACACCCACTAGCCTCAGGTGCCTCCTTTGCAACAGAATACAGGGTATGCACAGCAACTAGACCAGGGGCAATAACTGGGCTGTTTTCTGCAGGTCTTACATTGTCCAAATTCTCTACTTTCTCTCCGTCTTCCATGAATTCAGCAAGACTTTATGCAACCAGGGGGAGTGACGGCATTATGGATTTAGATTTGAGTTCAGGTGGCAGGTCCTGCATAGTGGCAGTCACATCATCTCTAGCATTTCCATTAGGGTTTTGTCTTAACCAGCGCTCCCCCCTAAGGCAACAAGGTTTGAAAGGCATCAACTTTGCAATTCACGGCTGTGCAAGCCCTGTTTTGTGTATTGACACCTTCGCCCGCACTGAGTGTAATTCCGATGCTACCGCAGGTATCACGCAAATCGGGAGGGTCAGGGAGGATTGACCTAGTCGCCAAGAACGTATTCAAATGCGTGGCCTCTTGCAGTGGAAGTGGGGTGATGGTAATAATGCCACCCTCGCTCCCTGAACCCCAGGGTCCAGTGCACATAGGTTAATTCTACCTTGGTCTATGGACAAGGCCCAAGGTACGCCCTCAAGTAATGGTGAGCCTACTGCCTCGTTAACCATGGGGGCGCCTGGAACCAACTTGCGGGATTACAGCAGTCAGCTCCATCTCTAATGTTTATGCTCAAAGGATCCTCAGCCTCTTTATCCTTGGCTTTGATATAAATACCCCAGACATCCTGATTGGCATCCAAAAATGGATTGATTTTATATATTAATGTATTTTCTTCCCCAGTGTGTTTTATGGGGCTGTGTAGCTGGTATTTGTCGTTTCCACACCATTTGCACCAGTTGCGGATGACTTCCATGACATTTGCTGCCTAACAATCAGGATTTTCCATTTTGCTTGGCACAGCGGGGCAGTGGTGGTGAGAGGGGCAATATTTGTTGTTCAGGGGGTATTATATGGATCAGCAGTCAAGGTCCTGGCAGTCTTGGCAGCAGGGGAAGCATGTGGATTATCACAAGGCAAGAACCCTGCTCAACCCCAACCAGCATCTCACCTGGTTTAACCGGTTCAGGTGGTTGAGCACACCACACAGAGCTTTTGCTTCTCTCCAGGCTTCTAATCCATTACCTTGCAGCCCAGCGCTCTTTAATCATGATCGTTAGCGGTCCTCGCTCCAGTACTGCCAGCTGGCCCCGGGCCCTGAGCAGACCGCAACAGGCCCCAGCGAACACCACACTGATGCCGCGCCAGGCAGCCTGTACTTGCAAGGGGATTTTCAGCCGTAAACAGTTCTGAGTACCGGCTACTCCAAGTTGCATGGGAGAGATAGGGGCGCCTTACTTCCTTCATCCTGCTTCATTCTTATGACATAGGTTTAATCAAGCTTCAGAATCAAAATCCTTGAAGCATATATGAGGCATGTATACATGCTAGGGTTTCTAGACCTTCCCATCCCGAACAGTCAAGAACAGTCGCGCTCTTAGAAGCGGGCTGCGCCGCAAGGGCTTCAGGTCAGAGCTTTTCTCTGCTCATGTCAGCCACGTCGGAGGAGAGGGCGCGAGCGTCCTTCATTCACACGAGGTGGAGAAGGGCTACCAGCCAGGAACAGCAGCGACCTTAGCACGGGGCTTCTCCAATTGCTACAATCTCATTGGTAGCTGTTATCTTAACTACGATCATATTCATAGCACACCCCTTCTTGCGATGCATCCGTGGTAAGTCATGACATCATAAAACAGTTGAACATTTGTGTGCAAACATAATTCATTACTTGTAACAACTGGTCTGAGCCCTTTAACCTTAAACTTAATTGCACATGGTTCGTATAGATACTTCAAGCGATATGAAGGAGGCTGAATAAAGAGGTTCTCTTTGAACTGATGATAGCTTTCTCATCTGCCCCAGTTTACTGGCCCCATTGAAATACTAATTTATACGACTGCTATTTTTACGCACGTATGCCCTCTAGTTTCACCCTGAAATAACAATTGAGTATCGAACACTATGGTCTTGGGCATTGCTTAACCCCACGTTTATTGCTGGTTAAAAACAAATAGCCGAAACCCTCTGTCAAGCTCCCATGCATTTCAGAGATTACATCGGCTTTCTACGATACTGTCAGACCATAAAAACCATGGCTGGTAGTACCTTTCGCTGAGCTGACAAACTAAGGTTGTGGTTACTTATTTACCCAAAACAAAGGGGGTTCTGGGAGTCTCTCTACCAGCACGAACACAGCCCATTGACCTGTTCTTGGGTGGATGGCCCCCGGGAGAGTCTCAACCAAGTCTTTAGCTCACTGTTCCTTTCACAGATAATGTGTGTGCAGATCTAATATGTATCAACTTAAACACAAAGTAACACTTGAGTACTAAAGTAACATATTCCATCCATATTTAACTACACTCGATACATATGAATTTGCAACATCGTGCCAGTTGGGTGCACCACCGTCACCAATATGGCACACGCAACATGAACCCCTTGTGATTGTGAAGACCTTTCCTGACCAGCCCAACATACCCAAGACGACAATTATGAATGATCCCATCAATCACAAGATACACAGGAGCATCTTTGGTTACCACCTCTAATGATGGTGTAGTCTCAATAAAGAGAGGTTGGGCTTTGACTCCACATTCTTGTAACTGGATCACCAGGGTGAGCCGCCACACTATATTGGTTGCCATAGAGTTTCGTGACCTTCCCTTTTCCACTTAGTTTATCCTCCCACAATGGATTTCAGACTTTCTTTGCACGCAAAGTACCCTTCAGTGTCACGTCTGGCATTTCCAGCACCAGACTGAAAAAAGTTGGTTATATACATTATTGATAAGGATACAATGTTTGTTAAGTATTTCAACAACAACAACAATACTTTTTTCAGCTGGAGGCCATCAAAGCAAGCATTACATCACGCCAAACATTCAAAACAACACAGACAAAGCTGTGCACATTATCAATAGCAATAAGAGCAGGGTAATTCTGGGTAACAGTTTAAGATCGATAAGCAGTTACAGATCATGATTGTTTAAGAGATTTTAAAATGAGTGTAACCACTGCTAAAAAGGGTATCACATGGATCTGTGAGGCCCTTTTTACTAGTGAGTGTATTAAGAAAGTTACTGTTTACAAATTTGTCAAAAAGGTGTGCTGGCTATGCATCTAGCTGTACTGGATTGTAATCGCATCTAATTGGGCTCATGGGCCGCCTTACTTTGAGGGCAGGCTGAAGGAAATAACTAGCACAGGCGCAACGCGCTGCACAGAGCAACAGAGGTTCGAATCCTGGATTTGTGCTTACAAACCGAACTCAGTTATGGTGTAAGGCGCGTTATAAAAAAAACAATTAAAATGAAATTTAAAAAGAATTACATTAAAATTAAAAATTAAGGCTATAGAAGTTTATATATTGTTACAGACCTTGAGAAAATATAAAGCTGTGTCGCGATGCCTGATCCGTACTTTTTAAGGAGGGGCTTAATCCATTTGTTCCTTTGAAATGAGTACAAAGGGCAGAAAAGATCAAGTGAATGACTGTTTGTAATACTATTCCACAAAAGGGACAATGGGTAGAGTTGCCTTGAGCCCATTTTGAGGTAAATGCTGCAAGGGGTAGAATATCTAAACAGAAACGAGTAATCAACGTTCGATCAACAGTTTTCTCTGTCCAAATAAGATACTGTGCAATACCCCAAAAATGTTTTATGTTTAGATATGGTGGAGATTTTGTGCCGAGGCTCTCAAAATTGATGAAGTGGAAAGGGACCCGATCATGAAATGCCTCTTTGGCAAGAGTTCTGGTCCCGTTGTTCATACTGACGGGGTGCTTTAGAGATGCCCAAACCTAATTCTGTCTGCATTTTTTAAAAATACATTTGAGCTCTTTCTAGATACTTCCTTGAAGGTCATTCATGATGGACCATAGGACTTTTTTGTGAAGCGTCAATTCAGATCTTAAAGTAACGCTCAGCAAGAACAGCAGGGGTTCATAAGCAATGCATATAAAATCGGGTGCATAGCTACTGCTAGGTCCATTGGTGTGTTTGAGGCTGAGGTTGGAAGCGCCATTAACTGCCACACGGCCCAACCAATCTAGAGTCGACTGGTCCCATAATTCGGATCCATACATGGTAGCTGAACGTGGCATTGCTTTGTGCACTTGCAAGACAGGTAAAATTGCATTTCCCCCAATTGTATGTATCAATGATGTGGTAGCACCCACCTGTTGGCTCAAGCAGTCAGTTGATCCTTCCATTCACAGTTGGCAGAGATCCTTATGCCTAAATAATTAATCAAATGTGTGGCTCCTTTCGCCTGTAAATTCAAAGTGGGGTTTCAGCTTCGGTGCTTAGCTGGGTTGACAGGCCCTCCCCATGGTTTTCGGTGTTGTTAATTGCAATCCTCAACTCCTTAGTGTGTTGCTCTAAGACTACATGCTGTCTTTGGTGCCAAAGGGAGTTGTGGAGACTAAGGCCTCATCATCCGCATAAAGCAGGATCACAATGGTTTCCCTGCAATTTTGCCAGTTCATTAATATAGACTAAAAATAAAAAAGGGGCCAAAACTCATTTAGTAGGTTTGAAGGTAATTTTAGTTAATTAAAAACCTGACACAGTTTGGCTCTGTCTGCTGTGGCCAAAGCAGTTCTTAAATCAATAAACAAGTGTCTCTTTTTTGACTTTCCCAGATTTAAACATTACAGAAAGAAGTGTAAGTGCCTGCTCTACCGTCCCCGCCCCCGCTGAAAACCTCCCTGGTAATCAGAGATAATATTGTGTTCCTTAGCACCATCTTCAAGTCAAGCCCGCAGAACTCTTCAGAACTCTTCCATAGACATTTGATATGGAATCAAGTAAGGCGATTGGGCGATAATTTGCAGGATAAAATCTATCTCCTTTCTAAAAAATCAAAGTCATTTCAGCTGCATGCCACGATGAAGGAACTAACTCCATTGATTAATGGCTCCCTCTGAAACAGATTGCCCGGAATTAAATTTGGGCCGGGGGCTTCCCACTAATCTGTTATACAATAGTATTGATAACCCCTGCGAGGCTAAAAACAAAGGCGTCAACTCTAACATGATTATCACAGGTAATGGTAAAAAGCGTTGTGTTGTTACTAATGGGGACCAAACTATCAGAATACAAATTATGAAAATGCCTCAACCATTCAGAACCAGTGATGGTGGATGTGGGGCAGGGAGACCTGTCTGTGGAGTTACACTTGAACACAAGATTCAGAATTTCCTGGAGTCTTTCTCAGATGCAGCTTTCAGAATTGCAACCCAATTCCTTCTCTTGAAATCCATTCCTTTTTCTGAAATAAGCACTTTATTTTTGGAGCAACAATCCCCAACTACGGATATATCATTGTTCGGTCCTTTCTTGAACTCAGAATGTAGCCGGGACTTCAGAATCTGGATCTCTTGATCGAACCAAGAATTACCTGGATTATGGGCGAGGCTTGGCTGGACATTGGGTGCCGAGGTTGATAGATAAGGCTGGATTGCTTTACAAATGGCATTATAACAGCGCTCTAATGTTTAGATTGCCTGTGTTCATGTATAAGATATAGGTTTCAAAAACTGGTATCATGCATGAATAAATTCCTGGTACGGCAGTATCATGATTTTGCTCAGCCCATTAGATTTGTTTCCTGTACGGGCTAATGTTGCGCTCTTGCTGACCATAGGCTTGGCCCAAATACATGTTTGGTAGTTAGTTGTAAGGGGAGGCGGACCGGATCATGGTCCCTCTCTGGTCTTGTAATACCTTCTAGCCTATTAGCCAGATAGCAGCTCTCCAATATCAGGAGAATATAGTCTAGGTGAGTCCTGGCCTTAGCTCTTCTGAACGGTCGGTACCCGAGTAACTGCTGATTGGTTGCCCTTAGGCTGAGTTCAATAAATAGTATAGAAAACATTAGTGCTTCAGAGAGATGGGAATGAGGAGGGCCTGCCTCAATATCTTGGATATTCCAGTCTTCCCTTCATCTTCATCACAGGTTACGTCCAAAAATACAAGTAAGGGCTCAAGTTGAACGTTGAGGTCTCCCGCCAAAATGACGTTAACAGTAGGGTTCCAAAAGTTAGATAATATAAAGTCAGATAGAATTATTCCCATCAACTCAACAGGACTGAAATCGAATTTACCGGCCATGGCCCTCCTCGCATAAGTAATGAAAATAAAACATTTGAGAACTGGGGACATAAAAAGATTTAAACACATCAGTCCAGAGTGTACAATATAAAATTCTTCACACTGATAGCTAAGAGCTGACGAAACTCAAACTGCCAAAGCTCCACTTGGTTGTCTGCGTGCTCCCTGCAGAGCATTCCATGAATAACAATTAAAACCAGGAATCTTTATAGAGTTGGGTGCCCAGGTTAATTATTTGAAAATTGCACTAGTTCTTTTGGATTTCCCCTTATGCCTCGCCCATCATCTATGCTCAGTGGTCAGTGGTCGAAGGGGGCGGAAGCAGTTGGGAGCAGTGCTCCTCCACTTTAAAAAAAAAATAAAGGTTTTAGTGTTCCTATACGTTTATTTTAAGAAGAAAGCGTTCCGGAATGGTTTATTTTTAAAATAAAAGTGTAGGAAGAAGTTCAAACTTGCACTTCAGTGCACTGCACTGAACATTCCCTTAAACAGCAGGTGCGCTTGTTTGGGGGTTTTGGTTGCGTGTGCGAGGGGGCGTGGCAATGGGGTTTGTGGGAGGGGTGGGCAGGCCAGCAGGGAACATAGTTCCACTACTTGTTTTTGTGCACTTCATCCACTGTCTGTGCTGGAATTCAAATCAATATTCCTACATTTATCCTTTCATGAAAACATTTCCACCAGCACTTTGTCAACAACATCAATCCATTATTCGGATCTCTTTATTTTCCTAACTCTTAGACATGTGAATCAACAGCTACATCAAAAGGCAAGACTACCCAGTGCACAGCAGAGCTTCATTAATAGCGTTATCAGGATGAAGGCCAGCTGCATTTGTGGGCAACAATACA